>NC_064259.1:6250000-6875000 GCF_003254725.2 Canis lupus dingo | reverse complement strand
GGAAACAAACAAACCATTAAAAAGTAGTTTTACATCTCCCTAAATAAATTTCCAAGCACGCTCTTGGAAGCATAATGAACCAAACTGCAGGACCAAGGACAGTAACATTCTGGTTAACCTTTACTTTGCTTTTTCATTCAAAATTTTTCACTACTCAAAACAGTACCTGGAACACAGTAAACACTAAATAAAAGTCTGATAAATGAATACTTATTTATTTATTTATTTACTCACTCACTCTTTTTTTTTTACTCACTCTTTTATTTTAAATCACTTTAAAATAAAACCTGAAGTTAAAATCAAATTTTTTCCATTTTTCCACCATCCAACCACACTCTGGAATTAAGAGAACTGTATTTTTTGTAACCAGCAATGCCTATGTTACATACAGATTCATTTTATCCTGCTTTTCTATGTATTTGAATAATATAGTTTTCATTTCTGAAATTATAAAAGTACTACTTTTTATTTTTAACCAAACCTACACAATTTTAGAATGACTGAATAGGGACTATAACTCATCCCATAGTCTTCAACTCCAAGTGCTCTCAAGGGCTGCTGCCTAAGATTCTGCCTCTCTCATAACCAAAATATAAAAGAATTAAGTCTTGGGCTAGTATCCAAGATCTATAAAGAACTTATTAAACTCAATAGCAAGGAAACAAACAATCTCGGGGTCATGAGATCAAGCTCCACATCGGGCGCTGTGCTCAGCCAGGAGTCTGCTGGAGTGGAGATTCTCTCCCTCTGCCCCCTCCCCCTGCTTGTACTCTCTCCCTCTCTCTAAAATAAATAAGTTAATTTCACAAAAAAGAAAAGAATGCTTCTTTCTTGACAAGTTACTCTATACAGGTTCTCTTTCAAATGTAGAACTCGGTAGTCCAGTAGTATTAAGATCTTTCAAGTTAAAATGACTGCAGTAGATTTTATCATTTAGAATCAAATAGGAACATTATCAAAGACAGAAATAAAAGAGGCAATTAGTTAATGTAGTTTAATTTCTACAAAAATAGCACACTGACTTCATCTACTAATGGCAAACAGTCCAATTAGACACAATCTTCCTTCACTACCTTTACATTTGCATTGCTGCTACAAAAACAACCGTGGGTAAAACTGCTAGTGCCTTACATGCATCAAAGCAAAGAGGATCAAACTGCATATATTTAAAGTGTATGCATTGGGGCCCCTAGGTGGTTCAGTCACTTGAGCGTCTGACTCTTGGTTTTGGCTCAAGTCATGACCTCAGGGTCATGGGATCAGGCCCCAATATGCTGAGTAAGGAGTCTGCTTGAGAATCTCCCTCTGTCCCTCCCCCACTAGTGTTCCACACACTCTTTCCCTCTCTCTTGAAAATAAATAAATCTAAAAACTAAATAAAGTGCAAGGGCACCTGAGTGGCTCAGTCGGTTAACTATCTGCCTTCGGCACAGGTCATGGTGCCAGGGTCCTGGGATTGAGTCCCACATCGGGCTGCCTGACCAGCAGAGTATTTCTCCCTCTGCCTCTCCACAACCCCCCCCCCCCCACCAGCCATGTTCTCTCTTAAATAAATAAATAAAATCTTTAAAATAAATAAAGTATATGAGTTAATGTGTATATGTATGCATATTCATGTATCTATACAAATACATACATATCTATACATCTTTACAAAACCATCACCATAATCAATGAAATATCCACCATCCACAAAATTTCACTGTGCTAGCATCTTTTTAATATTCTGTGTAACTTAAATGAAGCAGGCACAACAACTTCAGCTGCCTACTGAAGAACAATGATTGTTTCAAGAAAAGCTCTGTATAAGAAACAAAGTATATTAGGCACTTTCCCCAAAGGAAATTTTTTTTTTTTTTTTTTTTTTTTAGTTTTTTTATATATTATGCCCAAGTTTTCAGTTGTTTAAAGTAGGAAAATAAATCTAGTCCCTGCTACTCCATCTTGGCCAAAAGCAGAAGTCTACACAGTTACTTTTATCTGTCTCAAATTTGCCTTTCTTAAGTCTATGTGGTAAATGTAATATTTGTTCTTTCCTGGCTTTGGAGACTTTGAGCAAATCTTTTTCCAAAGTGGAGCCCTGGCATGTTTACCTGTCCAATAGCTGACTGTCCACACCCTTGATTATTTTGGTTATATTGCCCTGAATGTGTGGTGATTAGAACAGGACCTAACACTCACTCCCAGTGTGAAGGGGGCCTCATTTACCAAGGTTATATCAGACAGTATGACAATCTCTAGTGTAAGAGGCAGGTGTGATGGGGTAAAATGAGCACTGTAGTCACAAGACTCAGGTTCACGTCCTGGCTCAACACTTTATACTTGTGTGACTTTGGCAATCTCATTCAACTCCTGAGCCTTACTTGCCCCATCCATGGATTGGCATGGTACTATATCTCACAGGTGTTTATGAGGAGGAAATGAAATAATGAATAAGACTTTGTAATTTCTAAAGTACTGTACAAAGATAAAATGATAATGAAGCATATTTCCAATATTCCCGTCTTCAATCTTTACAACATTCCATCTTCCAAACCTCTAAGCTACCACAACACATAAAAACTTATATAGGTATTAACAAATAAAGAGAAATGCATCACCTTATAAGTACAATTTTAATTATTTTCCCTTATATTACACAGTCTGAATCATGAAATTATTTATAAATGCAGCCCAACATCTTTTCAAAAACCCATCCTAAATCTAATTCCTTAACTCACGTGTAAACACTTGAAGACTACTTACGTTCTTGGAATTTGGGCAGTACATGAGTGACAATGATTATTTGGGAACTAGGCTACATATCAGGCTAAAATAGCAATTTTTAAAACATTAGCAGACTCATAAATGATCTATATTACTTACTTCTGTAACGTTGTGGCAAGAAGTGCAATAATATTTGCCTTCATCAGTAAGACCCCAGGAGACAGCAGCACACTGAGTACATCTTTCCTTGAACTCTTTCTATAGAATATAGAAAAGCTGTTACTATCAAGCCATATTCAACACACTGCACCTAAACCCTGCAGTTCTACTTAAAGGGTTCCCTGGAATTTTAACCTACAGATTAAAAGAAAAAAAGGAAGGAAGGAAGGAAGGAAAGAAGGGAGGGAGGGAGGGAGGAAGGGAAGGGAAGGAGGGAGGGAGTGAAGAAAGAAAAATGTATCCAAGAGATTAACTATAAACAAAGAGAAAGAAAGAAAAATGTATCCGAGAGATTAACTATAAACAAAGAGAATAGTTCAGTCTTTTGAATAGTTTGAAGTGGAATTAAATGATTTAAAAAGTTTCTAAAACACAGTGTGTGAAGGGGGAAAAAGAGGAAGAAAAGGTGGTAGGGGTAAAATGGGAAAAAAGGATGAGTTACTAAAACTGCAAAGTGCTGTGAGAAAAAAAAAGAGGACAAGATTTAAGTAAAGACAAAACCTTAAAAATAAAAACTGCAAACCATTTGGAACTTTCTCAATGATACTAGAAACACATACAGCAAAAGAACCAGATTTTTATTGGGGTTGTTCCGAGTTTCGATTTATTCATCCAGCAATATAAGGAGCATCACCTGTGTACGCACGAGGCATTTAACTAGGGGCCGGGGATTCAGCGGTGAGCAAAACAGACGTGATCTCTACTCACAGCAAACACGGGCTAATGGTGAGATACAGTCACTAATTTCATTAACCCAGCAGGTACGGACGTTAGCCTCCATCATCCAACAAACATTTATTGAGCATCTATAACAAGTAAGGCCTTCTATCACCCTAACGCTTCTGTACCTACACAGGCAGACCCTAAAAGGATGGGTCTTTGACCTTCTCTTTGATCTAATTGCCGAATACTCCTTTACCGCAGCACAAGAGAGCAGTGGTTGGCGCAGTGTGTCAACAACAACAAAAAGGAATGCGGAGGGGCACCTGGGTGGGTGGCTCAGGGCGTGACCCCGGGGGGTCCTGGGATCCAGTCTCGCATCAGGCCCCTCCCTGCAGGGAGCCTGCTGCTCCCTCTGCCTGTGTCTCTGCCTCTCTCTCTCTGTGAGTCTTGAATGAATGAATGAATGAATGAAATCTTTAAAAAAAATGAACCCGAATTTATTTCAACAACAATCAATAAATAAAATCTTAAAAAAAAAAAACCGAACCCGAATTTATTTCAACAGGCCGGTGAAGTGTGCGGTGCCCGCGTCCTGATCACCTGGATAAATTACCCTGGAGAGTTTGGAATCACCGGACGGTGGCGGGGATGCCGAGGGACAGTTGCGGGGTGGCTGGCGGGGGGGGGGACTCAGGAGCCAGCCCGTCGGACCCGGCTCTCCCACGCCCACCCCGCCGTCCAAGGAAACTTGCGGGTGGCCCGGTCCAGAGGGGATGGGCCCGTGGGTGGCCACCCCATAAAACCCACAACTCCGTCCTCCTCCAGAAACACACCCACGTGGACGCCCCGCCCTCCCTCACCCCCACGCTCACCGGGCCCGAAACGCCGGCCTCTGTCCCCGAAGCGCGCGCCCCCCCCGCCCCGCCCCGGCTGCGCCAGCGCTTTCCCCGCCCCGCAGCCTTCCGCCTGCCCCGCTCCGGCCCGTGCTCACCGCCTCCTCCAGGTCCATAGCGGTGGTGGTGCCGCCGCCGCCGCCGCCCCCCGGCCGGGCCCGTTACCCGGGCAGCGAGCGCAGCTTCCGGGAGCGCCGGAAGGGGCCCGCCGGGCGGAAACCCAGACCGCGGCTTGGGGTTCCGGGCGCCTGGGGCTGCGGGTTCGTCTCCGCGCGCTGCGGGGAGCAAGCCCCGCGCGCCCTGCAGCCCCAGCCCAGCCTGCTCTCCTCCGCCCCGGCGACCGCCCTGCAGCCCACGTCGGAAGGAGGCCGCGCGCGCCTCCCGCTGAGCCCGCCGGGTCCCGGCGTGGACGCCGCCGCCCCGTCGGGCTTTCACAGGCGCGGGAGCGGCGTGGGCTCCGGGAGGGAGGCGCGCGCTCGCGGAGCTGGGCCCCGTGCAGGCCCCGTGTGGGCGCCCTGGGCCTCGGTTTCCCCCGCCGTCAGACTCGGCTACTGGCTGCCCCGGGTAGTTGGAAGCTGGGGGGGGGGGTCTACACCGTCTGGCCCCTGCTTTCAGCCCGACGCTCGAGGGGAGAAGAGTCCGACCGGGGCAGAGGCAGAGGTGGAGAGAAGGCCAGGTCCGCGGGGGCTTGCGCAGGATGAAGGCGCGGGAGACCGCGGGAAGCTCGGCCATTCTGGAGACGCGGGCTTCGAAGGGCCACGAGGATGCCCGACGGGCGGGAGGAGAGAGAGGCAGGGATGACCGCAGGGTCTCGGGCCTGAGCGGCCTGAGCGCCTGGGAGGGGTGAAGCCCGCCTGACGGAGCAGGGCCAGGCCGCGCGGGGACAGCGTGGGAATCGGGGAGAAGAGGAAGCAGGAGGCCCAGGTAGGATGAGAGGACAGCTTGATCAGGGAGCCGAGCGCTCCCAGGTGACGTCTGGACTGGGAATGCTCTCGGCCTCGATGGTATTTAAAGTCCTGAGACTTTCGAGATCATCAAGAGACTGGCTCTTCGCGGCGCCTGGGTGGCTCAGCGGTTGAGCATCTGCCTGCAGCCCAGGGCGTGACCTGGAGACCCAGATCGAGTCCCACATCGGGCTCCCTGCAGGGAGCCTGCTGCTCCCTCTGCCTGGGTCTCTCGTGAATTAAATAAATAAAATCTTAAAAAAAATAAAAATAAAAAAAGACACTGGCTCTTTATTCACTCACTCCTTATTTGCTTGTCTATTTATTTATTTCACAGTTATTCAACATCCACTCTACGCCAGGCACTGTGCCAGCTATTGGGAAATGAGAGGACAGAGTCCCTGCCTACAAGAGCCATCCAGTCCAGTGCAACAGTCGGTCACATTATTTTATCATGGCACTAGACAAGTGTTCTGTCCAGTTGTGTCACCCATGTCATTTGCCAGGCTTGCCTCTGTGCGACTTGAGACTCTTTCTGAAAAACCTTACCTATCTTTACAGCATTAAGGATTGTCCTAGAAACAGCTTGACCATAAGCCTTTTCTTTTCTTTTTTTTAAAGATTTTATTTTATTTATTCATGGGAGAGAGAGAGGCAGAGACACAGGCAGAGGGAGAAGCAGGCTCCCTGCAGGGGGCCCGAGGTGGGAATCTATCAGGGTCTCCAGGATCATGCCCTGGGCTGAAGGCAGGCACTAAACCGCCAAGCCACCCAGAGATCCCCCAGCCTTTTATTTTCTAGATCAGCCCTGATTTTAAAATGTTGAAATGTTAGAACAGGAAGTGACAGTACTGAATGCGCTACTAAAGAGTTTAGGCATTGAACTAAAATATGAGACCAGGAATCTTTGTCTTTTTGTTTATTGCTATATATCCAGGGCCTGGAACAGTACTTAGCTCACAGGATGCGATCAATAAATATTTGTTGACTGGGTGAATGACTTTGTAAGATGTTCATGTATATGCAAAATAGTTTAAATAGATGACATACCTTGATTTAAGACTTTGGTCTGGGGGTGCCTAGGTGGCTCAGTGGTTAAGCCTCCAGACCTTAAGGCCCAGGGCATGATCCTGGAGTCCTGGGATCGAGTCCCACATCGGGCTCCCTGCATGGAGCCTGCTTCTCCCTCTGTCTCTGCCTCTGTCTCTCTGTCTCTCTCTCTATCTCTCTCTGTGTGTCTCTCATGAAAAAATAAATAAAATCTTTTTTTTTTTTTTTTATGATAGTCACAGAGAGAGAGAGAGAGAGAGAGAGGCAGAGACACAGGCAGAGGGAGAAGCAGGCTCCATGCACCTGGAGCCCGATGTGGGATTCGATCCCGGGTCTCCAGGATCGCGCCCTGGGCCAAAGGTAGGCGCCAAACCACTGCACCACCCAGGGATCCCTAAAATCTTTTTTTAAAAAAAGACTTTGGACTGTGGTTGCACAGAAATGAGTCACAGAGTTTTCCAGCCATTTTTCACAGAAAATTGAGTGTTTTAAAAGAGCAAAGTCAGCCCTTTAGAAGAAAATGTTTTCATAGCCTATAAGACTTATAGGAGGATTTTAACAGACAAGCTTTAGTACGCAGTTCTTAAAACTCTGGCTCAGGTGGCCATTTTTGTCCAATTGACACAATTTTTTATGTGTAATAGAAATGATCAGTGGTGGAAGCACTCAGTGAGCTGGACTCCACCTTATGCTGCAGGTGAGCATGAATGTGTTTTTTGTTTTTTGTTTTTTTAGGATTTTTTTTTATCCATTTGACAGACAGAGTGAGAAAGTATTGGGGCTGGGGGCAGAAGGAGACTTCCCACTGAGCAGTGAGCCTACTCAGAGATGAGCTAGATCCTGGGACTCAGAGAGCACAGCCTGAGCCAAATGCAGACACTTAACCAACTGAGTCACCCAGGCACCTCATGGGTAAATTTCTGAAGAACAGTTGAGCTATATACAGGTGATATGGTGGAGCAACACTGGGGTAACCCCAAGAAGAGAAAACAAAAATAAAATTAAAACAGAGATAATAAACCTTTAAAGGGACCCAGGAGTCTGGGCCAAGATTTGACTGAACATATTAACATATAAAGGAAGAATGTGTACATTAGAAAAAGATACATTTAGCCCTTCAAGCCTAATAAAGGTGAGCCTAAATCTTAACAAGGACCCAGCTCTGCTATTTTGCACCAGCAGCTACTATACCCACGGTTCCACATAAGTGACAAACACAGAACCCAGCACTAACCATTACTCAATTCTGTAATAGGGCCAATAACTCTAGGTCAATAAATTTGAAATTTTGATAAGATGGATAAATTCCTAGAAAAATACAAGTTCCCAAAAAGCCTATGGAAGAAAGAAAATCTGAGCAATTCTATATGTAAAAAAAAAAGATTCCATGTATAAAAAAAACTCACTAAGAAAACCCCAGTTTCATATGGTTAAAGATGGTAAATTCTGGGCACCTGGGTGGCTCAGTGGTTGAGTGTCTGCCTTTAGCTCAGGTCATGATACCGGATCCTGGGATGGAATCCCACATCAGGCTTCCCACGGAGCCGGCTTCTTCCTCTGCCTGTGTCTCTGCCTCTCTTTCTGTGTCTTTCACAAATAAATAAAGTGTTTAAAAAAAAAAAAGATGATAAATTCTACTAAATGTTTAAGAAAGAAATGGTACCCATCAAAAACAGACTCTTCCAGATAATGGGAAAAGTTAACACATTTACCAACACATCTTATGAGGCCAGCATGACCTTGACATCAAAACATGGCAAGAATATTTGAAGAAAAGTAAAAATTAAAGTCCATTCTGTTTCAGAAACATAGTTGTAAAAATTTCAAACAAAATATCAGCAAATTGAATGCAAGTCCTATGTTATATTGAACAATATATATAAATAGGTTAATAAATCAAAACCAAGTTTATTCTAGGAATGTAAAGTTGTATATAAGTCAAACAGTAGTACAAGAAAAGGCCTAAAGATAAATGGAACAGAATAGAAAGTCCAGAAACTGAAAGTCCCAAAACATGTTAGATAACCTGATTTACAACAAAGGTGCTACTAAAATTCAGTGGGGAAAGTATAGTTTTTCAATAAATAATTTTGGATCAACTAGACAATCATATGAAAATTATTGACCTCTACATCACATCATATACAAAAACTAATTTGAAATGGATCACAGCCCCACATGTAATAAGGAAAGCCATAAAGCTTCTAGGAAAAAAATCAGAAAATATCTTGAGATAGAACAGATTTTCTGAAAAGCACCCTAAAAGCACTGTCCATGAAAAGATTAAGTTGGACTTCATTAAAATTGAGAACTTCAGGGATCCCTGGGTGGCGCAGCGGTTTGGCGCCTGCCTTTGGCCCAGGGCGCGATCCTGGAGACCCGGGATCGAATCCCACGTCGGTCTCCTGGCATGGAGCCTGCTTCTCCCTCTGCCTGGGTCTCTGCCTCTCTCTCTCTCTCTCTGTGACTATCATAAATAATAAAAAAAAAAATAAAAAATTAAATTAAAAAAAATAAAATTGAGAACTTCAGTTAATCAAAAGACATGAAAAAGTAACCACTTTTTTGGAAGACATATGTGCTATACCACATTTTGAGAATGGATATTTGCAAATATTTCCATTGGTATGAAAGTCAGTTTGCCTGGTTTTAAGTCAGGATGCCTGGGTGGCTCAGGGATTGAGCATCTGCCTTTGACTCAGGGAGTGATCCTGGAGTACCCTATCAGGCTCCCTGCGTGGAGCCTGCTTCTCCCTCTGCCTGTGTCTCTGCCTGTCTCTCTCTCTCTCTCTCTCTCTGTCTCTCATGAATAAATAAATAAATCTTTTTTTTTTAATAAATAAATCTTTAAAAAAAAAGATGATATTGAGGTTTGGCAAAAACATGGATAATCTCAGTCTCTTCTACATTGCTGATGGGAGTATAAATTGGCAGAAACATTTTGGTAAGTTGTTTGGAAGTAATGCTAACTGTATGCTAATTATGACTTGGCAACTCTACCATTAGATATATATATATACCCAAGAGAAATTAGTACATATGTTCACTAAAAGATACATACAAATATTTTCATTAAGCTTTATTTATAATAGCCACAAATTACAACCAACCAAATGTCCATCAATAGGAGAATCAATAGCAAATTGTGATAGTCAAACCATGGAATCTTATACAGTAATGAGAAAGTAAATACCTGCTACAGGCAACAACATGGATGAGTCTCACAAAATGATGATGTGCAAAAAAAGCCTGGTAGATTTAAAAATGGACTTCCCACTCTTCCCATTGAAAAATGAGGTCCATCTCCCTGTCCCTTGAATCGGGGCATGGTCTTGTGAGCAGCTTTGAGCAACAGAATGCTGAGTCACTGGTATTGTATAACCTCCAAACTGTCTTTGCAGGTTTTGTTTTTAGTCAAATGCACTATCCCGAAAGACAGTGGTGAGAAGTCCAAATCCCTTGAGACAACCATGCTGTGAGGAAGCCCAAACTTACTACGTATATTAGCAAAACTACACAGAAAACTGAGGTGCCCTTCACATGAGTGAAGCCTTCTTGGATCTCCCAGCCTGGCCCTGTCACTAGCCCCATGCAGCTCCTACCCCATGCGAGGTGAAACAGAAAACCACCTAGCCAAGCCCTCCCCAAATTCCTGACTGCAGAATTCCAAGTCAACAAAATGGTTACTGTTTTTAAGTCACTAAATTCTGACATACTTTGTTATACTAGATAGTAGTTTGTTACAAAGGAATAGATAAGCCACAGAAATTGGTTCTGGAAGTAGAATGTTATGTAACAAAACCCTAAAATATGTGCCTGGATCTAATCCTATCCAAGCATCTCCTCCTCTAAATAGCAACCTCTCAGGAAAGAATTTTGAGCATATATCCCCATTTTAAAGATATGTATTTTGTATAAATTATGCATATGCAGGATTCTTCTTTTGATGTATATTATAGGACACTCATAAAATCAAAATAAGCTAACAATATAAATTAGTAATGTAAATAATCTCCCTTTCAATGAAAATATTAGTAATACCATAATTAGAGTAATATTGGCTTAATGCTATGTGATACAGGGGTACCTGGGTGGCTCAGTGTTTGAGCATCTGCCTTTGGCTCAGGTCATGATCCTGGGATCCTGGGATCAAGTCCCACATCAGGCTACCCACAGGGAGCCTGCTTCTCCCTCTGCCTGTGTCTCTGCTTCCCTCTCTGTGTCTCTCATGAATAAATAAATTAAATCTTTAAAAAAAATGTGATACAGAGATTTGCAGTTCTTGTCCTAAATTTAGTTTACCTTAGTACTTCTTTTTAATGGGGATCATAATGGAAAAAGATACCTCGCAAAGATACAGAAAACCAAGTATTTTCATACCAATGTAAACATTTGCAAACATCCATTCTCAAAATGTGGTATAGCACATATGTCTTCCAAAAAAGTGATTACTTTTTCATTCTTTAAACAAAGGAGTAGGGGATCCCTGGGTGGCTCAGTGGTTTGGCACCTGCCTTTGGCCCAGGGCGCGATCCTGGAGCCCTGGGATCGAGTCCCGCGTTGGGCTCCTGGCATGGAGCCTGCTTCTCCCTTCTCCTGTGTCTCTGCCTCTCTCTCTCTCTATGTCTATCATAAATAAGTAAATAAATCTTTTTAAATAATAATAAATAAATAAATAAATAATAAATAAACAAACAAAGGAGTACCTAGCATGTGCTAGACATTGTTTTAGTCATAGAGAATAAAGCAATGATCAAACACAATCTCTACCTCATGAAGCTTACATTCTAGCTGGCAGAGTCACATAATAATAAGTAAGTAAATCATTATAAAATATGTCAGGTGGTAAATAAAACTTCCAGGTGGAAAAAGAAGGTAGAATATGAAAAAAAAAAAAAAAAAGAGTAGACAGGCTGAAAGGAGGTGGGAGTTGTTATTTTATTTTATTTTTAAAGATTTATTTGTTTATTTTAGAGAGAGGGGAGGGGCAGAGGGAGAGGGAGAAACAGACTCCCCGCTGAGTGTGGAGCCCAACACGGGCTGGATCCCAGGACGCTGAGATCACAACCTGAGCTGAAATCAAGAGTCAGCTGCCCAACCAACTGAGCCACTCCAGAGCCCTGGGAGTTGCTAATTTTAGACAGAGTGGTCTGGGAAGGCCTCTAAATATTGAGTTTCTCTTTCTTTCTTTCTTTCTTTCTTTCTTTCTTTCTTTCTTTCTTTCTCTCTTTCTTTCTTTCTTTCTTTCTTTCTTCTTTCTTTTTCTTCTTTCTTTCTTTCTTTCTTTCTTTCTTTCTTTCTTTCTTTCTTTCTTTCTTTCTTTCTTTCTTCTTTTCTTCCTTTCTTTCTTCTTTTTGGTGGGCAGCAAATCAAGTTTATTGAATGATAGTACAAGGCTCCCAAAAAGGGAGGGGACCCGAGTGGGTTGCCCTTGAGAGGAGATTTAAAAGAAAGTAGGGGACTGAGCCATGCAAATAGGTGGGGGATCAGAACTTCAGGTGCAAAGACCCCAAGACAGTGAGGCAGCCCCGAGGAAGCAAGGAGGTGGGTGGTAGAGGCCATGAGGTGGGAGAGGGGCCATCACTGAGCTGAGGAGACAGGATGGATCTGCAGCTCAGACAGAGGGATTGGCCTTAGTGTAGACAACTCCACCTGCGATAGGACCAGGAAGGCCCGGTGGGGATGTGGGGGAAGGGCTCCTCTAACGCTCCTGGTGAAGTGGGAAGGAGGTCAGGAGCTGAGGGTGAGAGTCGGGAGGGTTCCTTGAGGTCAGAGGTGTAATACCTCTGGGGAATGGAGAGTTAAATCAGAAATCTACTGAAGTGTCAGGCACCTTGAGGGCGCCCCCTGGACATCTGAGATCATAAATACGAAGATAAGGCCAGTCAACACACCCAGCCATTCAGCTGCTGCTTTGTGAAACATCCCCTTTACCCTGAAGGGACAGATTAACTGTATTCACAATTCCAAAAAGACCTGCCAGGCAGTAATACTACTGACAGCCACTTGTCCTTGCAGAAATACTTGCCTTTTCTTTTAAGGAGAAAAAAGATAACTCATCTGTAAGTCTGACAGGTCTTTTAAGTGTTTTGCCACAAGATACACAACAGCCTTCAATGTGGAACAACGGACTTTTATGGATCTTCCACTCATTACAGGTTAGGGTAAGGATCCATGACACCTGAAAGGTCCTGAGTTTATAAAATCAACTATGTCCATGGCATCCCACAGCCAGCATGCCCCTCTGCCTGTAGCCTTCGCTGCCATTTGCTGCTGGTGAAGGAGGTGGCGGGCGAATCTCCTGAGGCCTGTCTGCAGCCTCATCCCAGGGCTCTTCCGCCATTCTAGTCAAAGGGGTTCTAGTCAGTGGTTCCATGGACAGGGTATGGCCAAGTATCTCTTGTATAAAAGACACAATTTACTGGGAGAACACATGTTCTCTGAAGCATCTTCCCCTGGATGGCCCCTCAGAGGCCGTCCTTCCTACGTTCCACAACTGAAATGGAATCCAGTGACCACTCTGAGCAGGGACTTGTTAGAAATCTCTATATTTTATCCTGCTGGATAGCAAACCTTCACAATGCGAATCTGTGTCATTCTAATACATGTTTTCTTCTAAATTTTCAGCAGTTTCTGTGTCTTTCAACAGTATTTGGAACAGTGTTTGTCATCTGCTCTTTCAGCCATATCTATCGTGGCAGAATGATAGAAACAAATAAATACAAAATATAAACTTTAGGGAATGATCCATGCTTTAAAGCCATATAGGTATATATGGTGACTGGGGTGGGGTGAAGTGAACAGAATTTTTAGAGGCTCATGAGGAAGACTTCTCTGAAGAAGGGCCAGTTGAGTCAAGATGGGAATGCAGTGAGAGCCATGCAGGAATGTGGGGAAATGTATCCCAGGGAAAGGGAAAAGGCCCTGGGGCTGGACTAGGCTTGATGCATTTAAGAAACAAAAGGAAGCCAGTGTGGCCAGGATAATGGGTAAGAGGTAGAGCTGTGGGCCTCAGGGTGAGAGCACTAGGCAGGGCCCTGACTGTCCCCAGGTCTCCTGGACCCACAGGGCTGTATCAGCCAGTACATCCATAGTTTGTCCCATGCATTATCCCAGATGTCCCCAGTAGATCCCACCTCCTGGCCACCATCACTGGCTCTCACCAGGGAAGAGGGAAGGGAGAACCTCATGAATCAACCTGGGGCCAGGCAGCAGGCCATGGCTGCCTTGTACTTCCCACTTAACCCATGCCAGCCTGTAGGGATGATAACCTTCATGGAGTTTTGGCTCAGAGAGAGCTGGGGAGAGCAAGGGAGCAGACAAGGAGGGAGCCCACACAGGTACTAGCCAGGTATTTGGGGCTTTGTTGGAATAGCAGCACTCCTTCCACTGGAGGTAGGCTGCAAGGAAGGAAGGGCCTGAGGATTCCAGAGTGTAGCTCCCACTTTTCACTATTCTTCCTGAATTTCACTTCCATTTAAGGGTGTATGTTTATTAAAACCCACCACAGGCCTTCTAATCAAGGGCATTAACAACAGTGTTCTTTGGTAAAGTGAGAACTAATGTATATCTAGCATTTTCTGAGCCAGGCACCATTCTAAATATGTTAATTCACCATTAGCCTCACTTTTTCAAACAAGAAAACTAAAAGAGAGGTTGTCTAGCATTTGTGTAAGTGTCTGAGCCTGGAGTTAAAACTGGGTAGCCTAGTGGAGCATGGAGTTTTGGCTGCCATATTCTGAGCCTCTCAGGAAGCATTGGGCTCAACATCATTAGACATGGAACTCCACAAAAGGGTTCTGTGGCTTAGCCAATAATAAGATATTGAATATGAAAGAATCTCAGAATCTGATACTGTGAGGATCAGAAAATATTTGAATATAATTACTCTCGATTGAATAGCAACTGAGAGACAATTTATTACCACAAACAATATTGTTATTGACAAATTCTCTATGTTGAGACTACAAGTTAACCTAGTGGTTACTGGGACTACCTGGGTGGCTCAGTGGTTGAGCATCTGCCTTCAGCTCAGGTCATGATCCTGGGGTCCTGGGATTGAGTCCCCTATCAGGTTCCTTGCAGGGAGCCTGCTTCTCCTTCTGCCTATGTCTCTGCCTATCTTATGTGTCTCATGAATAAATAAATACAATATTTAAAAAATAAAGAAAGGTAGTGGCTACTGATTTATTGGGGAAGTTACTGGAAAAGTTGGGTGCATTTCTCTCTGTCAAACCATAGCTCCAATAGGGGCATTATTTAATTAGTGAGAACATATCAAAAGATCACAACAATAATTTCTGAAAACCAACAAGTGACTTAGAAATTATGAGACTGATTTGGTGAATGCTCTAACTTACATCATTTTGTTGGCAGTTTTGTTACTTTTTCAAAGATTTATTTATTTATTTCAGAGATGGCAGCAAAGGAGCAGGGTGAGAGGGAGAGACAGAAGCTCAAAAAGACTCCACATCCAGCACAGAGCACCACTTGGAGCTCGATCTTGAGATCATGATCTGAGCTGAAATTTCTTAACCAACTGAGCCATCCCGGTGCCCCCACAGTTTTATTCTATAAACAGATTTAGTTTGATATATTTAGAAAATAAAAGGGAATACATTTTAAAATTTCCATTTATATAAACTCATATAGATGGATATATTATTGAATATGAGTGTTTTGAATATTCCTTCTGAGGCCATGGTTAGATATATCAATTTAATTCTAAGTGTGCTGAGAAGTCATTGAAGGATTTTGAACAGAAGAGTGGCATGGTCTAATTTACACTTTGAAGTGTTGTTCAGGTCTCTGTGGGGAACGGACCACAGAGGAAGAGGAATAAAGATGACTCACTGGGAGGATCAGTCCTTGGTTTTGGGTACTATAGAGGGCAAGGAGAAACTTAGTATAGTTTATCTTAGTATAGTATATCTATACTATACTAAGATATACTTTGAAGGTGATGCCAATGATGGATTGGGTGTAGCTGTGAGAAAAAGAGAGGAATCGAGGATGGCATAGTGAGGTCACAGTGGAGCCCTTCACTGGGATGGTTGTGGGCAGGCTGGTGGGGGAAGATCTAAACTTGGGACATGTTAAGTTTAATATAACTGTAAGAAATACAAGAGGAGATACTGAATAGGAAATTGGACCAGTGAGTCTGGAATTCAGGGGAGGTGTTCTGGCTGGAGATGTGAATTGGGAGCCATGGTGTAAACATAAGATTTAAAGCCCAAGACTAAATGCAGACACCTAGGGAGTGAGGGTAGATCGTAGGTGAGGGGGAAAGGACCCTGGCTGAGACAAGGGTATATAACAGGTAGAAGTCAGGCAGACAGGACAATCCAGCAAAGGTGGTAGAAGGAGAACTAGTGGAGGGTAGTGACCAGAGTCACATGAATAGAATTTCAAGAAAGAAGAAACGTCAAATGCTGTTAAGAGTTCAGTGAGCTTAGCCTAGGATCCAGCAAGATAGTCATCATGGACAAGATGATTTGTCCAAGTATGAAGAGTAGAAGCCTGCTTGGCATGGGTTCAAGGCAGGACAGGAGGAAAGAGACAGTAAAGACGAAGCCTGTGGGAGTTTTGCCGAAAGGAAGAGTAAATAAAGAGTTGGTCAACCATGTGGGGAGACACAGTGGGGTTAAACAGGGGATTGTGGCAGCACATTTATATGATCATGGAAAATATCGGCTAGTAGGAGAGAGAGGGGAGATCGCAGGCAAACTCCAAGCAAAGCCTTTGAGTGGGTGAGAGGGACAGATCTGGCCCCTGATGAGCCTGAGGGGCTGCATTATTCTGTCCTGACCAGGCCATGGGAATTCCAGGAATGTGACCACCACTCCACCAGGCAGGGACCCTGGTCTGGGGCCCTGGTGGCCACATTAGAGCTGGTCCCACTGCCTCCTCCAGACTTCCTGATGCTGCCAGCATCCCAGGGCTTGAAACCCAGGACACCTCAGCTAGAAGTTTACTCAAGGGGGTTCTACGAAGTGTGGAAATAACTAAATACTATTTCAAGGAGGCAACAGAACAATAAGGAGAGTAGATTCGAATCCTGGCCCTGATATACATAGGGTAACTACATGACCTGGACAGGTCACTTCTCCAGGGCTGTTTTCTCATCTGCAGTGTGGGGATAATAACTTTAACAAAACACCTTCTGAGATTGTAAGGTACAAATGAGATGATGGACGTGCAAAGGCTGTTGAAAATTGTAAAATGGAAAGTGAGAACAAATGCCATAAAGTGTCATGAGGTTAAATTTACTAAATCATTGCCCCCATTTATCTCACTCAACAGGCACAGCTTGTAGAAGAGGCATTTCTAGGGACACATTCCTGTACCACTTCTCTCTGTGGGCTTAATTTTCATAACTAGACTTTTAAAGTTGGTGGGGTTTTTTTTATAAAGAGCAAGTCTTGGCTTCTTGCAAGAGCCTCTAAATTTCATTACAGACAAACATGTATCACTTGAAGATCATCTGTTGAAAGGGACGGGAGACATATTATTAACTTCAAAGCTTTCTTGAAACCTATTAAATGTTAATCACAAAGCACAGGAGTGTTCCTGAAAGCAAACACCATCCTCACACTTCTTAGATGCATGAGCCTTCCTCCTTAGGTACCCATCAACATTTCTTGCTGAAGGGAAGAGAGACTCTAGTGCATCCCCAATGAATGGACCTTCTGGGTATTCCAAGGCCTGCTTGTGGCCTGATCTGTCCACAATTGAAGCTGAAATCTTTTGTGGTTTGCCTAGTGCTGGGAAGAAAGCTGAAGGAAAGCATACTTGCTGGACCCATTGTGTGTCAGGCGCTGCATCAGACCATTACACGGGTCCTCTCATCATTGAGCTGGGAGCTAATTATTCTCTTCTCATCAAACAGGAAGAGAAACTGAGATTCAGGAGGTCAAATCAGGTCATGCAGCCAGCAGGAGAAAGAGGGGGGATCTTAACTCAGCTACGCCTGTTCTAAAGAGCCCACTCTCCTCCCTCACAGAGGTGAGGTGCTTCCTAAAGGCTTCTTTAGTGAATGAGGAGATGGATGAATAAAGTCCTCTGGATGCAAAATTGCTTTGTCAAAGGACATCAACAGCCAGAAGGCACAGCCTCAATTAAACAGAAGCAAAACAACCTTCTAAGATTGTGTGAGGTACTCAGAGTTTGCCTTAAATAACTCAGGAGTTTCCCAGACTGTTGAGTGATAAGATCTCAGGCAAGTTGCAGAACCTGTTGGGGGCTGGTTTATCCATTTCTAGTCATGGGGCACTCCTCACCATGCTCCTCCCTCCCTTTCAGGAAGCAGACTCAACCCAGCCAAGGACTTGTAACTCTAGATATGGGCTGGAAAATCCTTGAAAGAGGAGTTCTGGCTGGTGACCATCCCCTGGCCAGGACTACCTACATAATTCATGGGGCCCTGCACAAAATGAAAATGTGGCACCCCTTGTTCAAAAATTAGTAAGAATTTTAAGGTGGGAACAGCAGAGCACTAAACCAAGCTTGGGACCCTTCTGAGTACAGGGTCCTGTGTGACTGTAGAAGCTGCACACTCTTGAAGCCAGCCTTTGCCTATAGCCATTGATTCAGGAGAAAGGGAGAAGAAATCTTAGAAGGAGACTGGTGGGGAATGCACCTGGGTGGCTCAGTTAAGCATCCAACTCTTGATTTTGGCTCAGGTCATGATCTCAGGATAGTGAGATCGAGCACCCTGTCTGGGCTCTGCACTGGATGTGGAAACTACTTAAGATCCTCTCTCTCCCTCTGCTCCTCCTCCGCTCCCAAAAGAAGGGGATTGGTGGGACATCATGAAAGCACCAAAAATATGATAAATAAAATAGCCCTGGAGAGACATCTGGGTGGCTCCGTCGGTTAAGTGTCTAACTCTTGGTTTTAGTTCAAGTCATGACCTCAGGGTCTGAAATTGAGCCTTGCATCAGGTGTCCTGATTAGTGGGGAGTCTGGTTCTCCTTTCCCTCTGCCTCCCCACACTTATGCACTCTCTCTGTCTCTAAAAAGGGATAAATAAATCTTAAAAAAAAAAAAAAAGTGAAGATCAGGTTCTGATTTCTTGAAACATACAATTTTCCAGAATATAAATTTTCTGAAATTCATCTAGAACTACTCTTCCATTTTATGGATGAGGAAGTTGAGATTTAGACAGAAGTAGTAACTTGGGGAGTCATGTTGCCCCACAGAGAAGGCACCCCCTCTCTAAATCTCAGTCTCCTTATCACTGAAACAACACAGGTCAGGCTGAATAATGCATTATTTCCTTTTTTTCCCTTCCCCAACTCCCGCTAAAATAGCCAAATAAAAGGGTCCACAAGGACCAAGGAAATGGAGGAGGCATGGTAACTGAAGAGGCATCGGAGAGTGGGCGGGTCAGGTAGAAGGAAGCAGAGGCAGGAAAAAGGGGGAGTGAAAATCTGAATACTGCCCTTAACTTCCTTCCCAGAATGTCAGTAGCAAGTTTACATCTTCCCAGGTAGGAGATGAGCATCTTCTCTGGTGTAAATTCCAGAGACTACCATTTGGGATTCTTCATTGTGAATGGGTTTGAATTCTGTCCTATAAGCCAGAAGCCCTAAGCCCAAGTCTGGCTTATGTGCAAAGAGCTTTCTAGGCTCCTAAGTGAGAGCTGATGGCGAAGCACCTTTGGACATGGGAAAAAGCTTCTAACTTGAAAGACAGATAACAAGTGAAACAGAGACCTCGGAGAAATCCGACAGCTTAAAACCTGAAAATCTCCCTAAGAAGTGTGAGGATGATACTGTGTCCATGAAACAAGAACCAGAAAGCTTTAAAAAAAAATACCACCACCTGAAAAAAAGGGAAAACCTCTGTAAGGTTAAATATATGAGTCAAAATAAAAATTTTATTTAAAATTTATGTTAAGTGAAAATATTTTTATTTAAAATTTATATTAAAATATTAAATTTTTATTTAATATAAAAATAAATTCAGAGAACATTCCAGAAGATAGAACAAAAAGATGGGAAAATACCAGAGAAAAGATAAAGCAAGAAAATAAGTCTAAATGGTTGAAAACCATCTGCTAGAAAATACCAAGAAGAGAGCCAAGGGGATAAAATTATCAAGGAAATAATACAAAGAGATTTCTGAGAACTAAAGCATAAGTTTCCAACTCAAAAGGGCTAGCACAAGGATTGAAAAAGACTGGAGTCAAGTAACATCATTGTGAACTCTCGAATATCAGGGATACAGAGAAGATGCTATAAACTTAAAGGGGGAAGAAGAAAATCGGAACCTCTCCACAGCATACTGAATTCTAGTGGACAAGGGACTGACACCTTCGGTGTTCTAATCTACACCCTGCACCTCTATATTCAGCCAAACTATCCATCAAATGAAGGTAAAACATTTCAGACGTGTAAGAATTGATATAATTTATTTCCCTTGTACCCTTCCCTTGTGCCTTTAGTGGACTACTAGAGGTAATGATCCAATAAACATGGGAGTAAACCAAGAAAGGAACCCCGTAGAATGGAGGAAGCAAGGGATCTAAAACATACGAGGCAATGTGAGTCCACCTGATGATAGTGGATAGAAATTTCCAGATGACATCTGTATAATGTCCAGGCTAAATTGAAGAATGTGGAAGGAAGGCTCTGAGAGGACAGTCTCCAGGAGTAAGATGCATATAACATATTAGAGATTATGGAAAACATAGATAGAATTGAGGTAGACTTTATTAAAATTTTAGGAAAAATAATGTGTAGAAAATCAAGCACATGAGAAGAAAAGGAGAAAACGAGTAACCATAATAAAAGTGAAGGACTGAATAAGAAATTTGATATGAACATAGTGGTAACGTGGTTCTCTAGTAAATGCCATTTGGGCATCATGATCAAGTATATACTGACTATTGATATAACTAAAATTGTTTTATAACTATGTTAGGGGATAGGAAAGGGGAAGTAGAGAGGTATAGGAGATCTCAGTCCTTATTTATCATTGTGGGAAGTCAGTATAGTGTCTCAAAATGTAAAGTGATACTTTAAGAAATATGGACAGCTCCAGTCCTGTGGTTTTAAATATCATCTATAAGATTTCCATGTTTAAGATGGTGAGGAGATGTTCCTATTTCTCTCAAAAATTTACTCTCAATTTTTTGATTTACTCTAAAAAATTACCTCAAAACAAAAAGGAAAATAACAAACAAAAATACAAACTCTACCCTTGACATCAGAAGACACTGCAATTCTGAACCATTACATGTGACATCAAGTGGCTAAAAGAATGACAAATGACAAAAAAGTGAACAAAGGTGAATTCGAATGCCAGTAGAAGTATAATTTATTAACAATAAAATTCACTAATTTTAAGTGAAGTGATGAGCTTTGACATATGTATGTATATATATATATATATATATATATATATATATATATATATATACAACCATTACCCAAAATAGTCAGTTCCCATCTCCAAGCCCAAACCTCTAGGAACCACTGATCTGCTATCATCACCATATACTTGTCATTTCTAGAACTTTGTTTACGTACATACAGTGTGTAGGGGTGCCTGTGTTGTTCAGTCGGTTAAGCATCCGACTCTCAATTTCAGCTTAGGTCATGATCTCAGGGTTGTGGGATTGCATCAGGCTCTGTGCTCAGTATGGAGTCTGTCTCTCTTCCTCTGCTCCTTTTCCCCACCCAACCCCCCCTACTACTCCCACTCTCTCTGTCTCTCTGTCACTCTCTTAAATACATACATACATACTTTAAAAAAATACAATGTGTAGTCATTTGGATCATTTGGATTTGGCTTTTTTTTCCCCTTAGTAATGGTTTTGTGATTCATCCATGGTATTGCATGTATCAGTAGTTCATACCTATTAATTGCTAAGCAGTATTCCATTTAGTTATAGATTTTTTGTTATTTATCAACTGATGGACATTTGGATTATTTCCAGTTTTGGGCTACTCCAAACAAGGCTGTTATGAGTCTTCATGTACAAATCTTTGTGTGGACATATGTTTTCATTTCACTTGAAAAATATCCAAGAGTGGAATTTCTGAGTCATGTGGTAAGTAAATGTTTAACTTTGTAAGTAAATGCTAAACTGTTACTTCACATTGTAGCCACCACTTGGCATTGTCCATCTTTTAAGCTTTATCCACTTCAGTGGGTATGTAGTGGTATCTCTTTTTGGTTTAAATTTACATTTCCCTGATGACTAATTATATTGAACATCTTTTTATGTGTTTATTTGGCATCTGTATTTTTTTTAAAGATTTTATTTATGTATTCATGAGAGACAGAGAGAGAGAGAGAGAGAGAGAGAGGCAGAGACACAGGCAGAGGGAGAAGCAGGCTCCGTGCAGGGAGCCCGACATGGGACTCGATTCCGGGTCTCCAGGATGGCGTCCTGGGCTGAAGGCAGGTGCTAAGCCCCTGAGCCAACCAGGGATTCCCCCCATCTGTATTTTTTTAATAAAATATCTACTCAAATCTTTTGCCTAATTTTAATTATCCTTTCTCATTATTGAGTTGTGAGAATTCTTATATCTTATGAATACAAATCCTTTATTTTATGTATGTTTTGCAGATATGATCTCCCAGTCTGTGGCTTGCTTTTTCATTTTCCTGATTGCACTTTCAAAAAGCAAACATTTTTAATTTTGATGGTCCAAATTATTGATTTTTCTATGTATCATATTTAAAATATTTTTTGCCTAATTCATGGTCATTAAGATTTTCTGCTGTTTTTTCAAAATAAGGTTTATTGTTTCAGTTCATTTTTGTGCAAGTAGCCAACCAATTATTCTAGCACCTTTTATTGAAAAGATTATCCTTTCCCCATTTAATTGTCTTGGCATCTTTGCCAGGTCAGTTGACCATATTTTTGTGGGGGTCTCTTTCTGGACTTTCTATTCTGTTCCATTAGTCTAAAATATATGTATCTTTAGTTCAGTACCATAATACCTTGATTACTGTTACCTTTATAGTAGGTCCTGAAACTAGTCCTCCAACTCTGCTCTTTTTCAGTTTTGTTTTGGATTTGCACATACATTTTCAATTTGCTTACTGAATTTTAAAATAACCCTGCTAATATTTTGAATGTCACTGTGTTTAAACTATGTATCAGTTTGTGGGAGAACTGGCATTTGGCGTTGGGGGGAACAGGTGAGAATTGACATTATAACAAAATTGAATCTTCCAGTCCAGGAATATGGTATATGTCACCATTTATACTAATCTTTAATTTCTCTCAGTAATGTTTCATGGTTTTCAGAGTATACTTATTGCACATATTTGTTAAATTTATCCCTATTTCATAATTTTTTCTCTCTCTTTCCCTCTCTCTGTGTGTATGTGTGTGTGTGTGTGTTTGAGAAAGAGAGAGAGAACGAGGGAGGGAGGAAGAGAGGGAGTTTCCTCTATGTTTCCCAAAGTTGAGTAAAAGAAAATTGGTTAATTAAGGATTGTGGTTAGCTGAATTCCAGTTAAGTCATATTTTACTGTATTTGGCATTCACACTAATAGCTCTGATTATGTCACACTCATGTTCAAAAACCTTCATTGGGAAATAATTATGGGATGTGCTCAAAGAATGTAGTATCAATTTACAAAGGAGAAAATTGGAAACAACTGAGCAGACTGATTAACTAGATGGTGTTGTATTCTTACCATGTAGCCATAAAAATGATGTGATGCAACCGTGGTTTTCAGAATGGGGTCAGGGCATTTTACAGGGTCAGGCAGGCGTCAGGGCCTCCACTCATGTTCTAATCATTGTAGCCTTATTTTTATTCTTTTCAGCTTTTCAGATTCCTGGTAGGATTTTGTTTAAAAACAGAGTTCCAATTTATCAAATGTTTAAAAACCATTATTGCAGAAAAAAATTTAATGACCAAGAAAGACATATGTGGAATTATAATAAGATTAGAAAAGAATCAGTATGCTGTGTCTCTGGGGGAAAAAGAAGATATATGTGTGCAGAAAGGAATTGGAAGTTTATACATGTATCGAACATTAATAGCAATTTTATTTGCACAGATTGTAAATTATTTCTAAATGTTCTTGTTTGTATGTTTCTAAATGTGTACAGTGTATGGTGTAATGTTCTTTAATGAGAATACAAAATCCTTAAGGGGCCATTCAAGGCTCTCCACTATCTGACACTGAACATCTTTCCAGACTCCCTGCCACACTGCAACTCCTCACTGAACCACAAGGTTAGCCTCACAGAATTACTCACCGTTTCCTGAGTTTCCTGTACCCACACCTTTTCTCCAGTTCTGCTAAGTTCTTAGCACAGCATTCCCTAATCACACACCATCACTTCCTACTGGAGTTCAACCCATTCAAAATGTACGTGATAAAATGTAAGGTAAAGAGAAAAAACAGTTCAAAATTATATTAAGACTGTGATTTCAGGAGATCCCTGGGTGGTTCAGCAGTTTAGCGCCTGCCTTTGGCCCAGGGTGTGATCCTGAAGTCCTGGGATCGAGTCCCACGTCGGGCTCCCTGCATGGAGCCTCCTTCTTCCTCCGCTTGTTTCTCTGCCTCTCTCTCTGTGTGTCTCTCATGAATAAATAAGTAAAATCTTAAAAAGAAAAAAAGACTGTGATTTCAACTATTTCAAGAAAAAAATGCAAAGGAAAACTGGAGCAATATAAATCATTTACAGTGGCAATACCTGTGTATTGGGATTATAAATCCTTCATTTTGTTTGTTAGCTTGGTTTTTGCATTTTATTATACTTTCCAGATCTATGATGACCTATTCAAACAGGAAAAAAAAAAATCATACTCATCTTAATCCTATGTCAAATGTTAACACCTCCAAAAGTCTTTCATAAAGAACAATAATAATACATTTCTTGAACACCCCTAGCCTGTGTCTCCCAACAATTTAACTGTATGTGTGTCGCAGAACCCTGAATCCAGAGGCAGAAGACTTCACATTTAACACTGGCCTCTCCTTACTGAAATCACCTGACCTCTCGGAGTTTCTGATTCCACTCAGGGTTGTAGTAAGGATTAACTCTGACCATGTGAATATGCTCTGTAACTGTAAAGTGTTGTACAAATGTAGGCCACGTCTGATTCCCCTATGAGGCTGAGGCTCAGTCACCCCAGACTATCTACCAGAGGTGACACTCAACAAATGGATATTTTAAATTTATTTTATTTTATTTTTTAAAGATTTTAATTTATTTATTCATGAGAGACACAGAGAGAGGCAGAGACACAGGCAGAGGGAGAAGCAGACTCCATCCAAGAAGCCTGATGAGGGACTCGATTCCAGAACCCCAGGATCACCCTCTGAGCCAAAGGCAAACGCTCAACCACTGAGCCACCCAGGCATCCCAACAAATTGTTATTGATTTAAATCTTCCCCCAGGAAGACTTTTTTTTTTTTTTTTTTTTTCAAAAAATAGAGCAAAAATCTCTGTATCCTGAAATGTTAATAGTAGCCTGGGATTTGATAAAGGTCTGTGCTGAAGAGAGCCCATGATTTTTATCAAGATTTGATTTTCCTTTGCTGTTCCCAGGAATTGTGGCATTAATAAGCCACTTAGCACTGGGTCAGCAATCAGTGGGCTCTGGCACAGCCCTGCAGGGTGCTCTTCAGAGTTATTAGAGATAGAAAACTATAGGCTGGAGCAACACTTAGCCTGAAGATGGCTCTGCAGCCCTGGGCAAAAACCTATTCCTTGTCAATTTATCTAAAAAAGATGGCCTAGAACAGAATCAGCCTGTGGGTTGGCCCAGCCATGGCCTTTATCAACTGGACAGACTTCCAGAGAGACAGAGGGGTAACCACCTGAGTTGTCCAGTCCAGCCTCCCGTTCCTTGGAGGGTTCTTAAAGCCCCTAGAGAGGAGGTAGCTTGCCAAGGGCACATGCTAGTTAGTAACAACTAGTTAGGACTGGAACTAGAGCTTATATGTGTGTTATTTGGGTCAGCTGAGATTGCTCTAAGGAAGCGGAATTCCCACTCTACCCCATACCCTTCCATACCAAGCAGGGCCTGGCCATAGCTGGTCCTCTGTGAGTATTTGTGAACACAGCTGTGCACGAGCGAGCGTGTCTCTTTCCTTGAGATCCAACTACTGCCTGCCCTCAGAAAAGATTCTTTCTAGACTAAGAAAGATTGAGCCACCTGTCCAAGACCAGAGCTCCCTATGCTTTGGAGTGATGTAAACATTAGTTACCATGGTTCTATTACAGGTAGAAGCAACCATGGAAATCACAATGATGAGAACCAAGCAAAGCAGACACACCACAGAAGGAAAACCTGCTAAACAGAGATAAGAAGGCTCCAGTTTTGCCAGAGCTTCCAGATTTCTTTGGAAAAACACAAATCAGAAATCCTCACTTTTAAAGAAGTCCCTGGATTTTAAAATGCTGGCTTAAGATGTTTTAAGACAATCTGAGGCCGAACAAAAGAAGTTTGCCCACATGTGTCGCTACTTCCATGATGGAAATTCGTCCTGCCAATGGCCAAGGAGTCTTGGCTCCCAAGCCTCTGTGGTTGGAGGGAAGGATCCTTGGGAGTCAAATACTACTGGCAAGTGTCTAATTCATCTGTCTAAGCCTTCAGGTCCTGATGATAGAAAAACCATGAATACCTACCTTGTGGAGTTGTTGAGAGAATTAAGTAAGATCATGCAGGAAAAAGTCCTTTGTAAACAATAAAGCAACATACCAAGAGTGAATACATGAATAATAGTAATATGTAATATAATCTCCTTAAGCACATAATTGCAGTAATTACCTCTTCGACCTGCATTGAAGACCCTAACTGTGACTACTACCGAGAGGTAAGCATAGGTGTGCTCAGGATGAGTACATCCAGATCATAATCTGCACCTATTAGTATATTCATCCCAACGGCAAGGTGTGGGAGATGTAGAATTGCAAACCAGAATTCCACCCCAGTGTTGCGACCAGAGCCATGTGTCCCCTGGGTAAGTTCTTCCTTTACTCTGGGCCTCAGTTTCTTGATCAACAAGGTGAACATACTGGACCAGCCTCCTTCCAGCTCCAGAGCTCTTAGATTTTAACATTTACATCAGTCGTTTTAAAAAGTAAACAGGACTAAAAACTAATGATAAAAACATAAAAGTAAACAGGACTGAGCCAATGAGCTCTTTTCATGTGCCATTCTGATATTTCTGAGAGGGAAGGGAAGAACCCTGACTCATGCCAGCTCAACTTTCTGGTGCTCCAATCTGTACCCTGCTGTAGGGGACCTGCCTCTGCTGACCTGCCTACATGACCTGGTGCTGTCACCTCACAGCCAGATGTCAAGCAAGCCCTTGAGACTCACAAGGACAATATTCTAGACACTTCTAAAAGTCTCTAATTCACAAATACAACTTCTACGAACAATGAATGCCAAAAACACTAGAACTGAAAACGTTCACAGGACCCGTTGGCCCCTTGGTGAGGACAGCTTTGCTGCAGAAGCTGAGCAGTCCCACAGCCATGCAGGGGTCATGACTGGTTTGGGCACCTGTCCCCAGCTCTGTGCCTGGCCACTCCATACTGTGTCAGGAACACAACACCTCACCATGTGTGGCAGCTTCCAGGAGAGCTCATGTGAAACAGAGACTCTGAAAGCAAGACACCTCCAGGGACACTTTGGGTCCTTAAGAGCTAACATGCATATTCCCTGCAACCAGGAAGCCCTTTTCAAGATTTCTCACAGTATTTCTGTCAATTTCCACATCTTTGTGTGTGTTTTTTTAAGATTTTGTTTATTTACTTGAGAGAGAGAGAGAGATAAAGCAGGTGAGTGGGAGGGAGAGCAAGAGAGAATCTGAAGCAGACTTCATGCCGAGCGCAGAGCCTAACACGGGGCTCCATCTCATTACCTTGAGATCACGACCTGAGTGGAAACAAGAATGGGGTGGGCGCTTAACCAACTGAGCCACCCAGGCATCCCATATCAATTTCCACATCTTTGAAGTCTTCCCTGGAAAATGCTGCACGACAAAACAACAACAAAACCAAAAAAACACAAAACCATTTTTGGGGTGTTTCACCACTGCCATGAAAACTGGGGGACCCTATAGTGAGTTCTTTTTCACCGTACTCAGAACTGAGAGAATGGAATAACAGGAAAAGATGCAGTGTGCATGACACCCTGTCTTTTTTTTGGGGGGGGGGGCGTGTCTCCATCCTGGCAGAAGAGGGAGATGCTATGAGACAAAAAACCAAATGTGAGGTCTGGCTCTGTCACTACTCAGTTCCTTTCAGTCTGACAAATATTTATCAATAGCTTCTGTCTGCAGGACTCTGTGCAAAGTACCTGGGGGAGCCACCCCAGCGAACCTCTAGGAGAAAAAGCAGCTGGAATTACCGAGTACCTGCTGGGTTCCCAGTTATGCCAGAAGATTTTCACAGCGATTGTTTTACTTCATCACCATGCAACCTTATGAAGCTGCTTACAATCATTTATGCTTTTCAGAATGAGAAAACTAACACTGGACAAGAGGAAGCAGCTTACCTCCAAATAACACCTATAATAAAATGGGTAATCCAGAATTTTAATGCATTCCTACGTGTCTGTAAAGCCTGAGAATGAGTGAAAAGGAAAGGGTCATTTTCTGTAAGCATAGCGAAAACACGAGAAGGAAACACTAAAATGGCAACTGATGCTTCTTTCTGAGTGGTAGGGCCACAGGAATTTCTTGTGCATCCTTATGCTATTCCATCTCCCATCCTTTCTCTTTTCTTGGACTGTAGAGGATGGTATTAATCCACTCCTCCGTCCGTGGTAGACAGTCATCATTGGTCTTTAAAAACCCCTCCATCCTAAATGGAGCCAGAGAGTATTACACTAAGCAAAATAAGTCAGTCAGAGGAAGACAAATACCATATGATTTTACTTATGTGGGATTTAAGGAACAAAATAAATGAGCAAAGGGGAAAAAGTGAGAGAGAAAGAGTCAAATAAACAAACAGACTCTTAACTATAGAGAACAAAATGGTGGTCACCAGAGGGGATGGGGATGGGATAAACAGAAGATGGGGATGAAGGAGGGCACTTGTGATGAGCACCAGTTGTATGGCAGTGCTGAATCACTAAATTGTGCACCTGAAACTAATATTACACTGTATGTTAACTGAAATTTAAATAAAAACTAAAAAAAAAAGAGAAAAAAACGTAATTCCCTTTATCCTCATTCCTTACTCTCACACGTTAGATGCTACCACTTTGTGCTCTTGTAAAGTGTATGCTGTTCTGTGTATAGATACTTCACTTACCTAAGTGGGATCAGCTAAAAATAAGTCTCATTTTGCTTATTATGTTTAAAAACACTCACCACAAGGGGTGCTTGGGTGGCTTTGTCAATTAATCATCTGACTCTTAGTTTTGGCTCAGGTCGTTGATCTCAGGGTTGTGAGATCGAGCCCTGAGTCAGCTTGCTTTCTCTCTCCCTTTCTTAAAAAAAAAAAGAAAGAAAGAAATACTCTCACACAAAATTATTTTAACTACAGAAATTTTCAGGTGTTTAAGAGTAGAGAGAATAATATAGCCCCAGACATTTCTATTACCCAGCATCAGAGATTGCTGGTCTGTGGCCAATCCTGTCTATATGTACCTCCTCCTCTTAACCCTCTGGTTTATTTTGAACCAAATCACAGACCTACTATTTCATCCCAGACATGTCCCAGACATAATATTTCATCCAGTAGTTCTTAAAAGTGACTTAAAAGTGATCCATTGTGATTATTTGCTATATTTTTTCAGTCTGCCAATCTGTTGACGTCTCCTCTATTTTATTTTCCTTATAATTTTTTTGTTGAAGAAACCAGATATTGTCAAATTTCCCACACTCTGGATTCTGCTAATTGCATCCTGTGGTATTGGTTAACATGTCCCCCGATTCTTGTAGTTTCTGTAAATTACTGGTTAGATCTAAAAGTTTTTCAGGCTCGGGGTTGTTTTGCTTGGTTTCGCTGTTTTTGTTAGCTTGGAGAAGACCGCCACCTGAGTGGGAGCATTAGGAGGTACCTATGTCTGGTTCTCTCTCTTTTGTGGTGTTATCAGCCATGATGATCATTGCCCAGATCCGTTCATTCATAAAGAGTTGTGAAATGCTGTGTGTATTCATTAGTCTTCTCGGGCTGCCATAATGGAATACCACAAATTGGTGGCGCCTGGGTGGCTCAGTTGGCTAAACGTCCCACTCTTGATTTCGGCTCAGGTCGTGATCTTAGGGTTGTGGGATGGAGTCCCACGTCAGGCTCCCGCTCAGCACAGAGTCTGCTTCTCCCTCTCCCTCTGCTCCTCCCCTGGCTCATGCTCATGGGCTCTTTCTCTTTCTCTCTCAAATAAATAAATAAAATCTTAAAAAAAAAAAAAAAAAGAAAGAATATCACAAACTGGGTGGCTTAAACAACTGAAGTTATTTTCTCAGCCCTGGAAATCCAAGATCAATGTCGTGGCAAGATTGATTTCTGGTGCTCATGCTCATGCGGCTGGCCTTCCCTCTGTGAGCATGATAGACCTCTGGCGTCTCTTCCTCTCCTCATAAGGATACTAGCCCTATTAGATTGGGGCCCCATCTTAATGCTCTCATCTAACCTTAATTACCTCCACAAGGGCCCTATCTCCACACGGGAGGGTTAGAGCTCCCATACGTGAATTTGGAAAGAAGGGGGGCAAAATCCAAGCCATAAGAGTGATATTTTAATTTCCTTCATTCTTTGTTAGTTTATTAGTTGGAATATGTAAATAAAGAGAAACATGCCTTTGTCACCTATTTGGTTTAACTCTGAGGTACAATTCATATCAGAAAAGCAGAAAAAATACTTAATTTTTTCCCCTTACTTAGCCACTTTCAAAATAATGAAGCAGTTTCCTAGTGTTGTCTAAAGGGTAATCAATATGTTTTTGCTTGTTTGTTCTTTCGTTATCATTATAAACTCATGAACATAAGCACGTTTGATTGTCTTCATCCGTTTCAATGATCAACCTTATTAACGCTCAAATTGTCTTATCTTTGGGCCTGTAGGGCTTTCTTCAGGTTTGATGCTGTCCTTTAACGACTGATCTCTTCAGTTGCTTCCTTCTGAATCTGCTCTGACCTACCTCGACCTGGAATCAATCATGACCTTCCCCAGGGATGGGACCACAATGAAGGCCACAAAGAACATCCTTGTCCTGTGGAGGCGTGGCATCACAGGGTCCTCTACTGGATTAACCTTATTTAGAATTAGGTTAAGGAATTCGATTACAAATTTCCAGATCACTCCAGAGGATGGCTGCACAAATTCACAATCTCACCACCCAGCGTAAGAAGCATTTACCCACTTCCTGCCTCTCCCCAGTGCTTGGTTTATTCAGCCCTTTGGTGTGGGAAACTGTTTTGTTGTTCTGGTTTCCTTTTCTCTGATTACTGATGAATTTAGCAGAGCATGCTTGCTTGCCTTTCATGTTTCTTTCTTGTAATATGTCAGTGTACCTTTGGAAGAGATTATATGATGTTAGGTAAGGAACTAGTTTTTTTTTTTCCTCTATATGTAGGGAACCAATTTTCCCAACAACATTTACCTAGATGTGTGTGTATATATATATATAATCTTTTCACTATTGATAGTGATGCCAGACCCTTATACTAGGTTGCCAAATATTCTTGGGTCTGTCTGGTATCTCTTCCTCTCCTTATAAGGACACTAGTCCTATTAGATTAAGGCCCCCCATGGGTCTGAGTGCTCCATTCTCTTGCCTCGGTCTGTTGGTCTGTTTTAGTGCTATTTTCCTTAAAATGGCTTTGTAGTACATCTTAATTTCTGGCAAGGTCAATCCTCTTTCTACCCGGTTTTAAAACCTGACTTACCTATCCAAGGATCTTTTATACCTCTAACGTAAATGTTAGGGTAAATTTACAAAGCTTCTGTAAAACATCTCATTATTTTAATCTGGAAAAGTTTCACAGCCAGTCTCTCTTTGTCTTTTGTGACACCGACATATTTGAAGAATACAAACCTGTTATTTTGAGAAGGTCTCTCAATTTGCATTTGTTGGATTGATTCCTCAAGATCTGACTCAGATTGTTATTTTGGCAGGAATGCTACCTGACTGACATCGTGTCCTTCTCCATCCATTACACCAGGAGGCATGTGACGTCAGACTATCCTGTTATGTTCATGTTTACTCTGAGTACTTGGCGAAGGTGGTATCCTCCAGATTTCTCCATGGCAAAGATACTGTTCTTTTCTCTTATTTATTTATTTAGGAGAGAGCACAGGCAGTGGTGGGGGAGCAGAGAGAGAGGGAGAAACAGACTTCACACGGAGCATGGAGCCTGATGCGGGACTCGATCCCATGACCTTGAGTTCATGACCTGAGTAGGAATCATGAGTCACACACTTAACTGACCCACACAGGCGCCCCCTTTTCTCTTTATAATTACTAAGTGATCTCCAGGGAGATGATTTGAGGCTATAAATATCTAGTTACCCAACACACTCAATGATTTTAGAATTCTCGTTTGAAGCAGGGATTCAACAATAGTTGTGAAATATTTTTCACGCTCTCATTTTCTACATTGGTTGTCTTTCTGCTATAAAGAAAAGCTTTCCTGTCTCCCCAATTTACTTGTATGTTTGTTTCATTGTTTCATTTGTAGAATCAGCACGGACTCCTGCATTCTTGTTGATCCACGTATTAGAGTCCATTGCTATTATCATCCTTCTAGATGCTTCTAGTATCAATGTATTTACCCATTTTCTCAGTCTTACAATACACAAAAATTGTTTCAGAATTGTTCTATCTCTCCCAACCACAAAATTATTAAGTAAATTTATGATTTTCTTTTTTCCAGGTTTTTTTTTTTAAGATTTATTTATTTGAGAGAGAGAAAGAGAAGGCAGTGGGGAGGGGCAGAGAGAGTGAGAGAATCCCCAGCAGACTCCCCACTCAGTGCAGAGCCTGATGTGGGGCTCAATCTCACAACCCTGAGATCATGACCTGAGCCAAAATCGAGTCAATGCTCAACCGGCTGAGCCACCCAGGTGCCCCTCCTGTTCTTTTTGTGTTTAGACTGAGGGTATAAAGTACTGTATTCAAAGTTATTTGAATCAGTTCTTTTTCTTGTGTGGTTATGTTATCTATTTGTTATAGAGTTTTGTTGTTTTGGCTTTTTCAATTTTAGAGGTGACCTCCCCATTCATACTGATTTAATTTTATTTACTGAATGTGTTACACATTAGCAAGGATCCAAAGTTTGCCAAAACTAAGCTAAAAAGATGCAGTCAGAGAAATATCATTCTCCTTTCCCCTCCACTCCATTCTGACCCACCCTGTTAAGTTATTTGCTCAATTAGTTTCTAGTTTACCCTTCCCGTGTTTCTTTTTTGCAAGAACATGCAGATTTATATGTATATGTTCTTATTTCTCTTTCTTATGGAAAAGATAGAATATCACACATACACTTTATTTTTTTCTACTTAATAGATCTTATAAATCATTCCATGGCAGTTTTTAGAACTCTCTCTCTCTCTCTCTCTTTTTACAGCTGCCTAGTACTCCATTTTGTGGGCCTACCACATTTAATTCATGCTGTCTCAGATTATGGCATTGAGGCAGTTTCCAAGAATTTGCGGTTATATATAATGTTGCAATGAATATCCACGTGCCTATGTTTGTTCACGTTGTTGGAAACATATCTTCAGGATAAATTCCTAGAAAGGGGGTTGCTAGGGCATAAATACATATCTAGTTTTGTTCAGTATTGTCAAATCATTTCCAAAAGGCTTTACTATTTTGATTTCCACTAGCAATGTATGAGAATGCCAACTTTTCTATGGCCTCTCCAACACAGTGTGTTCACAGGCTTTTGAATTTTTGCCAATCTGATAGGTGAAGATGCCATTTTAGTGTAGTTACAATTTTTAAAAAGATTTTACTTATTTATTCATGAGAGACAGAGAGACAGACAGAAACACAGGCAGAGGGAAAGTTCCTCTCAGGGAGTCCGATGTGGGATTCAATCCCAGACCCCAGGATCACGCCCTGGGCCGAATGTAGACACTCAACCATTGAGCCACCCAGGCATCCCTAGGGTTTGTTATGATGTATGTTTCTCTAATGATGAGTGAAGTTGAACATCTTTTCATATGTTTCAGAGCCATTTTATTTCATGTTCATGGTTTTTTATGTAGTTCACTATTGGAATTTGGGTCTTTCAAATTTTAAACTTTTTTTTTTCTTTTTTTTTAAAGTAGGTTCCATGCTGGGTATGGAGCCCAATGCAGGGCTTGAACTCACAATGGTGAGATCAAGACGTCAGCTAAGGATAGGAGTCGGATGCCTAACCAACTGAGCCACTCAGTTGCTCCTCTTTCAAATTTTAGAGTTCTTTTTTTTTTTTAAAGATGTTATTCATTTATTCATGAGAAACACACACACACACACACACACACACACACAGAGAAGCAGAGACACAGGCAGAGGGAGAAGCAGGCTCCCTGCAGGGAGCCTGATGTAGGACCCGTTCCCGGGACCCCAGGACCACACCCTGGGCCGAAGGCAGGCGCTAAATGGCTGAGCCACCCTGGGATCCCCTAGAGAGATCTTTAAATATTAACCATATTAGTCCTTTATCTTTGATATATATTACAAATACTTTCCCCTAATATGTCATTTTGACTTCCCTTATACTTGCCACGTAAAAGCATCTTTTCTTTCTTTTTTAACATTTAGGAGTAAGATTTATTATTTTTTTGAGACTGCATCTGTGTTATATTCAAAGTGTTCGCTGGCTAAAGCATTAATAGCATCCCGGTTAAATCCTTTGCAAACAAAACACTGGCTTAACTAGATTTTGTCAAATGCCAGTAATTCTGACCTAATCTGCTCCTCCGTCTGAAACTATTATGGCAAATAACGAACAAGACTTCCTCTTATAAAAGGCATGTACATAAACCATTGGTCTTAGACCTACAGAGACACAATTCTGAGCTGGCTGCGATTAAGATTTATCACAGAACCTTGAATAAGTGACTTACTTCGTCTCACTGAGCCAAAAACGGCCCCTGGCTCCGAGTTCAAACTGTAGTCACCTTCCCATTTCAGTACAAGGATCTGGGGTAGGACAGAGCTGAATGCTAACCCCAGGCCAACTGGCCAACACGTTGTCCCCGTGAATTAAGCAGGAGATGGCCTTGGGAACCAGAGAAGGGCCCTTGATCAAAGGGGGCTGATTTTACTGGCGATTCCAGTGGGCTTATTTCTCTGATAGGATTTGAGGCACTTCAGAGGCTTCTCCCTCCCACACTTGGTCGTCCCCAGCTATTGGTTGGCCCTTCTGCCTGACATTTCACTACTGGTCACTGCTTTGGACTGGGACAGTGAATGCAGGAGGTTCCTGTTAAAACACCCTCCGCCGCCGGACAGTGCTGGGCGTGCACACGTCACCGGCTAATGCAGTGGCACCGACTGGCTGGTGGGCTCATCAGCGCGCTCTTAGAGCTCTGAAGGAATGGGATGGAAGGAAGTCTTCCAGAGGAAGACCGAGGCTGTGCTCAGGGCTGGTGCAGGGCATCGACCTGGGAGGAAGTGTCCTTGTGTGGCCACCAGAGAAGGATGTAGAGCTAGTAATGATCCTGGGCAGCGGACCAAAGGGCATGGGGAGAAGGGGCGATGGGCACAGTCTCTGCTAACTTCCTCTCTGCCCCCCTTCCCCATCCAGCCCCCCCAGTTCAGGGCACAGCTTTCTTCCTAGTCACCTGTGGTTTCCCCCATCCTTCCCTCACATGGAGCCTTTCCGAGGCTCCCTGTCTCTCCTGTCCTGAAGAAACTCCGTACCCTAGATTTTTAAAAAAATATTTTATTTATTTATTCCCGAGAGACACACAGAGAGAGGCAGAGACGCAGGCAGGGGGAGAAGCAGGCTCCTCGTAGGGAGCCCGATGTGGGACTCGATCCCGGGACCCCCGGTCACGCCCTGGGCTGAAGGCAGACGCTCAAGCGCTGGACCACCCAGGTGCCCCTTACCCTGGTTCTTAAGGCCTGTCTCTCTGGGATCTCATCCGCAGACCTAGGAATATTCTCTGAGCCACACTGGGGCATGTGAAATGACAAGAACAAGGCATCACGACGAACTGTGATTTAAAACTAAGACCTCTCTTCCAAATCCAGGCTGGGGCCTATCAGGGTCGGGAACCGTGTCCGCAAGACACGCTTTCTCGCCGCAGGCTCTCCTAGGGCTCCCTGGCTTTGAGGGTCCTTTCCCCGTCAGTCACCGGGCTCACTGAGCCCAGGCACCCTGAAGGCCTCCGGGATGCCCCTCTGCGCCCCAGCCCTGCCCCCAGGCTCCTGGAGGACTGCGGGGGCGGGGGTGGGGAGTGGGGGGGTGGTCCCCGAAGGTCCTGCGAGCAGGGTGCGGGCGCCACCTCGTGGCCGCACGCCGTCATCGCACCAAAGGCCCTTGACCCACGGATCTGAAGATCCCGAAGTTTGGGGGCCCCGGACCCAAAAACTCACTCTGCCAGTCTGCCTGTCCTGACACCCCACCCCTGCCGGGACAGGCCACCGGGGTGCGCAGGGCCTCCTTCCAGGGAAAAACGGCATTAGCCCTTGGAAGGGGAAGGTCTCGTTGGTCCTGTTCCTACAGGTCCTGATGCCTCTCCCTCCTTGTCCCCTTCCCCCTCCTCCCCAGACCTGCGCAGGGTTGCACCAACTCTGAGGCCACCAGGTAGGATGCAGTGTGGGTGGGAGATGAGGGTGCGCTTGGGAGGCAGGGAGGCCTGGGGTGATCAGCTCTGCCATCTTTTGGGGCCTTGGGCTTTCATTAGAGCACCTGGGTGGCTCAGTGGTTGAACGTCTGCCCTCGGCTCAGGTTGTGATCCGGCGGGGGTCCTGGAACCGAGTCCCGCATCCGATTCCCTGCAGAGAGCCTGCTTCTCCCTCTGCCTGTGTCTCTGCTTCTCTGTGTTTCTCATGAATGAATAAATGGTCTTTTTTAAAAAAAGAAGATAATTATTTATACCCTGGAGTTTCCCTAAGAATTGGAGACAGGGATGTAAACTCTTGGCACCTAATAGGTGCTAAACATGGCAGCTGTTAACATTATGAACTTCTCTGGCAGCCGTGGCTTCTTCTCCAGGAGCGTGGTCCCTGCTGTCTGGAGGTGTCTCCCTTCAGGGGCCCCCGGGTGCCCTCGTTGGGACACACACCTGTGCTGTGCGGCTGCCCGCCTGTGGCTGCCCCACCCGGCCTGGGAAGTGGTCAGTGGCAGGTACAGGATCATCTTCCACAGCACCAGGCACCTGTCTCGGGTCAGAGGCGAGTCCTGACACGGAAGCTGTTAGGCCAGTACATAATGGATGAGAACTTTGTCCGCAGGTCTCCTAAGACACGGTCAGTGAGTGAAGAAGTGGGGTGGCCTGCACTCCCCAAGTATCTCTCAGGAGAACCTAAGTGTTGAAACTCCAACCAAGAGACCAGAGCATTGCACCAGGGGATCCAAGCAGAGGTGCCCGCCCTCCCACTGGAAGACAGCTACAGAAAATGCACCTGCACCCCTGCTGCTCACCAGCCACAGGCCATGAGGATTGGCCGGCAGGGCTCCTGGGTCTGGGTGTGATCCAGGAAAAACTGAACTGGATTATTTCCAGAACTGTCTGGGGAAAAAAAGGACTCCTACTCCCAGCCTCCTCTCCTCATCTTTCCAAACAGCCTTCCACCTCCATGTGGAAGAGGAGGCAATGTAGGGCCAGTGCTGGGGGCGCTGGTCTCAGAATGCCTTTGAGTCTCCATCAGGATGGGGTGGGAAAGGCCGTGGGCCCCGCAGTCTCTCGGTCCCATGTTCCCAGGCACCGCTCTTGCTGATGCCTGGAGTGCTCCCACTCAGACCTCACTGGAGTCATTCCTACAGAAGAAATCACCTTCCTGTCTCCTTCCACCTAGCTTGATTCACCTCCACAAATATTTTCCAATCACCTACTCCACGCTAGGCCTTGTGCTGAGTTACAGTGATGATGGAGAACACAGACAGGTAAACAGATCCTGTCAATGAAGCCACCCCTCCTTAGTTTGGCTGGAACCCCACTTCCTGGAGAAAGCCTTCCCTGAGCACTCATGTGTAGTTGGTTGACTTGAGAACAGGCAGGCACTCAGCACCCAGTGGCACCTATGGCTGGTATGGACATCCTGCCGCCCCCATGGGCAGGGCACACAAGAAACTTCTCTGGGGTCTGGTCTGAAGGCCCCTCCGCTCGTTTCAGTCCTGGTGGCTGAGGCAGACAGAGGGCCCTGGGAGTCTGGTCGGCACCTTCTCTGAGCTGTTGCGCCACAAGATCCTTGTGGCCTCACTGCCAGGCACCTGAGGGCGAAGCCTGAGCTGCCATCCTTCCTCCAGGACCTTAATCGGGAAGCATATGGGGCCTTGCCACCCTGAGGCCCAGCTTCCCTCAGGTGGTGGCCCGGGGCTGGATTCTGCTGATGGAATCTAACAGCGGGACAGGAACAGCAAACATTAACAGTGACACAAGAGAGCATCTGCCAGGAACAGGCCAGGCACAAATGAGACACAAATGGAGCTCTGAGTAGCGAAGTAGTGAAATGACTTGTCCACGGTCACACAGCCAATGCAGGCGGATGCCTGGTTTAGTAATAAGTCTCCTGCTCCCTCTGGCCAACCTCAGGGATTCCCACACATTCTTGAAGACAGGGGGTCTGTTCATTTCCTAGGGCTGCTGTAATAAGGTTCCACAGACCAGGAGGCTTAAAACAACAGAAATGTAGTCCCTCGCAGTTCTGGAGGCCAGAAGACACCAAAATCAAGGTGTCAGGCCGCCACGCGTCCTCGGAGACTCGGCAGAATCCTTCCTGGCCTCCTGCCAGCTTCTGGCCCTCAATCCTTGTCATCCTGTGGCCTACAGCTGTCACTCTGGTCTCTGCCACATGGCTCTCTCCCTGTTTCTGACTTTACATGGAATGTGCTCTTATAAGGACACCAGTCATGCTGGATTTAGGGGCCACTTTCGCAGCCTTATCTTAAACTGGACTACATCTGCAAAAACCCTATTCCAAGTAAAGTCACACTCACAGGATATATCTTTGGGGAGCGGAGGGCACAGTCCAACCCATACCAGGGAAGAATCTGAGCTGCGGTGAGATCAGACACGGAGGTTGGAGCTAGGAGCTCCCTATTTGAAGTTTCTTTGAAGCCTCAGTTTTTATCCTTAAAATTCCTAACTTTTTAACACCATTCTCCATTATAAAGTCATGTTGGTTTGAATATGAAATCATATCTCCTCCGATCTTTGACACTTTGGCAAAGCGACATGTTTATCCTATGGCTTCATGAGCCTTCAGTACGTTTCTGAATTTTTTCAAGTGAACTCATGGCCCAGTTGGAAAAGTATAAACCAACATCAATTCACTTAGTTCCCATAAAAACCCAGCGAGGCGGGTCTATTTAATGCAAGAGGAAACTGTGGTTCACAGTGGTTAATGAGCTACTAAAGTCACATCCTACTGGATCAGGGGCCAGGACCAGAATTCAGAGCTCTGGCTGCCTCATCAGCTTGTCTGCTATTCACATATGACGGGGGGGGGAGATGAGGGAAGGGGGAAAAACCCCGTATGTCCTCCCAACATTGCCACATCTGGGGAGAGGAGCTTTTGGCACTTGTTGAGAAAATCAATGACGTGAATTCCAAAACAGAAACACTGTCCTAAATAAATAAATAAGTAGATAGATAGATAAATAAAAAGAGAAGAAAGAAAGAAAGAAAGAAAGAAAGAAAGAAGAAAAAAGAAAGAAAGAAAGAAAGAAAGAAAGAAAGAAAGAAAGAAAGAAAGAAAGAAAGAAAGAAAGAGAGACACAGTTCTCCGCATGGCAAAACCCATACCAATTTCATTAAGATAGAAACAACAACAACAACAAAACCAAAACCCCACTCACACCACATTCGAATATCATATTCCCAAATATTCATGTTAGAAATGCCCTTCAAAGTTTCTACGTGAAAAGGAGGGGGCGCACCGTTATTAGTCCCGCTCTTTATTTGGAGGTTGCTTCAAAGATCATTAAGTGCGCTCTTTTTTAGAGAAACGTTTCTGGTCACTACCGTGAGCGTCTCTAAGTGAGGTTCCTCGCTGGAGCGGCACCACCACTACCTGAACCCACCCCTCCGTCCACATCCACGCAGCAAGCCTCCCCAGGCACCTATAGCTGCACCAGGAGGTTCACCCCTGAATGACATGCACCCCTGCCCGGGTAGGAATCCCAGACATGGAGAAATAAGGGTCGGTGTATCCTAAAGAGTAGCAAACGTTGATCCACACGTGGGCAGGGGGGCGTTGTGTGCTGCGCTGTCAGTGTGTGGGCGAGGCTGAGTGTGCTTCCCCCCCCCATTAACGAGGTAACTGCCTGTCTACTCAGTTTCGCCCGTCACCCCAGTCCCCTCCTATAATCTACTAATTTAGGGCGGATGAAGCCAGGACACCTGCTGCAGACAGTGAGCACCTGCCAGGTTGCCCTGTGCCTTTCCCAAGTCAACCCCCAGGGGAATCCAGGCTGGGACACCTGGACACCCCTTCCCTTCCCCCAGGGATGTTGAGCAGCCTAGTCCCTGTCTTCCTCCGTGTTTCCAGGCTGGCCCCAGACAGCCTGTTGTCCCTTTGTGCTCCCAGGAGCCAGCGACCTTTCCTCTGGGGGGTTTGTGAGCCCCTGGTTTTCACCCACAGATCCCAAGGGTTCTCCAGGCAGGATTTGCTAGAGGAGGGAGATCGTTAAGGCGGCACCCATTCTGGGTGGGTCAGGGTGAGCCTATGGCCTGTGTGGGAGGCTTTTGTCTCTTAGTTATACCATCTCATTGGGTGCGGGAACATCAACCACTATTTCTGAGTATCTGTGCAAGGCCCGGTGCTCGCCCACTGCACTCTTGCTAATCCACTCGACAGGAATTACTTGTTTCTTTTTTTCAGAGAGGTTGACTAACTGACTCATTGTCTCCCATCCAGGAAGTGGCGGAGCAGGGCTGCCTGCTATACGCTGTGGCCTCTTGGCGATTTCAGCTTCTTGGTGCTGCCCTGGGAGAACAGCCACCAGCCGGTCACTAGCCAAGGGCCACTCTGGGGACTGAGCGAATGCCCACCAAGTGGCTTCTGGAGCTCTTGGCCAAGCTGCAGGGTTGAGCCACGAGAAGCTCAAGCAGCAGATGCCCAGGAGGTGCACCCAGAAGGACTCCAAGGGCCCCAGGGCATCTGGGTGGAATGGGGGGAGTGTCCACTGCAGGCAGCAAAACTGAGGAAGGGGGCAAGGGCCAGCCAGGTTCTTCCTCGGACCTCCGCAGGCCCCCACTCTGACTTTATCCCCACTGCCCTCCCAGCCCATCTCGAAGCCTCAGCCTCTTGGGCTCAGTTTTCTCCAGAGACTCTTTCGCGAGATTCCCATGGAAGGGAGTCTCCTGGCTACATGGTGGGGGAACATCTGGGGGTCATTTCCCTGAATGAAGACTTCCCCTCCATTCCCCTCTTTTCGATGCCAGGCTTCTTTTTTTTTTTTTTTTAAAGATTTATTTTCATTTATTTATTCATGATAGAAAGAGAGAGAGAGAGAGAGAGAGAGAGAGAGGCAGAGACACAGGCAGAGGGAGAAGCAGGCTCCATGCCGGGAGCTCGACGTGGGATTCGATCCCAGGTCTCCAGGATCGCACCCTTGTCCAAAAGCAGGCACTAAACCGCTGAGCCACCCAGGGATCCCCTCGATGCCAGGCTTCTGTGCTTCCATCCACCTCACATGCTGCAAGAGTTGTCAGTTGTTCTGCAGGGCACACTTGACCTTATCACTGCTGTCTTGCTCTGTGGGCCCTTGTGTAAAACTTTGGTGCTGCTCAATTGGTCGCTTCGCCTCCCTTTGCTTCCAAACAGTCTGTGAACTCTCACTATTGTCTGTCTTTGTGCCCTCATCATCCTCTGGGGGCTAGGGGAACTGTGGGTGACATGCACAGGGCCCAATCTGTTGCTGTGCAGGGAGCTGGGCCCTAACTGTTCTCCCATCGGCCGGCCTGGGACCGGTGCCCATCCCGGGGTCAAAGGCAGAACCAGACTTGGGGTTTGGAGCCAAGGTTCTGACTTGAGCAGAGACAGGGCTTGAGCCAGAAGTTAGGGTGGAGGGCTGAGGCCCCACGTGACAGCCAGGCCAGCCCGAGGTGGGTGTGACAGGCTGGCCAGGAGAGGGCTCACAAGCTGGGGCTTTGACTGGGGCAGGGTGACCAGGCGGGACCACCCGCAGAGGCCAGGCCTCAGGTTGTAGGGTCAGGACACATCCCAGAGGAGCGGGCCTGAGGAAGCTGGTCGGAGGTGGTGGGTAGTGGAGCTCCAAGCACCGCAGGAGCAGAACAATGGAGTCAGAGACAGGAGAGTTGGAGGTGTGGGAGGGGCTGGATAGGCCTGGCAGGCCGTGTCCCTGCGCTGAGGCAGCAGAAGCAGTGCCTCCTGTGGTCGGGCCTGGGGGTCAGCTCTGGTTTGGAGCAGAAGCTGTTTGTCCATAGCTCTCCATGACGGCTCCTGGTCCAGGTGGGCCATTGGCACCACAGCTCGAGGGGAGGCTAAACAAAGGTGGTGGGTTGGGGAGAAGAGGCCAGTGGGCACAGGTCACATAACAGAAAAAAATGAGATTGTGCAAGGGCTCGAGGGAGTGTCACTCTGGAGGAAGCCACGCAGTGGTAAGTGAGTAAAGAACATGGGAGACTTTCCTTGGGGAAGCCTAGAGACCAGGGGGCTCCACCCCTTGGGGGAGACTCTCAGAGGAGAGGTGATTTATTCAGAGTTCCATTAAGATTCATCTTTGGCTGCACCATGGTGGTGAGAGGCAGCGTGTGTGGCACAGGCCACACCAGGACCTTCTACAAAGCCCGTCCTCAAGCTCTTCCTACGGTGTGAAGGAACGTAGAACTAACAGCCAGTGCAGGCAGGTCAGGGAGGGACAGTGTGCAGTGGAAACGGACGGGCTTGCTCTCTCCCAGAAAGGCTGCTGCAGGGCCTGGTCCTCCCAGCCTTAAAGGACTTACCCACCAGGGCCTCTGGGTACCACCAGTCCTGCAGGCTCAAAACCAGATTTGTCAACTGGCCATAATGGATCCTTCTCTCACAGAAGGAGTCGTACCAACCCAGTTCCTGTGACTCATATAAAATGTCAACATATCCTTTTCTATTGAGAAATGAATGTCCTACAGACCAACTTTTTGCACAGACGTGATTAGTGCATTTTTGTTTCTAGGAAGCCAAAGTCCACTTGATGAAAATGGAATCGGAATATGGGAGTTGGAGCACTTGGATACTTAATGGCCTTAGACTGTTCCAGCCGATGTAGTCAGCTCCTCTGTGGGGGTGGCTTCGCCAGCTGGCCAGATAGTCTCAAGTTGTGTTAACTAAGCTCCTTGGACTGTTTGAGGGATGTTGCCAGCAGTTATCCCCGTTGTTTCTTTTCTCTTATCTCCATGATTGAACAAGCTCTTAGCCTTAGCGATTAACACTTTTTTAAGAAATAGCATTTAAAAAAAAAAATTCAATCAAGGGGCGCCTGGGTGGCTCAGGTCATGATCTCTGGTTCCTGGGACCCAGCCCCACACCAGGCTCCCTGCTCAGCAAGTAGTCTGCTTCTCCCTCTCCCTCTGCCTGCTACTCCCCCTGCTTGTGCTCTCTCTCTGTCTCTGTCAAATAAATACAATCTTAAAAAAAAAAAAAAATCAAAAGAGAAAAACCTTTCATTCTGTCTTATCAGAGTTTTTTGACTGCAAGAGGTGAAACTTTGGTTAATGTAAGCAAATGTTAATTTATCGGAAGGATATGTGAGAGACTGTATCTGGGTTCTGCAGAGAAACAGACGAGGCTGGGAGAGAGGGAGAGAGAGAGAGAGAGAGAGCTAGAGAGAGGGAGAGAGAGGCAGAGACAGAGAGGTGTATTTGAAGCAATTGTGTCACATGGTTGTGGGGGTTGGCAAGTCCGCATTTTGCAGGCTGGCAGCCTGGAAACTCAGGCAGGATTTCTCTGGAGCAGCCTTGAGGAGAATCCTTTCAGCCTACCTCGTTCTTCTCACATTTCAGTTCTGGAGGCCAGAAGCCCAGGGTCCAGGTGTCAGCAGCACTGGTTACTTTGGAGGGCTTTGGGGGAGAGTGTGCTGGGGGTGCGGGGGGCCTCCTCGGCTCATAGACCCGGTCTTCAAGGTCACAGTGTGCTCTCCCAATATGTATGCAAATGTCCCCTTTTCTAAAGATACCAGTCATATTGGATGAGGGTCCCACCCTGCTCTAGAACCTCATCTTAACTCAGTCTATCTGTCGCCACCCCATTTCCAAATAAGGTCCCTTTCTGACATCCTGGGGGTTAGGACTTCAATATTCTAATTTGGGCGAACACAATTCAACTGGTAACAGAGACAAATTCAGAGGAGAGGAGAGGACCAGGGCTCAGGCATGGCCAGAAGCCAAGGTGGTTCTAGAGGCTTCTGAGCAGGACACACGACTGACGCGGAGTCTACACAGCCAGGCCGGCTGCTGCCTCTTCGCTTCCCAAGAGGACTGGCCCACGATGTCCACTCGCTCTGGGCCTCATTCAGAATTCAAACTCTAGGAGGGAGCAGGTGGCTGGCTCCTGTGGTGCCACCAGGACGTGTCCCATGTGCGTGTGGGGGTCATTCTCGTCTTGCACACGGGGAGCTGTTAAGAAGAGGGGATGGAGGCAGGTAGCAAATACATCAGTCCTGGCTCCCTTAAGAGGCCGTCACCCTGTGTGTCCACTTCATGGCCTGGTTCTCAGAGGTTTCACATTTGTGGACTCTGAGGCTCGGAGGCCTTGGAGCGGCCTGTGGTTGGAGCGGCCAGAGGTCTGGCTGGGAGCCAGGAGGCCCGGGGTACCCATGTCCTCCGGTCAAGCCAGGGGACATTGCAGCAGAGGTTAGGCAGAGACACCGCCACCCAGCCCTGGGCATGCCCTGCCCCTCCCCCAGCCCTGGGTATGGCCCTGCCCCTCCCCCTAGCCCTGGGCATGCCCTGCCCCTCCCCCCAGCCCTGGGCATGCCCTGCCCCTCCCCCCAGCCCTGGGCATGCCCTGCCCCTCCCCCCAGCCCTGGGTATGGCCCTGCCCCTCCCCCCAGCCCTGGGCAAGCCCTGCCCCTCCCCCCCAGCCCTGGGCAAGCCCTGCCCCTCCCTCCAGCCCCCCTCATGGCCCTCCACCCCCCAGCCCTATAGCCCAGCCTTTGGTCAGAGAGGACCCTGCCTGTGGCCAGCCTGCCGGGCAGCCCCTGAAGCCCAGTGTCTGAGGGGCCACAGCGCCTGGGATGCGTCAGAGGAATCAAAGGTGCCTGAGCTGCAAGGAGCCTTCGAGGCTCAGAGAACGGTGGGCACTTGGACAACTGGCGGGCAAACCAGACGCAGGGCTAGTCCCCAGGCCCTGACTCCTGCTCTCTGAATGTTTCTCAAGCGGGGTCTTCCCGGGTCCTTTTGGGAGCCCAGGAATTTTTTGTGAAGAATTTTATTTGGGTGTTTGTAATCCAAGAAAAATCTAAACAGTACCACCTGCATCCTGGACCATCGGACAAAGCTCTTATAAAGGGGATGGGGGCGGCAGCTGCCTTGGCCCGTCGGGCCCCCACCTGCTCGGGGGCACTAAGCCCGGGGGCTGTTGGGACTCCGCGGGCTGAGGAGACCTGGGAGAAGCCGGATGGTGTCATGGCCCAGAGGGAGGCCACGGGGAGGGCAGGGGCCTGTGGCTCGGACAGCCTCTGGCAGCTCCTGAGCATGCGCCTCCCTGCCACAGCCCTGTGATGCAGGCCTCAACCTGGCTCAGCTACTGGGGCCCCGAGCCAGGGGCAGAGTTTTCTAGGCCGCGGCAACAAGATCAGCCATCCCGAGAGCATTGGCTGCGCCGAGGCTGGGGGCGGTGGAGGGGTGGGGGGGCGCGGCAGCAACGGGGAGGCTCTGAGTCACCCCGGGGCAGCAGGAGGCCGGGGCCTGGGACTGGGAGAGTCACAAAGTTAAACTAGCCCCAGACACAAACGGCGCCCTCCGCCCCAGGCTCTTACATCTTCTGTGCCCCCAAATGCCTCTGTTGGCTGCTACCTACTCTCTATTCCCTGAGACAGCCTCGGGGTGTCGGGGAGGCTGAGCCAGGCACCCACCAGGAAGCCCATGGCAGCCATTTGTGCCCTGTGAGGAAGCCCCCTCCCCCCTCCCCCACCTCAGGGGACTCCCCTCCCTCCCCTCCCCCACCTCAGGGGACTTCCCTTCCTCCCCTCCCCCACCTCAGGGGACTCCCTCTCCCCTCCCCCACCTCTCCTCCCCCAGCAGGTTGGGTCCCTGTGATGTTGGTCACGGATTCTGTTGAGGCCTCTGAGAAGCCACGTTTGCCCTGCCCCGGAGGTGTTGACAGAGTGGCCTGGAAATCTGGGTCAGCAACGGGCAAGTCCCTGCAGGCGGCCCCAGTGCCCGGAGAGGGAGACAGGCCTGGCTCTAAGAGCGGTGAGCTCAGCCGCGACCCAGAACCCGCTGCTATGACACATCTCATTTCCGTGCGCGCCCAGAAACCCTTTCTGCGGAGGCAGCATAGCATCAGGAGAGGACAGGAGCTTAGGAGTCACCCAGACTCTGGACCCGGCTCGGAGGTTTGTCTGTGGGTTGTCACATCATCCCCCGTTCCCTGGGGAGCATGCAGGGTCCCCTCTGGCCAACCCTTTGGCCAATGACTTCCTCTGAAGCTGGCCGGCTGGTCCTGCAGCAGAACAAGGAAACCCTCACAGGTCTCAAAATCCTTCCCCCCAGCCTCCCCAGGACAGCGGCCACCACCAAGGACAAAGGTCCACGAGGGCCGCTGTCGGTAGGGAATCCCAAGGAGACAAGGAGCCTCGAAGGGGGACAGGCCGTCGATTGACTCCAGTTGAAGCCGAGCTCCGAGGAGCCTAAGAAGGCCCTAGGGTTCTGCAGGCAGTGGGTACGGAAGTCCCTTTGCTACAAATGCTCTGAACAATTCATGAATTTTTCTCACTGACACCTTTATCCATCCACTTGTTCCTCTGGCTCATCTGTTCGGGAACAGAGCAGACCGGTTGTGTCCTTGTGTCCTGTGTCCTTGAGGCTGGAGGAGGAGTGGCCCTCCTGGTTCAGCAGGCCTGGAGACTTCTGGCACCAGAGCTGGGGCAGGAGGCCCCAGGGTGACAAGTAAAGCCCTGCGCTGGCGAACCCAAATCCCCAGGGGGCAGAAATGCACGTGATTTTCCCATTTCACAGATGAGAAAACTAAGAGAGGAAGGTGTCTGACCAAAGTCGCAGACTTTGTGAGGTGGAGATTGAGCCAGGAACCTGGAGAGGCAAGAGGGGAGGGAAGGAGGGGAGGGAGGAGGGAGGAGGGAAGGGGGGAGGCCCCGGAGCCCAGGCTGGAGTCAGCGGGGGGAAGTGCAGAGAGGCTCCCCGCCCCAGCCGGCCGGACCCTGGGGTCTGAGGCACCCCTCCCGCCCCACGGAGGCCCGGCTCCGCCAGCGCTCCAGCTGCTGTGTGCCCCTGCCCTCTGGTGGCAAGATCTGGAATCGTCACCGCTGCCCAGGAGCGCGTCTAATGGAAAGTGGATGCAGGTCGGTCCAGCAGCTTCTGTGTGCCAGGACCTGAGCTGGGGATCCAAGAAAGAGGAGAATGGCCTTGTGTCTGAGAGTGCACCATTTAGGGGAGAAGCTAGAGGAGGAATAGACCCTGACAATACAATGAGGGATGGTCATGGCTGGGGGGAGCTTGGGGTGCCACAGAATAGGACTGTTTTAAAACAATGTGGCGGCCCCAAATCTATCAGTAGGAGACTTTCCCAGCTGAAGGCCCCACCAGACCCAGGAGAAGTTCGCCAGTCCCTGCTCTGGAGGCCCTAGGCTGCCCATCAGGGTGGGGTTCCAGAGGGTGCATCTGAGAGAGGTTTTCAGCTGTGTCTGCAAAGGAGCCTCAGGGTTTGTGGGGTGAGTGGGATGGGCCCCACGCCTTTTCACTGGCCTACCAGTGGGGCACAGGGACTGGAGCCTTCCTCCATCTCAGCATTCACTCGCCACTGCGGCAGTGACTGTAGGGAGGCCCAGCTGACAGTAGAAGCCACCAGGCCCTGACCTTGGCCAACACCCCCTAGAATTTCCAGGTCCTGGAACCTATGCTACCCAGGGAAGACACGTGCATCACTCTGCAGTTCACCTGAGCCCAGGGGCTCGAGACACTCTCACTCCTCCATCTTCCCACACTGGAGAGGCCAAGTAACAAGTTGGTTGGGGCCTTATGGCATCCTGTGACCTTTAGACATTTTCTTGGGACTTCAATGTCCTCATCAGTGAGATGCTGATAAGAAGACTAGTGCCCACTCCGAGGGATGTGGATGGCGCCATAAGGATGAAAGGTATTGGCACAAGAGAAGCACATAGAACAGTGTTTGGCAGCTGGTGAGTGCTGTTTACACCAGCCCTTCTTTCTTTTGGCAGATGGTACCTATGAGGACCTCTGGAGGCCCAGGAGAAGGAGGTGCCTCGCCTGAGGACACCATGCAAGTCAGGGCCATGCTGAGTGTGGAGCCTGAGAGCAGGGCTCCATCCTGTGTGCTCCTGAGACCATGCCACAGCCTGGAATTGGTACAGCCCCTCGTGTGAGAGTCCCTGAGCAGCTCTCTTCACTGAGGACTTAGCTCAGGAATCTCCTGTGGGACCTGCAGGGCAGCTGCCATCTGGTTTCAGAGCCACATCACCCACAGTTTGCACTGGCTAAGGGCAATATATCTCCCGAGCTTGTCTTTCTGGAAGCTGATGAGCTCTCAAGCCTCACTACTCGGAGTGTGATTCTTGAACTAGCGGCATTGATATCACCTGGGAGCTGGTGGGAAATGCAGAATGCCAGGCCCTGCCCCAGACCCACAGAGTCAGAATCTGCATTTTAACAAGAGCCTGAGTGATCGGTGTGCACGGTTACGGTTGGAGGAATGAGTGTCTCAAGCACCTGGGCTCAGGTGGGCCATGAACTGCAGGGTGATACTTGTGCCTTCACTTGGGCAGCATCTATGCCAGGATCTGGAGATTCTAGGGGTGATGGCCAAGGTCAGGGCCTCATGGCTCCTCCTGACAGCCAGGCCTCCCCACAGTCACTGAAGCACTGCAGCACTGGCGAAGGAGTGCTGAGCTAGAGGAAGGTTCCAAGTCCCTGTGAGCCTCCATCTGCCCCGGGGGAGTCAGGAATCTGAGCTGGCACTTGAGGGGAAAATTGGAATTGGCCAGGCAGACCCATGGAGGAGGGTGCTTCAGCGAAGGAAGCCGCCTGTACCAATTCCCAAGCTGGTGTTTTCAGAGGACGGGGTTGGCAGACCTTACTCAAACACCGTCAGAGCCCAGGCCCATGCGTTCAATGTCTACACATTCAAAAGTTATAAATCAAGTTCATAAACAATTAAACTATGTTCCAGCCTCTTACCTTGACAAATAAGCTTCATAGGGACCTAGAAGTCCAGGATCAAATTTAGAATTTTTGGCTTTCTTGGACTTATATGCCCAAATGGGATGGTGTGGAGTGAGCCAGCCCCTGCCCACCCTCTTCTTGCTCCGCACCCCCACTGCACCCCACCTGGAGGACATGTGCAGGCAGGCACACAGCCTACCCATCATGCACACCATCCTACACACAGATCTCTCCCCGGTGTATGCAAAGGGCTGGGTAAGCTCCAGGGTAATAGATGGGGTGGGGAACCCAAGGAGTCCCTGGAAATGAGGGGGGGTGGGGTAGGCCCTGGGAAGACTCATCATAACCCCATGAGGAAGGCTCCAGCTGGAGAGGCCCTGTGACAATTAGACTGCAACACAACCTCACTTATAAGATACACTGATTTCAGGGATATTAAAATGTGGAGAAAAAACATGCATCTCCTATTCAACATCCAGTTGCCTTCTGATTCTCTGCCCATGAGAGTTTGTTTAAACTGAACATTGCATTGCATCTGTAGGTCAATTTGCCCAGCACCAACAATATTAGCAATTTTAAATCTTAACAATATTAAGTCTTCCAATCCATGAACATGGGCTGTCTTTTCATTTATTTAAGTCATTTAAAGATGTTTTGCAGTTTTCCAAGTAAAAGTCTTGCACTTTTTATTTATTTATTTTTTAGATTTCATTTATTTATTCATGAGAGACACAGAGAGAGGCAGAGACACAGGCAGAGGAAAAAGCAGGCTCCCTGCAGGGAGCCCCATACAAGACTTGATCCCAGGACTCCAGGATCATGACCTGAGCTGAAGGCAGATGCTCAACCACTGAACAACCCAGGTACCCCCTTGCTCTTCTTTATAAAGTGTTCTTATATTCATTTCCTCTTTGGAGCCTTGCAAACCCTCTGTGAAGTAAGTAGCTTGGTGGTCATTATTAATTCCATTTTGTAGATTAAAGAAGCCTCAACCAGTTAGTGGCAGAGCTGAGATTTGAACCTGTGTCCCCAGTCCTGCAGCAGAGCTAGGCCTTGGATTTGCTCTGGTGGTGGCAACTTATTCCAGCTTCTCCCTGCACAGGGGCAGGATGTCTCTCCTCCATGCTCCGTGGGAGGAGCTGACTGGCCAGGTGGCAATCTCCTCTTCCCCACTGACTTGGAGGGAGGAACAGAAGCAGGGCTGGAGCCAGATGCTTAGGGTCAGGGAAGGACGTCCAGAGGAAGGTTCTCCACACAGGCCACAGGCAGGGAGGGAACCTCTTTTGTTTAGTGTCCTCTGCCCTTGGCTGCAGTAAAAATCATTTGAGTGCTTTAAAAATTCCCAATGTCCAGTCTCCACGTCAGACCATTTCAAGCCGAAGTCCAGGGAGCAGGGCCCAGAACTTGTGATTTTGAAGTGTTTAGGTGAGGTTGCCACCAGGGTGGGAACCACTAGGTTAGATGTTGAAGTTAGAAGTCAGTCCTGAGCCATGGCTCTGCCAAGGCACACACGGAGTGAGACAGGCGGGTGGCAGGGCAGAGAGTGCAGACTTTAGATCCACGCAGACCAGGCTACCATCCCAGGCATGAAGCTTGGTTCTGTCTCACAAGTTCTGTAACTCTGCACACTTCACCTCTCTGAGCCTCGATCTACTAATCCATAGGAAGGAGACAAGTACACCTACCTTGACAGGTGTGGTCATTCTCTCCTCTCTTTGAGTCTGGCCTATCCTGGGACTGCTTTGACCAGGAGGGTGCCGCAGAAGGGACATGGCACCAGCTCTGAGCCTAAACTTCTCCCTCAGCCTCTTCCCTGACTTTTCTGGTAAGGAGAATAAGACTGGGAGGCAACTGGCCCAAGTGGAAGGAACAGCATGCAACCCTTCCTCTTGAGCAACAGACTTGGCCAGGCTTTCCAAGTGTGAGTCCTAGTTCGGCCTCTCCCCAGCTGTGTAACCTTGGGCTGGTTCATTAACCTCTCTGTGCAGATGCCTCCTCTTTTGTTAAGTGCTGATAAAATGGGCTGTTGTAGGGTTTAAGTGGGAGTGGCACCAGCCCTGTACGCCCTGCCCTGTGTTAGCGGTTAGGCTCGAGGACTCCCAGTGGCTCCTACAGGCACCAGGGGGCAGCGAGGTCTTCCCCGGGTGGGGGCCCCTTGGCTCTGTCCTGATACAGTGGCTGCAGGTTATTTTTAACCAGGAAGCTCTGCCAGCCCTGGCGGAGAGGTTATTTGGGACCCAGCCACAGCTGTGCAGGTCTGTGGGCTTGTTTTTGAGGAGGAAGCGCAGGAGGGCCTGGGAAAACCCCCTGTTTCCCACTGGTCCCCTCTTTTCCCCTCTGGAAACAACAGACCATGCAGGGGGTGTCAGGGTGGGGCAGGATTTCCCCTCTTGGGGAGGCCCTCACTTCCCCCCAGAGCTCGTACATCCGAAATCCGCTTAAAGCCTCGGGCGGGCCTGTGGGGCCTCGGAGGTTCCATCCTCTTTGCCAAACCAAAGGCACCGGGACCCCACTTCCTGGAGCCTGGGCACATCCTCCAGGTTCTCATGTGCTGCCCACGTCTGACCAATTCCCAAGAGCCTTGGGGCTCCTGTGCCTCCAAGGAGTCTGTTCTCTGAGCTTCTCCCTGGTGAGAAGGCTTCTGAGAAGCTCAGACAGCTTCTTTTCTTTTTTAAGATTTTATTTATTTATGAGAGACAGAGGCAGAGGGAGAAGCAGGCTCCACTCAGGGAGCCCGATGCGATGCGGGACTCGATCCCTGGTCTCCAGGATCACGCCCTGGGCTGAAGGCAGCGCTAAACCGCTGAGCCACCTGGACAGCTTCTTTGAGGAGGCCTTTCTCTCATCATTAGAGCCCTTCCACCTTTGCAGCCTCTGTGTCTCCTTTGGTCACCCCTCCCCCACCTCAGTGGGCTCCCCTCTCCCCCCCTCCCCACCTCAAAGGGCTCCCCCTCTCCCCTCCTCCACCTCGGGGAGCTCACTTCTCCCTTCTCCCCTTTGTAGAACTAAAATCTCAAGTGCCCTTTTGTCCTACTTAGAACAACTTCCACCCTCCTGGAAGGCCCTGGGGGTCACTTAAGGTATTTCCCCCCCACCCAACAAAGACAGTCCTTCTCCTTCCACCAAGAGGCATTATGATACCAGTTGATAAACTTTCAGGGCACCTGGGTGGCTCAGAGGTTGAGCGTCTGCCTTCACCTCAGGGCGTGATTCCGGGGTCCTGGGAACAAGTCCCACATCTGGCTCCCTGTGGGGAGCCTGCTTCTCCCTCTGCTTGTGTCTCTGCCTCTCTCTCTGCGTCTCTCACGAATAAATGAAAAAATCTTTTTAAAAAATCCTTTTCACTTCATTATGTAATATTTGAATTTAAGTTTTGTATGTATTTACTCCTTTGACTTGTATCCTATTTGGAAGACTAGAGACAACAAAAAACAGAAGGGCTACTCCTAGTTTTTAGCAAAAACATCCTGCTTCTCTCTCTCCCCACCAGTTTTTCCACCATGGGTTGCGGTGCTCACCAGGTGCCCAGGACTTTGGCAGGGCCTTCCTCACCCACAGAATACCCACATCTTGAAGTGCTCAGCAGGAGGGGGCGCCTCCGGGAGGATGGAGAAGGAGCTCAGCAGAGCAGACAGGGCAGGGGTCATGACTCAGCCCACAGAGTGCTGAATCTGGTGCTGTAGGGGCCTGAGAGTTGATCTGACAGCAACTGACCAGATCTTTTTTTTTTTTTATGATTTTATTTATTTACGTATTTGACAGAGAGAGGGAGAGATTGAAAGAGAGCGAGGGAGCACACAGGCAGGCCGAATGGTGGACAGAGGCAGAGAGAGAAGCAGGCGCTGAGCAGGGAGCCTGACTCGGGACTCAATCCCAGGACCCCAGGGTCACAACCTGAGCCAAAGGCAGACGCTCAACCGCGGAACCACACAGGCGCCCCGATCAGATCTTTTATTGTGGTAAAATATAAATGGGATTTCCCATTGTAACCATCTTTAAGTGTACTGTTCAGTGGTGATTGGCTTTTCTAGCTAAGGTAACATTTGTTCAAATGAAATCTTAAGCAGAAGCCTGATATGAGACTGTTGGTGCACGGAAAGGAGGGCCAAGGCTGCCCCCCCATCAGACATCTGACCCCCTTATCCACTGCCCTCTGGGCCTGCTCCCATCCTCGAGCCCCATATCCACATGGGGATCCCTGGCCACAGGTAAAGGCAGTTTGGACAGTGGCTCATGGTGGGTTTGGGTGGTGGACAGGAAGCTGCTAGGCCTGAGCCTGCCAGAGAGGAAACAGGACCACAAGATGTTGCTGAAGCATCAAGAGCAGCCCAGTCAGTGAGAAAAGGGCCTGCTGCCTGGTGGAGCTGCCTCAGAGGTACACTACTGAGACAACCAGGCATCTGAGCTGGGCAGTGAGCTCAAGGTGCAGGCCCATGGGGGAAGGCACCTGGCCATGGGTCACCCCTGTCCCTGCTGGGGAGTCTCGTCCAGGAATGTTTGGCCTGAACAGGGCCAACTGGCTCCATTGAACATTTGTGAAATATTAAGACTTTGCCCACTTGGATGAATTTCTCCTGACTTCTGGGTGGAAAGCAGGTCGTGAGTGAATCCCATGGGTGAGGTCCTTCAGTCCTCTGCCCCTGCCCTGAGGAGGTAGCAGACATGAATGAGGGAAGGGCCTGCAGGGAGGGAGAAGGAAGCCCCATGACCTTGGTAGGCAGGCTGGGTGGGCTGCCAGCTGCAGAAGGAAGCTCGAAGTCAGGAGAAGACGCCTCAGGAGGGGATGTGGTACATTTGTCCTCTCTGCAGCGCACACATCACACACCCCAACGTGCTCTCCAGCAGCACAGGGGTCTCAGTGTGGCCTTGCTTTGGTCCCTAGGTTTCCTGGAGGGCCAGCTGGGGCCAGAGGTGGCTCAGCTGTAGCAGCCCTGTCCACCACCCTCATACACTAGACAGACACATAGTGCATGTTCTGTTTGGGCAGTGACCAGGGCAAGGACAGAGGGCCTTGTCTTATAGTGCCTGGCCTCCCCTCCCCTAGCCCACCAGGGGTCTGTCCTGGTTTGGGGACACTTGTCTGGGTCAGAGTTCTGGAATATTCCTCAGGGTTCCTTGTGGTCAGTTGTGGCAGACAGGGACACAGCAAACACGGGCAGGGCTGCGGTGCTCTTTGGAGCCAAGGATGGCCTGATGTCAGCCACCCAAATCCCCTCCCACTGATCCTGGAGCTGCTGTGCTGTGCTCTCCTGGTTGTTTGAAAACTTGAGACAGAGCCCAAGACTCGGGGTTTTCCTGGGAGCTTCTGGTATGCGGCACTGTGATTGATTTTATAGTAAAAGAGCCAACATACTTTAAGGAGGGAAAGGAGCCAGCCAAGAGGTCTTCTGCCTGAGTTGAAAGCTGTGGTGAAGTCAAGGGGGACGCCGAGTCCCCAGCCTGCAGCAGGCCCCTGAAGCCACATACTGTGTGTTTGGCAGCACTTCACAAAGATGCCAACAGACCCACCTCTTCACTCGATGCAGGCAAACTTCTTGAAAAAGAACAGAAAAGTGAGCCCCTGAGTCTCTGTTCCAGGGACTGATGCCAGCTGCCTTCACACATGGATGATGCATTGAAATCCCTCCCACCCCAAGTGCCTGATGCCAGAAGCATCTGAAAAGCTTCTCAGAAGAATTTAGAACAACTTCAGGGGCAAATATTGGAGGTTTGGATGAAAACAGTCATCTTGAGGAAAGCTACGGGACGGCAGGAGAAGGTTCTGGAAGAGAAGGCAGAGAGCTGCAGGTGACATGGGGACATAGGATCTCTGAGGGGACGCAGGCTGAGGACACCTTTTCCGCTCACTCTGGAGAACGTCGCACGGATGCTGTTAACCTGGAACCAGACAGAGTGAATTGGGAAAAGGAGACCAGAACTACCAGACCAGAACTCATGGATGCTGTCAGCTTGGCCACTTTCTCCCAAAGGCTTGGAGGAAGAAAGTGAGGAGCGTAGGAAAAGGCCTCGGGACAGACTGCTGACAGCTCGGCAAAAAGCCTCCAAACTCTGAGTGAGCGTGTTTGCAGTCGGAAATCCCACAGCCGAAATTTCTAAGCCTGACTGACCTTCGTGGGAGCGAATGTCAGCAGCTCTCAGAAAGTGGGGCTCCGACAGGAAGAGGGCCGAGGACCTGGAGTGAGACCAGGAAAGAGCCACCTCCTTCTATTACAACTGCTGTCGTCTCAAAGGAGGAGAAAGTTCCAGAAACGTGGTGGGTAGCCCTTCCCAGCGCAACGGGTAAGAAAGGGAGCCGGTCACACAGACACAAGTTGGTGGAGGTAGATTTAGGATCAGCTTTCCCCTGGTGGCCTCTCACCCCGACTAAGCGCAGGATAGAGGCCGAGGTCGGGGTGGGCAAGGGTTCTGGGGGCACCTCAGGCCCCCAGGGGAGGAGGCCGGGTGAGCCACGAGGGCTCAGGGACCCGGGCCACACGCAGGAGGCCCCGCACGTCCACACAGCAGAACGTTAGCCCCCTTTCTCTCTCAAAAGTAATTTTGCAAAAAAAAAAAAAAAAAGTAATTTTGCATCAGTATTTTTAGTTTAGTTGCGGCTACTTAATCGATGCTACGCTTGCTTTTGCTGAAATCCAATAGAATTATATTTCCTAAGATAACGTTCTTCAAATATAGACAATTTTAATGTAATTATTATGAATGTGTTATTTGTACTTCGTCGGACCTTCTAGAATTAGATGGGATAAGGACTGTATTTTGATTGAAACCGCAGGTCTGGCAGACAGTCTCTCCTCTGCTGTCCTGCCCGCGGCTCCCTTGCGGTGTATTCAATAAACTTCTCTCTCCTTTAAAAAAAAAAACCCAGAAACAAACAAAAGGCCCACTATTACTTAAACCATAATGGAACTTGGACGTGCCCAGATGGAGACGCATAAAACAACAAACACTGTTTCGATTTGCTATGAGCTGTTAGGATAAATATGCAGGAGTCCCGCAACTGGCATCTCTGTGGATCCTGATTAGTTTTAAAAGCATTGCAACTGCCCCCAAACCCAAACAACGACCCCCCACCCCGCCCCTAGCTAAACCTGTCCATGGTTTTCACGGTTTAGCCGTAAATTCACAGACTAAGTGAAGGGAGTTAACATACTACTATGGTTCTGGTGTTTGATTTTCTTTCAACCTTCCTTATTCTATTTAGGGTTTTCTTTGCTGCTTAAGTGCTTCTACGTTTTATGCAGTCAGAATGAAAGTTTGTTTTTTTCCCTTGGAGGGGGGAGATGGATAAAAGTCAGCCTCACACGCACAGCACCTTCCAAGGGGCGCCCTGAAACCCTGAGGACTTAGGGATCCACCTGACCTCTTGTGTGGCAGGTGCGGAGCCCGAGGGGCGGCGATAGCAGAACCACACGTGTGGCCGCGCAGAGATGAGCGGCAGGTGTGCTCGCTTCCAGCCAGCTTCCAGCGGAGGAGAAGGCTTCTCGGCTCCCAGCTGTGATGCTAAGAAAATTTATTCAGGGGCGCCTGGGTGGCTCAGTGGGTTAAGCATCTGGCTTCAGCTCAGGTCACGATCTCAGGGTCCTGAGATCCAGCCCCACGTCAGGCTCCCCGTCGAGTGGGGAGTCTGCTTCTCCCTTTCCCTCTGCCGTTTCTCCCCCACTCATTCTCTCTCTAATAAATAAAATCTTTTTTTTTTTCTTCTTGTGAGCAAAGTGATGGAAGTTTATTAAGCAGAGACACAGAGAAAGCTCTCAAAAGTGAGAGGGGTCCTGACAGGGTTGCCCTCTAATAAATAAAATCTTTAAAAAAAATTAATCAGCTTTCTGGTGATTTCCAAGGTGAGTAAGAAGAGCCAGCTGTTCCTACCTGTTTGTAGCCTGGCCTGATGTTACCTTGGCGACAACTGTCAACAGGAACATTGTCTCCCCGGGGCCCGCGCATCCTTCCCACCAGAAGGGCTGAGCCCGCGTATCAGGCAAAGCGGTGTGGGCCTCCTGGCCCTGGTGTGCGGGCTCTCTTCCGCTGAGGTCTGCTTATTTATAACCCAAAGGAAATTTGCCCGAGAAACAGGATTTCCATGCTCGCCTGACTAATTTTCTTTTTATATTCTGTAAGGACTTAATGGGGAATTTTTCACCGTTTGAAGAAATTGCTTATTTTTAACAGCAGTACTAGATGGAGGGCCCAAAAATGGGATGGTCACAGATCCAGAAGGAAAACCTGCTTCACCTCGGTGCATGGATGAGGAAATTAAAGCCCAACAGGAGAGCTGATTTGCCCACAGTGCACATAAATTACTGGCAGCGTAGGACTCGAACTGGCTGCCTTTTATGGGGTTGCTATTCCTGCAGGTCTGGCTTGCTGACAGCACCGTGTGGGAACCGTCACCCCATCGATGGGCACAGGCTTGTTCATGGGCTTTATTAGCCACGGAGATACGGTCTGGGGCTGCCTGAAACATCCTCCCTATTCTCCTGGCTCCCATCCTCCCCTTCCCGTGCCCGCTGACCGTCCACCAGCTGCTGGAAACCTGGAGTCTGCAGGGTTCGGTCAGATGATAGAACTGAGGGAAATGTGCTGCGTGGGGCTGGCCGGCTGGTTTCTTCGGCCTGCCCATCCCTGCTTGGCCTGAACGAGATCTGAGCCTGGAGGACACACGCTCTGTTCCCTCCTGGCTCAGTCCCTCCTGGTCCTGAGGCCCCTCCTGGACTTTTGCAGGTGCCACACGCAGCCCCTGTGCCTGGGCTGTGCCGTTGCGGGGGCCAGATTTTCCCTCTCCCCTCTTAGGTTTTGAGCAGGGCGTGAAAATCACATTGACCTAGAAGGATTAACAGGAGAACAGCATACAGATCTTTGTGGGTACCTGAGAGCCCCATAGGAAAAGGAAGCCCCAATGAGGTGGCCAAACCTACTTACCTGTTGAGCAAAAGCAAGGCAAGTATGGAAAAGGAGCCGGTGTGTATGCAGAGGCTGTAGGCAGGTGGCCGTCCTCCCAGGGTCTGCTGCACAGAGCTGTCTCTCGGCCTCGACTCCCCGTCTCTGACTCCCGGAACAGGGAGCTGTACCAAGTCCCTCACACCATCCCATTCTGATCTGTAGGCACCAGGGACACCTCCGTGGGTGGGGAGCAGGCCACAGAAGGTACCCCCTCCTGGGAGACATGTTGAAATCAGCAGTGAAGTAGATCTCCCAACTGTCCTCTCCACAGGAGAGCCGTGGCCCCCGCCATGGCCCAGGGGTGGGAGCTGCTGCTGGTCACCTCATTTGCCACCGAGGCCCCTTGAGTTGGCTCCCCCACCCCCAACCCCCACCCTATGGCCACCAGATGCCTGGGGGACTCTTTTGTACCTTTAAAGATGAAGTTCAGGGCAGCCTGGGTGGCAGCGGTTTAGTGCCTGCCTTCAGCCCAGGACCTGATCCTGGAGACCCGGGATCGAGTCCCATATCGGGCTCCCTGCATGGAGCCTGCTGCTCCCTCTGCCTGTGTCTGTGCCTCTCTCTCTCTCTCTCTCTCTCTCTCTCTCTCTGTCATGAATAAATAAATAAAATCTTAAAAAAATAAAGATGTAGTTCAGACATGGTGTCCCCTGTGGGTGGCCCTGCTCTGAGTTAAGAGGTGAGCTTCCAGAGGCTGGGGTGGGCCCTCCAGAGCCACAGTTCAGATCCCATCAAGCCCCCTCCCTTGGACCATCCAGAGGGGCTCACTCCTACCGCTTAACAAGGACTGTCAGAGTACCTTTCCCCCTACTTTTCCTGGAAAAATTCTACGCATTCTTCCTGAACTGAGGAGGCATTTCTCCAAAAAATGTTCCACCAAATCGAGTCAGGGTCCAGCACGAGACAGATGTCTTTCCATCACCCCTCCTCATGCACAGCAGCAGTCCCCGGCACCTGCCTGCCCCCCACTAGGGATGCAGGAAGGTAGAAGTCGCCATCTCCTGTGTCTGGCTGCTGGGGGCCCTGCAGTGTGGCCCAGACTCTGCTGCTGCCATCCGTGGTGGCGGTGACCCTGCTGGGACCTGGGAGAGGAGAGACCAGCCTGTGACAGCAGCAGGGCCCGGCCCGGCTGCGGCTGCCTCTGGCTCACGTCCCTGGGACTCCCTCCATTTCTGCCTCTGTCTGTGAGCTTCCTGTCTATTCTGTGAGTCCTCTGCAGTCCTGAGTGGCAGGAGCAACAACAATAAAGCCAAAAACCAAAACAAAATTCCTCATTTGCTGCACACAGCTGAAATTGGCTCCTGGTGTTGCAGCCAAGAGCCCCGAAGGATGGAGAATCCTGCCTGAGCTCTGGAGAGTCTGTACTCAGGCCTCCTCTGATGTGGTCCAGACGCTGTGATGCTTCTCCCAGAAACAATGGCCGTGACCCCTGGAGCTGAGAACTGGGACCTTGACAGATGTTCTCACATCCGTCCCCCAGGATCTAAGATCTAGAGTGAAGTCCACGGGCTTGGAAGGAGCAAGTGGAAATGCAACAGAATCCCTGGAGGACTCTTCAACACAATAGCATGTAGTGAAGTGCCGCCGACCTGCCCAGACCCTCCGAGCCTGCCTCCCAGGGCAGACGTACAGCGGCCACAGCCGCCAGGAGGTCAAGTCCTGCTCCCGGGGCAGCCCGCATCTGTGGTGCATTAGTGACAGACACACATTCTTTGACATTCTTTCCATTGAGGAGTGAGGCCTGTGTCCCCTGCCCTGGAGCCTGGGCATGCTCCAGGACTGCTTTGCCAATGGAACACGGCAGAAGGAAAGCTGGTCCGGGGTCTGGCGGGGCCTGGAGAGGCCAGCAGTTTCCATTTCCTCCCTCCTGGTCACTCTCCCCGGGAGCCCTGAGCCGCCCCACGAGAAAATGCCGTGGGTGTAGTCTACACCAAACAGTAAGTACCTACCAGGCTGTGTGCTCAGTGTTCGTTTCTGATCCCCAAAGTGTGTCTGGGGACGTAGGGCCACAGGACAGGGCAAGCTGGAGGTCACGAGGGCCTCAGCAGCTGAGCTCAGGCTTGTGGACTTATCCTCTGGACAAGAATGGGTCTGCCAAGGTTTCTGAGCAGGAGGGGCAGTCCCTGGGGCTGTGAGTGGGAAGGCCACCGGATGGCAGGCGGCACGGACCAGACGGTGCGTGAGGCTGATGGCCCGGAAGCCAGGACACTACCACGGACTTCCAGGCATCAGAGCGCTGGCTGGGGAGACATCTGTGGGGAGGAGGCAGGGACAGATGCACCTCTTCCCCGAGCCCGGACGTGCACAGATATACTCTTACCCCGAACGTCTTTGTCCAAGGGATCCCTGAAACCTCGGATTCAGTGATTCCAAGGATTCATAATGCCGGGATCCAGTGACGTGAAATGCCCGTGTCTCTAGAGCTCTGTGATTTGGAGGACCTCTCAGTGATGCCCACACTCTCTGATTCACGCTGTGCTGGATCAGCCCGTTGGGTTCCTGCCAACCCCTGGCCTGTGACTTCTCCTAGGAATCGAGGGAAGGCCTGGTTTGTGGTTTTCCTGTCTATTCAGTCTAACGGATGTCACCTCCCTGCGAGGCTGCTGAGATGGGACCAGCACGCGTGGGGAAGGTCCAGGAGTCAGGCGGAAGAATGAGGAGCCTGCGCCCCAGAGCCCAGCACTTGCTACCTGACCCCCTGGACTTCATCCACTCCATCCACACCTACGGCCTGCATGGGTGCTCCTGCTAGAGAACAGCATGTGGGGTGGGGGCTGGGTTGTACCTCATCTCAGGTCGCAAGCAGGAGTCACTCATTGACATCTGTTATCACCACGGTTGGCAACAGGCCTTAGGATGCAGGACACACGTGGGGAGGCCTGTGATTTAGGTAAGAGAAGATGTAGGGAAATGAGCCCATTGCCCTCCTGACTCCCTGTACCACTTCAGGCCAGTCGTCTCCCTCACTAGGCCTCCATTTCTCCATGTAGGGACAAGAAGCGGGGATCAGAGGACTCTGAAAGGCCCTGCTGGCTCCAGTGGCCCAGGAGCCCATGCATTGGTCTTTGTTCCTCTCCCCACAGCCCACCTCTCAGCATCACGTTCTGGGGATGAGGCCCCCCTGACAGGTTGTCGTGAGGCCCGGTGAGGGAAGCAGGAAAAGCCCTTAGCACAGTGGCTGGCACTCTTGCTATCTGCTGCTGGTGGCTCTTTCCAGGGCTGTGTGTAGCCCTCTCTGCCCTACCAGGCGGCCCTGGCTCTCCGTAGGTACAAGAGTCTTTATGCAGGTGGGGCTGCTCTGAGATGGTAATGAGAGAAGGAGGCAGTGTGGAAGGACAGCGAGGCCCGCCTCTACTCCAGGGGTCCCTCCTGGCCTCTCCTGAGCCAGCGTCAGGGCTTCAAAAGGAGAAGGAGATGAAATGAGCTACAACTAAGGTCACTGTTGGTTATGAAATGTGGGGGTAACATGATCTAACATCCATTTATCCATCCATTCATCCATTTATCCATCTACCCATCATCCTTCCATCCATCATCCATGCATTCATCATCCATTTATCCGTCTACCCATCATCCATCCATCACTCGTTCATCCTTCCTTTCTTCCATCCTTCCTTCCATCTGTCCATGCTTCCATCCATCCTTCCATCTATTCATACTTCCATCCATCCCTCCAACCATCCATCCATCCATCCATCCATCCACTTATCATCCAGTCAACCAGCATTTTATTAAGTCCCCACTGCGTCTAAAAGAGTGCACACTACCCCCATGAACAACATTCTATGCTCCTACCCTGCTCTCTTATTATTTATGCCTTTGTCCATTTGTTCACTTTCTCCCCCAGTAGAATGCTAATTCCAGGAAGACTTTGTCTTATTCACCACTGCATCTTAAATGTCTAAAATCAAGCCTGGCACTTAATAGGTGCTCCAAAGCATTTCAGCATATCAATTTAGTCCCCCCTCCCCCAACAACCAGTAGAATAAGTATCATTATCCTTAATCTATAGATAAGGAAACAGTCCCAGGGAGACCAAGTGACTTGCCCACAGTTTCACTGTTAGTCTTACTTGATGACATGAGAAGTGAAGCCAGGTTTCCACAGCTGGGTCTCACTCTTCCTACAGCTCCGGGCTTCATCCAGGAAGAGGGAGGCACAAGTACTTCCACCTGGACAGTCAAGGCAGGCTTCCTGGAGCAGGGGGCCATGGGCAGGCTGGAAGGTAGGGTAGGACTTCCCCAGGCAGGGGAGTAGGTAAGGAGAACCAGTTGAGGGGACGTCTTTGGCCAAGGCCTGGGGGACAGGATGGTGCAGCTGGCCTCTGGGGTAAGGAAGGAGGACTCCTGTAAGATCCACCCAAAACCCTGCTTGACTTCTTGGGGAGGTAGAAGCAATCCTCAATCCCCAGTGGCGTGTCTCATTAGGAACTTGGTGTCGCATCATCTGGCCTGTCTTTGTCAAAGCAACTGTCAGCAAGATATGTCTCCCAACATGTTGAAAGTACCTTTCTCCCTGGATGTGAACTCAAGGGCATGTCTGCTGCCCAAAGCAGGCTCCCCCAGCCCAGAGGAAGGGTCATTTAGCCAGGCCTGGGTGGACAGGTGGTCTGGGAGCCCCTGCTGTGCTCCCTCTATATGCTGGCCAAGCTCTCTGGACCTCAGAGTCCTCATTTCTAATCAAAATGGTTTCTGCAGCCCTTTGTCCTCATGATACACTGGGGGCCTCACCCAAAGCTGACACTTGTGTGCATTGCACTGGAGTAAAGGCACCTTTTCACATCAGACACCATTGATTACCCCCAGTAACCCCAGGAAAGAGGCTGCCTGGGCAGGATTAGTTACCTCCATTTGCCCAGATTAGGGAACCAAGATTGGAGAAAGTTGTTGCCCAGAGTCAGTAAGTTTGGAATCCGAGGTCTCCCTCTGCCCACCTGAGGGCTGGGACTACAGGCAGAATGTGACTGAATTTGCTCAGGTCGCTGGCCAGGGTGTCCATCTCTGAGCTCTCCTGTCATGCCACCCCACTCTCCAGGGCAAAGGCAAAGGGGCACCCTCTAAATGCGTTAGAAAAGGCTTCCTTCTTCCTCTTATCTAAACCCCACGCTTCCGTTCGGGGCAGTATGCAATGTGTCTATATGGAAGCGCCCTGTTGGTGGGACCAGCCGTGGGGTCCCACACTGCCATCTGTCCCAGGGAGGAAAACTCAGGCTAACTGATGATCTGACCTCATTTTCAAGGGAGATTTTTTTTTAACCCAGAGTAGCTAAATATAGCATGGAGGCATTTTTATTTGGGGAAGCCAGTTATTGAGGCCAGATTGATGGCCTCAGCAGTGGCTTTTCTAGGTAGAGATAGGGGTGACCACACCCTGCCCCCCTCACTGGCAAATGACCACTAAGTTCTCATGGAGGCCAAAGCATTTGCTCCAGAAACCTGGGCACACACTTCCCTTTGCTAGGCTTCTTTATTTAGAAAGTGGGGTAACAACTTCTCCCCAGGGCTGTTCAGGTCCAAGTGAATGTGAATAAAGGAGGCCCAGAGAGCGCGGGAAGGGTAAGGAGTTCAGGTGGGCACATTGGCCTCCAGTTCTGCCCTGGGTCTGCCACTTACTACCTCACTGTCCTCATCCAAGTTACCTAAAGATACTGTTTACTTCTGAGGATTATTTGAGGGTGTGGGTGTGGGTTAATTTGATAGAAAATGATTTAAGACTGGGATCCCTGGGTGCCTCAGTGGTTGAGCGCCTGCCTTCAGCTCAGGGCGTGATCCTGGAGACCTGGGATCGAGTCCCCCGTTGGGCTCCCTGCATGGAGCCTGCTTCTCCTTCTGCCTGTGTCTCTGCCTCTTTCTGTGTCTCTCATGAATAAATACATAAAATCTTTAAAAAAAAAAAGAAAGTGATTTAAGACTGCAGAGCTCCCCCTGGGGTTTGCTGCGTTAGGGGTTACTGTTACCCACAAACTCTAGCAGCCAAATCTGCGAACAAGTGGAGGAAGGAAAGCCAAAGGCTTCGGGCTTGAGGACATTCTGCAGGAGAGATGCGGGTGCTAAGCACAGGCTCTGGGGTGGACAGGGTGAGTGTGGGTGTGACCTGGCTTGGGGGCATCACCTTGAGCTGTGGGTGCCCTCTGGTCAGCTCCAGGAAGGGGTCCAGGACATGGAAGTGTACGGCAGGAGCTGGGAGCCTCAGGGAGGTGGTTCGGAGGCCTCTCCTTGGCTGACTTCCCCCTGAAAAGACACTGGTCCCTTCCCAATCTGAGGCTTTGTAAGATAGTGAAGGAGCCGCTGGGGGCTGAGGTCAGGGGGAGAGGAGGGCCCCTGCCCAGGGGAGATTTAGGGAGCTGGTCCAGATGGGAAGCCACGGGATCGCCCCCCAGCGGAGGATGCCAGGCTGTCCCTCAAGCAGTGCTGTTTCCCTCTTGTGCTTCTGGGCCCTTTTGCTTCCCTGACTTTTCCCTAAGGCCTGTCGCCAAGGACAAACATTCCTGTAGGCCTTGGGCCTTCTGCGTGTCAGGTGTGGGCAGAGACAGGACCACTGCGGACACAGACCTGAGGAACTCTCTCGGTAACTCTGGGAGGAGGGCGTCGTGACCCCCAGGGTGCCCACAGGGAAGAGGGGCTGGTGGCCGTGGAGGGACAGCAGGTACTGATCATCACCTCTGCGCTGCGCCCGGGGCCTTGGGCCTCTTGCCCGGCTCTCCTGAGGCTTCTATCCTCTCACAAAGCCATTCCTGGGACAGTGGGACCCACCAAAGCCAAGGGAGGGAGGACGCTTGATGTGACGGCCACTTGCCACTTCTCCAGCCAGAGGCCTGGGGCTCAGGGACTGTCCAGGGAGTGGGGGTGGCACTGCTGCCACAAAACCTTTCAAAGATCCCTTGCCCCAGCCCCTGCTCCCACAGGCTACTTTAAAAAGAAAACTGGAATCAAAAAAGAAGAAAGTTTCTATTTTTGGTGAGGCACCAATGAAATGGGGGCTTTTAAATTATTAAAATCCAGAAATAAATTATTTATTCAGGTCAGATATAAAGCCTCCTTTTATTTCCTGAACATCAACCCCGCCAGCTCACGGCCATTAATATGCTGTGCGCTCTGGCAAGTCTGGGCCTCAGTGTTCTCATCTGTAGGATGGGTGGGACCAGGCAGGGGGCTGGCCTGGACGGTCTCCAGGGCTCCCAGGCATTGGCGAGCTTCCTGGGGCCCCTCAGTCTCCGTTCTCTCCACCCCATCTCTCTTCAACCTGCACGCTTTGCCCTCAGGATCAGATTTTCCCTCCTGCTCACACCTCCCCTGAGCAGCTCAGGTGGCAGGAAGGAGACAAGTGGTTATTTATAAGAACATCACTACGTGCCAGGTCCTGCACAGGGGTTGACGCAGTCCGACTTACCCTCCGACAATCCCGAACGGTGGGTAATGCTATGATCTCCCTTTTACAGGCGGGGAAATTGGGTGCCCAGTAGCCAAGCAGCCTTGCCCAAGGTCACCCAGGGTGGGAGTGACACAGCTGGAGTTCAAGTCCGGGCAGCCTGGCCTCCAAGCCGACCTGTGCACCACAGGGGCCTCAGACCCGCCTGCCTCCCAAGGCGACTTCCTGAAGCTGTCCTGCCCCTTCTCCTCTCTGCCTCCACACTTGCTGTTCCCTCTGCCTGCAGGGCTCTCCCCGGCCAGACCAGCAAAATGGTCACCTCCTCCAGGAAGTCTTCCTACTCTCCGCCCGCGCTGACACACCATTGTCCCACTTACCTGTGAAAGTCTTGACTCTCTGAATCCTCATCATTTACATACCTGTCTTTTCACCAGACTGTGACCTTGGTGAATTCCCACAGCCCCAGGACCTAGCCTAGTGCCTGGTGTAGCCCAATGAGGGGTTGTTGAGCGAAGGAGCGTTTGAAGGGATGCAGGGGGCAGGTTTATTGGTTGCTCCGGGGCCTGTGCCCGGGAAGCCCCCTAAAGGTACCCACTGCTGGCGTCTGTGAGATTATTCTCCCCCCAGGGACTTAGCTTGGCAAAGAAGACATCGGGTTGCCATGGCAACAGATTTTTTTTTCCAGATTTTTTTTCTGTCGGAGCAAACACTGGCTCGGAAACCCTGCTGGGTGACTGCCAGTGCGGTGCCCCCTCCTCCCCCAGCGCGCCCACCTTCCCCCTTGCCTCGGAGCGCAGAGCCAGCCCTTCGGTCTCGTGGCCTTCCCTGGCTTCCCCAAAGCCACCCTATTCAAAGCTGAGTCAAGCCAGCTTCACCTCACACCCTCCCTGCACCAGGCTCTCAGCACTGGGGAGCCAAGCCCCCAGCCCTCAGACAGGAGAGGTTGGCCCAGAGAGGGGAAGCAGCAGGGCTCCCACTCCCCCACCCCCTACCCCCCACCTCACCCCCTTCCCCCCCAGGCTGGCTTCACTCGACCACCTGCCAGTCCCACCTCACCTCAGACACGGGAGCCTGTGCTTCCCCTTCCTTTTCCCTCATCCCCCAGGACCCACACAGGCCTCAGTCAACGGAAGCTAGGGAGGAGCACCTGACAAAGGGCAAGGTCTCAGGCCAGGGAGGGGCAAGGGGGAAAAGGCATCTGCTGGTAGGAGCTCAGAGAGGGCCAGGGCTTTCCCAAGGACACACAGCTAAGGAGTGGCAGAGGCAGGATCTGAACCCTGGTCCCTCTGGTGACAAGGCCCAGCCTCTATGCACTTGCCTGGCAGGCTGGACATCATCCCCTGCACAGAGACGAGAGGCAGGTGGCCCCCTCAGGAAGCGCACAGAGCTCCTGGTTGTGCAAGTGGGACGCTAATGGTCAAGGGTGCAGCCCATGGTGCCCTGCACTTCCCAAACGTGGACTGAAGGACTTGTCGACCCTCTTGACTATCAGACCATCAAAGAGGTGAAGTGACTTTGCCCAAGCTCACAAGTGGTGGCCCAGGAAGCAGGTATTGGATCTGCCAGGCTCTGTGAGCACTTGCCATCTGTCCACATCCCTGGACTCAAGGCATCCTTGTCCTTGAGGAGGAGGGAATGGGGCAGGTGGAGGTGGGTGGATGGTCGGGGCAAGCACCCAGGCCAGGCCAGGCCCGGCCAGGAGAGCCCCTCACACAGGCCGAGGCCCCAGATGGCCAGGCAGGCTCCCTCCTGGAGGTGCCGGGACCGTGGGGACAGGAGAAGAAGAGGTTGAGGAGCAGAGATGGGCCTGCCAGAGGGGAGTCGAATCCCAGCCACCCCCTTGCCAGGGGTGGGTTCAAGTTTGAGACGGTCATTCACTTGGGACAGCTACTTCTTGCCCGTGAACCTCGGTTGTTCTCACCTGTAAAATGGGGTTGATGCTAACTAACAACCGCTCGGCTTGTTATAACAAGTCAGGATGCATTCGAGGGATGCTCAGCAGACTATCATTGTTTTTCTCTGTGTCTTGCGTCGCACGGAGCACCAGCTTCTGCTGCTGCACCTGCCTGTTTGTGTCTCCTACATGTGGCACTTAGTAGGTGCTCACGTGAGCTGCTTACGTAGGCTGAGATCGGAGTTCATTTAAGCCGTCTCCTGTTTCTTCCGTGCTGTTCTCTCACCTGCTCTTCTCTGCTTCCTCCGTGGAGCCCTCCACCATGCTGGCACATGGTAGGTATTCAGTGCCTGCCTAGTTGAGTTTATTGAGGACTGACCACAGGCTCTGCTCAGAGCCACTTGATGGTCCCTGCAACTCGAGTTAGGGAGCTCAGGTTCTTCATCCCATTTTACAGCTGTGAAGACTAAGGCTCAGAAGCGCTGGGTAGGTTGTTTACTCTCAGAGTTGGTTGGCAGCAACTGTATCCTGATTTATTATCTGACTCCTGATCCTGTGTGATTTCTATTCCACCGGCCTGCAGGAGGGAAGGCGACAGAGAGGCCGGGGAGCCAGCCAGACCCTCACCACGTTGCTGTTTTCCCAAAGCTGGTTACTACCTCGCCTTTCCAAGCCCCCGCTCTGCCCTCGCTGAGGGCTTCACCCTGGCGCTGGGCTCAGCCATGCGGGAATAGGGCCAGGGGTGTCGTGGCACTGGTGGGTACAGACAGAGACCCCATCACTGGTGGGTATAGACAGAGGCCCCAGACTGTGGCTTTGTGCAGCCAGCCAGAGACCAGCTAACAAGCTCATTGCCTCATGCCCAGCCTGCAAGTCAGACAGCTGGTCCTGCCATCCTGGAGCACCTCAGTCCCCGCCAACCTGACCCCACGACCCCACCTCCCCGCCCAGAACCTCCGATGCTCACCCTCCCTCCCCATGATCTGTGGATCCGTGGTGTTCTGGTGTTCGGCCGCCCACACAGAGCCTGCCTCCCAGGCTGCATCTCTGGCTCTCATCTCCATGGCAACACTCCCCGCCCCCGCGCAGGACAGCTGTGCTCAGCTAACCTGAGGCCTGTGCCCTCCTCTCTGGCTGTCCATTTGGGTTGAGAGGACACCCACGCACCTGCTCAGGCCAAGGCTCAGTGCTCACTTGTGCACCTGCTCCGTCCCCCTCAGGCCAGAGTGATTGTGGGTGTGTGTGGGTGTGTGTGTGTGTGTCTGGGTAGGACTGTGCACAGGTGTACGTTGCATTGCAGGTGCACGTGTTAAAAGCACCTACACATCATCCAACTCTGGCCTGTGGGGCCTGGGAGCCCACCCGGATGCCTAATTGTGTGTGTGTCCTCTGTGTGGGTTTGTATCTGTCAATGAGCCCACACCCTGGGGTTTGGGTGTTGTCTGTGTGTCCGTGTCTCTGGCAGAGGTTGGTGAGGGGCGGGTCCGGCTGCCTCTATGTGCCAGAGGCTCAGGGATCACAGCTCCTCTCACTGGACTTCTCCACCAGCAGGAGAAGGACCCCAGCGCCAGCCCACCCTGTTAGGGGGCTCGGGGCCCAGCAGCGGCCAGCAGGGACACCCACTGGCCAGCTTGCTGCTCTCTCTGCCAGGACCAGCAGTTAGCCCACGGACACAGCATGCTGGTCTTTGGCCCTTAGAATCCACATCATCTTCTCCTGAGCCTCCCCCCAATTCCATTTCCTCGTGCAAAGAATAGAAGCCGTGGAAAGGGCCATGGTTGTGCGTCAGGAGAGAAGGGACGTGCAGTCTTGGTTCTGTTCACAACTGGCCATGTGACCTTGCACAGGACACAGTGTCTCTGGGCCTCCGTCTCCCTGTCTGTTAACGATTTCTATGGACCATCTAGTTCTGACTACCCAGAATTCCATCAAATGACAATTGCTTAAATGCTCAGTTCTCTTGACATGAGTATTACTTCTCCTCCCCTGGCCAGTGGATAAGGAAGAAATGGGAGCACAAAGGAATGAAGTCACCCGGGTGGCTTCGGAGGCCAGGGGTCAGGCCCATCAGCCTGACCCCACGCCTTTGCGCTTTCTCCCACCTGCTCCCGGCAGCGCTCTGCCCACAGGCTCCAGGGCCACAAAGGCCACCCCTTCGGCAGATGCTAGGGCGGGAGTGACAAAGGGCACCAGCCAGCTTTGCTGGGAGGCCCCTGCTCACCCCTGCTGCCGACAGAGCCATAAATCAAAGAGAGAGATGTCAGAAGGAAAGGAAAAAAGGCAGAGCGGTCATGCTCCCCCAGGCTGGTGAGTAGTAACGCATGGAGTTGCCAGATCAAGGACTTCACTGGGGGGACAGGCAAGGCTCAGACCCAGGGCAGTGTGGGAAGCAGATGCCCCGGAGCCGCATCAGGAGGTGGGATGGGGTGGGGGCGAGGCCTGGGGCTGCCGGGTGCTGGATCAGGTCAGGGGAACAAGGCGCCTGGGCTCTGAGCAGGGTGGTTGGGCGGCGCTGCTCAGACTTCCCTGCACACCCCGGTCATGGGCTCTTGTTTAAATGCACATCCTGGGACACCTGGGTGGCTCAGTGGTTGAGCGTCTGCCTTCAACCCAGGGCATGATCCTGGGGTCCCGGGATCAAGTCCCATATCGGGCTCCCTCCGTGGAGCCTGCTTCTCCCTCTGCCTGTGTCTCTCTCTGTGTGTCTCTCATGAATAAATAAATAAAATCTTTTAAAAAAATAAAATAAAATGCTGGACTGAACATGTGCTTTTTGCTGAGGATAATGGGTTGCTGTTGAGTTTTGAGCGGGGAGTGACCTGCCCAAAGTCTTGTTTAAAAGACTTTCTCTGGGTAGTGTTGGGAAACGAGTGGGAGGCAGAGGGCAAGCCCAGGACAGAGCTGAGTCAGGCCTGTTACGTGAGGGCTGGGGGGGTGGGGGGAGTGAGAGAGGAAGCAGTGAGCCTGGAGGAGCCGCAGGATGCAAGGAGAGGGGGCGGGAAGGACATTTCTGAGCAGATCTCACTAGAGTTGGCCCAAAGGCCTGGAGTCATCGCAGATGCGCCCCAGATGAGGAAGCTTCTGGGCCCAGCTGAGGGCTCCCACCCTGCTGGGCTGTCATGATGAGCTCCAACCCCAGACACCCCAGCTCACCACTCACCCTCCTCAGCCACAGATTCTCAGGCCCCCAAATCAGCCCACCTGCAGGGACTCCTGCTCCGCTTCCCTGGAGGGGCGTGGGTGAGAGGGTTTGTACGCCCATGAGGTGTGCGTGGAACTCATGGGGGGTGGTGCCCACATGAGTGTGCCCGCCTGGGTGTCTGTGGTTTGGAAGAGGAGGAAAGGAGACAAGGCCACTGCATTGCTCGGGTGAAGAATGGAAGGAAAGAATTAGGAACACCAATTCTGTCTGTAAGCAGATTTAATGAATGAGCTTATTCTTTAAAAATTTCCCACGTGCTTACTATGTGCTTCATTCACGTGCCAATGAAGCTTTGACCTTGCCCTCCCAGGTCCCACAGGAGAATGAGGAGGAGACTGCGCACGCGCATGTGCACACACACACGCACACATAACAAAGTGCCACAGAACATGGATTCTCAGACCTCTCTGGACCTATGAATCCCCTGGGATCTTGTTACAATGCAGATTCTGGTTCAGCTGAGAGTCTGCATTTCAAATGGGCTCCAGGAAGATGCCCCTGCTATTGAGGGTTCAGGGGAGGCTTAATTTCTAGAAGATTCCTTCCCCTTCCACCCATCTGGACTCTGAGCCAAGGGAACCCAGTTCACGAAGCAAGCTCATTATATGGAAAACAGCACGCCATCCTTATTTGGAGGGGGGCATTCGTACTCACCCTGAGAGGACCTGGTCATATGTCCACCTCCTTCAGGTCCCCACCAAGGAGGGGACAGTCACAGAGACCTGTGCACTCTGCTCCCACCTGTGGGAGAGGAGAGCCACCAGGCACGTGGGAACAGTTCCTTGCTTCAGAAGATGCCTCCTTTGCTGCTTCAGTTGGGGTGAGGGACCTCACTCCCTTAGGATCTCCCCAGTTTCTGAAATAACTTTGTAAATGAGGGATGGTTTGCAAAGGAAGAGCCCAAGACAAACATTTTATTCCAGGGATTTCTTTTCTTTTCTTTCTTTTCTTTCTTTTCTTTTCTTTTCTTTTCTTTTCTTTTCTTTTCTTTTCTTTTCTTTTCTTTTCTTTTCTTTTCTTTTTTAAGTAGTTTCCACACCTGGTGAGGAACCCAACACAGGGCTTGAACTCACAACCCTGAGTTGGAGATCTGAGCTGAAATCAAGAGTCAGTCCGTTAACTGACTGACCCCCCCAGGCACTTCCCCAGGGATTTCTTACCCATCTGTTAGCAGGTCACTTCTGGGTCTAGAGACTGTGGGGAAGACCCTGCAGTCTCTCACCAACCCCAGAATCGCGGGGCTGGCAGGACATGTCCAACTACCCCTGTTCAGCACGCCCCACTCAGCGCGTCCCTCATTGCTGGCATTTCTCTGCTAAGTAAACCATTTGATAATTATTAATCATACTACAGAGCACTGCTCAGTGGGATATTATACAGTTACACTGTACAAATGACAGGTGTGGAAATCATGTGGCATTATGGAAAATGCTTAGCATATGTCAGGCGAGAAGAGCGATATGCAAAATGAAATCATTGTGTAAATACGCATATGGAGAAAACAAGAGGAGAGTTAAAGAGTAGCTTTGGCTCTATTTGGGTGGCCCGGCAGGCAGGACTCTGGAAGAGGGCCACCCATCGTTGCTTTCAGCCGGTCTGGACACCATGACCTTGACTCCAGCAAGCAGGAAAACAAGCCCTTGAAGAGATCTTTCTGGAACAACCCCTTGCAGGGGCTTCACAGGGAATAACTGAACCCCAGACTCCAGGAGATGTAGGTGGAGTTTACGCACCAGTTAACTTGGGTAACTGGATATATATGAATATTTGAATACATACAAAATACCAAGAATTTATAAGACAGCTAATTTTGTTATTAATTCTTGCTTTTCCCTTTGGGACGATCAATGACAACCGTGGCCAGCACGGTGAAGCAGGTAACCTCTGTTCTATCTGCAGTCTGTTCATCCCCGTTTTCCTGGTCCTTTCTGTGGGTTTCATTTCCCTTATGTCACGGCCCCAGGTAGCCCATAGGATCCTTTTGTGTGAATGAGGGAGGGACGGCCCCACGGGGTGTAGTGTGGTGAGTGGGAGGCAGGCTGGATTCTAGTCCCCACCCTTGCCAACACCTTGCAAGCCAGCGTGGGGCGCTGGGACTGTTGCGGGGGGGTGGGGTGGGGACACTTTATCCTTTTCTCCACACTTTCTGTAATGCTGTACTGCTCTTATAACATGAATTCGTATTGACTAGATCAAACCAAGTAATAAAGAAACACCTCTTTGGGGTAGGCTTGTTCAACCAGAAAGAAATCTACTGAACTATACTGATGTGCAGGGCCAGACTCCCTAGGAGCAAATCCCAGCTCTGCCCGCTTATTAGTAGTAATCTCGGCAGGGGTGGGGGGGATGTTATTTAACCTCCGGTGCTTCGGATCCCTCATCTGGATGATAACAGTAACTACTTCAGAGGGCTGTTGTAAGGACTAAAGGAATTAATATACGCAAAGCTCTTGAAAGAGCTCCCAGAACATGGCAAATGCTATGGACACATTGGCTCTTGCTACTGTTGACCAAACCAAGAGAAACTTGGTCAAATGCCTGTTTGTATCCAGATTTCCTCCTCCCTTCAGTCTTCCCTACTTTCTGCAGCCAGAAGCAATTCCTGTGTCTTAGGGATTTCTCTTACATTTTTTTCTGGTGTCTGTCTCACAACTCCTGGGACAGTGTGCCTCCCTCTGTGGCTCCGTCTGTGAGGCCTGTCTATCTGCCCCAGTAGGAGAGCACCTGGGGGGCAGGAGCCACATCATCCATCTTTGTACCAGCGCGATAGCTGGGATGTAGCCGTGCTCGGTCCAGGACTGCTGGTGTCAGCGATGGCACGACCAACTGCATTCCTTTCCTGTCCCCACTACCCCTCCACTCCCACCTGGCACCAGTAGTTCTTCAACATTTTTATTTGAATTGGACTGGATATATTCTGGAAGTTCATGGCTGGACATCCTCGCTGATTTTGCGTTGTGAGACCCCTGACGGCTATGGGCTTTTTCCCCAATGGGTGCAGTAAAATCCTGAAGGAAGTGATCCTGCCCTCCCAGATCCTCTGAATGCCTGGTAGAAATGCATCCAGGGGTGCTCCACCCAGCCCGAGATGGTCCCAAGTATCTGGCAGAGATGTTTCATTTCGGATTACAATGCTGCCGAGATGCCTGCTGCCACCTTTCTGGAAACATCTCGAGTTTCTCTCTGATGCATTGTTCTCCTGCATGATAATTGTTGAAACTCGTTCTTTCATCTTTGCCAATAATGACCCAATTCCCAGGACTCCAGATGGAAAATAACAGCTTTAATTTCCAGACCACTGGGGTGGGGGGAAGCCAGACAGCATCATCCCAGCTGTGGAGGTTCTGCATATGCCAGACCGAATGCATCAAGCCCCAGTGACTACTTGGGGCTTTATTAGAATTCAGGTTGCCCCATCATCACCACGGCCTCTGAGCTGGGAGGCCGTGAAACAATGAGGCAGATTGTGCCTTGTTTGCAGGAGCTGGACCTGGAAGCCGCCGAGCTTAATTACAGCGGGCGAGTCCGACGCCTGGGAGCCCCCAGGAAGCGCTGTCTGGGGGGAAGCACAAACCCTGGCTCCCCAAAATGAACTAAAGATGCGCTCCATTCCACCGTGCAAACACAATGAATGCAGCTTACCAAAGGTCTTTCTGGGCAAGATAAAGTTGGATTTCGATTAGCCACCGAGGGCCACTTGCCTGGATGCAAATGGCCTGACCGAGCCGGACGATTTTAGTGCAACATCTGTCTGGAGGTTTGGGGGAGCAGACGGCCCATGGCGGTATATATAATAAGCATTAGGTCTTTCTCCGGTGGCTCTGAGGCTCAGCTCATTATCCAAGGAACAAATGGAACACGAAGTCTGCATCAGTGCTGCCAGAGCCCATTAAGAAATGTATTATGAAACAAAGTCGGGGCCTCGTTCCGACGTGCAGAGAAGCCTGGCAGCGTGGCGCGGCGCGGGGAAGGCCGCCTTTCCATCCCCGGCACCTGCTCCGGGGCTCGCCCTGCCATTTCCTGGCCGCCCACACTCACGCCTCTTCCCATCACCCGGGGCTCAGAATTTCCAGAGGGCTCCCCCTGAGCTCCGTGGCTCAGAATCACTCCCACCGAGAAGCAAGAGATTCATCGCCTTTTCTCTAACTCCTGAGCAAAGCAAGCGTTTTCCCCACCTCGACTCCTGAAACAGCGAACAGGAACCAGCTGACATCTTCCTTTCTTAATTCACATGCCTCAAGCTCCATCAATACTTCTCTTATGACCTCCTTGTCTGTGCCGACTCTGCCGAACCTCCTCTCCCTCCTGTGTTCTCCATCCTGGCTGCACACAAGGGTCCCAGGGGGCCTTTTGAGAATCACCCCTGCCTCCTGCAGCACCCCAGACCAACTAACGCAGGAGGCCTGGGCCTCGGACCCCCTTAGAGGGATCGTCTCCTTCTCCTCACTCACCCACCCGGGAGCTAGACTGTGTAGATCTCACCTGCTCGGCTTTTCTCGGCTCTATGTCCCTCCCTTTCCCACCCCTGCCACCTCCTTCAGACCACTTGCACTTGTCACCCTAACCAGGCCCAGCCCAGCCCGACCCTCTGCTGGCTTCCCTCCATTTGCGGCCAGGATGAATTCTCTCAAAGGGCTTGCAGCTCTCATCACTGCCTTTCTTTCCCTCCCTCCCTTCCTCTCCCTGGTTCCTAAACATCCATGATGACCAGGCACTGTTCTAGGGCTGGAGAATTGTAGGTCTAGAGCGTTACTCTCGGCCCTCATGGAGATTATATCCATATCTGTGCGGAGGAAATATTAGCCATCAAACTATGCCAGTGATTGTTTAATAACAGCTGTGATTGGTACCTGGAGGAAGTAAAAGGTAACATGAGAATGTTTCCCTGCTGAAAAAATCCCAGTGGTTCCTGGAGTCCCAGGATTCCTGGCTGGAGGTTAATGTTCAATTGTCCCCATGGTCACTGTGCTCCTTCAGAGCCATCTCACCAAATAGGTCCTTTGAGTCCACAGTGCTCTCAAGCCTCCAGCCTCACTCTGCTGCCTGGACTTTTCCCCTTTCCTTCACCCACCTCTCTCAGACATCATCCCCTCCAGGAAGCCCTCCCTGATATGCCCAAGCCTGGATTAGGTGTCTCTATTCTGTGCTCCCAGACTATCCATTATCAGCGCACTTTTGCTATCAGAGTGTAGATGGCCATTGACCACCACCACCCCTACCCCCCGCTGGACTAGGAGTGCCCCAGACCAGGACAGTCTTTTTATTGTAAATGAATGAATGCAAAATAAAGCTAACAGAATCTGGTTAGCTGGAACACTGAGGAAATTCTGGGAAAAGGAGAAAAACTTATTTATCTTTGAGACTTTACTATAATGTTCTAGAGATTGACAGAATGAGTCTCCTGGCTCTTGCCTCCAATTGGAAGGCTGTATAGAGTTGAACCCTGACAAGCTCCTCGCCAGGATATGCAGGAGTTAACACAGCAGAAGGGAGTAAAATTTATCATCTAATATTTGTGACTGATCTCATATTCCTACAAGTTGTACATATGAAAAATAAATAGGGTTATTAAAAAATCACATCCAATCCAGACATACCGGAGGTCTTGCTCCCTGGTTTTAGAGACCTGTAGGTGTAAAGAAAGCCCTAGAACAAGAGTCGGGTGGTCCTTCTAGACTCACAGCCTTAACACGGAGGTGCCTACTGTCACTGAGGAAGCACTTTGTAAACTGTCGGTGCTAAACAAATGCTTCATGTCTTTTATGGGATTCCACCCTACAGCCAATAAGGGAGCACACTTCTTTGCAAAGTACCGGTGTTTAAGCAGAGGCGTTGCTCACAGCCAGGACCACCAGCTGCCGTAACCGCCAGCGGCTTAGTCACCCAACCCCTGGCTTTGGGGCTTGCAGCACATCTGAGATGCTCTGGGCAAAATGAGTCTTTCCTAAGAACAGTGGGTGGAGGTCTGTCCTGCCAAAGGAGCTGAAGGCAGCTGGGAGCTCAACGGTGGATAGTCCGGTCCATCTCGGTGACCAGGGAGGCTGGAGGGAGGGGACTACAGTGGCCAGAGACTTAGCAGCCAGCCCACCCCTCTGCTCCCACAGGAATCCCAGACCCCCCCCCCCCCCCCCCGACCGGGACCTGCCGCACCTGGCAGCTCCACCCAGACTCCATGAACACCGGGTATCAGAGGACAATTTCTGCGCGTTGATGAGACAATGGATAACCTGGCGTATTTTAAACCTAGGATGTTGTGGGTTTTTAAATTTTATTCATTCGTTTTAGATAGAGATAGTGTACAGGGTAGAGGGACAGAGGGAGACGGAGAGGAAGATCTCAAGCAGACTCCGTGCTGGGCAGGGAGCCCGACTCGGGGCTCGATCTCATGACTCTGAGATCATGACCTGAGCCTAAATAAAGAGTCAGACGCTTAACTGACTGAGCCGCCCCGACGTCCCAAACCTAGGCTGTTGCCTGTAGCTGTGAGTCGGCTTCTGGTGCTCACCCTGCTTTACGCTGCCAGGAGCAGAGAGGAGAAAGCCAGCCAGAAGGCTTCAAGTCCCTGCCTCGCGTGTACCCGTCTGGGCTCCTGTACAAATCCTGTCCCTCCCACCCCACGGCCCCTTCCTCTGCAGTCCAGGTGGCCTCACGCCAGCCCTGACATCAAAGAGCTCCAGGGAGGGCCTAAAGACACAACGTTGGCGGGTGGTAAACCAAAGATTATTTAAGCAAATTAGCATCTATCTACAGGTCAAAAGGGATGGGAGCCAAGTGCCCACCTGAGGTCACAGAGGCTGCGGGAAGGGACACAGGATATCCACACAGCCACGGTGTGCAGGACCGTAGGCCTCGGCCTGGTCTGGCTGAAGAAGGTAAAATGGGGTCACAGCAGAAGAGGCACAGTTGGGGAAGCAGGCAAAGTGAGCGTGAGCCCTAGCTCCAACCCTCTGCAAGGACCTGCTCTGTGGCCCTGGGCATACGGCCTGGGCCTCAGTTTCTTCATCTGTGATATGGGGAGAAACAACATTGCCTACTTCCTGGGGCCACTTCCAAGTGATGTGACGGGATGGGTGTGGAATGCCTGCCTCGTGGGGCAGCACGCACACCACCCCATCTTTCTGTCCCGGAGCCAGTGGGCAGCCTGAGGCTGAGGTGGGCGGTTGAATCACAAAATTCAAGGTTATCACATTCTTGGAGCTCAGGCTGCCCTCTCGGGTCGCCTCCCCTAATCCGGGCCTCGGGTGTTGGAAGGAAGGGCTTTAGGAATGGCTCTTTACACGTGTGTGTGTGTGTGGGGGGGGGACATAGGATGAGGGGAGGCAGGGCTGGGACCTGGGGGAAGCTCACTGAGAGGGTGGGGGACTGGAAGAACTCTGGGACCTCGGGGAACACCTCTCATGCCCCCTCCCCCCGCCCTGTCTCCCTTCTCCTTCCAGCAGGGCCAGATACCGGAACCCTCCCCGGTGCACACAGACCTCAATAAATTAGTGGCAGACCACGAAGCGGGAGGGAGGGAAGCGATGAGAGTGCAAATAGGGTGGCAGGGCCACGTGGGAGGCGGAGGCAGTGCAGCAGCTGAGCGATGGCCAGGGCCAGGGGAAGCCCCATGGATGGGGGGGGGGAGCTGCCTTTCTTCCCCGCCTACTGACTGCTTGACGTGTGTTATCTCCTTCAACCTGAGGCCTCACTAAAACCCACTTCGCAGATGGGAAAACTGAAACCCAGACAGAGAAGCAACTTGCTCAAGGTCACCCAGCTAGGACAGAGGAGAGGTGAAGACAGGAGTGAAAACTGCTTCTGGTTGAGGCTATCAAGGAGAGCTTCCTGGAGGAAGAGGTATGTGGGGCAGTCCTTGAAGGCTGTGTGAGATTTCAGCCGCTCAAGATATAGATTCCAAGAGTGGACAAATGTGTGTAGCTGGGAAAGGTGCAGAGCGGAGCAGTGAACACACTCATTTTATAGGAATGACATGAGGGAACAGTGGACACTGGGCTGGGAAGGGGGTGGGAGAGCCTGGGGAGGGCTGGGGAGGCACCGACGGAGCAGGCCTGCGGTTGCTCTTCATCTGAGCACTCCTGCCTGAGAGTTGGCATGTCTAGGACCAGGGGCAGCTCTCAGATTTCCCTACCAAAGGTTGTGCCTATATCCACGCCACCCTTCGGCACCGTCACTGTCCTGGGAAGTGTTCTGGGCCCAGACCCACCAACAGAGCCAGAGCGGGTCTTAAACCAGATGGGCTCCCCAGAACTTTTGGGCCAATCAGGCCGAGTTGGGGGGCTCTGAGCAGAGGCCAGGTGCCTGTTGCCATGGGAACCCTCAAGGCAGAGGTCAGTACCCACCACACATGAGCTAGGGGAGGGCAGTGACCTTGGCCTGAGGGTCCCCACCCACAGGAGACCCTTGCACCCTTGAAGATATTAATTCATAAATCCCACCAGGGCCTAGGCAAGTGCCACGTCCTCTCATTTTCTCATCTTCTCTCAGCCCCCCTTGCTTCCATCTTTTCCTTTTCCTCCCTCCTTCCCCTTTGCCTGTGTTGTGGCAGATGCTCAGAGCTAACTCCCTTCACAGGTCACAGCCCCGGGGGCATCTCAGAGGTTCCTGGGACCCCGTGGGGCAGCAGGGTCACAGAGGCGCCGGGCTCCCCTTGAGCTGGGGTCCCCTCAGCTGAACCCCCCCCCCCCACTCCAGGAGTGAGGACATGTGGGAGCGCAGGTGTGGTGGAGGAGGACAGGTCACTGGCTATTTGGCCTGAGGAGCCTGCCTCCGCGGTAGGGAGCAGGCTTGGGCCTGGCTGGTGGAGTTGTGGGCTTGACCTTGACCCGGATGGAGGAGGGCTGGGAAGGAGGAGCAGGCACTAGGGAGGAGGGACCACAGAGCTGAGTACAGACTGGGTGCCCTCCCCTTTCTCCCAGGACAGGGATTCCTAGAGGGGTCCACACCGTGAGGGAGCCTGGGACCGTGGAGTCATGGATGTGAGCGCCGGGGTGGGAGTCGGGGTTCAGAGTGTGGAGACTGCATGAGCCCCAGGCTGATAGCCCATATCCAGATCTCCCAGCAGGGGGTGAGCCTGGGGTGAGAAGGGCTGGTGCAGGGAAGCGCTGGCATACCACCGGGGCCCTAGCAGGGTATGGAGAGCAGCCCACAAGGCCACAGGGAGGCATTCTCAGACCCAGACTGCCCTGCAGGTGCTGGCACCCATCAGCCAAGGTGCTCAAACACACACCCGGGTACCCACCCAGGAGGGAGGGGTACCCAGGGTACCCTGGGCTGGGGCCCCAAGTACTCAAAGCGTGGTCCCCGGGCCAGCAGCATAGGCATGGACATCCCTTGGTTGCCTCGCGGCGTCTGGGCCCCACGCAGGCCTTCTGCATCACCATCTTGGCGTCAGCAAGACCCCAGGTGATCTGCAGGCCCACTGAAGGTCAAGGAGCCTTGGCTCAGATCGCTCTGGGGAGCGTGTCCCTCCAGGGGATGCCTCTGCTCCTGGCTCTGCCTGCAGGGGGCAGGCCTGGCAGGGATGGTGCTTCCCAACCACCCATCCCCGGAGCAGGGAGGCTCACCCCATCCTCGCTCTTCTGCCACAGCTTCCTGGAGGCCTGCTCTCCGTCCTCTCCTCCACCCTCTCTCCCGGTTGGGAGCTGGGTGTGAACAGGTGTATAGTAGGACTAGGTGACAGCAAAGGTACAGAATGGAAGGCAGCTGTGGATGGCCAAGCTGCAAACTAACAGGAAGCTTCAAAGCTTTGGCATCTGGGGCTTCGGGGGACCTGCTGAGGGCTGGATGAGGCCTGGGTCGGGGTTTCCTGCAGGTGGAGTTTCAGGGAGGCAGCGTGGTCTGGGGCAGGTAACTCAGCAGCAAGCGACAAGGCTCCCTGAGCCTGGGCAGCATGAGAGGAGGCAGTGGTTAAGAGCAGGGAGTGATGCAGAGGAGGGCCCGGGAGCCCATCTCCAGGAGGAGGGCCTCGGAGCTCATCTCCCAGACTTCGGCCCGGGGAACCAGAGCTTTGAGCTACCATAGGCAGAAACCCCCTCGCTTCCAAGAGCTGGTAACAGAGCAGTACTTCATCCCCGTAGCGGGTGGGTCTCCCCGCTGTAACAGGGTGCCCCCCACGGGGCGTGCGGCCTCCAACCACAGAAGCCCATGGTCTCAGGCTGATGTCCACAGAATGCTGTCTTCACTTCCACGCAGCGCTCTCCCGGAGCGCACGTCTCTGTCCAAACATCCTGTTCTCACAAGGACACCAGTCAGATTGGAAGAGGGCCCAGCCTAATGACCTCATCTTGACGAATTATAGCGATAAGGACCCTGTCTCCAAATAAGGCTGCACCGTGAGGTGCTGGTGGTTAAGACTTGGAATCACTTTGCCTGGGCTCATAACCAAATTCCACGGGCGGGGCCCCGCCTAAATGACACTTGTGTCCTCTCACAGTTCTGGGGACTGCCATTCCCAGATCAAGGTGTTGGCAGGTTTGGTTTCTCCTGAGGCCTCTCCCCCGCGTCGGGCACATGGCCATCTTCTCCGGTGTCTTCCCGTGGTCTCTCCTTGGTGCACACCTCCCTGGTGAGTCCCTGTGTGTGTCCTGATAGCCTCTTCTTAGAAGGACACTGGTCAGGGCACCTGAGTGGTTCAGTGGTTGAGCATCTGCTTTGGGATCAGGGTATGATCCCGGGGTCCTGGGATCAAGTCCCACTTTGGGCTCCCTGCAGAGAGCCTGCTTCTCCCTCTGCCTGTGTCTCTGCCTCTCTCTCTCTCTCTCTCTGTCATGAATAAATAAATAAAATCTTAAAAAAAAAAAAGAAAGAAAGAAGGACACTGGTTACTTTGGGTGAGGACCCACCCTAAAGGCTTTACTCTATCTAACCTAATCACCACGTCAAAGACTCCATCTCCAAATAGTCACCTGTGATCCTGGGCATTAAGTCTTCAACATGTACATTTGGGGACACAATTCAGCTCATAACAGACTTGAGCATATCTTTTGGGGGTGAGGGAGGACACAGTTCAACCCATAACACATACCAGATAGTGTAGTTTCTTTTTTCCTTCAGGCCTCAACATTTTCTCAGCTCCCACTCTGTGCCAGGTGCCACGCCAGATGCTGAGCATGCAGAGAAGTCAACGACCTAAGCACTGTCCTTGCGGGAGCCCCCGGGCTACAAGGGAGGCAGATAGGCCGTGATAACCATCAAACTAAAGGCCCAAGTATAAGGGGCCTGGGGAGGGGGGAAGGCTGGAGTGGGGTGCGTTTCAGACTGGGGCTGTACCTATAGATGCTCACAAGCACCAGGGAGCCTGGGACATTCTGGAACCCACAGGTGGTGAGGCCACTAGAGTGCAGGAGTGTGGGAAGGTGTGTTCTAGGCAGAATCCAGTTGTTGGGGTTTAAAGGGTAAATGTGGGGAGTTGGTAGGACGGTGGACATGGGAGTGAGTGGGTCAGATATGATAGGTGATTGATGAGTGAAGGAAGGAAGGAAGGAAGGAAGGAAGGAAGGAAGGAAGGAAGGAAGGAAGGAGGAAGGAAGGAGCGGATCTGTTACTCAGCCTCAAGTGCTGTGCTAGATATTGTAGATCATTCAGAACAAGTAAAAAGCAGCATCCAGTCCCCCAGAGGCCAGAAAGGTGAAACCATGGTCAAAAGCCACCTCGCTAGGTAAGTGGCAGGACCAAACTATGAAACCAGATCTCTGGGACCCTAGAGCCAGGACTCTACAAGATGCCCCCTACGCCGCCTTGTTTCCCACCCTGATTCATTCAAGAAGGGCAGTTCCAGAGATGAAGGCTTTGTCCTGGAATCCCAACAGCTTCCCCGTGCACACAGGTAGGGGCGGCGGTGGGGGGAGCCGGGAAGGGAGTGCGAGGCTCCCCTCCCGAAGCAGCCCCACCCTGTGCATTTCCTGTGTCAAAGGCCTTTCTCCGCCTTTCCAGGCTCTTGCTGCATCATCCATCATCAGCGTCCCCGCCTCCCTGCAGCCCTCCTTGGCCGGCTGCCCCTCCCGCCGCCCTCCTCAGGGATGCCCGGCAGAGCAGTCTGGCTGAGTGACAGCTGCTGCTTCCCGGGGTGGGGGGCTCCCTCGGCCCCCACGGTGTCTCTGATGGGTTCTTCCCCACAAAGGCATCTCTTCTGGCTCAGAGGCCTGCTTCTTTCCCTTCAGGACCCGGTCCTCATCTCCTGTCCCCATGACTGTCTTTCTCTGAGCAGAGTGCATGGCATGACCAAACACCCCCCACGTACTCCCGGCCCCCGACCCCCTGCGCTGGCCTTGCTTCCTTCTTCCCCTGACTGGTTCTTCCATCCTGTGCCCCAGAGCCTCCTCTCTGCCCGCCCCTTCTTCTTTCATCCTCCGGGTGTAGCTGGCATCTGGCAAAGGAAGGGGGTGAGTATTTGTGATAATCATCTGCACACGGAGCTGTGCTCTAGAGCTTCTCACATCGCAGTCCTTTCAGATTCGGGGGGGCAACATACTTTCTGGGCGTGTGTGCCTGTGTGTGTGCCCTCGAGGGGTGAAGAGTTGATGTTTATCAAGCACCTACTGTGTGGCCCTTGGCCCCATGCATGTGTGTATGTGGCAGTACTTGCTTTAGCCAAAAGGGTTACACCTGCTATGCTCAGAGCATGCCTCAGGGACTTAGAGGGGTGGCTCCAACAAGCAGCCCTCTTACAGGAGGGATTGAGGAGGCCCCTGGATCCTGAAGGAAAGTGCAACCAGGCGGGCAGGCATGGCCTGAAACAGTACAGCTGTTCAGCATGTCCTCCATGCTGGGCTTTGTGGGCTCAGGTCTGAATCCCCAGGAGCTAGTGACCATGAGGAAGACCTAAATGTGCCATGGTCACTAACAGCCGTTTGGGGCCCAAGCCAAGATTGCTTGGGTCCCCAGCAGAACGCCAGAAGAGCAGCAGGCACAGAGGCCACAGCACATCTCCCACTTGCCCTAGACAGTGTCGGCGGGGGGATGGGGCCTAGCAGGGGAGGGTCCGAATCTGAGCCTCAGGGACAGGGACCAGGCCCCCCACACACACCTTGGACACAAAGGAAGGCCTCCTGGTAGCAGACATCACCGTGCACAGCCCAAGTGAGGGCAGCAGGGCTCCTTGGAAAGGCCTGGAAGACAAGGGTGAGGGCCCTCTTAGGAGAGTCAGGCAGGTGTGGGTTAGTCAGAGGAGCAGCTGGCCCAGCCTGCCAGTGGGTTCATTTCCACAGTGGACCCAGGAAATAGGCACTTTCCCTTTTGCCAAGGCCAGGAGAGGTCAGGTCCCCTGTGTGGGGTCCCTGGCCTGGTAGGTGGCCACACTGGGATATGAACGATCTGGGGGCCATATAGAGGGCAGGGAGGAAAGAGGCCCACCTCCCGGGGTCTGGAGTATGAACCAGGATGCCCTTAAAAAACAATGTCCCCCTCCTTCCTCAAGTGTGGCCTACAGAGTGACTTCCTTCGACAGGTGCAGTATGGACAGAGAAGGGGGTCAGTCTGTACCTGGATTCACTCAGCGGGAGGTTAGGCAGTCTGCCCCATGCCTACACGGCCAAGTCCTAACCCCCAGCACCTGTGAGGGAACCTTATTTGGAAACGGTCTTCGCTGATATAACTAAGGATCTCGAGATGAAGTCATCCTGGATTTAGGGTGAATGGGGTCCCTCTAAGAGAAAGAAAATGAGAAAATTAATTAATTAATTAATTAATTAATTTTTAAAAAAAGAGAGAGAGAAGGAAGATGCAGAGATAAAGAGGACAAAGGCCACAGGATGACGTTGGAGTGACGCCGCCGTGAGCCCTGGAGCCCCAGAGCCACCCGGAGCTGGAAGAGACGGAAGGATTCTCCCCCAGAGGTTCGGGAGGGAGCGCAGTCCTGGATTCCAGACTCCTGGCCTCCGAAGCAGTAGAAAAGGACACAATTTCTGTCGTTTCGAGCAACCGGGTCTGTGGTATTTTTGTTACCACAGCCACAGGAAACTCAAACTACACAAGACACGGGTCCTTGCCCTAAGCCTGCCTTGTTTCCGGGGGCCTCCTCTGCTCCCCGGGACCTCAGGAGCAGCCCCCTGGAGCTGAGAAATCCTCTGGGGGCTCCAGGCCCGCCGAGTGGAGGTTAGGGCCTCCCAGGCCTCCCACCCAGCGGCCTGGAGGCAGCGCCAAGCAGCGGCCCGGAGTGGGGGCCACCGTGGCCAGCGGACCACACCCTAGATTCCACATCACTGTCACTCTGTGTGGCTGGGCCTAGAGGAACCAGGACATCTGAGGGGGGTCCGCTGAGGCGCGGCTCTTAGCTCCATCCATGGGGACGGATGCGATTTTGCTTTGTCTCTTTTCGCCCTTTCCCCCTTGTTCCTGCTCCATGAACCCCTCATCCTCCAAGGGAACCTCAAAACCATTTCCTTTGTGAAACCTTATCTGACATCCTTCCCCTGGGCCAGTTTCCACTTTCCACCTGCTTCCTCGGCACTGCCCGGTGTCTGCTCCACGTGCAACCTCCTGTGTCGCTAGCACAGGTGCCGCAGTTCTGGGATGGTGCACGGGGGCCCCCAGCCTGGGGGCGGTGCTCCCGAAGGCAGATCAGGACTCGTGCCTCCGGAGCACAGCCCCTCTCTCTACTGCATTTGCTCAACGGAAGGAGAAATGCATGAACAGACACAGTGAAAAGCCAGTTCTGGGTTCAGGTGTGCAGGAATTGCGTCCACTAATCAGCATGGACTAAACAACTACGTACCAGATGCTACCTCCTTTTTGTGTGGGTTTGTTTTTTTCGCTGTAATGTCTGCTCTTCATTGCCTCCGAAAAGCTTTCTCACACTCTGTATTAAGGTATAACTGACGTTCAATAAACTGCACATATGCATGTGCCCATGGGTCCATCACCACTGTCAGCAGTTAGTCGGACTGTCAGGGAGTCAGGGCCAGGGTCCCCAGCAAGAAAATACGGAGTCAGGACAGCTAAAATAAAACAGCGCTAACATCCCCGTCTTCAGCTTAGATGGGACCGCACTGACATTCTGCTTCGCAGCCCTTGCAGAAATGACTTCTGCAAAATGTCCTAAAATAAGACAAATGACCACAACACGCTTATCAATATCACAGGCAAGGGGCAGTGAAGACCTAAGCCCCCAGATGTCAGAAAAAACAAACAAACAAAAAAACAAACCACATTGTCACAGAGACATTAACCTAATAGGTAGACAGACACATGACCAAAGCCCTGCTTGGCACCACTCAGCACACCCTGGTTGCTTAAGAGAGTTCCACAAAAGAGCTCATAAAAACCATTGAACTGGGGATCCCTGGGTGGCTCAGCGGTTTAGCGCCTGCCTTCAGCCCAGGGCCTGATCCTGGAGACCCAGGATCGAGTCCCACCTCAGGCTCCCTTGCGTGGAGCCTGCTTCTCCCTCTTCCTGTGTCTCTGCCTCTCTCATTCTCTCTCTCTTTCTCTATCTCTCTCTCCCATGAATAAATAAATAAAATATAAAAAAAAAACATTGAACTCAGAAATTCTGAGGGTAACCCTCTCGGGCCACCCCCCTCTCTCTGGGAGCTTTATATGCTGGCTCAATAAACTTTGCTTTGTTGCCCCCCACTCTTCGTCTGGTCTACCTCTTCATCCTTCAAAGCTGCATGACCAAGAACCGGGGCACCAAGGGGACACAAATCCTGTAGCACCACCCACATTTCCTTGTGACTCCCGGCACCCACACCCCTGCGGGCCCCTCCAACTTTCTGTCACTATAAATGAGTTTACATTTTCTAGAATTTTGCATAAGTGGAATCATGCAGCTTGTTCTCTTCCTTTGGGGATGTTTAGGCAATGTTTCGCTTTTTAAGAAACCACCAAACTGTTTTCCACGGTGGTGGCACCATCTTCCATTCCCGCCAGTGGAGTGTGAGGTTTCAGGTGGCTCCACGTCCTCGTTAGCATTTGATGTGGTCAGTCTTTTTAAACTTCAGCCAGCCCAGGATCTCATCGTACATGATTTGCGTTTCCCTGGTGACTCAGGAGTGTTGAGTGAAGGCTTCACTTTTATTGTCTGGTCTGGTTCCCACAGCTTCCCTGTGAGGTAGGTGGGTTAGTCCCGTTTCGCAAAGAGGAACTTGGATCGGAGCCCTGGAGTAGCTTGCCTGAGGTCACCCAGCTGGTGAGTAGCAGAACCAGAGCTGTCTCTCTTGCTCAAGCTCTTGTTTCCTGAGCTGGCAAATCCTCTGTGACCCCGGTAACTCTGAGCCCCTGCTGGGCCTCCATGGGGCGAGAGCACATGAGCTTCTGGAAAGGGATGTGTATCTGAGGTGGTGGAAAGTCAGCCAGGGCCTTCCTCAGCTCCATCCCAGGCACCGTCTTCAGGGCAGCACACACACACACACACACACACACACACACACACACACACGTCAGCACTCAGCACGGCACCTGGCCGGCTCTCCTTCCCTCGGACCCACCTCGGGCCACTCCCTGTGGGAGCTGCCTCCACCTGGGGCTTGTCTCTGCAGAGGAAATGCTCCCTCGGTGCTCCCAGGTTCCTCAGAATCACCCTCCCCACCCCTGAGGCAGGTTTCCTGGAGCTCGGGCTGCTGGCTGCTTCTAGCTGTGGAGACTCTCCCGAGGCTGTGGGCAAAGGGCCTGTCAACCCCTCAGGGTGGTCCGGGTCTCCTGAGGTGGGAGTGGACGGCCCAGGTCCAGCTTTGTCCACCTCAGACACACCTTGGATTCAGCTGGTGGACAGATCTCCTCTGAGTCGAGGGGAGGCTGTCTGCGGGGTGGTGAAAGAAGAGAGCAGCCCCCGTGGTCGCTTGGACACCCCCTCCTCAGCACTTGGGTGCGGGCATGTACACACACACACACACACACACACACACACACACACGAGTAGTCTTCTCAGAGCACAGTTTTCTCTGGGCTAAGCTGTCCCCCCAAGAGTCATGGGGCTCAAAACTTAATGTAAGGAGTTCCTCTTCCTCCCTGCGTGTCCTTGACTCACCCCACCCCACCCCACCCTGGCCCAGGGCCAAGGCGACCTGAGAATAGGTCTCCTCCCCTCCCTGGCAGGAGAGCCCTGGAGTGTGTGCCCTTAGGGCCTAGAACACAGCTGGCGCTCAGTAAATGCTGACGAGGGTGGGGTCCTGGAGCTTTGGCCTTATGCTTAGAGTTTCCTTTCCGGTTAAGAGCTCCATAAGGGTACAGTGGCCAGTTTTGCACCTTTGGCTCATCCAGGTCCAAGGACCAGGCCTGCGAGGAGCTCTCAGCAACCCCTCCCGTCCCCTTGCCTCCTTGCCCTAGTGATCTCTTCTCACATCTCTCCAGGTCTTAGCTCTCGTCTCACTGGGTTGAGGAGGGAGGAGCTTGGGAGTCAGCTGGGCCTGGGTTCTGGGTTTGAACTCTGTTCCCCTGCATAATCCTGGCCAGTTACCTAAATCTATGACTCAGTTTGTCTGGATAACAGGCTTAGCAAAGCCTGCCTGAAAATCTGGCTTGATGAATAAATCACAAGAGCAATGGTCTATTACGAGCCTATCCTGAGCCCACAGGAAGAAGTTATCTACAGATTTTGTCTCCCTTCCTTATGTCCCGCCCTTGCCCCATGGAGTTATGGAAAAGTCCTTCCCAGCAGAGGCAGTGCCCTGAGCTAACGAGGGGGCTGAAGGCAGTGGTCAAGGAAGGTGTGCATGGGTTGAGCTCCAAATAGTGGGGGTGGGGGCTCCAATGCCGTGCGTGCCAGGGGTCCGAACCTCGGCTGCCAAAGCTAGAATAAATGGGCAGAGAAGAGTCCCAAGGGTTCTGGGTCCCATCCCTCCTCTACTCCAGTCTGAAGGGATGGGGGGTGGACCCAACTGCTGCTTGACAGTCATAAATCAGAGAAGGCTTCAGGCAAGTTTCCAGATGTTGAAACAGCTGACCTGCTCTAGGAATTTTGTAGTTGCTTTGACCAGAAGCAGGGTCAGATCACGGTCCCCACCACACCCCAGAGCGTGGCATTGAGCCCACGTCCAGTGACAAAATCAGGAACCCAAGCCCGCCCTCAACCACACAGCCCTACCACCCTGCCCTGCCCTGCTCAGTTCTTTGAAGGGCGGGGGGCAGGATGTGGTCAGAACCCCAAATGATAGGGAGGGGCTGGGGTTGGGGAGGGCACACCAAGCAGAATGGATCGCAAGGGACCAAGAGCATAGACCCTGCACATGCTAGGACAGAGATACAGCTTGTGACAGAGAGCGAGACAGACAGGCAGCCAGCCAGACAGAATGCACACAGATGGGGAGGTCAGCTAACAAGAGTCCAGCCCTCCAGCAGCAAAGCCTCAGGGAGAACAGTAGCCAGGCCAGTGGGTGTCAGAGGAGGAGTGGTGAGCTGGGCCCAACACCCGCGGCAAGTCTGTGTAAGGAGCAAGCAGAGACAGGTCGGTGAAGGAGGGAGAGGACGCCCTCTGCCTCCTACCAGCTCAGGGGCTCAAGACAGGCACAAGGGGTCCCTCATTGTAAATCAAATTTGGGACTGGACATTTTAAAATCCTGGATGGGGAGAGTTTTATGAATGAAGCACAACCAGAAAGGTTATAGGGCTGCCTGAGACCTCAGTGGGTACCCTACCCTGCTGGCTAAATCCAGAAAGATGGAGGGAGAAGCTTTCCTGTGACTTCATCCCCCACTCCCGCTCCTCAGTATGTTGGTCACCCCGGGTCTGAATGCACAACACCAAGGCTGGAGAGCCCTGGACAGATGGGGCTGTGCTCACCCTGGGAGACCAGCCCGCTGGTATGCAGTAGGCAGGGCCTGGACAGATGGGCCTGGGCTCACACCTGGGAGACCAACCTCACTGGTATGCAATAGGCAGGGCTTGGACAAGTGGACCCAGGGCTCACACCTGGGAGACCAGCCCCACTGGTATGCAGTAGGCAGGGCCTGGACAGGTGGGCCTGGGATCACACCTGGGAGACCAGCCCCACTGGTATGCAGTAGGCGGGGCCTGGACAGGTGGGCCTGGGCTCACACCTGGGAGGCCAGCCCCGCTGGTGGTATGCAGTAGGCAGGACCTGACCCAGATCTGCGGGACTCAACGCTCCTGCTATGTGCTGCCTCAGAGGGAAGCTCCCTGTCCAGGCAGAGGCGAAAGACACCCATGCTGCCATGGGAAAAATAAAGCAGAATCCAGTAAGCACCACAGCAAATGCCGAAGCTGGATGCCACCCAAGGATGGAGGAGGAAGCCACGGCTGAGGGGGTGGAGAAGGATGGAAACCAGGAGGTTCCCCTGAGGAGGTGGCATTTACAATGGACCTTGAAGGGAGAATTTCAATAAGCAGAGCAAGGGAAGAATTTTTCATGAGTTTTTAATGTACTCCTGCCAGTAACACCCTCCCTGCCCTCCCTGAACACTCAAGTGGACTCTATGAGGAAGTAACCAGAACAAAACCATCCTGTTTCTTATCTAGATGTTTCCATTTCACATACAAAACAAAACAAAACACCTCTGATTTTCCTCCTTGGAACTTTCTTTCTCTTCCTTCTAAAACACTCATCCACCCAACATCTATTTATCAAGCACCAGCTACGTACGGGCGTCAGTGGCATGCGTAGCCCGGTTTCACTCACTGAGTCTCCAGGGTTCTTGCTGGGGAGCAGCGTTCTCTCCCACTCTACAGACAGTAGTTGGGTAAGTTGCCCGGGGTCTCCTGGAAGCTGGGCCTTTACCTTCCATTACACTTTCTTTTCTAGAACGTTCAGTGCGATTGGCCATTTGGGAAGGAGGAAGTAAACGTGCCCACTGCTAGTTTTATTGTCTGCTATAAACGGGTGCAATACTTCCCCATGTCTGAGCCAGGCCGTCCTGTGCAACCACAATTGGCCTCGTGGCTCCAGCTGGTGGCCAGAGCCTCTGCTCCCACGGCTTATGGGCTCAACCGTCGGAGGAGAAATAACACCATACAGGAGGCATGTGGCAGGTCTCCTTGGCACCGGGGCCAGGCTGCTAACGTGGGCTCCAGGGAGGCCTCTGCCGCAGGCTGCCTGGCCTCCACGGAGGGACCTGTGGGGCTTGAAGGTCAAATGAATGGAGACACCCCCTGGCCACCCTATCAGTCACAGGCTGGTCATCCCAGCTTCCTGTGGCTTCTCCCTCAACCCATGCCTCACCGGGTCCCCCCTGGACCCCAAGTACAGACCTCCAGTATCTGCGCCCCTGCACGCTGGCCTTCTGTCCCCGCCTCATTGCCTACTGCCAGTCCTCAGCCTTTCTCATCTGAGCAGTGGCAGTCACCTCCTCGCCAGCTTTCCTGTCCCCAGTCCTGCTACCACATAAATCCTCCACCACTTCCCATTTCTTCAAGTGAAACTCCTATTGTAGCGCTTCCCCTCCTCTAGAACCTTTCGTGGCTCCCCACTAACCTACTGGGACAAGTGTAAACCATGCAGCCTGGCCGTGGGGCTTGTACCCTTCCATCCCGGGCCACCAGCCTTCTTTCTCTGGCCCCCTTCACCTCCCTGACCCAGCCAGCCAGGCCTCCTCACTGCCTCCAGTCCCGATGCTCAGCACCCCAGCTTCCTTTCTATCCCCAAGTATGAATCTGTCGTCACCTGGCTCCAGACTTCTGGGACCACCCTAGAGGAAAGCAGTCACTTGCTTTGAATTTCTGAGGCTCCTTTTGTCGATGACAATAATAACTGCCTTGTCTGATGCCCAAACAGCCTGAGTCACACCCAAGGTCACCCAGGTAGTGAAAACACCCAAGGTCACCTGGCACAAGGTCAGTGAGAACAGTATTGCTTTGGGGTCAAGTCCTATCTCCGTTGTTTGCAAACAGGATTATCTGGAGTCAGTCTCTTAACGGCCCTAAACCTCAGTTTCCTCAGATGTTAAATGGGGATAAAACCCACCTCCCAAACTCGCTAGGAGGATAAATGGGGAGGTGCATGTAAACGCTCAGCAAAGGTCCCCTCCTTCCCTTAGTGCCCAGGTGTCAGCTCGCTGACCTGCCCGAAGTTGAGCCAAAGCAGCCCTAGGACAAAGCCGGAAGAGAAGGCCAGAGGAGATGAGTTCTCCCTCTGTGCTTTCACTTTTACATAAAGCATCTCATAGGGGTTTTTTTCCCAGTAAAATTAGATCCTGCCACACATTCCAGGAACTCTCTCCAGCTATGTCTCCAAGAACAGAGAGTTAAGAGGGGGACCCACCTCCAGCCCATCAAGCCCCTGATGCTGAATCACCAGCGTGGCCCAGCAAACAACAACTCCATTTGGTAAATTAGTGGGGTTGAGAGCACAAGCCCAAGCCTGTCCATGTTGGCAGTGGAGGTGTAAGGTCCGCGTTTGCCCGTGGAGCTGTGACACGGAGGGGATGGTGCACACACGTCTCAGCACCCTCGGCCTTTCTGTGCCACACACCCCTCACGTAGTCTGGTGATTGCCAATGATAGTTTTGAATGAATAAAATACAGTGAGTGCATAGGCTTCCCCAGGAAACCAGTGACACTGAGAGACAGCTGGCAGACCATAAAAATGTGCGTATAGTAGTACAGGAGTGTCTCTGTGGATGTGTCAGATCCCAGACCGGAAGCAACCCTGATACTGGCGTTTGTTGGATTATGTAAACAACGAACTGCATGAGATTTTGAGATGTGATGACTGTCCAGTGATTTGATCCTATCTGTGACCCGCATGGGTGATAAAGACACTAGTCACACACCATGAGCTCCTTTGGTTTGTTGCCTACATTTATAATAGAAAGAGATGCCATATTTCAGTTTGAGGTTAGAGAAGACGCAGTCATTTCTTCTCATCCAGGGCCCAGGCCGCTGATGGACTTTCATCTCTCACTTCTCAGATGGGAGAGCTTCCTTTTGGGGCAGGGGTCATGGCTCTCTGCTCCCCTACTGAGCCCCCAGCACCAAACACAGCACTTGGCAAACAAATGTTTGTTGGGTGAATGCAAAGGCCATACACTTGGCACCTGAATGAGGACTGCAACTTGGGTGTCCTGGCTCCCTGTCACCTCTAATTTTTATGGAAAATCTTATATGAGGAGGAGGACTTTCATATTCCACACAAGCTGATTTTACCCTAATTTAACCACATCTAAAGGACTCCAGGAAGAAGGGCCCCTGCAGCTTATTTGGGGAGACACACACACACACACACACACACACACACAAACCCAAAGAGCCTATTGGAAAAGAACGCACTTAAAGGAAGAGAGAATTGAAATTAGGTAGGAATCAGATTGTCCCTAAGCCTGATGCTGGTATTTATGTCTGAAATGGGGATTTTTGTCTGAGTCATAGAACGAGAGGCTGTATGTAAAGCTAAACAGGAATTAACAAGTGGTGGGGCTCCTGGGTGGCTCAATCAGCCCAGCATCCAGCTCTTGGTTTTGACTCCAGTCACGATCTCAGGGTCCTCAGGGTCATGAAACCAAGCCCTGTGTCCGGTTCTGCCCTCAGCAAGGAGTGTGCTTGAGATTCTCTCCCTCTGCCCCACCTCCTGCTTGTGCTCATGCTCTCTCTCTCTCTCTTTCTCTCTCTCTCTCTAAAATAGATAAATAGATCTTAAAAAAAAAAAAGAATTAACAAGTGATTTCATAAAAGCCTGAGACCCTAGGATGGGAAGTAGCCCAGCCCTATGGCCCACACAGCGGTGAGTGTACTGGGGAAGGTCGGGAGAGTGCCCCTGCAGATACTTTGACCCACTGGCAGCATCTTCACGATGGATGGGTGCATCAGCAGCCTTGGGTGATGACAGATGTCACAAGACATCACAAGACAAGCACTCAGACCGTGAAACAGAGATGTGACTCTACTATAACACACTTCCACCAGTGACAGGCCTGCCCCGTGTGTCCTGCACACTGTGGATAGTCACGCTGAACCCCGTGCTTCCAAGAGTCTTGCACTTGGGCTAAATTTTGCTGTTGCTACCTTGAAATTCTTAATAAACTTTTGAACAGGGGGCTCCATATTTCATTTGGTGGGCCCTCAAATTATTTATGCTGGTCCTGATGGCATGACAGGAGGTTTGCCCCATGGGTCACACGAGGAATGCTCTGCCTTCTGGAATCCCTGGGCTGATGGGGGCAGGGGAGGTAGGCATGAGGATGGGTAACTAACTGGCCAAACCTCCCAGATTTTGAGTGCACAAATGCACTGAGGGACAGCTGTCTGGATTTATTTGCCACTGCCCAAGGGAGAGGCTGGTCAGCTCGGGAGCAGATGGCTCCCCCACATCCTTGGATAGATAAGCGCCCAGAGTGTAGGATAATTTCCCCAGGCTGCCACAGACTGAGAGAAATGTCACTTAAGACTGCTCAGCCCCAACAGCCATGTGAAAAAATGCTCAACATCACTCAGCACCAGGGAAATACAAATCAAAACCACAATGAGATACCGGCTCACACCTGTCAGAATGGCTAAAATGAACAACTCAGGAAACGGCTGATAATGGTGAGGATGTGGAGAAAAGGGAACCCTCTTACACTGTTGATGGGAATGCAAACTGGTGTGGCCACTCTGGAAAACAGTATGGAGATTCTTCGAAAAGTTAAAAATAGAGCTACCCTATAACCCAGCAATCACACTGCTAGGTATTTATCCAGAGATACAAACACAGTGATTCAAAAGGGCACATATATCCCAATGTTTATAGTAGCAACGTCCACTGTAGCTAAAATATGGAAAGAGCCCATATGTCCATCAACTGATGAATAGATAAGGAAAATGTATATATACAATGGAATATGACTCAGCCATCAAAAAGAATGAAATCATGCCATTTGCAACAGTGTGGTTGGAACTAGAGGGTATTATGCTAAGTGAAATAAGTCAATCAAAGAAAGACAATTATAATATGATCTCACTCATATGTGGAATTTAAGAAACAAAACATGAACATGGGGAAGGGGAGGAAAAATGAAAGAAGATAAAAACAGAAACAAACTGAGGGTCGCTGGAGGGGAGATGGGTGGGGGGACGGGGTTACTGGGTAATGGGCATGAAGAGGGGCACATGATGTGATGAGCACTAGGTGTTGTTATATGCAACTGAAAACAACTACATTCTATCCCTGAAACCAGTAATGCACTAAATGTTAACTGACTAGAATTTATTTATTTTAAAGATTTTATTTATTTATTCATGAGAGAGAGATATAGGCAGAAGGAGAAACAGGCTCCCTGCGGGGAACCCGATACAGGACTCATTCCCAAGACCCCGGGATCACGACCTGAGCCAAAGGCAGATGCTCAACCACTGAGCCACACAGGTGCCTCAACAAACTTGAGTTTAAATAAAATCTTAAAAAAAAAAAAAAAAGAATGCCCAGCTCCTCAGCTTGGATTCTATGCTTCTAGCCAGTGTGCAGCAGGGCCAGGGGTACAGGGGTACCTTGCACCCCTAAATAGACCAGGTTTGGCTACTCACTGCTGACAAAACCCAAAGGCAGAGAAATAAGAGATGATAAAACAAGAGAGGAATTGTCTTCAGTGAGGCCAACACTGGGAAGACAGCAGACTAACATCTCAAAGATGGTCTCCAAAATGCCAAAAACACTTCCAGGTTTATAAAAGAAAATGTGGGGCAAAGGCGGGGGTGGGTACCTGCCGGTAGCAGTAAAGGTTAACTCCATCATTGTCTTGGAGTCCATCACGGTTGGGGTCATGCTGGCTCAGGGCAGTCCTTGCTGCTTGAGGGGGTAGTTTTGGTTCCCATCAGGGGAGGCTTTGCCTTCAGTCTTCCACCTGAGCCAGGAGCTGAGCTGGAAAGAAGAACCCAACTAGAAAGTGTGAGGTCAAGATGGTGGCAGACGAAGTCCTCTTCATGTTCAACAGCCATGGGAGCCAGCATCCGGGATGGCACCAATGGTTGTGCCTCCTAATGTAACTCTCCTCTCCTTGAGAGTGGACTGGATGTAGTGAATCCAGCAGAAGGGATGATCTATCACTTCCAAGGTTAGGTCATAACATTATAAAAGACACTGCAACTTCCATTTTGGTCGTGCTCTCTCTCTCCCTCTCTCTGTCTCCCTCTGTCTCTCAGATGACTCATTCTGAGGGAGCCTGTTGCCCCAGAGAGACCCAGGCAGAGAGTCTGGAGGTGCCCAGGGAGTAATCTGGAGGCCCTCAGCCAACAGCCAGTGAAGAACTGGGGACTCCAACCACTAGCCATGAGGGTGAGCTCTCTTGGAAGCAAGTCCTCTGGCCCTTTCAAGGTTTCCATGATGCACATCTGGCCAACAGCTGGCCCATAACCTCAGGAGAGGCTCTGAGCCAGAGCTGCCCAGCTACACCACTCTAAGACTCCTGACCCTCAGAAACTGTGGGAGAGAAGAAACATTTATTGTTTCAAGCTCCTAGTTTGGGGGGTACTTGGTAGAGATCAATAGATAATACACCAGCTTCCGATTTCTCACTGCCCGCCCCCCCCCAGCAGCCTGGAGCACCCAGGAGGGCCCAGGCCCCCCCACGTCTGCACCCCAGCACATCCAGGCACACCAGACATCTGTAAGGATTTCTGGAAGTCGTTGAGGATGGGTGTCCTTGAAGGACGCCAGGGCCCCCAGATGAATACAATTTGCTCCAATAATGCTGACTGTGATCATCTTCTCCTTCAGGTGCTCTGGCCAGGGAAAATAGGAATTTCACATCTGCTAAGTGCACTTCTCAGTGTCAGTCCTCCTCGTGGTAAATATTATAAACTTTTAACATGATCCAGGCTTATCTAATATTTACGAAGCACTTACTAAGTACCACGTACCTAATCCTGATAAAAGCCCAGTGAGCTGGATGTATTAATCTCATTTTCAGATGAAACGGTGTGAGACGTAAAGGAATTTGCCCAAAGTCTCAAAGCCAGTGACAGGCAGAAAAGGAAATGAAGCCCAATGTCTTGTGATTCTAGGTTTCTTTTTAAAAATATACATATTACAAAATTCCATAGTTTGTACTATGTTCACAGTCATGCGACCATCACAATATATTAGAAAATTTTCATCATTCCAAAAAGATAATCTAGAATTACAAGCCTGAAGTTCTTTATCATAAGTTAAAAAATTGAATACAATAATACAAAAACAAGCTACTATTTGTTAAATACTTACTCTAACGTAGATATTAGATATATTTCTAACCTATTGTCTTTACTTTTTTGTATGATTCTAAGTTCTTTTTTTTATATAAGATTTTATTTATTTACTCATGAGAGACACACAAAGAGAGGCAGAGACATAGGCAGAGGGAAAAACAGGTTCCCCTGTGGGGGAGCCCGATGTGGCCTCGATCCCAAGACCCCGGGATCACGACCTGAGCCAAAGGCAGATGCTCAACCACAGAGCCACCCAGATGTCCCATGTGTGATTCTAAGTTCTAGTGTCTTTTCCACTGTGCCCTTCTGCTTCCTCCAGGGTAGGAGGGGACAGAAAGAGGGTAGGGAGGCAGGAGGGGGAGGTTTTCTGGAATCATGAGGATATCTGTTAGCTTTATCTTGAGTCTTTTCTTCTCCCTGGTCCCTAGGGGGGCTAAGGGAGTAACCCTGAGGATCATAGCAGAGAGAAGGATGGAACCCAAGAGGGAGGGTGGGGTCCTCAGGTATAGGGACAGGAGGCAGAGTCAGATTCCTTGTGACTTCAGGTTTTCCCGCAGCCAGAGCTGACAGCCAGCCGAGCGAGCAGATCCCTTGGAGGAAGAGGGCTCCCAGGCTGCGTGGCCTCCCTCTACGGGGTCACAGAAGGTGTCACCCTCCAAAAAAGACAGGCTTCTCACATTTTGAGTATACTCTTTCGCCATATTTTACACTGTTTTACAACAAAGCCCCACATGACGGCAGGTTTGCTTTAAGCATCTGTCAACTGAGAAAATTGTGCAAGGATGACACATCAATATAATTCAGTAATGCCTCTACAAGGACATAGCTTATTAAACACGACAGCTTCTACAGATGCGTTTAAATAATCATCAGTGCAGAGCAAGGCTCAGACCCATGCCAGCCCCTTGGTGGGGCTGAGAGCCTGGTGGCAAACACCCCCCGCCCCCCACCACCAGTGGCCATGGGACCAGAAGCCAAATGTGTCCCCGCCGAAGGCCTGCAGGGATCCTAGGTGGGTTCAGACAGGCTCTAGTTCCTCTCCCGGTTCTGGAGGGTCTCTCCATGAGACAGTTAATCCCATAGAAGGTTTAAGGCTCCCATGCAGCCCCCAACTCACTCGGGCCCCTGTGAATACCCCGCACTCAGCCTGCCCAGCTGGGAAGAAGCCCACAGCCAGTGGGACCTGCCACCCCCGGCCCTGGCCTTGACTCCCTGAGCCCTGCTGGCCTCTTTAGATGCTCACTGGTGACTTCCCAGAGGCCCCGGACCACTAACCTCTCCTGAGGTCTGGAGCTCAGAAGCAAGTGAACAAGGCCCACGGGTAGAGGGGTGACTTAACTGACCCTGGAAAGATTTAAGGAATGCTGGAAAGACAGAGCCTCTTCTTAAAAATAATGCCCCCCGCTTCACTGTGGCATGATGCCAGAGACCACTTGTGGAGGTCGAGAAAAATTAAGGCCATCCCACCTAAAGTTTAGCATTAGCACAAGTACAGCCATCTTAGGCCCCTGTGAATAAGAGCTGAACATTATGGGAAAAACTGCAGAATGTCCTCAATGTCCTCGGCGGGTAATTCCATATCAGAAAGACAACAGAGCCCACGCCCATGGTAGAAAGTCTCATATTAGAATGAGAACAGAGCTCAATGCCCTTGAAAGCCCCACATCAGAATGTAAACTGAACTTGGAGAAATTCGTCCACCCCTTCTGAAAATCCCTTAGACCAGCCTATAAAAAACCCAGCTGTAACCCACTTCGAGGTCCAAGTCCCTGCTCCGTTGTGTCGGGCACACTTGGACCCAAGCTCGAGCTTGCTAATAAACCTTCGTGCGCTTGCATCGGTGTCAGCTCCTTGGTGGTTTCTCGGATTCGCAATCTCGGGCACAACACACTACTCCTTTGTCCACGCATGTGTGTTCCTTCTGCGGAGACCCCAGCTCAAGCACAAACAGAAGCCGATGGGGGAGTTAGGACCTTAAACACCCATTGGTTTTGGAGTGTCTGGGGTGGGCATGAACACACATGAACTGTCACTGCATTCCCCAGCCCGCCCCACAGCAGGGCCTCTATTAGCCTTGCTGAATGGATGAAGGGATGGATGGATGGATGGGTGTCCAAGAGGGAAAAATACACAAGTAGAGGGAAGAGGAAAGTCGAGGCCTGTGTCCCTGCCCATTTCCAGGAAGGGGGCACGTTGCTCCTGACGTTTGTCCCTGGGCAGTGGGTCCTTTCTCAATGATGCCTGACCCCAGAGCTCGGACCAGAAGTCGGGAGGGAACACCCGGCTGCCTCAGCTTCCCAAACACACACCTCCCAGGTGCTCCCAGGTGGCACCCGCGTGGCCTACACAGGGCAGAGTTCACGGCTCTGAGCACAGGGAAGGGAGAGGCAGTAGGAGGACAGACCTGGGGTGCCAGGTCACCCCATCCCTGGCCCTGGAGGGAGAGTGGGCCTCCGCTCTCAGGAGGATGGGCCATCCAGGTCAGTGAGGGGGCTGATTCCTTCTGGGGGCTCAGAAAATCAAAGGTGCTGGCATTCCTTTTTCTTTTTTTTAAATATTTAATTTATTTATTCATGAGAGACAGAGAGAGAGAGAGGCAGAGACACAGGCAGAGGGAGAAGCAGGCTCCCTGTGGGGAGCCCAATGCTGGACTCGATCCCAGGACCCCGGGATGGTGCCCTGGGCCCAAGGCAAACGCTCAACCACAGAGCCACCAGGCATCCCTGGTGCTGGCATTCCTAAGGAGAAACAGAGGCAGAGGAGGCCAGGTCCGTGGGACCCACATCCCTGCGGGGACATTCTGGATTGGGCCCAGGGCCCCAGTGCAGAATTAGCTCTGATCAACAGAAATGAGAGAAAACCCCGGCCCTGAGAAGCTGCCTTCCTGACCTCAACCCCCTAGAGAGGGAGGCCAGAGAGCCATCCTCCCCGCAGCTCCTCTGGGGGCCTCCCCCTGCCTCGCAGGGAGAGGAAGCCCTGTGTGCAGGAGCCGTCACCCCAAAGGGACCATGAGAGCCGCCTGACAGGACCGTGAACCTTTCCAGCACAATCAGCCCGAGATGGGCAGAGAGGCTTTAATTTCCAGACTTGCCAAGCTGCCTGAGGATGTGCTGAGGATGCAGACCTGTCAGTCACTAGCACCTGACCTTGGCCAAGCAACCGGCCCCCTTTGTCTTCATTTTTTTATTTATGGAACGGTAATAGCCTCCCTCTGCCCTGTAAGGTTCTGGTGAGAACCAGAAATCACGTGGGTGCAGCAGGCCCACAACCCTCTGGCTGCACTTCCCTGCCGACAAACCAGAAGCTGATTTTATTCGGGTTCTCAGGCAGCCCTATGCTTCAGGAGAAGCAGGGACCCTTCCCAGGCCCCCCCAGGGTGGGTCTTGATTGGTCTAAACCAGTTATGGTGACCCCATTCTTCTCAGTTTACGAACAGGTGTGTTCGTAACTTCATTCTGGCTAAGGGGACGTAAGGGGAAGTCTCGGGGAGGGAGGGGGAATTGGGGGTTTCCCTCATCTTAAAAAGAAGCATAAGGAAGGGACGTTCTTTTACTGGCCTTTGGGTATTGCTGGATGACAATGTGATACTTGGAGCTGCTGCAGCCGTGTTGTAACATCGAGGGATAATACTGAACACAAAAGCCCAGAGGCTAAGGACTGGCAGAGTGTAAAGATGAAAAGAACCCCAATCCTTGGTGACGAAGTTGAGCTATTGAAGCAACTGCCCTTGACATGCCTCGCCTTGAGACATCTTGTTAAATGAGAGAATCCTAATCTCTGCTGAAATACATCGTCCACTGGCAGTCCAGAGCAAAGACTGGAGCTGGGTTGGCCGATCCAGGTTCCATCACTTACGCCTTTTGGCATGTTCACTACACCTCTCTCTTCTTAGTGTCCTCATCTGTAACGTGGGCATGGAGATAACACCGATGTCTACTTTATGAGGTCATTGCTGGGGTTAAAAGTGTTGATGAGAGGCAAGTATTCCAAAGAGCCTCTGGCACACATTGGAGTGGTAGCTGTTATTACACTATTTTGAGCCCTTTCTGGTTTTGAGAGCTGAAAGCACCCTGATTACCGCAGGCTCTGAGCGTGTAGCAGGTGCTCATCCAGCAGCAGCCATGTCCACTGCTTATCAGACTGAAGGAGTGTGTGCGTGTGTGCTCGTGTGTGTGTGTGTGTGTGTGTGTGTGTAGAAGTGGCATAAATGATCACATGAGCTCCTCAAGGGGACAGTGGCCTGACACCTGAAAATCTTTTTTGTTTTTACCTGAAAATCTTTTTTTTTTTTTTAAATATTTTTTTTTCAATTTTTATTTATTTATGATAGTCACAGAGAGAGAGAGAGAGAGAGAGAGGCAGAGACACAGGCAGAGGGAGAAGCAGGCTCCATGCACCGGGAGCCCGATGTGGGATTCGATCCCGGGTCCCCAGGATCGCGCCCTGGGCCAAAGGCAGGCGCCAAACCGCTGCGCCACCCAGGGATCCCTACCTGAAAATCTTTAATAAAAAAAAAATAGTAAAGCTATGATTAACCCTGAAAAGAGAACCTAAAATTTCTCTAAATCCTTTCTTTCTGGCATTAGAAAGACTCAAACCAAGATTCAAACCCAAACTTGAAACCAAGTGCAGTGAGTTTAGGAAACACTCTAACTTCGTTGGGAAGACCATCCTGATGGAAGCGAATGCCCAGCAACGCCTCTTATAGATTGGAAATCACCCAATGACAATCAGAAAATTTCAGAGATTCTAGAATTTTAGGACCACACTGTTCCCCTGAGTCATTTATTTGAATACCTTCGCCTGCCATGTGGGCCAAAGGAGAAGGGAAGTTTCTCCGTGAACCCGAGTCATTCAGGGGCATCTAGCCCCACCCTCTCATCTTACAGCCAAGGAAACTGAGGCTCAGTAAATTAAAAGATTGGCCTCCAGCTGCTAGGCAGCCTGCATGAGTATGACCCAGTCTCCAAAGCTCATTCCCTTTCTTTTTCTTTTGTGTACAACCCCAAAATAACCCACCTTCCCCTATCTTTGGACAGCCAACCCACAAATGCCTGTGTCGCCTTCTCCATCATATCCAGACGGTATTCCAGACTGTCACAACCTAGCATAACAACCCCCTTGGTTCCCAGAGTGAACTTTTCCATGTTTTCAAAACTCGTATTGATGCGATGGTTTCACAACATCAGAATTATATGTTTTCAAGAGCAGCTCTTGTAAAACATGCAATTTTGAAAAGAACATTGGTCATGAGCTTTAACAATTATTCCCCATCCAATTAGGAAAGCAGAGTTTGGCTTCAAAGTCAAGATTTTTAAACCTTCGTGACAGATCTGCATAAACACTCTCATTTAAAAATGAAAAAGAAAGGTCAGGCTTCAGACGATATAGGCTATGTTTTAACACAAACTTCACTGAGTTTCAGCTCTAATTTTAATTGTTTTCTCTTTCAAAACTCAGGTTTTTGAGGTCCTTCGGGCTGTACCTACTTCTTGCAGAGATAAGGAGGCAGATTTTTTTGACAGGTGGCTCATGACCAGCCACAAATCTTGGATTCAGTCTTAGACTTGCACCAGTCCTCCTGTGGGCGCCTGGAGCCAACCGGGTCAGTGGATTCCGGGCAAGGGAGGATGAGCCCACAGAGGACTTACCCAGAGCTGCCCGGGGTGAGATGGGGGACATGGTGACCAAGCATGAAGTGGCTGATGGTTTGAGCTTATCCAGGAATGAGCTGAACCGAGTTGGCAAAAGATAAGAGACAGCACTGTTTGTGTTTATGCAGATCTAGGCTCAAATGACTGGCCTATGACCCTGGACAAGTCACTTATCCTCCCTGAGACCTCATTTAGCTTCATCTGCTCAATGGTATCCACAGTGTACACTACAGGCATGTTATAATAAAGAAGTTATAGACACTTTGGCACTGAGGGGAGGGGACAGCATGATTGGGGCACAGTGGAGTGGCTAAAACTCTCAAAGACAGGAAATCAGTGACTTCTGCAGTGGTGACACCAGAATGCTAAACCTGCTCATTACTTGACCTGAATTCTGCTCTAAATGTATCTGAGCGTGATGTATTCCCTGCTGGGCTTGGCATCGCTTTGGTGTGGACCAGATAGAAGGCTCTTTTCAAAGGGCCTGGGGATGGGGGCAGGGTATAGCGGTGTATTAGATTAGGAAGAGCACTGAATGTGGCTGTGAGATCCACTCTGGTCTTCATAACTGTGTCACGACAGCTCAGACATTTCCCATCTCTGGGGCTCATTCCCATCACTCTGGCTAGAACCGTGGTTCTCAACCCTGGCTGCATTTTAGAGTCACCTGGGGACCTTTAAAAGACAATTGGTGCCCAGGTCTTCCCCAGAAATTCTGATTGATCTGGTCTGGGGTGGAGCCCACACATGGGTATCCCTCTGTGTGATTCTCATGGGCAGCAAGCTAGAGAACCAAAGACTGAACGCCCTTCAAGGGCTATCCCTTCCATGAATCACCTTCTCTGATGCACAGAAAAGGTATGACACAGAGCACAGGGGAGCAGACCGACCTGGGAGTCAGGAGGCTTCAATTCCCTTGTCTTGCTGTGTGGCCTTGGAGAAAACATCTTCCCTTTCTGAGCACCAGCAGCAAAGTGACAAAGGGGGAAGATTGGGTGGGTGCTGATTTCAAATTTTATGAGTCTATAGGACTCAGACACCCTCTGCTAAGCAGATCCACCAGGAAAACTGAGCTCACAAGTTTCCAGCTGAATTTTCCTGGAAACCCAGGCCTGAGAGGATTGTTAGACCATATGTTCTGGGGCTTGCAGAGTGGGCTTGAGTAAGAATTCCTGTTGTTTTTCCTCTTGAGTCCGAGGGGACACTACCTGGGTCCCCCATGCTGGGATCTCGCATAAGTAATTTAAGCCATACATTTCCGTGTATTTGCCTGCATTTTTAAAAAGATTTTATTTATTTATTTAGAGAGAGAGAGAGTGAGAGCAAAGGAGGAACAGAGGGAGAGAGAGAATCTCAAGCAGACTCCCCACTGAGCACAGAGCCTGAGGTAGGGCTTGATCTCCTGACCCTGAGATCATGACTCTGAGCCAAAACCAAGAGTCAGACACTTAACCCACTGAGCGCCCTCAGCCCCGGCTCCCCTAATGTGCTCACGTGTGATAGGATGGGAGGCTGGATCATTTCCTCCCCCCGGGGGCAGCACACCTTACTGCCATCTGGATAACAATCCTTTTCTTTCCTTGGTTCCTCCAACCACCACCCTTTCCGTTCTGTTCTTCTAACCCTTCTGACACCTTTGTATCCAATTCCATATATTGAACCCCCTCTGAAGTGCCCACAGTGGTTGCTGTCTCCTGGACACTGGTCTGGACACTGACCCTCTTAGTTCAGCTGCTGTAACAAACCCCACAGACTGGGGGCTCAAGCAACAGACATTCACTTCTCACGGTTCTGCAGTCTGCACATCTGAGCTCGGGTTGCCAGCCTGGTCGCTGTGTGTCCTGTTGAGGCCCCCTGCCTGGCGTGCAGATGGCCACCTCCTCACTGTGCGTCCCTTGGCGAAGAGCTAGTGAGCTCTAGTCTCTGTCTCCTCTTGTCAGGCACTAATCCCATCCTGAGGGCTCCACCCTCACAACCTCATCTAAACCCTATTACCTCTCAAAGACCTCACCTCCAAACACCACTGCCTTACAGATGAAGGTTCAACATGTGAAATGTAGAGGGACACAGCATTCAGTCCACAGCACTGACTGAATCACTTATCATGACCTAAAGGTTAGTCATGTCTTCCCCCCAACTTCACCTACTGCCTCTCTCCTCCTTACTCGTTAACTCCAGTCATATGGGTCTCCTTTTCCTTCCTTGAAAATGCACATTTTTTCCTGCTTCAGTGCCTTTGCACATGCAATTCCTACTTCTAGGGTGTGCTCGCCCCTGTTCTTTGCACAGATGACTCATCGTAAGCCTCCAGGACCTTTGGCTTAAACGTCACGTCCTTTGAGAGAGGCCTGCCCTCACCATACTATCTAGGTAGGTGGATCCCACAGACACACTAAGCTCTTACTCAACACCCTGTGTGTTTCCTTCACTACACTGGTCACAATTTGTAATTTTTTTATTTCCTCGCTACCCACGATGCTGTGCTGAACTAGAAGGTCCTTTTTTCTTTAAGGATTTTATTTATTTATTCAGTTTATTATTCACACAGAGAGAGGCACAGACACAGGCAGAGGGAGAAGCAGCCTCCCTGCAGGGACCGTGGGATCATGACCTGAGCCAAAGGTAGACTGTGCCATCCAAGTGCCTGAACTAGAAAGTCCTTGAAGAAGATGTCTGCCTGCCTCATCACTGAAAGCCTAGGGCCTAGAAAGTTCCTGACACAGAGCAGGTGCAAGGCCATCAGGGATGGCTAGAGGAAATGCTAGAGAGGGTGAGTATATGCTGAGATCATGGGGGTGTAGTCCTCTCTGAACACCACAGATGATTTTGATGTTGCTTTTATTGTGATTATTGTTGGCCTTGGATTATTTCTTTCAACTCTTGCCATGGTGTCCTGGGCCGCCAATGACTGACTACTCTAAAGATTGGTGAAATTGGTTGTCCCCCCAAGGACTTCATTTTCAAACAAGCACAGCCCTCAGCCCTGAGCTGGAGCAGGAGGTGGCTGCACAGGGGTTGCCATGGTGACGGCTTGATGGTGGGGCAGGTAATTTTACACACACACACACACACACACACACACACACACAGTGGCCAGGGTGGCCAACCTTAGGTCTATGACAGTGGGAAGGGCAGCTCTAGGCTAACAGGGCCTTGTTCATGGACTTCGGGGTGGGACGGCAAGCCCCTGGGGGCTACGAGCTCCCCAGGGGAGGGAGACCCAGGCCTGTGGTCTCCACAGCTGTGTGTGCTGGTTTCTGAGAAACAAGAACAAAACACCTGTGCTTGGCAATCAGTGAGTGATGAACAAACAGAAGCTGGAGACCTAGGATCAATCACTTGAGGGGCACCCAGGTACCACCAGAAAGGTGAGAGTCTGCAAACTCCCCTGGACAAAACTCTCCCCGGCCTGTTTCTTTTGTTAAAGATTTTTATTTATTTATTCATGAGAGACACAGATAAAGAGGTAGAGACTTAGGCAGAGAGAGAAGCAGGCTCCCTGCAGGGAGCCCAGTGGGACTCGATCCCAGGACCCTGAGCCGAAGGCAGGTGCTCAACCTCTGAGCCACCCAGGGCCCCTGCCTTCTACCTTTTTTAATTAGAGGAATAATTACACTTTCACCCTCATCCTCTCTCCCAGGTGTCTTAATCTGTTCTGGTTGCTACACCAAAATGCCAGAGACTGGGCAACTTATAAACAACAGAAATGTATGCCTCATGGTTCTGGAGGCTGGGGGTTCAAGATCAGGTCACCAGCAGATCTGATGTCTGGTGAGAACCCATGTCTTGGTTCATATACTGTTGGTCTCTTGTAGAAAAGCACTCATCTCATTCATGAGGGATCTGCCTTCATGACTTGTCCCAAGGGCCCCACCTTCTGATCCCATCACCTTGAAGCGTAGGATTTCAGCAGGGGGAGACCCAAGCATTCAACTGATAGTGCCGGAGCTAGCAAACATTGCACGGGACGTACTTATACCGAAAAACAACTTGTTGCTGAGGCACCTGGGTGGCTCAGTCGGTTAAGCGTCTAACCTTGGCTCAGGTCATGATCTCAGGCTCCTGGGATCGAGCATCAGGCTCCCTTCTCAGTGGGGAGTCTGCTTCTTTCTCCCTCTGCCCCCTCCCACTGTTCACACACTGTCTCTCTCTCATGCACTCTCTCAAATAAATGGATGGAATCTTAAAACAACAAGAACAAACATGTTATTTGTCTGAAACTCAGATTTAACTAAATGTCCTACATTTTATCTGGTCACCCTATTAATAATAAATGCTCCAGCTCACACAACCAATGACTAGAAAGGCCATCTTTTCACCCAGAGCTTAAAACCCTTGCTTAAAAATATCATCGTGAGCACGAGCAGGCTGTGGAAAAGCCCCTGGCTTAGAAAGCAGGACTAGAACTCCAGTCCACTACCAGCAAGCTGTGACTAGGGGCCGGTCATCTGCCACCAATGAGAGCATTCACAAACTTTTACATGTTTTATGTATTTTACATTTTCATGCAGATAAAGTCCAAAAATAAAGATAAGGAAAAAAGAAATGTAAAAATCATCCATAATCTCACCACCTAAAGATGAACCATGTAAAACACTTGTGCCCACCCCACTGGAATGGGGGGGGGGTGTTCTCTTCCAGTCACCAGATCGGATTAAATAGATTTTTATTTTATTTTATTATTTATTTATTTAGATTAAACAGATTTTAAAAGGCAAATACAAAATGGGACAAAACTCACTCTACCACACATGCTGGTTTTTAGCTTTAATCATACAGTTGTGTTTGTCTTTCCCGTAAGTTTTCCCCCAACTGTTTTTTCTTTTTAAATCATAACCTTACTGGTTGCACACTTGAGGTTTCCTGGTCTTTCATCTAATTTGCAGCCCGCAGATAAAAATATGAAATAAAATCTGCATATGAAGAAAGTCTTAATGACTTATGAAAGCTTTTCATATATATTTTTTCTTTTTCCAAGATAGAAAGAGAGAGAGAGAGCAGAGGATGGGCATAGGGAGAGGGAGGATTTCAAGCAGACTCCCCGCTGAGCACGGAGCCTGATGCAGGGCTCAATCCCAGGACCCTGAGATCATGAGCTGAGCTGAAATTAAGAGTTGGACACTCAATTGACTGAGCCACCCAGGAACCCCCAAATATATTCTTTCTTGATACAACATGCTAGTGAAGTAACCTGGAAGGAGACTATTTATCCCCATTTTATGTGACTACCGAGGCTCCGGGGAGAGAAATGTCACACAAAGTTCCCAAAGGGATGGAAACCACACTCAAACCCAGATATTCAGGCTCCCAAGTCCAGAATATTCTTCAAGCCCACAGTGGCTCATGACCCGTGTACAGAGCAGGAAGTCAGACACTCTGCCTTTAGAACCCGGGTGGGTTAGTTCTTTAGCCCTGGAGTCTCGGTTTCATCTGCATATCACTGCAGCATTAGCAGTAAAAGGCCCATGTGGGTATAAGGGATCGATGACATGCGTCACTGCATTGGGCTCGGTGTGCTCCTGGCAGCGCTGGCATTGGCAGGGCGGAGAATTGCTGTTCTTGAGCTGCTGTGGCTACATCTCTGGCACTCAGCTTCCCAGAGCTCCCCCATTGATGCTCGTGCCCATGGCCCTCTCCACGGGGACAGTACTTGCCTCTTCACCAGGTCCCTGCACTTTCAATTGTCGTTGGTCTGTTGGCAAGTAGCTGAGCCTTTGTTCATGCATCAGAACATTACTGAACCTTCCCTGTGCCAAGTATTGTGCAGGCTGCTGGACACAAAGACCAGGACAACGGTGAGATTCCTGCTCTTCGGAAGCCTTCTGCCCCCTGAAAGACACTCGTGAGCAGGATCCCAGGAGAGGTCCTGAGAGAAGCACAGAGGAGGTGGCAGTGGGGGCGGCTCAGCTCCATGGAGGTGACGTTGGGCCCAGGCATTGCAGTGCCAGTAGAAGGTGGCCAGAGAGAGGTGGGGGAAAGGCTGGAAAGAACAGCACAGCCACAGGGACGGGGTTCAGGATGATGGCGAGGAGTCCATCAGCCTGTGTGTGAGAGTGGGGTGCCCAGGTCGTGAAGAACTTTGGGAGCGGGCTGGGAATCTGGTCCTCCCGGTCACGTGAGCAGGGTTGGCAGATCACATGTGCCAAAGCCCCTAACTCTGGGCACACCCAACAGAAAGGAGAGGAGGACCGACTCCCAGAATCCTTGCATGGGACCAGCATCCATGAAGAGTCCTCCCTCAGTGCTTGGGGGGCTCCGCAGGCATGGCCATGCCCAGCCCAAGCCACCCAGCTAGGTGGCTGACTTCTGTTTCTCTGGGCCTTCAAGGTCATGGACAGAAGATGCTCACTGCATAAGCTGGAGGGCTTCCCCTGTGGGTTGGGAAAGCATCTCCTCTGCTTTGGGGTTGTACTTTTCTTGCTATCTTGTCATTTTATTACAAGTCATATAAAGCACTTTTCTGCCCTTGTTCAGGCTCTCACCTGGCTTTCAGACCACAGCAGGCAGTGTTCCGCATTCATGCTCATCCTGTTGTGCCCCTGCTGAAATGACCCCAACAACAATGACAGTAACAGTAATGTAACAGCTATAGTGTACCAAGGGTGGCCGATATGCCCAACACGCCACATTGGGTGAAAGCCCATTCACCTTGGCTCTTGCCCGTTAAGCTCTCCGCTTGTCCATTCCCTTCTCCCATGGCCTCCCTCCATGCTGGGATGGCTTCACAATGATGTGGCTTGTGAGGCCCTTTAAAATCAGAGTCGGGGGGCACCTGGGTGGCTCAGTGGTTGAACGTCTGTCTTTGGCTCTGGGCGTGATCCCGGGGTCCTGGGATCGAGTCACACATCGGGGTCCCCGCAGGGAGCCTGCTCCTCCCTCTGCCTGTGTCTCTGCCTCTCTCTGTGTGTCTCTCATGAATAAATAAATAAAATATTTAAAAAAAGAAAAAAGGCAAAATGTTGCCAACTAAGCCTAAATTCAAGTCTGAATTGGCTGGGCGATTGGGGTTGGCTGTGCAAGTGCAGCAGCGCTCAAAGTAGCAGTGATTTAAACAGGAAGTAAGTCTTTCCCTCCCAGGCGGCAGTCCCAGCAGGCCTGCGGCTCTGCTCTGCTCTGCGAAGCCGTCGGGGGTCCAGGCCTCTCTGTTCTACTGCTCTGCTCTCCCTAAGGTGTCACTTGCTTCACAGGATCTGTGACAGACTTCCCTTTAAGGACACAGTGTAGACGTCCCTCAGACCACCTGCATTCAGATCCTAGAGGCCGGATCCTAGCATGAGGCTAGCATGCCAGCTAGTTAGCGTGGAAAGCTCAAACTGATGCTGGGGTTCAACCACAGGCATTTTTTAGCTGTGTGCATTCATTCCAGTCCTCCGAACAGCAGACGCCATGCAAGATTAGGCACGAAGCCCCCTACATTGGATATCCGAGGCGCACGTGCATGGCCCCTACTCTGCCTAACTTTGGGCAAGCTGCTTAATCCTTAAATCCCAGTATCCCCATCTATAAAATCCCGGAGTTCGGGGATCCGAACTCTAACTGGGTTGTGCGTGAGGACCAGAAGTCATGTGTGTAAGGGGCTCATCCCTGTGCCCAGCACATGGGAGGCTCCCAAGGACTTTTGTTGTTGTCCGTGATGATGTCCTTGTAATGATTTATCACAGGCTTCCGGGTAGCAGGCGGACGTCGTTAGACAGTTTCAGGCAACACGGAACGTTGCTGCACATGGTCCCTGCAGGCCACTGGGAATGTCGGGAGGTGCTTTTAAAAACACATCCTTGTCTTCTTTCTGAAAGGATCGATTGGGATGACAGGCCATATAGGGCCCATGCGGCAAGATGCTCAGAACAGACCTGGATGGAAAGGGGAGCCGTGGGGCAGGGAAGAGGCGCAGAGGAAGCTGGGAGCAGGGGCTCTGGGCAGCCAGGTGGCCACGTCCCGATGACTCCAGGGATCCATGTGCTCTGTGTGGTCTGTGGCCCTGTGGCCCCCTGGCTCCGTGATCCTGAGCAGCAGCCTGGCCACCCACGGGCTGCCTCCTGACCCTCGGGAGGGTCACATGTTTCTGCAGGACTGTTTCTCTTTCCAAAGTTGCTAACAAGAAGCCTATTTCTCAAATATTCAACTACACATATGAAGCATTTGCAATTGTCCCTGGACTTTGCCCCAGGGAATCAGGGTGAGCAAAATAGAGCCCTGCCCTGGAGGGGCCCCCAGGCACAATAAGGGGCAGTGACGAACACCCAGCAGTGTGCCCGGTGATGAGTCTGAGGGGCAGGGACTACAGGGGCAGGTGAGTCCCAGCCCGGGGGTCCCAGAGCTGGTGGGCAGTACCGACAAAGCCAACAGGGCCCTGCCAGAGGGTGTGGGGCCAAGGGGAGGCTAAGGGAGGGGGTGTTCCGGAGAGCACCAGGCCCTGAGGTCAGCAGGGACCAAGGCCCTGAGGTCAGCAAGGGGTTCACAGCGAGGCACGAGGCATGCTCAGAATACAAAGCAGAGTGATGGGGTCAGATGTGCATTCCAGAACTATTGTACCAGGAACAGGGTGGCCTGGGCGGGAGGCACTTTCCTCATCTCACTCCCCTACCGAACCTCAAACCCTAAAGGCAAGACGTGCCTTTCCTGGTTCCCCGCTGCTGGGTGATGCCCAAGTGGGGAGCAGGTGATGGAGAAGTGTTAACTGAACGCATGCGTCCCTAGATGTGTGACGTACACGCTTAGACACGCATTTTCAAAAATACATTCCCAAGCCAAAATATTATTAGGTGATCAATTTCTCAAGGGAGAGACAAGCATGCCGGTTATTTACTTGCTACTGCTCTGGGGCCGGGTCCTCACGTACGTGATCTTGTCCGTTCAACACTTACCACAACGCTCCCCTTCCCACTAGATCAACCCCAAAACTGTGGCTCTCAGTTGACTATCTCGTATACTTGCACCGGCAGGGACAAAACCCGAAATTAGATATTTTTGTATTAAGTCTAATGTTCTTTCCACCATCGGGCATGCACCTGCGGGTAAATGAGCACATATTCAGGCTTTCAAGAAAAGCCTATTCTGCATCTTCAGTGTGTGTGTGTGTGTGTGTGTGTGCGCGCGCGCGCACACCAGCCATCTCCTGAGATTTTCCCCTGAACCCTTGTGGAAATGGAGTCAGCTGCTCAGGAGCAGCCCTGCTAGGCTCACGGGAAACCGCGTGAGGTGCCAGCAGAGCTTTCTGGGGACTCCCCGGCCGTCTGGGCAGCTAGGGCGGGGGCTGCGCGGCGGGGAGAATGGATGCCCCGACGGTTGTTTACAACTGCTTTTCGGCTGGAGTGTTTATATATGAAATGATTTGCCTTCTAAACACGCGTCTCTCCAGTTAATCTCCCTTCCCAGCAGAACGAGTCATCTCCAGGGGATGATGACAAATCACAGCGAAATCCAAGGGGAAGGGATGCTCTGGGCCCTCTGGGCCACTCTGGCGGCTGTCATGTCAGGGGGGCTGGAGGCCCGGGCTCCGGTGAGGCCCCTGGCTCGGGTCAGGGCTGCGGTGACAGGATGAGGGCCCGAGCGGCCTCTGCGACAGGGAAGGAGCCTTTGTCTCGGAGGGAGACGAAGCTCCTGGGGAGCCTGGGACAGGTTTGCAGCCTTGCTTGCCATCTGCCCCCGGTTCTCAGAGCACTTGCCAAAGAGCACCCCCGCCCTGCAGTGATGCTGTCGGGGCCCGGCTAGCCCCAGAGCAGCCTCCGGCTCCCCATGTTCTTGCCCCGAAATGGCTACTGCCATTCCCTTCACGCAGGAGGAAACTATAACGCAGCACGATTTGATTTTTTGCCCAGTGTCCTGCGAGCAGAAAGCGGCAGAGCCAAGATTTGAACCAGGTTTATCTGGAACCAAAACCATGGCTTCTGGAGGCTGAATTAGAGGGTTAGGTCTGTGAGATCCAGTGCTGAGTTTATCTGCAGGATAATCACATTTTGTGGACGTGTGTGGTGTGTGTGTGTACATGGTATGTGGTTTATGAGTGGCGCGTGCGGTTTGAGGTATGGATGTGTTATGTGGAGTGTGAGAAGTGTATGTGTGGTGCATAGCGTGCTATGTGTGTGGTAGATGCCGTGTAATGCAGTGCGTCGTGTGCTGTGTGTGTGTGGTGTGGTATATGAGTCATGTGGTGTGAAGGGTGTGTACAGTGTGTGTGTGACGCATAAAATGGGAGGTGTGTGCTGCATGGTGTGCAGTGGAGTGTGTCCTATGTGGTGTGTGTGCATGTGGTGTGGTATATCTGTCACATGTGACGTGAAGTGTGTGGTGGGTGCGTGTGGCGCGTGTGGTGTGGAGTGTGTGGTGGGTGCGTGTGGCGCGTGTGCTGTGGCGTGTGTGGTGGGTGCGTGTGGCGCGTGTGCTGTGGAGTGTGTGGTGGGTGCGTGTGCTGTGGCGCGTGTGGTGGGTGCGTGTGGTGTGGCGTGCGTAGTGGATGCGTGTGGCGCGTGTGGTGGCCGTGCGTGGCGCATGCGTCCTAGGGTCAGTCTTCAAACTCTTACCGCCTGGAAAGCCCAAGCCGCAGGGCCTTCTGGGAAGCGCTTGGCTTCGGAACCCGGCAAAGGTCAGTGGAGCAGCCCTGCCGCGGCCCAGCCCTGCCGGGCCGGTGACGGGCAAGCGACCTGCTGGGAGTCTGCGCCTCGTGCGTCAGAGTGAAGGAAGGTCCGCCGAGCGCCTGGCGTGGCCGGCCCGTGTCCCTCCGGTCGGCTCCCCGGTGGCCGCACCTCCGCCGCCTCGGCTCACGCGGCTACACGCCCTCCCTGGCCTCGGGGCTGCCCAGCGCGTGGGCCGAGCGAGCTGCAGCCGGCGCGGCAGGGCCCCCGCCAGCCCCTGCACCGGGACTCCAGAGGCCTGTGTCGCCGGCCCCGCCGCATCCCCTGCCTTGTCCTCGGGGACAGTCGCTGCCGACCTCCGCCTGCCCTTCGGCCGGAGCACTCGGTTCCCTTCAGCCTTTGGTCTTCGAGCAAATGCCGTTTTCTCCGTGACGGCTTCTGGAGCACCCCTCGTGGAACGACGCCGTGGCCGCAGGCTCTCCTCACCATGACCCCCCCTCCATGGCCGCCTGACGTTCGGGCGCCCTGCTCACCCCCGGGCTCTCCGTGGAGCACTAGGCCCGCAGAGCCACGACCCCCCTTTGGCTCCCTGCTGTACCTCGAGAACCTAGAAACCTGCCGGCACCTGGCAGGCGCGCGAGGCGAGGCGAGGCGAGGCGAGGCGAGGCGAGCCGTCCTTGCTGAATGACGGCTGGCTCAGTGGTTACCGTGGTTGTCGCCGTTCTGGTCATTCGGTGAACCGTGTGGGAGGTTCCAGGTGGAAGGCGCCTGGTTTTCGGAAATCCCGGAGGAGCAGTTTGGCCCTAGAAGGGAACGTGAGGGGCACACGCCTGGGTCTCCGGTGACCACGTGATCACTGGCACTCGGATCCACGGCCTCCAAGCGGAGGCAACCAGACAGCCAGCGTCCTCAGCCCTGCACACTCTTCCTGTCCTCCTCCCCTGAGCACGTCCCGGCCTCCCACCACCCCACATCCTACCAGCTTCTCATCACTCCCCACCCCCCCAGGTGCCCGTCTCCTATGCCTAAAGGAAGCTCCCACTTCGGAGCGCCTCCCCCACCTCTGCACAGGAGCCTCCGAGGCCCCCCGCACAGGCAAGCAAGGTGTTCCCAGGGTCAAGGGTGCTAGTAAAATCCACAAAAGCAAGCTGTTTTGGCCTCAGTGGGCCAAGGCCACTGCCTCTTTCCACTCTGGCTTGCCCTGGGTAGGGGCAGAAGAGCGTCTGTGTTAGTCAAGATGGATAGGATATCTGTGGAAATACTAGAAGAGGAGCTTCATTATAGGGATCTGCTCGTGCAGTCATGGAGGCTCAGAAGTCTCACGATCTGTCATCTGCGGGCTGGAAACCCCCAGAAAGCTGGTGGTGTCATTCAATGGTGGCCAAGGCCTGAGAGCAGGGGAGTTGGTACCCCAAGTCCTGTTCAGAGACTGAAAGCCAGAGAACTGGGAGCCCCGCTATCAAAGGGCAGGAGAAGAGAGTGAATTCACTCTTCCTCTGCCTTTTTGTTCTTTTTTTTTTTTTTTAAGATTTTATTTATTTATTCATGAGAGAGACAGAGAGAGAGGCAGAGACACAGGCAGAGGGAGAAGCAGACTCCATGCAGGGAGCCTGATGTGGGACTGGATCCTGGGTCTCCAGGATCACGCCCTGAGCCGAAGACAGGCGCTAAACCACTGAGCCCCCCGGGCATCGCTGCCTTTTTGTTCTATTCACACCCTCAGTGGATTGGATGATGTTCGCTCACATTGGAGAGAGCATCTTCTTTGCGCAGTCTATTTGATTCAAATGCGCATCTCTTCCAGAAACACGCTCATAGACATACCCAGAAATAATATTTTATGAGACAGCTGGGCATCCCTTAGCTCTGTGAAGTTGACACATAAAATTAAGCATCCCAGTGTCCCCTTCTCCCTGCAAATTTCCTGTTCTTCCTAGAACTTCAGAATATGACCTTATTTGGAAATATAGTCTTTGCAGACGTAACCAGCTAAGGTAAGGTAAGGTCATACGGGAGTAGGCGGACCCTTAATTCAGTATGACTGGTGTCCTCATAAGAAGAGGAGAGCAGACACAGAGGCACAGGAGAGATTACTACGACAGAAGCGGAGATGGCAGGGATGGGTGTACAAGCCCAGCAACACAGGGATTGACAGCAACACTGGGGGTTAGGAGAAGCAAAGTGGGATCCTCCCCTAGAGCGTTCAGGAAGCAAGCATGGCCCTGCCAACGCGTGGATTCCAGACTTCTAGCCTCCAGGCCCGTGAGAAAATAAGTGTTTGCTGTTGGAAGCCCCCTAGCTCGCGGTAACCTGTTACGGCAGCCGCAACATCGGTCACATTAGAATGGCCATGTGGGAGCCAGCGAAGAGAAAGTGGAGTGGGGGACACTTTTAGGTTAGATTCAGTGGGACACCTTGACGTGATTCATAGTTGCTTCCTATAAAGTTTGGTCACTGCTGACCACGAGGGCTGGGAATAACAACCCATTGTACAAACTCACCCGGCTTGCACCATGGAAGTGCGGGACAAGAGGTCGTATCCTAGTGTTAGCAAGATTACTGGATACTGGAAGCCAGTGGTGGTGGAAGTAAAACAATACTGGAAATAGGGCAGGAAGAGAAGCCCTCCGATGATCCAACATGTAAATTGCCTAAATAGGAAGCTCTGCTCATGAACACCTAGTCGAAAAAGAAATTCTCCGCCATCCACAGCACAGTCAGGAATGCACCATTCACAAGTATAAACACGCCATAATTTTTTCTCTCTTTTGGTGGGAACTGTACAAAATAACATTTATCCAAATTTCTGCCTTTGTAGAGCACAGATCTGTAGTGGTTCTAAAAATAGTGGGTATAGCTTTGTGTGAGGTCGCATGCTTAATGCAAACCACTTATCGATCTACAGAAAATAATACAAAACCACTGTCCTGTGCAGAGGCATTCAAAGAGCACGCGGCTTAAAGGTGTTGGGGAAAAAGTATTATGGAAATGTGTCGGGCAAGGGGTTAATAGAAATACGTTATTTTTCTAGATCTTTGTGTTATTTGTGATATTTATCAGCTTTTAAAAATTTGTGACTTTATTACTTTAATGCTCAATTTTGTTTTCATGTTTTGTTCTTGTTTTCATAAAGGGTTTCCAAACTGTACATGCTTCGGCCCTCACAAGCCTGGATCCACCACAGGCCTGCCTACCTCCTTTTGGAAACAATCTCTGAATTCAGCACCAACACTGAACACCAAGTGAGTTTGGACACTGTGTCCATCTGTATCTGAGCGGCTGTGAAATCACTTAATGGCAATGAATTGAGTCAAAAGATCCCTATAATTGTTACAGCTCCCCCTCTGTGTGACAAGTCAGTTAACTTCACTGAGCCTCAATCTCTGCCCCTGAAAATGGGAATATTGGTGCAAATCCTGCTCTGCTTCTTCAAACCAGAGGTTTGAAACTAAATGAATCATATATACGTCACAGTGGGGAGAGCGCTTAGAAAACTGGAAAACTGGGCAAAGTTGGGGGATGTTTTCTTGTTTAGCCTAGAAAAATGGAGGAAAGGTGGAGGGAAAACCCATCCATAATTCTAACACCTAATGAAACCAATATTAACATGTTAATATATTCCCCTTGAGTTTTTTCTATGTTATCTTTCTTTATACGGATCACGCTGGTTACACAATTTCACATCCCACTTTTACCTCTGAACACGGCATCGTAATCATCTTCCCATTCCACTGGAAATGCTTTGGGACCCATAAGTATCGCTGTGATAATTAATTTCTGGATGCCTTAGTTCCTCCATCTAAATGGACACCATGTGCAGCTAAGCTAAGTGAGTGCGGTGCCTTGTCCTGTCTTCAGTCCTTGGGTGGAAGGCCTTATGGGGGTTCAGAGTAACCTGGGCACTAGGGAAGTCATTGAGGTCTCAATTTCATGGACAGTAATGCTGGAATGGGAGAGGAGGACCCAAGGGTCTTGTTCTGGGTGTTTCTGGCAGGTAATAGACAGAGAGGCCACACCCACTTAACCCAGCTCCTTGAAGGCAGAGATTGGGCCCATTCTTCTTTGTAGACCCACAGCAGGGCCCAGTGATGGAAGGACCAACAGACAGAAGGATGGCCAACCCCTGATGGCAGACTTGATGGGAGTTGGCAGGGCAAGCCACCCAAGCAAGGCTCTCCTGTGGGCCGAAGGCAAGGCTCTAGTCTCCCATGAAAGCCCTGCAAAGTGGGACTGGCTCTGGGCTGAGAAAGGCTTTCCCCCAAGACACCACTGGCTCTGCATGGGGCTCAAAACAAGGGGCTGGAGACAAAGGAGACCCTCAGGAGAAAAAAAGACACCCCCCCAAGTCTGATGGAAGACTCAGGGAACCCACCAGCCTGAGGAAGGGGGGAGTCCCATGATGGGCAGAGGAGCCCCCACACCTTCCTGACAAGAAAGAAGGGCACCGCTGTGTTCCTGCAGCCCTCCTCCACTGCCCTCTCTGAAGGCGACGTGTCCTCGCAGGCTGCAGCCCACCAGCTGAAGGTCAGCCAGGGCCAAGGCCACCGTGGGGGGTTCTGGGAACAGCACAGCCAGCTCCCGCTCTCCTGCTACCCCAGGCGGTGTGAGGCTCACTGTCCTCCCACACAGCAGCCATGAGGAGCAGATGCTCCAGGGTGCCCAAACTTCAAGAAGAGTTTGCTTCTGCTCAGGCGGGAAGACAGGAAAAGTGGGGAGACACTACCAGTCGGTGGGTGCCAAGGGATCACAGCCCGAGTGTGTGAGCCTCCTTAGTCCTCAGGGGTTTTATTGCCCATTTCACAGATGAGGAGGCTCTGGGGAGGGGAGCTTAGGTACATGGCACTTGCCCCATGGCCAGAGGAGACAGAGTCCAGGCCAGGGCCGAGGCGGTGACAGCCAGAAGGTGTCCCTCCAGGTGTGTGGGTTAGCCCTGCCTTTATGTGTGGGGGGGGTGTGCTCAGCAGCCCCCTAAACCCGGAGCTCAGCGAGGGGAGAGTCACGTCTCATCCGGGCGCCTCGTAAATGTTCCACGAGTGAACAAGGACTCAGTTGTGGAGGCAGGAAAGGTTTGACGTAGCCAGATCTACAAGTGGGTCAGGGAAATGCATGGAAATGTCTCCACAGAGACAGACCCTGAGGACGGGGTAGCTGTCGGGAGTAGGGCCGAGAGCCCCCACCGAGGCACGACCCCCAGAGCCTTGCCTGGCTTCTGCCCCTGGCATCAGTGCCTCCACCGTCTGCTGTGAAATGGGGATAATTAAGGAATTCCACGGCCATTCTGTGTGGATGAAGTGAATTAACGCCCATGAGGCTCTGAGAGGAAGGCCTGACCCAGAGCAAGCATGCTGTACGGGTTTGCTGCTCTCGTTTGTGTGACTCGCCAGCCAGGCATTGGGTCAGGCTTCGGGGAGACGGTGAGAAATCAAACAGAACTCACACAGTCGGTGGGAGGAGATACACCATCCAACCTGGAATCACAGACCGCAGGCCTTCATCCTGGGCTCCCGAGGCCAGGGCGCCTCGGTGACTGCCCGTGGGCCTGGGTGACAGCGCCCAGCTCGGCATTCAAGGCTTCTGCCCACCGCTCTGCTGCCCTCCCTGCGCACCCCTGCACTGGAGCCTGGGGCGCTCACTCACCTGCCTTCCCAACATCAGCTCTGGCTTTTCTGGCTTTGATCACTCTGTTCCCTCCTTTGCTTCTTATCCACCTGGTGAGCTCCTACTCGTCACTCTGGGCCCAGTTCAAGTGTCCGCTCACTGCCACTCTCTGTCCTGTGGTCAGCCCATGGCTGCATGTCCGTCTGCTCCAGTCCATGTCCCACGGTGTGGTGACTGGCTGTTTCCTCCTGGGTCCCTGACACAGCCTCCTTCGTCCCCTGGCCACTGAGCACAGGCTCAGCCAGCTGCCACTGAACAACTGGGAAGAAAGGTGACGTGGATTTGGGATTGGGACTAGGAAAGGGGAGACCAGTGGGGGATTTGTTCCGAAGACTGGGAGTCCCTCTCCTTCCGGTCACGGTCCACACTCCCAGCACGAACCCCCTAAGGCTCCTCCCTCATCAGGCTCCTCCTGGGGCCTGTGTCCTCTCCTGCCGCACACCTTCTCTCTCCTCTCCCTCCTCCAGCCTCTGGACCCTTCTGTCCTATAACCAACCCGGGGCTGTGGAGGTGGCCTGAAGACCCACATTTTCATCCTAACCACCACTTACCAACAGGGTGACAAGCTGCGTAACATCCTGGTCCCTGCACATGCTCAGTAATGGTCACTTCATTCCTCATCTCCTCCCTCCTCACCACTCCTTGCCTCCCCAGGAGCAGAGCACCGCCCCCCCCAGGAGAAGGACGTGGTAGCTGCACCCCCTTAAAGCCCTTCCTCTGCCTGCCTTTGCCCACCTCACCCCTACAGCTAGAGAAGCAGGAAGGCAGCCGGTCTGGTTGGAGCTGGGGCCGTGAAGGGCAGGGGCAAAGGCACCTTGACACCCTCTTGGTCCCCCATCCCTCCAACACATATCCACATTCTCTCATATCCACGTGCACACACACGCACACACACACGCACGCACCTATGCACACTGCTCCTCAGTGAGCACCCAAAGACTGACCCGGCCCCCTTCCAGACCAGGAGCTCCTCAAGGGCAGGGACGCATCTCATTTCCCATTTTCTCCCTGTCCGGCCTCCAACGGGCACCAACAAATGACGAATAAATGACTAAGTGCAAGGGACACGTATCTTGCCTGATGTGGTTGTATTTGACATGTTCTGTGAGATCAAGGTACATTACAACTTTTGGGAAAGCTCTGAAACATGGAAAGGTAGGTCTCTACATCCCATGGCCTTTGGGGTGTCATCATAGGATGAAGCTTTAGGTTTCCAGAGATGGAAACTCCCTGCATCACTGCCTTCATGCACCTCCCACTCAGAAAAGCCAGGTGGCAGGAGCCAGGTTTCACAGAGCCAGACTTCGGAGGGCTGTGTCCCAGAAGACTGTCCTCCAGCCCTTCGTTTCCCCAGGAGCCTGTACTCCTGAGTCATCTGGGGGAGGGGCAGGGAAGGGTCGAGAGCCAGCAGGGCATCACAGGACAGTGGGGTCCGGACCCTGCTTGAAGACAATCGCCCTTAGAAAGGCACATCCTGGGGGGGGCTGGGCTCAGGGTCCAGGGCCTCTGATTACCCGGGACCTCCAGCCCCAGGAGCGGGGCCTCAGGCTGGGCTGTGCCGCTGGAACCAGTGTAGACACACACAAGCAGGGGTAGGGGTGAGGACCTATGAATAACTGCCAGCACATTTTCCCCAGCGTGGTGGAGGCCGGGGGTTCATTGGGTTTAGGAACACACAAGGCCATCCACGCACAGGAACCATGCACAAGTAACACACACGAAACATATTGGAGCCCCGGGTGAGGCAGGGGGCCTGGCCCTGACAACAGCTAGCGGGGAGCAGGGCTGTGTCTCTCTTTCCCACTTTCCAGCCACTGTCTTCCCTGGCAGCAGGGCAGCTCACAGGCCCCGGTGTGATTCTGCCCAAACTTCAGAAGGTTCCCTAGAAATGTCACCAAGCTCCCTATCGAAACCACTGGTCTCCCCGGCGCCCCCGCTGCCATCTCCAGGAGCCCAGGGGGTTCCAGGAGGACGTTGCCAATCTTCACTTGCTCCTGGAGCCCAGGAGGCAGCAGGTGGCAGGAGATTACACTCAGAAGAGCCTCTCCACTTGCCCAAGGCCACAGAGGCAGCTGGCAGTGGGTCAGGACTCAGACCCAGGTCTCTGGGCTGCCAGGCCTGGCCCCTTCTACAGCCCCGGCCTTGACTGTGGGCAGCTGTGGTTGCCCCAGGAAGTCCAGTGAGCTGGGCCCAGTGCGGGTGGGGAGACTGGGGGGCACCCAGCTCTGGGTGTCAACTGCTATTTATACCTCCCGCCTGGTCTTCCTATTCACGCAGGCAGCCTGTGGTCTATGTCCCCGGTGGGAGACGGCTCCAGATGACACAGGGGGCAGGAAGGGGAGTTTGGGGACCCTGATGCACGAGCTACCTGGGGCTCAATGCCAAGAGACATGGGCAGGGAGCCCACAGGAACCAGAGGTACTGCCCTCCGGCCACACAGCACCCCCACTCAGGATACAAAACCTAGCATGCATGTGACTCTGGCAGAAAGGGCCGCCGAAAGCCTCTGAGCCGGGCGTGGTGGGTGTTGGCAGCCGAGCGGTGGGAGTGGTGGTGACGGGATGCCTCGTTTCCCTGGCAACATAGTGGCGACTGTTCCACAAATACCAACCAGTGGGTGCCAAGGCGGGACAGCCAGGAGGACTGAGGTCTGGGTCTGCCCAGCGACTACTGCCAGAAGCTACGTCCTCGGAGCGCCCCCGGCCTGGCCCCTTCCTCGGGGGATGCCCTGGCAGCTTGCTCCTGAGCGGATGTAGCCTTTCATCCAGCAAATCCCTTGCATCCCTGCACACACCCCTGCATGTCTCTGTACTCTCTCCGCCAGGAGTGTCCTTTCTCCTCTGGCCAGTGAGCTCCCCCAGACCTTCATGTCTGCTCCAGACAGCCCCTTGTGTGGTCACATGACTGCCCTGAAATCAAATCAGAGCAATCGGTGGAAAAGATAAGCTTTATCCAAAAGGCTTTGAGGAGGGGCATCTGGGTGGTTCAGTGGTTAAGTGTCTGCCTTTGGCTCAGGTCATGATCCTGAGGTCTTGGGATCAAGCCCCTTGGGCTCCCCATAAGGAACCTTCTTCTCCCTCTGCCTATGTCTCTGCCTGTCCCTCAGGAATTAAAAAAAAAAAAAAAAAAAAAAAAAGGGTTTGAGAAACCCTAGACAAGCAAATCAAGACAGAGGGAGTGGGTTAGGTCAAGGATAGAACTTCCAGGGTGAATAAACCATCATTTTCCAACAGCCATTGTTAGAAGCATCACAGAAGGAGCAATGTCTTTCACTGACTGGCCTGGAACAAGCTCATTTACCTCTTTGAGCCCCAGCATCCCCTTCCCTAAAATGGGGACATTGAAGGAGATGTTTTGTAAGGCCCTCCCAGTCTGAAAACTTCATAACTGTGATTCCGGGGTCCCCTCTTGCCCCTCTTTGAGGGTTGTCTATTTTCCCAGGGAGCTTACAACCTACATGTCCAAGTCCTGCCTGGCCTTGTCCCGTTGGCCTCAGCCTAAGGCAGAGCGTGCTCTACTTGGTTTTCTTTTCTTTTTTTTTTTTTTTTTCTACTTGGTTTTCTAGCATGGGCTCCCCAGGCTGGGGGCTCCCTGGAGAATCCCACAAGTGTCCCCGATCCATCTGGGGCTCTCTGCCACTCCCATATGCAACCTGCCAAGATTTTCTCAAGGACCTACAACAGCGCTTCACTTGTTTTCTTCTCAGATTCTCTCCAAACACTTTCCCCCAGCCTGAAAAAGTTCTCACCACCTCTGTGGTAGGAAAAACACTTTATGTTGATGATGTGAAGTCCATGCTCAGAGGCCTCTGGACTTTGCTTATAACATTTAAACCAGGCTTCCGGGAAATATGGCAGATTGAACATCTAATTTCAATCCCTTGCAAAACCCTACTAGAACTATAGTAAAGAGGTTCATATATGTGCATATGTACACACACGCACCCCAAAATAGACCATAATGATGTTTTTAGAAGCTGGAAAGCAGATGGAAGAGGAGTAACTGACTTAGCAGACCCAAGAAAGGAAGATCTCAATCCCACAATGAAGGAAAATGAGAACTAACTAGATGTACACCTTGGAATTCTCAAGGAACTAGGAGTGTCAGGAACTTCTGGAACTCAAGATAAAGGGGTGGCTGAAATAAGGAGGATTCATTTAAAGTAGTCAAAGAAGAAGTTGGATCTCTTGGTCCCTTCTACTTTCCCCTAATGGGCATCTGTCCTTTCCCATCCCAGGAAAAGACTGGAGATTTATATCCTGGAAAAGGTAAAGAGTGGCTCTTTGGGTTGCAGGATGCCAAGCACAGCTGAGGTCATACATTCTCACCACAAACAGCAGGACTAAGTGCATGTGTGACTTCTGAATGCCAAGACAGCTGCCCCCACACCTGCGTAAAACCTAAAAGCTAAGTCTTTGCTTGCCCCTCTGGAGGAGACCTCTAGAGAAATGAGCCCTAGTGTGTATCTGTATTCATCCTGTACACTCAGACCACAGCAGGCTCATCACTGTGGTCTTTCAGAATACCGTGGACCAAGAGGATCCTATAAGCTTCCAGAGATAGGAGACAAGTCACATTCAAAGAGCTACGCATGGAGACACCTGGGTGGCTCAGTCAGTTAATCATCTGACTCTTGATCTCAGCTCAGGTCTTGATTTCAGAGTTGTGCGTTCAAGCCCCATGTTGGGCTCCATACTGGGTGCAGAGCCAATATATATATTTCATTATATATATATATATATATATATATATATATATATATATATATTCTGTGACCCAACACAGAAGAGCAGCAGAAGGTCCCCAAATGAGGCTAGCACAGATGCCGGGTGATAACTGAGCCCCAGACCCAGAGTGATAGGTTCAGAAGGTAAGAAGGAGCCAGAGAATGGACTTCAGGAAGATAAAACCAAAAGATCCCTGATGCTTCTGCATCTCTTCAGAAAACATTTAGACAAGTGAAAGCCCAGAGTGGGAATTGGTGATAAACAAACAGAAAATCAGACTATGAAACGAGACGATGATTAACTTCAGGAATAACAAAAATCGGGGATCCCTGGGTGGCTCAGCGGTTTGGCGCCTGCCTTTGGCCCAGGGCCCAATCCTGGAGCCCCGGGATCAAGTGCCATGTCAGGCTCCCGGCATGGAGCCTGCTTCTCCCTCCCTCTGCCTCTCTCTCTCTCTCTCTCTCTCTGTCTATCATAAATAAATAAATCTTAAAAAAAAAGGAGTAACAAAAATCTGTAGAGCAGGAAAAGGATTCATAATTCACCACATTCTTTTAACTATAGAACATGTTTCCATGGCTTCATATCATAGATTTACTTGATCTAGCCAAAGTCGCCTCCTAATTCAATAGGGAGGGAAGATGGTCCTTGTGTCTGGGAAGAGCAGGGGTAGAAAACGCGCTCGATTTCCAACTTCATACTGGAAAGTCAATAGGTAGCGTCTACACCCAAAAACTAGAAAGTGAGCAAGCACGTTACCTAGCACGTTACCTAGAGATGTAGAGGCCAGCCCAGATCATCGGGGAGAAGGGGGGGGTGGTGGCTGAGTGAGAGTGACTACTTCAGGGAAGGAAACATGGGTGGGAGGGGCAGGGGAGTCCCATTGTGTTTTCCCACAGACCTTCTGGAACTCTTTGATTCCTTAATAGATCCTAGTCCATAAAACTAAAAGCAAAGGAGAAAAAGAAGTGGCATGGCTTACTCCTATCTTTGTTCTAGCAAGTAGTGGCGTTCCCATGGGTAAAAGTGGGGCACCATTGAGGGACACGGGTAGGTTGACCAGAGTCTTTTTTTTTTTTTTTTAATTTTAGGTAGTTAACATACAGTGTGATATTGGTTTCCGGAGTAGTGTTCAGTGATTCATCACTTACATACAACCCCCGGTGCTCATCACAAGTGCCCTCCTCAATCCCCATCCCCGTCTAGCCCTTCTCTCCCCCACCTCCCTCCAGCAAATCTGTTTGTTCTCTGTCATTAAGAGTCTCTAATGGCTTGTTTTCCTCTCTCTTTTATTTCTTTACCCCCTTGCGATAGGTTCTGTTTTCTTTCTTAAATTCCACATTTGAGTGAGATCATATGGTATTTGTCTTTCTCTAATTGACTTACTTCACTTAGCATAATATACTCTAGCTCCATCCATATCGTTGCAAATAGCAAGATTTCATTCTTTTTTATGGCTGAGTAATATTCCATTTTGTGTGTGGGTGTGTGGGTGTCACATCTTCTTTATTCATTCATCAATTGATGGACATTTGGAGTCTCCCATAGTTTCACTATTGTAGATAATGCTGCTATAAACATCAGGGTGCATGTATCCCTTTGAATCACTTTTTTTATATCCTTTGGGTAAATCCCTAGTAGTGTAATTGCTGGATTGTAGGGTATTGTTAACATTTTTTTAAAAGATTGATTGATTGATTGATTTGAGAGTGAGAGAGAAAGCACAAGCAGCAGGGGCAGAGAGAGAAAGAAAGAATCTTAAGGAGACTCTGCACTGAACATGGAGCCTGACACCGGGCTCGATCTCACCACCCTGACCTGAGCCAAAACCAAGAGTCAGATGCTTAACTGACTGAGCCACTCAGGTGCCCCTATTTTTAACCGTTTGAGGACCTTCCATACTGTTCTCCAGAGTAGCTGCACCAGTTTGCATTCCTACCAAGAGTGTAAGAGAGTTCCCCTTTCTCTGCATCCTTGTCAACACTTGTTGTTTCTTGTGTTGTTAATTTTAGCCATTCTGACAGGTATGAGGTATGAGGTGATATCTCATTGTGGTTTTGATTTGTATTTCCCTGATGACGAAGTGATGTTGAGCGTCTTCTCATGGGTCTGTTAGCCATCTAGAGGTCTTTTTTGGAAAAATGTCTATTCACGTCTTCTGTCCATTTCTTAACTGGGTTGTTTTTGGGGTGTTGAGTTTGCTAAGTTCTTTGTAGATTTTGGATATTAGCCCTTTATCTGATATGTCATTTGCAAATGTCTTCTCCCATTCCATAGGCCGCCTTTTAGTTTTGTTGATTATTTCCTTCGCTGTGAGGAAGATTTTATCTTGATGACAATACTTCATTTTTGCCTTCGTTTCCCTCGCCTTTAGAGAGATGTCTAGCAAGAAGTTGCTGCGGCTGAGGTCACAGACGTTGTTGCCTGTGTTCTCCTCTATGATTTTGATGGAGTCCTGTCTCTCATTGAGGTCTTTCATCCATTTTGAATTTATTTTTGTGTATGGTGTGAGAAAATGGTCCACTTTCATTCTTCTGCATGTGGATGTCCAATTTTCCCAGCACCATTTGTTGAAAAGACTGTTTTTTTTCCATTGGATAGTCTTTCCTGGTTTGTCGAAGATGAGTTGACCATATAGTTGTGGGCCCATTTCTGGGGTCTCTATTGTGTTTATTGATCTATGTGTCTGTTTTTGTGCCAGTACCATAGTACCTTGATGACCACTGCCTTGAATATAGCTTGAAATCCGGAATTGTGATGCCTCTAGTTTTGCTTTTCCTTTTTGGAATTGCTTTGGCTATTCAGGGTCTTTTGGGGTTCCATACAAATTTTAGGATTGTTGTTCTAGCTCTGTGAAAAAAAGCTGGTGGCATTTTGGTGGGGATTGCATTAAATGTGTCAATTGCTTTGGGTAGTACAGAGTCTACTTTTGGAACCCGAGCTTCCCAGAGACAGCCAACTGCACAGAGGCCCAGAGCCAGTGAGAAGCCATAAGCCTCTTGAGTCAGCCCTGGAACATCCAGCCCTTGACCGTGATGAACATGTAAGGTGAACATTCTACCTCAGTGCTGAGCAATGGCAGAAGGCGGTCACCACACCGTCTGACGCAGCTCTGCCTTCCACCCCTTTCGAAGCCTGACACACAGTGGGTGCTTGGACGCTTGTGGAATTCTTGTCATGGACAAAACATTGAGCTAAATTTGAACTCCAGTCTGGTGCGAGTGTGCGCTCAAGTCTTTTTAAGACTGTCTTCGGGCTATAAAAAACAAAATAAATGCATACATACATACATATATATATTATATATATATATATATAATATATATATATTATGCTCCCACAGACTTACCTCTTCTGATTCTCACATCCTCCAGGGATGTATAAGGGAGGCATTTTGATTTTTCTCTTTGTGCAAAAGACAAAATGGAGAGTCTGGGAGGTCAAACCGGTGCCCAAGGTCGAGGGGTTCCTTGAGTTGATTGCTGACTCTCCCCTGTGGATGGAGCATCCCATTGCCTTTTATTCTACTTTTTATCTTCTGTTTCCAGCCAGCCTCACAGAATTCATCAGCAAAGAGGGGAGCAGAAGGTGGGAGGCCTGGAGCTCGTCACTCCATGGCCCTGACAGGAGTCGGGGATGAGATGTTCGGACAGACCCCAGTGGAGCCCATTTGCCAGCTGGCCCATGAGCACCTCCTTCCCCTCATGGTCTATTAATGACTATCTCAGGAAGCAATTTAGAGAAGAGCTTTCTTTATACAGCCTGGGTCAGATTTAGAGGGGGAGCTGGAGCAGCAGGGCACAGGGTCTGAGCCACCATGGGCCAGAGCCTTCCCTAGGGATACCAAGCAGAGAAGAGGGGTCAGGGGAGATAGGAACAGACACAGTCTGGGTTAGGCAATCTCCTTGAACTCTCACAATAACATTGTACCTGAGAATAATTATCCCCAATTTCCAGATGAGGGGACTGAGGCTCAGAGGCTCCTGACGTGCCAAATTCACCGGCTGGGAAAAGTGACAGTAGGGGTGGGCTCCTCCCTGCTGACCACACTGACGAAGCAGGTGGGGTCTCTGGGAATGCACGCTGCCAAGTATGGCTCGTCCCAGGCCCTCATGTGTGGCACACCTAAAACTGAAAAATGAATTGATTCAAGGCAGGGCGTTAGCCGGGTGTCGGGCCTGCGGGAGCTCGGTATTTTTAGTCATTGTGTCATTCAGACCAGGATGGAAAGATGAGAAACCACAGGGGCTGGCAGAGGCCTCAGGATGAACTCATGAGCCCTACATAGATGGAGCCAGGCCCTGAGATGCCTGTCAAGGGGCCTCAGAGCTGACAAGCCACAGCAACGCTGGCTTCTTTCTCGCTTTCCTCTGCAGCCCCAGATCTCATTCAGAGGGTATTAAGTCAAAGGATGTCTGAGCTAGCAGGAACCTTAAAGATTAAAGGGTCTAATCCCTCTCCGTGTTAGTGGGGGTACTGAGGCCCAGAGAAGTAAGTCATGTGTGAGTGAGTGGCAGGGCCGTGACCCAGCCAGGTCCCTTGGCCGTATCCTTTCCCCCACGCCCAGCTGCCTTGCCCGCCAGCCTCCTGGTCTGGTTGCCATCCTGTCTCGGGGTGCGGGATGAGGTGAGGCCAGGGGACCAGAGCTCCACATGGGGAACTAGAAAGCACTGTGCTCTGATTCAGCCCATCACTTACAAGCTTGGTGACCACAGATCTGCTGCTTTACTTTTTTTTCGGGTGTCCATTTCTCAAATCAAGATGTTATGGCTTTTATTTATTTTATTTTACTTTATTTATTTATTTGAGAGAGAGAGAGCATGAGCAGGGGGAGGGGCAGAGGGAGAGGGAGAGGGGGAAGCAGGATCCCTGCTTAGTGGGGACCCTGACCTAGGGCTGGATCCCAGGACCCTGGGATCATGACCTGAGCCGAAGGCAGACCCTTCACCGACTGAACCACCCAGGTGCCCCAGAATGTTACAGCTTTTTGCAAGAATCCAAGGAGACAACTTAGAGATGTGATTTCCTGCTCCACCAACTTAAGGGAATTTCTGAGAGGAAGGAGGTGCATGGCTGGTGCAGGAGACCCTGTTGGCAGCTTCCTGGCAGCCAGTCCCTCCTTCCTCCCTCCTAGCAGAGGCACACTGGGTCTGGTACCCACTCTCTGGCCAAGTGTTTCAGGGATGGGGACAGCCCCCAGGTCCAGGGCACCAGGATGATTGTAGTAGCCTCGTTCTCCTGGCTACTAACTGTTCAGCGCAGGCTTGTGACACAGGTCTGGACAATAAAAGATGAAATGAAGTCTGCTGGTGGCTTCCAGGGAATATTTCTCCCTGATTAAAAGGGAGGGGAAAAAGTACACATGAAGGAATAGTCCCTGGACACTGTCATGAAAATGTAACAAGTGGGTCTGTTAGAGCTTTACCATGAAGAGGGCTTTACCTGAGGGCATAGGACAGCAGAGCAGAAGGACAAAAAGACCTGAGTCCTCGATGAAGGGCCTGCCCTCTGACTGCTTGCTCCATGAGCTCACAGATTCGTTTCCCCTGGAGGCTCTTCATATTTGAAGCCCAGATCATTCCAGCTGCCATGGATGAGTCCCAGCAGAAGTACATGGTAATTTCACTTTTAATGCCAAGGCTGACTCAGGACTTGACTCTCCTTGAGGCCCTTTCAAAAGGCGTGCAATCTCATTAATTCAATAAATTCTCCTTCTTTTATGCGAACTTCCTGACACAGCCTTTTAGATCCTCACCTGCTCCCAGGGCCTGTGTGTCCTGTTCAAGGTGGGTCACACTGAGATCATGAGGCCAGGGGTCACCACGATGCCAGAAGGCACAGTGAACGCTTGTGTGACTGGCTGCTAACCCGGCACGGCTGTTAATCCTCGATGGTGCCTGGCACCAGGACATCCCAGGACGACTCAACAAGGTCGGGGAGATGTCTTCTGGGTTCCTGCCTGTGCAGTCCCCTCCCCTGACAGCTCCCCTTCCACCCTGTGGGTCCAACATCCTCCCCGTCCTCTCTCCATTCCTCACCTAGAACCTGCCCTCAGATGGTGAGCAGTGTCAAACTCTGGGTGGGCATTGCCAGAAATTTCCTAGGGGAAGGCCAAGTCTCCAACATGATCCTGTTTCCTCCCCTGAACAAAGGTTCAGTTATCTCAAGTCCTGCTTCAACCAGAACAGCTCTGCTGCTGTCTAGTTATGCCTCCTAGTTAGATCTTGTTTCTGCTCAAAAAGTTTCAAATCCATTGGCCAAAATCACCTTCAAAGGTCCTTCCAGATCTAATGTCCTTTCCTACCCCTGTGAGTGACTGGGAACTAGTCACTTGGGCATGATTTGCAAAACACAAAGATCCAGGGGCAGGACAGGTGATGGGAACAAGGGAAGGGACCCAGTGGAGGCGGTAGGGACTGGTGTGGACTATGGCCAAGAGGGATGTGCCCATACCTTCAAAAGGACCTGCTGTGTTTTAGTTATTGCCTCAAAAGAATTCTGTTCTCAGGGCTCTCGGAGTTTCTGATTTTTTAAGAGGAGTCAGAAGTCTGTTAATCTATTGGAAATATTTGGATACAAGCCAAACAAAGCAAATACGGTTTGTGGGCCGTCAATCTGCAATCCCCCTTCTGAGTGACTCCCGTACAGAAGGATGGGCTGGGGAGGGAAGCGGGGGGAATGAATTAAAGTATAACTGGAGTGACTAGTCAGCGTCTCATAAGCGCCAGGCCCTGTACCATGAGCTTCACGGCTCCATCCCATTTATTCCCTCCACGTCCCTGGGACCTTTGGAGGACAATCTGCATCCTAGCCCCCCCACCCCATCCCGCCCTCCCTCAAGGACTGCAGTCTGTCAGTTCCTCCCCCAGAGCTGGCCGGCCCTGTGCTTGCCCTTCAAACCGCCTCCCCTGCCCTCTGCCCTTGCAAACTGAACCAGGAAGCCTAATTTGGGAGATTACAGGAGGGAGGCCCATGAAGAGGGTGTGTGGCCAAGGGGCGTGAGGCAGTGCTGGCAGGGAGGGAGAGAGCGGCAACAAGACTGTCAACTCCTGCTAGCCTGGACTCGGTCCTCTGCCCTGAAGGCCCAGGTGAGTAGTGTAGTTTGAAGACACGAAACTAGGAAGGGAGCAACCACCATGTCTTGCTTGGGTCCTGTCTTTCATGCGTGTTATTTCACTTAGTCCTCCCGACTGAATGAGGCTGATGCCCCCATTCTATAGATGGGAAGACTGAGCCCGGAAGGTGGAAAGCATGACCCCTAGGCCAGAAGTCTGATCCGTTTAGCTCCAAAGCCTATACTTGCGACAGCATCCGTGGCTCTTTGATATCACCTCAAGGACAGGGCAGCACACTTAGCGGGGCTGACTAACAACAGCTCCTGCGTGAGCCAGGTCGGACTGCACTTGGCTTTTCAGAAAAAATAAATGTGCTTCTTCCATATGTCTGCCCCCTAGGAATAGCAAGGCTGCCGGCTCCAGCCAAGAGCCCCTGCTTTTCTGGACATGCTGGGAAAGTGGGTTTCCTTCCCCCGGTCCTGGCTGGCAGTGGCCCCCGCCCGAGCCCGCATGCCCATTCCTGGCTGGTCCCCCACCATCAAGCCAGCAACACAGGTGGCGAGAGCAGCAGCCTGTGTGCTCACGTGGACATAGGCAACCCTGGACGTGTGTCTGTCTGTCTGCCTGTAGGTAAGACCCGACTGGGTGGGAGGTGAAACTAAATCCTGAGTGTGTGTGTATTTATGTGGTTAAGCCTGGAGTGGGAGTGTGCGTGTGCGTGCACCTGTGTGTGTGCGGGTTTGAAACCCATTTCTTTGTGTCCGTGTTTCTGTCTGTGTGTGGGATCGAGGCGAGGCTCCAGCCAGGCCCCCGGAGCGGGAGCAGCCGGCTCCTTCGAGCCGACACCGAGAAGCTGGCAGCCCCACCGGATTCCGGGTAGGAAAGTGCCAGGATTGGCTGCGAAGCTACACTGCTTTCCTCCCAGATGGGTCTGGACAGGTCTGGATGAATCACAAATTCTGAATCCCCCGTGGGCCGCCTTTCCTTCTTAAAATTCCTTCCCGTCTGCTGGAACGAGCTGAGTGAAATCAGATGGAGGCTGCGTTGGTAGGAGCCTCCTGAAATGAAGTGACCTGAGGTCACCTCAGAGCCTGGGGTGCTCCCAGGGCATCAGGGCCTCCGGGACTCACCCACACTCTTCCTGCAAAGTGGCCTGAGCCCCGCGTCCTCACACTCCTCTCTCCCGGGGCCCCCGCTGGAAAGTCACCTCCAAACAAGTGCTCTAAAGGCACAAAGGGGCACCCGCAGCCACTCTGTCTTCCTAGTTCTCTCTCCCAGTTGTCTTTGCTAGGGGACTCTGGAGCTGGGGCCTCCCCTCCTCTTGCCTTCCCTCTTACTTTTATTCTATTTTTATTTATTTTGCCTTTCCTTTTAAAGATCCCCCCCAGGCTCTCTCTACCTGTCACTGGCCCCCCCCTTCTCAGTAGATTTCCAGCCCGCCCTCTCACCAGGAACCCCCACACCTCTCCTCAGGCCTGGTAAAGCACCGTGGCGTGGAGAGGGGGTACTCCCTTGGTGTTGGACCCCTGACCTGGAGTCCAGCCTCAGCCCCTCACCAGCCAGTCCTGAGCCAGCCAATCAGCTTCAGGAGCCTTCATTCTTCATTTGGAAGCCCAGTGAAGGGTCCCTCCTGTCTCAGTTGAGATCAGCTATGGGAACCGAGCTCCCGGGGCGTGTCAGCTATCGGTGTAAGAACTTTGCCCCAGACAAACTCTCTCTGTCGGGAATGCGGAACATCTTTTTCTTCTTTTGTCTGTGCAAATTTTCTCTGGGTTAATATTCACAAAATATATCTTTTCCCATTATTTACTTTCCACATTCCTAAATCTTTATGTTTTAGATATAAATAGCATAAAGTGAGATTTTTGTTTCTTATTCAGTCTTACAATTTTTATCTTTAACAAGACTATTTAGGGGTAAAAAAAAGACTATTTAGGGGTGCCCGGGTGGCTCAGTCAGTTGAGCGTCTGCCTTCGGCTCAGATCATGATCCCAGGGTCCTGGGATTGAGCCCCATGTTGGGCTCCCTGCTCAGTGGGGAGTCTGCTTCTCCCTCTCCCTCTGCCCCTTCCCACCCCTGTTCGTGCTCTTGCTCTCTCTAGCTCACTCTCTCGCTCTATTGTACACACTCTCTCCCAAATAAATAAATAAAAACTTAAAAAAAAAACGAATCCATTTATGTGTAACATAATTTCTAATATAAGAATGGAATTGTGCTGCTATATTTTTTATGTCCTTATCTGATAAAGACACATACTAAGATATGTATGAATAAAATGAGGTGATGTCAGGATGCCTGAGTGGCTCAGTTGGTTAAGTGTCTGCCTTCCGCTCAGGTCATGATCCCAGAGTCCCCAGTTGAGTCCCACTTCCGGCTCCCTGCTCAGCAGGTAGTCTGCTTTCCCCTCAGCCCCTCCTCCAGCTCATGCATGCTCTCTCTCTCTCAAAAAATGGATAAAACTTTTAAAAATAATGATGTGATGTTTAAGATTTGTTTTAAATTACTCTAGGGGGCACCTGAGTGGCTCAGTGATTGAGCGTCTGCCTTCAGCTCAGGTCGTGATCCTGGGGTCCTGGGATCAAGTCCTGCATCGGGCTCCCCACGGGGAGCCTGCTTCTCCTTCTGCCTTTGTCTCTGCCTCTCTCTGTGTCTCTCATGAATAAATAAATAAAATCTTTAAAAAAATTTACTCTAGGAAGAAAAAATGAGAGAGGGAAATGTTGTTCCAGTATTAAGTGTTAGGATGATGGGGGTGTGAGGTCTATTTTACCATTCTGTTCAATTTTGTATATTATTTAAATTTTTTATAATAAAAAAGTTACAAAAATCTGCCATCTTATTTTCTACTTTCTAATTGTCCTGCCCATTTTGGTTTTTTTCTCTCATATCTTGTCTTCCTTTAACTGATTATTTTTTACCATTCTACTTTTCCCCCCCTCTTCATTTGAGAGAATGTATTCTCTCAATACAGTTTGAATGTATTCAGAGTTTACCTTTAAATTACAACATGCATTCTTAGCTTAACCAAGTCTAACATCAACAAATAGTATCTCTTTTAACCTATTGACTCCATTTTCACCTATTTTACTTTATTTTATAAAGTTGATTCATTTTTTTTTAGTAATCTCTACACCCCACATGGGGCTTGAACTCAGGACCTTGAGATCAAGAGTCTCCTGTTCTTCCCACAAAGGCAGCCAGGCATTTCAGCTGTCATCTGTTTTAATTCTATTTCTCAAATCCTATGGGACATTATTAACATTGCCTAATATAGCCCATGTTCATTTAAATGTATCCACACATTTCCCAGTTTATTTGTTCCTCATTTCTTCTTGTACCTCAGTCTTTCTAACTGGGGTTCTTTCTTCTACATGAAGTACCTCCTTTAGACTTTCCTTTAGTAGAAGACTTTGTGTGACAGATTCTCTTAACTATGTGAAACTGTCTTTATCTTGACTTTGTTCTTGGAAGATGTTTGAGTGTAGGACTCAAAGTTGCAATTATTTTCAGTATATGGAATTCTATTGTCTACTGGGTTCTTTTTTTAATTTTTTAATTTTTATTTTATTTTTATTTTTATTTTTTGTCTATTGGGTTCTATCGCTGCTTTGAGAAGTCAGCTCATATTGTTGCTCATAGGATTTTTTCCTCTGGCTGCTTTTAGGGTGATCACTTTTGGTGGGTTTTGTGAAGCTTCATAGCAATATATCTCAGGGTAGATCTAGCATGGGATTTACTGTGATACTAAAATTTGTGGAACGGTATCTTTTATTTGTTCCAGAAAATTCTCGGCCCTTATATCTTCAAATATCACCTCTGCTACATTATCTTACTCTTCTCTCTCTAGGATTCAAATCATATCTATTATATAGATCTATACGCACACTAGACTTTTTTTTTAATCTTCGCCTCTTATCCTTCCAACCTGAATTTTCCATTTTTGTCCTTCCATATTGTGTTCTGGAAGATTTCTTCTAATTTATCTTACAACTCACAAATACTCTCTTCAGCTATATGCAGTCTGTGGAACCCCTACTTTTAGGGTTTTTTTTTTCTTTTAAATATAAATATAAATATAAATATAAATATAAATATAAATATAAATTCCAGTATAGTTAACATACATGTTACATTAGCTTCAGGTGTGCAATATAGTGATTCAAGGATTGTAAAAATCACTCAGTGCTCCTCACGATAAGTGTGCTTTCAATTCTCTTCATCTATTTTACCCAATCCCCCACCCCCCCAACGAGTGACCACCAGTTTTTTCTCTATAGTTAAGAGTCTGTTTTTTGTTTCTTTTTTCTTTCTTTGTTTGTTTTGTTTCTTCAATTCCACATATGAGTGAAATCATATGGCATTTGTCTTTCTCTGGCTGACTTATTTCACTTAGCACTGTACCCTCCAGATGCATCTATGTTGCTGCAAATGGCAAGATTTCATTCTTTTTATGGCTGAGTAATATTCCACTGTGTACATATAGCACATCTTCTTTACCCATTCATCTATCAATGCACATTTGGGCTGCTTCCTAGGTTGATTATTGTAAATAATGCTACAATAAACATAAGGGTACCTATATCTTTTAAATTCATGTTTTTGTATTCTTGGGATATCCTTTTAGTTTTTATTTCAATTATTGAATATTTTTATTTCTACAAGCTCATTGAGGTTCTTTTCCAAATTGGCTGTAAGACTCTTGATAGATTTCTATTCTCTGAGGATATTTTCAAGCCTGTCTTTATTTTGTTAAACACAGCATAGTTCTCTTATAGTCTGGTTCTTGTTCATGGAGCCCAGTTTCCTTGAGAGTCTATCTACAACTGTTCTGATCATTGTATTTTAAAAACCACTTCTGGAATTAATTTGCTACCCATGTTAAAGATACCTTCTTCAGAGAGGATTTCCATTTGTTTTTCCAGACACCTGGGAACATTACCAAGTTCAAGCTTGAGAGTTTCTGACTCGGGCTTTTCCACTTCCTGGTTTTAATTCTGTATCTCTCACCCCGAGAATCTGTCAAAATGTGGGTTCTAATTTTCTGGGTTTAGCAAATACTTCGGAGCAAAAATTTCTTCTCTTCAGGCTTACCTCTCTGAAAGAGTGTGCTCTTCAGTTTGGGTGTGGTAGTTTCTTGCTGTCTTGAAATCTTTTTAATGCTTTAATGAAGATACATCTTACCCATACTTTAATTTCTCCCAATAGTAGAATTAGTCCAAATAATTTACCAACCATACTGGAAATTCTATTTTGTCTAATTGAATTTTAGACCTTAGATTCTAAAATGCTTATCCTAGAACAAGGCTTCACCAACTTTAATGTGCATGCAAATTACTGGGGAATCTTCTTAAAATGTGTATTTTAACTTTGTAGCCTAGGTGGGGATCATGAATTTGCATCTTTAACAAACCACAGAAGATGCTGAAGCTGCTCTACTGGTCCATGGACGACTGCTCTGAGTAGCAAGGCTATAGAAAACATTTTCCCAGAAAACACTGGTAATCTATCCGTTCCTAAATCAGGGCTTCTGAGTTTCCTAAATGGGTGTTGTAAAATCGAGGGACAAAAATGAGAAGACAAAAAAAAAGTCTTTACTCTCTTTTCCTTTCATTCAGAGTCTGTTGACTCGAACTTATACTTAAATTTAACAAACCTATTAATCTGGTTTCCCAGGACAGGAAAAATCAGAAGTGTGTTTATGTGTGTTGGATGTTGAGGAGGGTCTGCCCGACATGGCACATAGATCATTTGCACAATGGATCTTTAATTCTTGAATGAGCTTGAGCTGCCTGTTTTGGCCAAAATAGGGTCAAGTATGACAACTAGCCTTCAGGTCTAATAGCTCATTATTTATAGCAGTGATCTTCAAATGTTTTAGTCTCAGGACATCTTAACATTTTTAAAAATTATCAAAGAACCCAGGTTGCCTGGGTGGCTCATTCAGTTGAGCATCCAACTCTTGGTTTCAGCTCAGTTAGTGATTTCAGGGTTGTGAACTTGAGCCCCGTGTCAGGCTCTGTGCTGAGGCAGAGTCTGCTAAAATTCTCTGTCCCTCTGCCCCTCCCTGCCTCGCTCTCTCTCAAATAAATATATAAATCTTTAAAAAAATTATCAGGAACACCTGGGTGGCTCAGTGGTCGAGCATCTGCCTTCAGCTCAGGGCGTGATCCCAAGGTCCTGGGATCAAGCTTCACCCACATCAGGCTTCCCAAGGGAGCCTGCTTCTCCCTCTGCCTGTATCTCTGCCTCTCTCATGAATAGATGAATAAAATCGTTTTTTTTTTAAATTTATTTATGATAGTCACAGAGAGAGAGAGAGAGGCAGAGGGAGAAGCAGGCTCCATGCACCAGGAGCCCGACGTGGGATTCGATCCCGGGTCTCCAGGATCGCGCCCTGGGCCAAAGGCAGGCGCCAAACCGCTGCGCCACCCAGGGATCCCGAATAAAATCGTTTTAAAAAAGTTATCAAAGAACCCAAAAAGCTTAAAACCTTGTGGATATATTTATCAATATGTACTATACTGGAAATTAAAACTGATTAAGTTTTAAAATATTTATTAATGAATTTAAAATAATTACCCAGGCAGCCCGGATGGCTCAGTAGGTTTAGCGCCGCCTTCAGTCCAGGTCATGATCCTGGAGACCTGGGATGGAGTCCCATGTCAGGCTCCCTGCATGGAGCCTGCTTCTCCCTCTGTCTCTCTGTGTCTCTGTCCCTCTCTCTGTGTCTCTGTCTCTCTGTCTCTCTCTCTCTCTCTGTGTCTCTCATGAATAAACAAATAAAATCTTCTAAAATAAATAAATAAATAAATAAAAATAATTACCCATTACATGCAAAAATAAATAATATATGTCTGTGAAAAAATAATTGTATTTTTTAAACACATAAAAAAGACTTAGAGAGTGACACTGTTCCACATTCAAGATGGATTTCTACACCACATGCTTTCAATCCATTGCAATATATTGGTTCAAAGAACCAATGAATTCAAAGAATTGATGAATTCAAAGAATAGCTGGACTTACAAGTAGTTTAATAGCCTTTTTCAGATCATTGTAAATATTCTTCTTCAGCATTACTTAAATCCTCAGTAGTTTCTTAAAGATAGTTGCAATGTGGAATCTGAATCCGTATCAATACACTTTTTATACTGTGGTACATTCAAATCCATTGTTCTGTCTTGTACTTTGAATGGATCTTTTATCCATGCATGATTTTGTAACATAATGCATTTGTTGTTTGGAAAATATTGGTTCACTGAGTTATACAGAGCTTCCAAATGTTGACACATTTCATCATACAATATTAAAGAGACCACACTCATTAATCTTTAACCACATCACGTCAGTCTTTAAGTCCTGGGAGGCTATCAAGCATAAGGTGGCAGACAGTTTTCCAAATTCCAACTTTTCACTTGAAAACTTAAATCTCCTCATTGGCAACAAACACTGTCAGTTGTTTTCCTTGAAGAGATAGTTCACTTTGTTCATTTTGTGGAAATGTTTGCCAAGCATCAAGTCAGAATAACCATCCTCTGCCTGTCAGTTGTTCTTTTCAATTAAAAACAATATTATATGAAAAATGCAGCTAGTTCTGCTTGCAAGCCGACCTCACAGTGTTTTTCTTCACCTACCATATTTCGGTATGTATAAAAGCACTTTATGATTATTTCTCCGTTCCTGATGCAGAATGTTGAAAAGCCATGTATTTAAAGTGTGAGATTTAATAAAATTAGTAATTTCTATTGCTTCATCAAAGACATTCCCAAGTGAAACTGGATTTTTTTTTCCCATTGTGGAGTGTGGGACGGTGAAGAAAGTGGTGACCACTAGAGCAGTGTGGGGTCTCTGCCCTGCTTTCTGCTGAGGTGCCAACACTTGACCCACCGTTGTTCTTGAACCACCAGGAGGACTGTCAGCACAGCGGAAAAAGCAGATCTTAGCATTGGTACGAAAATAGTTTTCATTTCAAGGACTCCCTGGAGGATTTTGGGTTTCCTGAGGGGTTTGAGGACCATGGTAATTTGAGAAGGATTCATTTAACATTTTTTTAAGTCATGGTTAATCCTACTATCAAGGGGCACCTGGGTGATGGAGTCGACTATGCATCCGGCTCTTGGTTTCTGCTCAGGTCCTGATTTTAAGGTTGTGATCTCAGGATCATGGGATTGAGGCCCTAGTCGGACTCCCCGCTCAGCGTGCAGTCTGCTTCTCCCTCTCCTCTGCACCCCCGCCCCCCGCTCATGTTCTCTCTCTCTCTCTCTCTGAAATAAATAAATCTTAAAAAAAAAATCCCACTATCAACTATGCCATAACCATGAGAAACAATGAAATACAACCCTAGATTTTCATATGGAATTTTTTTCCAAATCCAATTAAATGTGCAAAAATTTTTAAAAAGCCATGGAGAAGTAGCATTTTGTTTTGTGTACTATGCCATCATCACATTTATGTTCATACATGTATGTGGATGATATGTATGTGATATATATTGTACTGTTAATGATCTCTTCTGAAGAGCTTCAGGTTTTATTAAAATGTTTGTATTTGAATCTATTATAATAATATTCTCGGGCAGCCCGGGTGGCTCAGGGGTTTAGCGCCACCTTCGGCCTGTGGTGTGATCCTGGAGACCTGGAATCGAGTCCCGTGTCTGGCTCCCTGCGTGGGGCCTGCTTCTCCCTCTGCCTGTGTCTCTGCCTCTTTCTCTCTCTCCTCTCTGTGTTGCTCATGAATAAATAGAATCTTTAAAAAAATTATTTTTAAAAAATAATATTCTCATATGTTGTTTCATTCCATGACTAAACAATTTTTAAAGATGTCATAAGAGGAGAAGAAAAAGCCCATTATCTCAACTTAATGCCTCCCTCCCTGGGTCCTTGAGTCCCTGGCAGGCTGTATGGGGAACGTTAACCAGATTCCTTCCCAGGAAATGTGACTGCATGTGTTCCTTGGGGAGGAACAAAGAGGCCTGGGGTAGGACAAGGGGTACAGAGCTGGTCTCCTGGTAGTGCCATGTGGAAAGGAGGATCTTTAATTGGCCAGGGGAACACAGTACATCCTACTTTCAAGGATTACGACTAGCCTGGCTTTTCTCATTTGGCGGGGGGAAGGGGAGAACTGGATGCTTTCCCCCTTGTTGTTTAGAACATTTGTAAGACCTGTGGGGATAGAGGCAAAAAAAAAAAGAAAGGAAAGAGGAAAGGAAAGAAGGAAAGGAAAGGAAAGGAAAGGAAAGGAAAGGAAAGGAAAGGAAAGGAAAGGAAAGGAAAGGAAAGGAAAGGAAAGGAAAGGAAAGGAAAGGAAAGGAAAGAAAGGAAAGGAAAGGAAAGGAAAGGAAAGGAAAGGAAAGGAAAGGAAAGGAAAGGAAAGGAAAGGAAAGGAAAGGAAAGGAAAGGAAAGGAAAGGAAAGGAAAGGAAAGGAAAGGAAAGGAAGAAAAAAAGAAAAGAAAGAAAAGAAAAGAAAAAAGAAAAGAAAAGAAAAGAAAAAAGAAAAGAAAAAAAGAAAAGAGAACCCTCTTGTGTATCAGGATGGCTGTGGGTGGCTCTGGCTGAGCTGGAAAATGCTGTACTGACTCCCTGCTTCTCTCTGGGGGCTACACCCCGGGAGTCAGGCCCACAGCAGGCCCTGGGAGGGAAATTGCATTCAGCAGGTGGAGTGTGACGCCTGAGGGGCCTCAAGGACTCCAGGTGCAGAGGCAGATGGTTGGAGTCCTGACCTCACTCCTCCAAGATTGCGAAATCTCAGACACCTGACGTAACCTCCCTGACTTTCCGCTTCCTGCTTTGTACATGGGGCTGTAACCCCTCTAAGAACTCTGCTAGTGAATAATAAAGGAGATAATATGGTTAGAGCACCAAGCAGAGTCTAGCACATGGCAAACACTCATTAAATAGTAGTTTAATCGTACAAAGAAAAAAAATAAAAATAATTTTAAAATTCAAAGAATAAAAATCGTACAAATAATATGCACTAGCCAGGTAAAATGTGGGAGGGGTGTCCCACTAGTCCCTCGTCCCTTCAGGGAAAAGCTGGGCCGCAGGCTGGCAGGCAGGATCAGGGAGGGCGATGCTGGCAGGTGCCAGGGGCTCCAGGCATAAGTCCAGCCCAGAACCACGGCAGCTATGGGCATGAAGAGGAGGGTCTGAGCGAGCCAGAGCAGGAGGCAGGTGGTGAGGAAAGAGCCCAGGCCCAGGAGACAAGGAGAACTCAGCGGGCGCCTTGGCCGGACCCACATAAGCACCCACGGCCTGTACCCCCACCATGGCATTGCCACTGTTGAGCTGAAGGCCGGAATGTAGCAAGCGGCTCTCAGCCCAGGGCCCACAAGGAATTCGAGAAGGAGGTGTGAGCGAAGGACCACCCCATGCCTGCCCCGCCCCAGCCCCACCCCAGGCTGAGGCCCGGGCTCTGGGTGCAGCTCCTCCGATTCTCCCCGCCTCGGGCCCAGAGAGGCCCTCCCGGGCTGGCCTTCTCCCTCCTGCTCCTCCCCGTGTGTGCAGGAAGGAGCCTGAGCTGGTGCCCCCCAGGGCTCGGCATTCAGGGTGCTGAGGCGAGAGGGCCGGGCCTCGCCGTGCGAGCTGTGTCTGAGCAAAACGTAAGCACTTGGCATCAGTGCACTGGGTGCTGTGGGGCGACAGAGAAGTATCAATTCCAGGTCTGGCTTTCAATGCAGATGAGGAGGTAGCGTGACACATGAACAAAAAAAGTAATATGAGCATATAAATTCTAAAATGTGGTACAGGAAGTGCTCTGGGCGTTTGTTTATTCTTTCATTTACTTACTTCTGTGTAATAAGCACACATTCCCAGAAGCCCCGAGAACATCGATAACGTTAACTACTGATATAAGACTCTCGTGTGACAAAAATAAACAAGAACGGAAGAAAGAGGAAAGAAAGAAAATTAAACAACAGACTGAAGAAGAATTCTATGTATACACATGAAAACAGATCAATGTCCTTAAAATATAAAGGACTTCTACTAATCAATATGAAAGTGAGAAAAAAAAATATGAAAGTGAGAAAAAAACAAATATGACGATGAACAAAGAACATCGTAATGACACAGTTCATCAAAGAGAAGCAGAAATGGTTAAAGTACCCCAAAACGCAACCTCCCTCATCAATAAAATAGTGCAGGTCAGAACAGTGAACTACATTTTTCAGACTGGTAAAAATTACGGTTTAATCCGACATCACGATGGTTAGGATTTTGAGAAAAAGCCACTCATGATCCCCGTACGTGGGAATTTAATTAGCTGCCATATTTCTGGAGAGCATTTGAGAGATTCCAAAGGCCTTTTTTAATGTCTTCAGCAGTTTGTTCTCTAGAAATTTATCCTATTGCTATCCCTGAGCAAGAGCAGAAAAATACATATAAGAAAGGGAGAGCATCCTCACGGTATTGTTTTATACGTGAAGGGAAAAAAAAGCAACTTACATATTCATGGATACAAGATCACGTAAATACATTTTTCCACTCTTACATTCAGGTATAGGATGCTGTCTACGGAGAGAATGAGGTTGATCTACGCATACTGACACGGGAAGTTATCTAAGATGCACTGATAAAGAGCAAAAAGTGAAATATGGAACCGCGTGTGTCTCATGACCTGCGGTGTGCATATTTGCTCACGTGCTGTGCTTATTCACTTAGCAAACATCCAGAAATGCCTCTGGAGAGTGGGGCTGAGACAGGACAGGAACATGAGTTATTTTATTATTTATTACTTATTCTAGACCCTTCTGCAATATTGGAATTTCTTTTTAAACCAGTTTGAAATAGATGCTGAGCTCCGTTCTCTACCTAGCGTGTTGTTGGGCCCTGTGAGAACAGAGAGAGGTCATACATGCTGACCTTGAGCATGACCCCACAGTTAAGACAGGAATATAAACACACAGGTTGGGTACAACATTTTGAGAGTGACAGAGTGGAAATGGCCTTTAGGGAGGAAGGGGGGCGGGTAGGAGGAGGAGAGGCCTATCTTTTGGAGAAGTCCACGTGTGAGTGAGATCTGAAGTCTCGGGGAAGGCAGGTGATGGATCCTAGGCTGGAAAGAAGGACATTCACCAGGGCAGAGAGGGTGCAAGCAGGGTGCTTGGAGGGTATGGCGGCTTGCGATGGCAGGTCGCCACAAGCACGTGGTGGGGAGGCACGGCTATAGAAGGGGAGCAGAGCACGTGGGCCTGGGACCTCCTGCAGAGGGTGGGCATTGGCTCACTCCCTTCACCGGATGCTCTGAGTAAGGCGTCGTCATCTGGGACAGCAGCAAAAGTGAAGGCCTCTTGGAGGAAGAAACTTCTGGCAGCTTCTAGAAACTTCTAGGATTGTCTGAGTGAGATCCCAAACACCATCCCCTTTGTGGTTGGTTTTTCAAAATCTGTGATGGGGAGTGTGTGAAAGGCTGAGGTGAAGGGAGCCAGAAGCTGGGATAGGTCATCTGAATCACTCCTTTGTAGAGGATGTGTTTCCCCAGCGGACTCTGTGCTGCTGGAAGTGAAAATTGCGGGGAGAGTTTGCTCGTAGGTGTGTGAGTAACAGCTTCCCCAGGGTCCTGACTGTGAAGGCTAATGAGGTCCTTCTTCACAGCTGTCCAGGAAGTCCAGGGCTGTGTGGCTTCCTGAGGCCAGCCCTGTGACCTCTCAGCCACGGAGGAAGGATGGCGGAAGAAGAGCAGGTGACGAGTTTGCAAATGTGTAATTCCTTTTTGTTCATCTCTCTGCCTGGGTTTATACCCAGACTCTCTGAGGGAATAAATCGTGGATGATGTCAGCAAGCCCGGGGAGTCTGACTCCTGAGTCATCCTCCAGGGAATGGGGTATCTAGTTAATTGAATTCTGTGGCTCCAATTGAGTTATCAGAGTGACAAAGGACGATGGATGTGCCAGGGCTGAGAGCATGAAGACATTAAATGAGTGAATTCAACACTCCTGCTCCACAATGGGGACTCGGTCTTTCCGTGGGAGTTCAAGCAACCCCAGCAGCTGTCAAGGCCTGCCTCGTTGTAGTGGCCATCGGTTTTCATTGCCCAGGACTCTAGACCTAAGAGGTTCCAGAGTTTGGATTGAATCAACAGTTTCGTGCATGTCTTGGCTCAAAACCCTTCACTGGCTCCCCAGTTAGGATTACCAGATTTAGCAGACAAAAACGCAGAATGCCTGGTTAAATTTGAATTTCAGATACTGAACGAATAATTTTTTAGTGAGATTATGTCCATGCAAATATTAGTTGCTGTTTATCTGAAACTCGAATTTAACCAGACATCCTGTATTTTATCTGGAAACCCGATATCCTCAATGGCTATACACTGAAGCCCAAATTCTGGAATCCAATTCTCCAGGATTTAGCCCCTTCCTAACTTTGCAACCTCATTTCCCACACACTGTTCCCTTTCTGGCCTCCAGTCTAGTTTCTAGACAAAGTTAACTATCTCCTATGTGTTGCTCTGGCTTTCACTTTCCTGCCCCTCTGCCTTTGCCAACACTTCTCCCTTTTCTTTTCCATCTTTGAGGCCATGTCTAGTATGCCATCCCTAATCCTCAATGGGGCAGAACCTCTCTCCTCTTTAAACATCCTTGGTGTCTTTAAAATATATATATATATATATATATATATATTTATTTATTTAAGAGCGAGGGGGGAGGGGCAGAGGGCGCAGGGGTGGGGGAGGGGCAGAGGGAGAGACAGAAGCAGGCTCCCTCCTGAGCAGGAAGCCTGCTCCATCCCAGAACCCTGGGATCATGACCTGAGCTGAAGGCAGACACTTAACCGAGTGAGCCACCCAAGTGCCCCACCTTAGTGTCTTTTTGAGGGAGCATCTATAATTGTATAGAACACTTACTGCTTTGTTTGCCTGGTACCTCTTCCTTTTTCTGGAGAAACACTCTGCTTTTGAACTGCTCCTTTCTGACCCCAACCACTGATTCTGGCAGGAGCTTCCATATACCCTCATTGACTCTGCCCTCTGGTCACACATGATTGGCCCAAAAGTGGAAACCTGATCCAAGACAGGCCAATGAGATCCTTCCCTAGGTGTTTTGTTTTGTTTTTTTTTTATAACTCATCTTGTCTGGCATTCAGCCCAGGTCACACTCCAACATCTGTCCTGAGTCCTGAGCCAAGATCATCATTGACATCAAGGACATGATCAACTTACCTATAGGCATCTATAGTCCTTACTGCCCTGTCACCTAAAGACACTTGCCCCCATGTGATCCTGGCAGCAGAAGAGGCCATGGTATAATGGAATAGGCACTGCTCTCGGAGTCCAGAGAGAGACCTGGACTTGAGTCAGACCATGGCTACTAACTCCCTGCAAGACCCATTGTTACAACAGATGGTACACTCTTTGAGGGCAAGAAAGACCTCATCTTATTCTTCATTATAGCATCAGATACATATGCTTGGTAGATGTTAGCTAAATGGTAGATGATGGTGGTGATAATTGTGATGGCGCATGACATAGCAAGCCACAGCCTCTCTTTGGGACTCAGCTTTCTTTACTATAAAATTGGGGGATTAGATCTAATGATCTTTAAGAGCACCTCCAGTTCAAATAGTCTATCACCAACAATGACAATCCTAGAAGATTCTGATGACTGCCTCACAACACTAACAGAACATCAAGCCACAATTGTCATTGCTGTGAAAGACAGAGCCATTTTTTCTGTTAGGGTCCACATCAACTGAAATAAATAACCCACTGGTGGGGGATGTTGATAATGAGGGAGTCTATGCATGGGGGCAGGGATATATGGGAAATCTGTACTTTCCTCTCAATTTTGCTGTGAACCAAATACTGTTCTAAGAAATAAAGTATACACACACATGCATATACAAATACACATACATACACATATAAATAAATTACTAAATGTGGGATATGATAGAGAGTGAAGCTACGACACTCTTGAATTAACAAAAGTGAAGTCCGAGAGAAAAACTCTGGGTAGTAGCATTTTGCACCTTCCTCTTTACTAAATCTGTACCATGTCAAACTTCCAGTAATGCAACGGTCACACTGTTTATTCAACTGAAGTGGGCATAATGATTTTAGGTGGTACACAGGTGAAATATTTTTTATTCTCATATTTTCACATTTATCAGAATAAATTTAGGTTGCATGTATAGGGTTTTTTAAGAAGAATTTTATGTATTTATTTATTTGAGAGAGAGTGCGAGGAGGACCAGGGGGAGAGGAACAAGCAGTCTCTGCGCTGAGCACGACCCTGACATCAAGACCTGAGCTGAAATCTAGAGTCAGATGTTCCACCAACTGTGCCCCCCTTCCCCCGCAGGCGCCCTGCTTTGCATGCATAGTATTGATAGAAAGTTTCCTTTTGAAATAAAGGATTTGGCAAATGAAAAACAGGACCAGTGACACTGAGATAGCCTGACACACAAATATGTCCTCCTGGGATCCCTGGGTGGCGCAGCGGTTTAGCGCCTGCCTTTGGCCCGGGGCGCGATCCTGGAGACCCAGGATCAAATCCCACGTCGGGCTCCCGGTGCATGGAGCCTGCTTCTCCCTCTGCCTGTGTCTCTGCCTCTCTCTCTCTATGTGACTATCATAAACAAACAAACAAACAAAAACCAAATATGTCCTCCTCCTCAAAAAAAAGGCCCAGCCAGGAGGTCTTAAGGCCCAATATACAGGTCTTAAGAAAAAGAATGACTTCTGTGAACCTGCTGTGTCGTCCTCACCTGGTTATAGAGCAGGGCCTTTGGGATCAGCCCCAAGCATCTCTCACCTGTCCTCCACAAAGGTCTTCTTGTGCTTAGCAGGCCGACATGCACCATGCAGGCGTCCCTCACTGTATAAAATCAACACATTTCAGCAAAGTTGCACTTCAATTGAACTTTTGCTAAGCAAAAATGTGTAGTAATGTTTATTTATTCACCGGACTGCTGTAATGGCATATAGTCCTTTAAAAAAAAAAAAATGACAGGGCCTGTGAGAAATCCATCAGCCACTTTGTGTCATAGTCAGAGAATAACTAATGGCTTCGTCCCTGTGGCTATGGCTGCCCAGAAGGGTATTACAAGGGATTAAAGGGTATCAAGGGAGTAATTCTAATTTGAGACTTCCAGGGCCTTAAATCTGTCATGATGAGAAAATGAAAGAGCTTATTCGTTTGTGTGCTGACAAGAGGGCTTTGAGAGACATTCTCAGGAAGAGTCAGAAATCCAAAGTCAGGGACCCGAAGCTGAGGGAGCCAGGGTGACGCTGGGGGTGCTGCCTGTGGGAAAGGGTGTTACCTGCAGCAGGTGCGGCAAAGGCCCAGAAGTCCAGGCAGCTTGGGCAGGGGAGGCTCCGAAGCATAAGCAGGGGCTCCAAATGTCTTTCTTTCATTCACTCATTTATTCTTTCATTTACTTGTTCATCTGTTCATGAGCCTCATGTTTCCTTCTATAAAATAAGAGTATTCAACCGGAGAGTCTTCCAGACCATTCCAAGAGTCTGAAATGTTCTGTTGGTAGTCAGATGCCCAAAACTGTTTACTTTTTAAATAGAGTAATTATCTACTTCTTACTCATGAGTAAACAAAAGCTTAGAGAGAGAGGTGGAGGCAGCAGGGTGTCATGAGTATAAACTTGCTGGCTATGGTATCAAATCTACACATCCTAAGTGGAGAGCCATCTCCAGGTGGCCATCTCATCCTCAGGCTCAAGTCATCAGGACCCAGGGACAGTCCAGCCAGGTGCTGCCTCAGCTCCTCCATCCAAGCCCCTGGTCCTGCAAACAGCCCCCAAGAAGGACCTGCCAGTCAGCAAACCAAATGCTCCAACAAGGCCTGGCCCCAGCCCAAGGAAAGCAAATGCATGCCAGGCATGAGCAAGCGCAAGACATCGCCCATTCCAACAGACTTCACCCTTCCCAGGCTCCCCTCTAGAAAGGGAAGCAGCAGCCACAACATGTTTCCACTCAAATACTTCCTACAGAGGTTCTCGTACTTTGTACTTTGAGATCTGAAAGGTTAGCTGCAGGAAGTCGCACCCATGCTACTGAACGAACTGTTCAGGTGCATCTCTTTACACATGTGTGTCTCTGATCACTCAGACTCAGGAACATCCGCAGAAAATTGAAAGGTCATGCCTTTGCCTCATTGCATCCGAGACAACAGGATGGGTCACCAGAGGCTTTACCGGAGCCTGTGTTTGATCCGTTCCAGCCCCACAAGACCATGATGATGGTACAGTATCTGTTGGTGTCAATGTATTCTGCAGAGAGGTCTCCATTCTTTCTGTCTGCCAAGTTTTGTCTCAATGGCACAAGCTTTATCCGCTGTCCTCCTGCCTGGATCTTTCCATTTGTATCTGCAGGATCTGTGGGAAGCTTAAATGGGGATGGATGCTCTCTCCAGGCACTTTCTTCCAGTGAGAACAATTCTGAAAATCTCCCTCTAGGAACGTCTGTCACAGCTACAAGGGTTGGGGGCTGTTTCATAGACCTCCTCGTCTTTAAGCAAGAAGACACATTCTAGAGCTGAATGGAAGACTTCCCTCACCCATGACTCCTTCTCGTGTTCCTTTGCTACTTGGTCCTTTAGAGGGAACCCTCATCATTCTAGTCCCTCCTTCCCAGGGCTTTGCGGTACAGCTGATTCACACCTGGATCATCTGGGGTATCCTCCTGGTGCTGGCCCATTGTAGTCCCTACAAAACTGAAGATCCTGAGTTAAATTTCCTTGTGGAAGTCTCTTCCAGACCCCAAGCCCTACCATGGCATATTTGGAATCCCTTAGAAAGAGAAAGAGAGACGGAGAGAAGGTAGGAAGGGGCAGAGGAAGAGGGAGAGAGAGAATCTTAAGCAGGCTCCATGCCCAGTGCAGAACTCAATGCAGTTCATAATCTCTGTGACCCTGAGATTATGACCTGAGCCAAAATCAAGAGTTGGACACCTAACTAGCTGAGCCACCCAAAGGAGTCCGTTCTTTTTCACTCAGATGAACCATTTCTACCAAAGAAAATAGTTCCTAAGAAGTTATACATAAATAAAATTTGTATAATTTGAAATTTTAACAGCAACTCTGCAAATAATTTATTATCTTGGATTTAGTGTACCTTGTTGTATAATTTCTTTATCCCTCTGTATTTCAGGTTTTGTGAATTATGTCTTTCCAAGAATATATGGTTTTAAAGAAGAAACTGTCTCTGGAGACAAGGTCTCATTAAACAGTAATCAAGATAGAAAGGGCTGGGGTACCTGGGTGGCTCAGTTGGCCTGTCCATGACCTGAAGGGCCCAATCCTCAGCCTGGGGCCTGTCCTGTACCCCAGGAATGTACCCTGGCCAAATTTCCTTGGATGGTTCTTTGGTCTTGAATTAACATATTTTCTTATGTCATCCATGAATTCCATTGATTGGGTTATGATCAAGTCATGAAATCATACTCCCCCTTGGTCCTTTCCTGAGAGCTGTTCTGTCTTTTGATGTGATTTTATCTTTCACACGCTGCTTTAACTAGCTTGACTTTTGGGTTCTGACAAGCTTCCCTGTCACAAATAGGCCACCTCCACCATATAGACTCCATTGTGCCAACTCAATCAGGCTTGGCTAACTGTCCAGCGAGAGAGCCATGGAAGGACAGAAGGAGGAGGATCACCGAGATGCTCCAAAGAACGTCATGGAAGGGATGGGATTGACAGAGGGCTTGGGGAAATGTTGGGATTTTAATAAGCAGAAAGAAGAGGGGATATGTTAGGTGAGCAGAGACTTGGAAAAAAGCAAGCAAAAACACTCAGTGGTATTGCTAAGGAGACTGTTATAAAGGAGAATCTGGGGAGATGCAGGTACATGAGGGTGAAGCCCGAGGAGTCCATTCCAAGCCAAGAAGTCATTGAAGATTTTTATGCAGGACAGTGACACGATCAAAATTGAACTTTAAGGAAACTAAGGCAGCAGTGGGAGAGAAAGAGCCTGATTGAGGGCCAAGTAAAGGATTCCTGAAATAGAATTATAGACTTTTCACAAGTACAAAGACTTTTGCCCTGAGGGAGGTTAGAGTTTGTTACAAACGGAACCAAAAAAATGGGTAATAGAGTAATATTGAACTTCTATATCCAAAAATAGTCTTTGGCAGCAGAAAATTGTTTTGCAAGTCAGACTGTTATCTAAAGAAGAGATTTTCCAAATTCCTTTATTCCTTTGGCGTATCAGCTTGGAGGGGTCCCAGGTGGTATATAGAGTTCCCATGAGGTTTGTAGGAGAGATCCAGTTCATCGTTAAAGCTTAGCTAGAGGGTCGATGGAGAAAGACATGATGCAGGGTAAGCCCACCCTTTCCCTGGCTTCATGGATGGAAGAAAGAAAGGGAAGAGAATGAGGAGAAAAAGCAGAAGTCATGGGACTCCCAACATCCACTGTTCAAGCTCAGACATGGACAGGGAAACACAGCACCCAATCAGTTCAAGGTGATAGCAAGGGCAGATGGCCGTATCTAAGGAGGTTGTCATGACAGGAGGAGGAGAACCACGGCACAACTTGGGGACGTCAGCTGAGCAGGGGGGCAGGATGCAGGACAGGGCAGACACATGGGGATCGGCAGCCAGGGTGCCCTGCTGAACCCGCACCAAGTAGGCAGAAGCCAGGTAACAAGTTCCATCGGCCTCCGACTTCAGCAAACAGGAAGAATCCAGGTGAACCAAACCCATAAGTCAGGGGACAGCGGGGAGAGGACACCATCACTGGGCACCCCAAGTCTCCATTATTGCTGTAAACAAAGTATGCTCTTCTCCATAAACCCAGACACCTCTCAGAGCCAGAGATGGAAAGGGAGAAGGGCCTGAGAGATTGAGCAACTTTATCCAAACAAAACTTTCCTAACGGAGCCAGTTAAATGAACAGATCAGACCGCGTTTAAACAGGATTAGATAGTGAATTAATTGCTACCATTAATCCATGAGTGGAGGGTGGAGGATAGAGGACCTCAGGAGGAAAACCATATTCACTATGGACAAACTAAAAATTGCACTCACTTTTTTCTGTCCACCCACATGAGTGATAGTTAGTTACATTCTGTGCTGCCAAATTACAGACAAAACAGAAGTGGCCACTGTGGGGTTGAACGGGGTCTTTGAGACAGAGGCAGAGAGTTTACATACAGCCCCTAGAATACGGAAGGCCACACCTTGGAAATGCCCTCGGATTGTATCTAGCAAACCCTATCCTCTTGCAGAGCTTGGTGATCTTGTGCATATATTTGTTTCTCCTAAAGCCACTGTCAATTGAAACATCTGCTGTCCATCTTATATGAAGTGGGGATCCACGTGGCAAATACACAGCAGTGACTAGCACTTGGCAATCATCAGATCGCTGCCACAAGGGCTCGCGCTACATACATGTTGTGCGCCTGCACTGTCAAAGAACCAGCCAATAAGCCGGGGGCAGGTCAGCCCTTCACAACCCGTATTATTGTGAAGTTCTTGTATCAAAAGGGCACATCCATTTGTCCCCTGTCAAAGTCAAGTGCGTTGGCTGGTGGGATAAGAGGCAGGAAGAGTGGCAAGTCATGGTCTCAGGAGAAACAGGAGCGGGCATTGGAAACAAGCCTATCTGCAGCTGGGAGCACGGCTTTCTCCTCCGAACCTGAGGCCCGTTCATGCAAATGTGGTCAGGGGTCCGGCACCAGACAAGGAAACTCATGCTATGAAAACGGGCAGAACAAGGGAGAAGGAGTCCTTCTGGCAGCAAAGAAGCATCGCTCTGGGTTTAGGGACAGGCCACTTGCTAGTGTCTTGGGAATCCACTTTTCTGGAAGGAAAGCTTTTCTGGAAGAATCAGCATTTGCTCCTCCTACTTTGCAACCTGATCGTTCATTCTGAGCATACCACAGGATGCTCTTCAAGTTTCGGCTACTGTTAACGTCATCCTCCCAAAGAGTTCCTATTTTGCCTTTAAATATGTATCTTAGAATCCTTGCTGCATTTCTTCAAGGAAAAAGTGTTTATAAATAAAAATCATCTCTCTGTGTCTCTCATGAATACATAAATAAATAAAATTTTTAAAAAAATAAAATAAAAATCACCCATAATCCTAATCCCAAATAGCTCTTTTCTACTTTGCACGGCAGCATCCATGCACGTACTTGTCTGATGTGCTTATGATCGAGCATATCTACAGCTTAGCATTCTCCTTTACTTTTCATTAACGTGTAGCAAAAGCATTTTCCCACATTTTCGGAAAAACTGTTAGGAATAGCTACAAACTATTTCATCATGGGGCATATCATCATTTACATGATTTCTGTTTTAGAGCAGGAATTATCTAGGTCTTACCTGTCATCTGCTGACATGACACTCAGCCACAGTAGTTCTTCAACAAATATTCATCAGGAAGTCTCAGTCGACAATCAATAGTATGACAATATCAATCTTAATTTTGGCCTTCATCAGCCTCCCACCCCATCCCACTGCTGCTCCTGCTTGTTGATCTCCTCCCTCAGTGTTTCCCACCATGGGGGTGGAAGATCCCAGTGGCCCACAGACCCGGCTTCCCACAGGCAGGCACAGACGGTGACTGGGCCCCTCAGAGGCCCACCCAGACGCTGGCAAAAAAGCACATGCTACAAAGGAGCAGAGCCCACCGAGAACCATCTGGTATCAGGAGGTGCCAGCTGCTCCAGGGCCACAGACTGTTCATTCCAGAGCAAGCTGTGTTGTCCTGTGCTCACCAGTGGCCATGCCAGTGTCCCAGGCCCATAGCATGGTCTTGGCCATGACTGTGGTCATTGCCCAGAGCTCCTCCCTCCCGATCACCAAACACACCTGGCTCACATCCTCCTGGCAGGTCTGAAAACTACTCGATATACTGTCGACAAGCATCTTATCTGCTTCTTTTAGCCTGAGTCTGTTTCTGTTGTTTGCAACTAAGCACCCTGTCTGGTTCCATCCCCATTTTTTATTCCTATCAAAACTTGTCCAAGAAAAAATTGAAAATCTATTTCCACTAAGACATAAAAATATCCCTTTTCATTCAGACAAGGCTATTGACAATATTCTTTTTTCATAATGCACTCTCATTTGATTTGTTAAGTCAAAGCATTCTAACATATAGTTTTATTATGTCCACTTAAAGCCAAGAAAAATCAAGCCCATAGTGGTTCGGTGACTGCCCCAGGGTCACACAGTGAGTCAGTCATCAGATCCTCTAACTCAAAATTCCACTACTGAGCTACCCTCCACCTTAACATGTTCCATTTCAGGTATTTTGGACGGTGGGAGGTCGGGGGTGGATAATTGGGGATGATGAGCAGAATAAGAAGGGGGAAGGCTTTTCTGAAGGAGAAACTATACAGAGTAGGCAGTGATCTGTGCCACCTAAGAGGAAAGAGGCCTTGTGTGCAGATGCACACACGCATGCACACACACACACACACACATATATACACACATGCACTTGCCCAGCCAATGTCCTCCTCCTCTGCTTTTCCATTACAGGGTGCTAAGCCTCGCATGAATTGGTTAGCAGCCATCCAGCTGAGCAAAGCACACCTTTGATGAGCTTCTATTTTTGTGATACCAAGTGTTCTATCCATGAGGACTTCACAACACACATACTCCTGGCAGAAATGACTCACACATGGAGGCTCTGGTGAGGTGAGAGGAACCAAATGCAGCTCCTTTGAGAGCTACCTGCAAGGGGGGCCAGACACGTCTCCTCCCGTTAAACGAATAGCATGCTACCTGCAGGAGGAGGGTATCTATCGGCTGTGGAAATGCTTAGCTATAGGTGCAGGGGGAGTGACTCCAGAATGGTTACAAGGAAAGATTAGAGGAAGGTTCTTGAGGCTTCCAGGTAGATCCCTGATATTCCGAGGTGCACATACGAGCAGGTCCCCCTCCTACATGCCGCCAGAGACAGGGTGGTGCAACAGAAAGCACACAGCACCGCCTAAGAAGCCAAACTGTCAAAAAGAAAAAGAAAAGGAGTCTAAATCTGGCCAAACCCCCAGAACCACAGAGGAAGGGCTTGAGACAAGGATTTGGGTGCAGATAGTTTCTTTGGGAGGTGGTCTCAGGAAGAAATGAGGGAATAAGGAAAGGAAAACAGACAATGAAGCAAGTAGTTACCCTTTATTACTAAATTAATAACAAGGCTAGTCAGTGTTGGTTACCCCGGATGACCAGACTCGGTCCTGCTGGGGACCCCTCTGCAGAACCATCTAGAGAGATGCCCACAGAAGCTGGGGAAGCTGGAGGACTTATCTGTCATTGGTTAAACATTCCTAGGAGTTAGTCCTCCCTGCTCCAACGTGGGACCACAATTTTTTTCATTTAAGCTACTCTGAAACTAGGCAGGCCTTTGCCACAAAGCACAGTCCAGGGCAAACATCTGCCATCTTGGGATGGAGGATGTGCCAGATGTCACCATGCAGGTGCAATTGGCCAAATCCAAACCATGGGAAATATCTGCAAGACCAATGGCCTGGCTCCTTCTAAAAAAAAAAAAAAAAAAAAAAAAAGCATTAAAAAAAAAGAGATGAAAACAGGTATAGAGACATACCAATCTAATACCACATGTACCCTTTTAAGGGTCCTAATCTGCACAAAATAACTAAAAAGAACTGTAAAAAAGAATATTTTCAGACAGTTGAGGAAAACTGAGTCTGGCCCAAGTATTAAGATGATATTAAGAAATTATTGTTAAGTATGATTATTGTTAGGTATGAAGATGGCTTATAATTGAGTTTTTTTTTTTTAAAGTCCTGTCCTTGGGGCAACCTGGGGGGCTCAGCGGTTTTAGCACTGCGGATCAAGCCCAGGGCGTGATCCTGGAGACCCGGGATTGAGTCCCCCACGTCAGGCTCCCTGCATGGAGCCTCCTTCTCCCTCTGCCTGTGTCTCTGCCTCTCTCTTTCTCTCTCTGTGTGTCTCTCATGAGTAAATAAATAAAATCTTAAAAAAAAAAAAAGAGTCTTGTCCTAGTGATGCCTGGGTGGCTCAGTGGGTTAGGCATTTACCTTCAGCTCAGGTCCTGATCTTGGGGTTCCCTGCTCAGCGGGGAGTCTGCTTCTCCCTCCCCTCTGACCCTTCCCCTGCTCATGTTCCCCTTCTCTTTTGTGCTCTCAGATAAAAAAATAAATAAATAAAATATTTTTTTTAAAAAAGCCCTATTAGAAATGTATACTGAAGGCTTTATGGTTGAAATTACATGATGAATGAGATTTGCTTTAAACTATCCCAGAAAAAAAAAAAAATTTTTTGGCAGGAGTGTAGATGAAACAAGAATAGCACAATGATCATTGTTGAGATGGTATGACAGATCTATGGTGGTCCATATGCAATTCTCTCTGCTTCTATGTAGAAAAAATGTTTGTAAACAAAAGTAAATTTGGAAAGAATGCCAGAACGCCATAATATGCTCGGGGAAGCACTGATCCCTCCACACTGCTCATTTACTGAGCAGCTCTTCTGTCCAAAAATAACTGAAATAATCTCTTCCCTGTGTGAGTTTAAGAAAGCAAAGTACTCAAGAGTCGCCTGGGTGGCTCAGTTTGTTAAACATCCAACTCTCAGTTTCCGCTTAGGTCATGATCTCAGCCCACATCGGGCTCCACACTCAGTGGGGAGTCTGCTTGAGATCCTGTCTCTCCCTCTGCCCTTCCGCCCACTCATGCTCACTCTCTCTCTCTCTAAAATAAAAATAAATACATCTTTAAAAGCAAAAAAAGTAAGCAAAGTATTCTAACATTGCATGGGCATTTAGTAATTAAGTGACAATACCAGACAATGATATGAAGTCACTTCACATTTGTGATTCATTAACTTCTCTATGAATAACTGTGAAACTAATAAATATATATATTGGCCTCTGTCCCCAGTCCCTGACACAAAGCTCCCAAATCCCTTGGAATTTTTTGCACAATGGGAGCATCTTTATTCTAATGAGATGACTCTTGGTAGGCTGCTGGATAACTTCAGGAGGGTCTGGTCACCAGAAAGAGCCATGCCATGATGAGAAGCATGAAACTTTTTGCCCCACCCGCCCCCCATTTCTTCAGGGAGAGGTAGGAGACTAGGGCTGAGTTAATAATGGATCATTCCTACATGATTAAGCATCCATAAAAATCCCTAAATTAGGGGCTCCTGGGTGGCTCAGTGATTCAGCGTTCTCCTTCATCTCAGGTCATGATCTTAGGGTCCTGGGATCCAGTCCCACACTGGGCTCCCCTCTCAGTGGAGAGCCTACTTCTCCCCCTGCCTATGTCTCTGCCTCTCTCTGTGTGTCTCTCATAAGTAAATAAAATCTTTTTTTAAAAATCCCTAAATTAGGGACGCCTGGGTGGCTCAGTAGTTGAGCACCTGCCGTCGGCCCAGAGTGTGATCCTGGTCTGGGGATCGAGTCCTGCATCCCCTGCAGGGAGCCTGTTTCTCCCTCTGCCTATGTCTCTGCCTCTCTCTGTGTGTCTCTCATGAATGATTGAATGAGTGAATTTTTTTTTAAATCCCCATATTATGCAGGTCAGAGAGCTTCTAGTTTGGTACACACAACCATGTGCTAGGAGGATGGAACACACCAACTCCATAGGGACAGAAGCTCCTGTACTTGGAACCCTTCTGGACCTTGCCCTATGTACCTCTTCCCATAACAAACTGGCAAATGTGTAAGTAAGATAACCCTGAGTTCTGTGAGCCATTAGAATGAACGATCAAACCTGAGGAGGGGCATGGGAACCCTCACTTTGTGGCAATATTAGACAGAAGGGTAGAGTAACCTAGGGACCCACTCCTTGCTGTGTTGGCATCTGAAGTGGGGGTAGTCTTGTGGTAATGAGCCCTTAACCTATGAGGTCTGCACTAACTGCAGGGAGTCACTGTCCAAACTGAATTAATTGTAGGACACACAGCTGATGTCCAGAGAGTTGGAGAATTAGTTGGTATATGGAGAAAATCCACACCTTTTGTGTCAGAAGTGTGGGTGTGGTTGTGAGTGTCAATAAAGGAAACAAGGGTTTTCTTTTCTATTTTTTTTTAAGATTTTTTATTTGTTTATTCACAAGAGACACACAGAGAGAGGCAGAGACACAGGCAGAAGGAGAAGCAGGCTCCATACAGGGAGCCTAACGTGGGACTCGATCCCAGGACTCCAGGATCACACTCTGGGCTGAAGGTGGGTGCTAAACTGCTGAGCCACCCAGGGATCCCCAAACAAGGGTTTTCTTGTAGTAGTGCGGATAGTGTTTGAGCAAGGTCGGATGGATCTTGAGCCAGAAAAAGAGAAAAACTGAGGGACTTCACTTTTGCCTTCCCCCAGTCAGGACATGTGACTTAATTGCCCATATTAGAACCTTCCTTCTAAATGTTTGAAAAAAATCCAAATGATTTCTGATTTTTAAGAGACCTGTACATTGTGTTAAATGATATACTCAAGTGGTATGAGTATTTTAATGTTTTTAAACTTCTTGGGAAAAGCAGCACTGGTTGGTTAGGGGTTGAGAAGAGAGGTGGGAGATAAAGCAGATAGGATGTGAAGGCATTGGAAGTGGGAATCTTAGAATTCCCCAGGGCTCGGGATTAGGCGACACCTACTAAGAGGAGAGACCAATCTTGCAAGTTGGGATGGGAATCCTGTTAGTCTTGCCCAGCTTTGGGTGGAGTCACATGGAGCTCCAAGCCCAGGACCCAGGATACCGAGAGGGCCCCTGGCGAGCACCGTTCCAGCCAAGGCGACTGGGAACGGTGATGACACAGAGCTTCTCCCACCAAAGACATCCAGGTGCCTCTGTCTCTGTAGCACACAGACTGCAAAGGGAAGTCAACAGCATAACGGCATTCAACATTTTCGAGCCCTGCTGTGTGTTGGGCCACATAACATCTCCGGGGACACAAAGATAAAGAGGGTACCATCTTGGATTGGGCTTTTTGATTGTAAGCGACAAAAGGGTGCCTGTAGCTGTGGGGTTCCTCACGACGCTGACAGAAAGGCTGAAGATCCAGGCTTCTGAGGGGAGGGACCCTGAGGAGCCAGAGGACAGGCTCTTCCCAACCTGGCTCCAGACATTTCTGTCTTTTCGTCACCCACTCAAGTCCAAGTACCAAGGAGGGTCAAGGCCCTTTGATCACAGCTCCAGCAAACAAAACCCAGAGGCCATCCCAGAAGAGGGAATGAAGGCAGAACCAGCAGACAGCAATGTCTGTCTTACATCCTCAAATATGGGGCCTGCCTTCAAGGACCCTGACCCAGTGAGGGAGCTGGACCTCCCTAGTGTGTGAAGAGTGACAGCAGGGAGCCCATGGCCTAGCACAAAGGAAAGGCGGTCAGCAGGGTGCTGGGTGGCAGATGTGTTTACACCCCAATAAAGTGTTTGGGAAAGGGAAAGGTGCTGAGCGCCCCTTGGCTGCATCTCTGGGTTCTGGCTGAGGAGGGGGAAGCACTGAGCATGGGCTGAGGGAGGGAGGGGGTCAGGAAGAGAGGCAGAGGCCATGCAGGGGTGAGCCCTGCTTTGCCTCGCTCATCTCATCCCTGAAGGAGGCTGTGGTTACTGTTTACAGTCAACTGTAGGTGAACTGGGGTCAGGCCTGTGGTTCTCACTTCAAAGTCTGAGATAATCTGTAAATGGTTTTCTCCCTGGTTTCCTTTCCCAGCAGAAGTAGTTCACCAAAAAAAGTTTGTTTTTGCAAGAAAAGTGGCTCAGAACTTGATCATTGATTTTGCTTCTTCTTGAAGGTTTTCTGAAGGATTTCTAGAATCATGCAGCAGATCCCACACCACCGGGAGGGTTGCAGCCCGTGGAAACGGGGAGGCAGGAAGCACTGGGGAATCCCGGAGGGAAGTGGGCAGAGGAGGGAGGAGGGAAGAAAAAATAGATCTGCCCTACGATCCAGCAATTGCACTGCTGGGGATTTACTCCAAAGATACAGATGCAGTGAAACGCTGGGACACCTGCACCCCGATGTTCACAGCAGCAATGTCCACAAGAGCCAAACTGTGGAAGGAGCCTCGGTGTCCAACGAAAGATGATGGATAAAGAAGATGTGGTTTATGTATACAATGGAATATTACTCAGCTATTAGAAATTACAAATACCCACCATTTGCTTCAACATGGATGGAACTGGAGGGTATTATGCTGAGTGAAATAAGTCAATCGGAGAAGGACATTTTATGGTCTCATTCATTTGGGGAATATAAAAAATAGTGAAAGGGATTAAAGGGGAAAGGAGAAAAAATGAGTGGGAAATATCAGGGAGGGAGACAGAACATGAGACTCCTAACTCTGGGAAACGAACTAGGGGTAGTGGAAGGGGAGGTGGGCAGGGGGGTGGGGGTGACTGGGTGACGGGCACTGAGGGGGCACTTGATGGGATGAGCACTGGGTGTTATTCTATATGTTGGCAAATTGAACACCAATAAAAAATAAATTTATAAAAAAAAAAAGAAAGAAAGAAAGTAAAGAGGAGAGAAAAGCAAGGAGGGAGGGCAGATGACCTTTGACCAAGGCTTCAGGTTGGGTGGCTTCAGCTCTAGCTGCAGCAGCCCTGCCTGCCTCTCTAAGCTCACCCCTGCGCTGGGCTGGGTTGTCCTGGGCCCATCCCCAGGTCCCCACTGTGCACCCACTTGCTGCTATTTTAGAAGGCTGGCTCTTGATGAAATCCTCAGCTTCTAGCTGAAGCTGCCCGGGAATCGGGCCCCGGGGAGAGGGCAGCCAGCAGAGATGACTAGGGGAGCTTGAAGCTCTGCACAGCATTTCCCACTTGGAGCTGGTGCCCCAGGACTCTCTGCAAGCTGCTGGCCCAATGCAGTCGTTGGCCGCTGTGGCTCCAGCGGGAGGACCCGCTTCAGAACTCAGCCCCAGACTTCCACACCTCATCCTGGGGCCAAGGGAAAACAGAGACAAGAAGATGAACGGAGCAAGGACCAGACACATTTTAATTAACAAAGCACTTTTGTATTCATCCTTTGGTCAGCTCGTTGGGACTTCTATATTCCCCATTTCACATATGACAAACGGAGGCTCAGAGAGATTTGCTCAGGGTCCATCCACAGGGAGCATCATAGACCACATGCTCTACGGGCCAAAGCCCAGGCCGTATCTCCCATAATTCCTCTCCCCAGCCCAGTGAGACAGACGGTACTGTCCTTACTTAAGCAGAGAATGAGGTTGAGTGACCCAGGGTCTCACAACTAGTGAGTGACCAACTGGGGACTCACCACCAACTCTGTGTCCACTTGATCTATGTGGGAGGTTTCCTCCCATCCAGATAGAACACCCTACTTAGATAACAATACAAATAATCTGCATGAAAAGTCTGTTCTGTTCTGCTCTTGTGCTAACTCCCTAGTCTGTAGAAGTCCGGAAAACAAAGCATTTCACAGATACTCAATACAAGCAATGAAAACATCCCCATTGTCTTTTCAGTGACGTGCTCCTAAGAGGAAAACTGATGTGCCAACAAAGACTGGCCCCAAGCACAGAATCTATATGAAAGAACAAATGCTTTAAAAAAAAAAAAAAAAAAAAAAAAAAAAAAGCTTTGTAAGCAGAATGCAAAATGCTATGCTCGCTGTGTGATTACCACTGAGTACAAAAAGTGCACGCATACGGACAAAGGCTGGAAAGGAAATGCAAAAAATTGAATCTGTTCTATGGCAAAGAAATGGTTTGTTTTTCTTTCTTTCAAAAATATATTTAAAGTTTTCAGCCTATTTGTGTAAGAGCAAAAAGACTCTGATATCGTGCGTAGTGGAGCTTCATAATGTAAAGTACAAAAGATCTTCATGCCGCGCTCTAAATCCACGATGCAGCCGATGCAGCTGCTGGAGTCCCCGGGAGAATTGCTGCTAGTTTGACCACGTTTGACCTTGACCGGTCCTGGTGATGGCCACCATAGCGATAGACAGGAAGGGAGAGGGGAGGGAGCTGCCTTCCCACCCAGCAGTTTTGCTGGTTGCTTGTTAGTTGTACCATTTTGAATGCAGACTGTTCCCCGTATATGCATTTTTGTGGAGCCTCATGGTCAGGTCAGAATCAATGAAATGCTCTCAAGTTCACTGGGCACCTACTCCTCTCTGTGCTGAGCCCCAGGACCTCTGCCTTCTGAGAGTTCACACCCAGTTCAATTCTTGGCGGGTTTTGGAGCCTGTGGAGGGTGAAGCCATATGGTCTTCGTACACCCCTTCCTCCCACAGCCTGTCTCTCCCTTGCCCCCAAGCAGAAGTCCCCCAGAGTTAGAGGCTCTCTCTCTGCATCTCATCCATTGTGTCTAACACTCAAGCGATGTGAGGCACATGGTACGTATATATTTATCAAACAAATCTCACCGCTACCTCGCAGCTGACACCTGCTCACTGGATGCATGACCTAGGCAAATCTCCTGAACTCCCTGTGCATCATTCTCAATACAGCTAAGTTATGAAGCCACCAGGGTCGGCTAGTGTCTTATCCATGCACAGCCAAGCCTGGCATGGTAGATTGCTATTTGGGGGGCTCAGCCAAAGCCTATTGAGTTGACTCAACTTGACTCAACCTGGGCTTGAGTGAACTTCAAGTGGGCTTCTGTGAACCTGTGCCACCTCCTCAGCCCCTTACAGATTATCCAGGAACTACCAAAGAAGCCACTGCAAGGGCTTCACCATGAACCTAAAATGCTTCTGGCTTGCCTCCCTTTCCATGATCCAATGTTTGATCTCAGATCTTGCCTCCCTCTTGGGTGGACCAGAGAATGAGGAGAGGTCTGGCTCAGGGGCCCAAGGAAGAGCCATCCTCCCAGGACATAGTAGGTGGCAACTGGCCACCAGGAAGCCTCTTTCAGAAGGAGACATTGATCATTTAATCTGGTCTCTCTCTTTCTGTCTCTTAGAAGACAAACAGAATATTTTAGAGCCAAACTACTTCAAAATTTAAAAATAACAGAGCCCAGAATGTACCTCCTAATTCGTCTCCAAATTGTGCTGAGTAATTCTCCAGGTTTTTCTTTTGTTTTGCCACTAGATGCAGAGAATTATCAGAAAATGGAGTGTGTATATTTTAGTCGTATGCATGGACTGTAACACCAGCTTCTGGAGAATAAGGACTGTGTATTATTTGCTGCATTCTTATTATAAGACTTAGAGCCAGCCATAGACAGCACCACAGTAGGTGCTTAGTGTTTGCTAAGGTATTGAGCATCCACAATGAACTCTGCACTGTGTAGAGAGGAAGTAGTATATGGGTGGGTGGGTGGGTGGATGGATGGATGGTAGGTGAACGGGTGCATGGATGGATGAATAGATGGATGGATGATGAGCGGATGGGTGGGTAAGTGAGTGGATAGAATTGTGGGTGGATGGATGGGTGGATGGGTTGGTAGGTGGATGGATGGTGGGTGGACGGGTACATGGATGGATAAATAGATGGATGGATGATGGGAGGGTGGATGGATAGGTGAATGGCTAGTAAGGAACTGTGTCAAGAAACATGCACAAATTGGGAAACTAGAGGAGAATTTAATCAAGAGCTATTTACAAAGAAGTAGATAAGGGTTTAAGGAAATCAACAAGATATGGATGCAGTTTCAGGGCAAAGGGAAAGAGTAATTACCAGAACCCTGAAAGAGTAGCCAACAGGAGAGGAAGCTGTGGCTTCCAGTAGAGGAAATCAGTGAAACTAGAGAGCAGGCAAGAGACCTTGATTTCAGCTCCTCCTGGGGTATCACAAGTTGAATTATTCCCCTAAAGGATATGTTGAAATCCCAACTCCAGTACCTCAGAACATGACCTTCTTTGGAAATAGAGTCATTGCAGATATAATTAATTCAAGTGGGGTCATCCTGGAGTAAGACAAGCCCTTAATCCAATGTGACTGCAGTCCCCATGAGAAAGGAGAAAGCCACGTGAAGACAAAGGCACCCAGGGAGAAGACGGCCATGTCATGACAGAGGCAGAGATTGAAATGACACATTTGCAAGCCAACGAGCATCTAGTGGCAAAACAAAACAAAACAAATACCACCTAAAGAATTACTCAGCACCAGAGGCCTGGCCATTTTAGAGACAAAGTTTAGGTTTGGAAAGGGCAGCTGTCTCAAGTCACCCAGGGAGTAGGTGGCAGAGCCAAAGCTAGAAGATCTACAGTCTACACCCCATTGCTCCCCTAGCATGGGACCCAGGGGCCCGGGCCAGGTGTGGGAAGGTAGCATGCTCTCTCCAAGGCATGCCACAGAAGCCAGGTGTGGGGTGAGGCCATGTGCAGCACCTGCCTGGACTGCTAGATGTCGGGTGTCCCCATGAGTATAATGGGTTGGAAGGAGGGCCTTTCACAAAGGCCTCCCTGGTCTGGTTCCCTACATCCCGGAGTGTCCCTAGTTGGAGATGGCAGGGGAGGAAACCTCACATGCATTTTACACTTATAGCAAGCACACCTCAGGGCTAGCCACATCTCAAGTGTTGAGTATCCACATGTGGTTAGTGGTTACCATATCAGACAGGCTGGTCTACACCTATTTCAAAAATAAATGCCCCAAAAAGGCAGGTAACCTTTCAAAGTCACACAGCTAGTAGAGTTGAGATATGCATTTTGTCTGCCTGACACCAAACCAGGGCATTGCCCGCTACCCCACATAACCAGGACGTTAGGGTTCACACCCACCACTGGTCCGAGGCATCCCACATCGGCTGGGCAGAGGTGCTCCCCACTGCCTGCCAGCTCAGGAGATGGCCCCTGAGATGGGGTGGGGGTACAAAGGAGTGAATCAGGGGCAGAAGTTGCAGTCACAATCCTGGGCCGGAGGGAGGACTTGTACTGAAGCATCCCAGGAGAATCTAACGAATGAAGCTGTTGGCTGGAGGCCACTCACCCAGGCAAGGTCTCCACATGTCCTCTGCCCAAGCACCAGCCACTGTCTGTCCCTCACTTCTATCTCTACAAACCCCACTTGGTTGCAGGGCCCAGTACCTTCCAGAGAAGCCAGGAGCACACAGCTTCTAATCTCCCAGTATTTGCTGTCTCTGCAAACCAACAAGGCTGCTGCCAACAAAGAATGTTGATGGGAAGGCTGGCATCTGAGGGTGATGTTGGGAAAGAACTGGCATGGGCCTGAAAGCACGCTCGCTGGTCATGAAGACACTGGGAGACCTGGGGGAGGATTAACACCCTGTGGGTGGATCTCATGCAAAGCGGCAGCACTTGAGCAACCAACAGGCCAGCCTCCAAAGTGGGCTTCTAAGGAGTCTGGAAGGAGGTCTCAGTGCTTACAAGCACGTGGTTTTTCAAATTCACATTGATGCTCATGGAATGGACGTCTGCTCAACAAGTCATGGGTTTCAGGGATTTTCTCAACTTCAAAAAGTCTGAACTTCCTTGCCCTGCATATCATTTCATAGCCCATTTCAATCCTAAATAAATAAGAAGCAGTTTCAGCTCTGAGGGGTTTGCTTTGCACACCAACTACAAAGCACTGGGACCTCATGCTGGGACGTTTGGGGATCTGGAGACTAGTCTTGGTTCTGCCACTAAGCAACTGGGAGCTCTCAGATGTCACATTAACTAGTTGGAGTTCAGTTTCCTCATCTGTAAAAAGGGTCTAGACTCTGTGGTGTCTCAGGTGTCCCCAGGAGTTAGCAACAGGTAAAAATGAGGACTGATGAGAAGGTCCGAAGACAAACAACTTGCATACAGAAAGAGCTCAATAAGTGATAATGAATGGAATGAATGTAGCGTGTAACTGAAGATCTCTCTGCAAATCTCTTTACAACCTGTCTGGCTCTCACCCCCGCCTGTCTTCAGCCCTACCCCTCATCTCTCTGCCCTGCACTTGAAGTTCCCAACATGACCACCTGCTCGCACTTTCCCAAGCACTCTTTGTTTCCCACATTCGATTCTGTGACTTTGCATATGCTGTTCCCCCTGTCTGGAATTGTCTTCCACCCGCACTGTCCCGGCTGACACTTACTCATTCTTTAAAACCCGAGTTAGATGTCATTTCCTCTGGGAAGTCCTCTTTATCCCCTCCCTCCACATCACATGGGAGTTTCCTTTCCCCTGTGGGCATTCATCTCTTCCTCTTTCTCGGGGCTACTGGGCATTTGGGGCAAACTCTTTCCTACTGTACATCCTGTATTGGACTGTCTGGGGGTTTACCCTATCCCCACAGACCCGGGAGCTCCTCGAAGGCAGGGCGTCCTTGTTCCTCTCTGTGGCCCAGCCTGGGACAGAGCTCAGGAAAGTGGGTGCAGTTCTGACAGGCCCTCCAGTGCCTATTTCTCTGGGGAGGCCTGAGGATGCGCCAGACACCCTTTCTGGGGGGTCTTTTCCTTAAACTCTGAGGCTTCAGGGTGCCTGGATGGCTCAGCGGTTGAACATCTGCCTTCGGCTCAGGTCGAGATCCCAGGGTACCAGGATCGAGTCCCATGTCGGGGTCCCTGCAGGGAGCCCGCTTCTCCCTATGCCTATGTCTCTGCCTCTCCCTGTGTGTCTCTCATGAATATACAAATAAAATCTTAAAAAAACACAGACACAGCCTCCGAGACAGGTCCCCTGAAGGATATGTGCTTTTCTGTGTCCAGGAGACCCCCTATGCCCAAACACACCCCCTGAGAGGTGGGCCTGTTGTGTACTCCCTGCCCCCAGACACTGCCGAGGCTGTGGGGCTGGGCAGGTGGAAGCCAGGTGAGGAGCCCTCCAGGCAGCCAGGAGGCCCCGAGCCTACCCTCCAGTCTCCCGCTGTGCCTACCGCCTCTCTTCTTCCTCCGTGGCTGCCACTGGCCTTCAGAGGAGCACAGCGCCCAGGGCACCAAGAGACTCGGGTTATAGACAGGGCCCCTCCATCCACCCCTTTCTCTGTCCCTGTACTTCTCTTTCTCTTGGAAGCAAACATTTGTGAACAAATTGCCATGTGGTCTGGTCACTCAGCCAGGCGCTTGGGGACATAATAGGCCCTGTCTTTGGAAAGTTCACCAGGAGGAAACCATGATAGCAACAGGGGATGGGAAATGCAGTGCCAAGGGCTGCCAAGGCCCAGGGGTGCAGTCAGGGGTGATCCACAGGGCGCTGTCCTGCCAGGCCGAGGCTGGGGAGGTGGGGACACCCACAGACCACCTGCACGATGGGTGGGGGGCTGGTTGCCTTGGCAGAGCCTCTTCACGGGGAGCAGGAGGATGCCATGTGAGGGCCAAGGGGGTCGTGATGGGGGGTAAGAACCAGGAGTGGGTGCTTGGAGCCACACCTGGAGGTTTGGATGTATCCTGCGTGTGATGGAGAGCCATCAGAGAGGTTCACACCAGGAGTGGCATCATCCTGTCCTCTCTCGGGTCCCTCTCTCTAATCATTTCTGCCTCACCTGGTCAGCTACCTGCAGGTAGTGCCATCACTTCCCATGGACACCACTCAAGCGCCAGCATGTGAGTCCTCAACCTTCTGCTACCATGTCACGAAGGGCTAGTCCCCTGCAGCACCTGACTTCCCTCTTCCGAAGTGCTCATCGGTGGGACTCCCTGGTGCATCGGCTGCAAGTCCACTGCCCAGCAGTGACAGCCAAAATATCTAACCCCCCAACATGGCTGCACAGCTGGACTCCCTACCTCACCCCCAGGGCTGCAGCAACCACTGAGCCTTTTGTTGCTAGAAAGGAGTGTGGAGAGTCTAAGGGGTCTCAGAAAGGAACAGGAGCAACGGGGTGGCATTCATGAGGGTCAGAAGCAGCCACCGCTTACTCACAAGAGCAGACCATTCCAATATGTTAATATTGGTGTATATCATTGTCCTGGGGTGCACACAAGTCCGGCATGGGCCCCCAAGGGCTTGTGACCTCACAGTTCCACGGAATAGAAGCTCACTAAAATTTCTTCCCACAACAAATAGTACAGACCCTAGTCTAAGGGAAGCATAGTTCAAGTTAGACTCAACAAGGACAAAACCGGAAGGAGCATTTGTCTGTCAGAAATATTCTTCTTGGGATCCCTGGGTGGCACAGCGGTTTGGCGCCTGCCTTTGGCTCAGGGCGTGATCCTGGAGACCCGGGATCGAATCCCATGTCGGGCTCCCGGTGCATGGAGCCTGCTTCTCCCTCTGCCTATGTCTCTGCCTCTCTCTCTCTCTCTCTGTGACTATCATAAATAAATAAATAAATAAATAAATAAGAAATATTCTTCTTGGCTAACCAATACAACAGCCCTTTGTCCTCAAAATTCTGGGTAATGATGAAATTCCATGTAAAATAATTCTGGGGGGGTGTAGTGATTTTCCTGCCTGCATTTCTTTTTTTTTTTTAAACATATATTTATTCTGTTAGTGTCTTTTTATTAAGTTCATTTATTCATTTTAGTAATCTCTACACCCAACGTGCGGCTCGGACTCACAACTCCAAGATCAAGAGTTGCAGGCTCTTCAAACTGAGCCAGCCAGGAGCCCCTGAACTTCTCCATAGAAGCTGTCAGGGGACTAGAATCTTACCCCAGGAAATATAGATAAACACTTGCTGTCATCAGAAACCAGGAAAATGGTCACAAAGTGAGAAGTGTGTGTGAAAAGAGACACATCATGTTTCTGGGAAAGTGTTCCTGCTGAACACACACTCACAACCACCAGCTGGCTGCAGGGTAACCAAAAAGGACACCAATGGGCACATATGTGCTTATTCTCAGGCAGCCTTGAGCTGGGTCTCACCTGCCTGAATCAAGGAATCAGATGTGCCCATAACTAAGAAGTTTCTGAGTTCAATTGTCTGGAAATGAATCATTTTTGCTGTAAAAGATTCCTGACATTAATATTAATTGAGTAGCTGCTATGTGCTTGGCGGGGGGGGGGGGGGGGGACACAGTCCCTGCCCTCAAGTTGGGGAAATACTTTGGCACATAGTAAACAATAAATCGCTCATCAAAGACACCGAAAAATGTTTGAGCATGAAGAGTAAACTGCGTGGAGTGATAGAGACCCTCAAGCCGCACACTCAAAGTACCTTCAGCATCTATGATGTTTGACTTCAATGAGCAATTCTGTAAAAGAAACTTAAAGCTTTTTTCATCCACAAATATTGGATTCTCTAACCTGGCAATGAGATACCTGCCCTGACCCTGTGGATTTTGTCTACGAAGCCTGTGATTTAAAACTATATGCCACTGAGGAAGCAGAATGCATGCGTTCTCCCCCAGGCAGACAGAGCCTAGTCCTGTGGGAACAGACAAGGCTTGCAGCATTTCCTATTGGCATGAGTTTCTGAGATGCCTCCAACCCTGTCCCATCCCCAGCACCTGCCAGTCTCTTCTTAATCAGCAGAGTTCACAATGGCCCACACCTTGCTCTCAGTGCCCCCCCTGCATCCATTCACACACCACCAGCCCACTTGGAGCTCAGGGTGTCAATGCATGGAAAGCCTCATTATTTTAGTTTTTAGGTGAAATCCTGCGCCCAGAACACACCTTTCAGAAGGGCACCGGCAGGGGAGCTCCAAGTGGTGGGAAAGGTAGAGAGAGAGGTAGGTGGGCAGGCAGAGAGAGAGTGTGCAAGGCAGTTGGAGGGGGAGCCGGCTGTGAGGAGGGGCTCATCCTCCACCTCCTGGGCTCCCAGACCCAGCAGGAGAGGCAGGCATCGTGGAGGCAGGAAAGGACAGGTCTCAGCTGCTAAGGGACACAGGGTGGTTTGGGACCAGAGCAAGTTGGGAGAAGAAATGGGGGGTGGGGGAGAACAAGGTGGGCAGAAGTGTCATGTGCAACATTTTTTTTCTTAGAAAGCTAAGGCCGAGTCTTCAGGGAGAGGATGATTCCTTTCTTTTTCAGAACAACAAGGAATGGGTGATTCCATCTCCCTCTCAGGAACGATGCACAGCTCAGGGCTTCAGCGCTGAAGGAGCCCTTCGGGGTGTTGGTGGTGACCATCATCATCATCAACATCATGACCGCATAGCAAGACAGCCCAAATTGTGCCCTTACTGCAGGTCAGACACTCTTCTCGTGCTTTTTCCAAATCAGCTCATTTATACAACAACAATTTTACTGAAGGAGATTCAGAAATGCAGAGAGGGTAAGTAACTTGTCCAGGGCCACACAGTCGAGAAGTGGACAGAACTGGGCTGGAACCCAGGTTTTCTGAGACCCTACCATCAGCTGGCTTTTGAACATAAGCCTCAGCTAATTTTCCTAGCACGGAAAATGTTCTGAGTTGCCATCACACATTTAATGGCCACAAACTACTCTTGTGAATTATTTCTCTTTTGTAAAATTGGCCAAAGTGTGCAATGATCCCATCTGTCCCAAAGTCATCTTGTACACCCTACAGTAATGATGTGGGGATGAACTTCATTCATCTACATAGGCTGTAATTTTGAAATATTTATGACCCAATACAGCCTGAGGATTATTTAAAAATCAATTTTATAGCATCATCAATCTCCTTTCCTCACACAAGAAGGCATGCAGGGGTCAACAAAGAGAAAATAAAGTAGAAGAAGACACCTTGGAGTAGTCTTGGATGGCTCTCCACTCCTACATCTAATCACTATCCCTAAAAGATCCTTGCCCCTTCCACTCCCATCTGCCACCCTGCACATTGCCATGATTCCTCTTCCTTAGCTCTTCTAGAGTTCTCTGCAATGGCTTCCTGCCTCAAGGCTGCTAACCCATCATTTTCATCATAGCCAGAGGAATCCTTCTAGAAAATCCCATCAGGTCATTCTCTTGCTTAAAAGGATCTGATGACAGAGACAGAAAGCAGGTGGTGGTTGCCAGAGCTGGGTGGAAAGACAAGGGAGGCAGAGTTGTTTCATGGGCACAGAGTTCCAGTTTGGGAAGGCGAAACATTTCTGGAGCCGGATGGTGGCAATTGGTACGCCATGATGTGAACATACTTACTGTCACCAAAAGATACACGTAAAGATGGTTAAAATGGTCAATCTTACTTTATATATATTTTACCACAATAAAAAAAAATAAAAATAGGAACACCTGGCTGGCTCAGTTGGTAGAGCACATGACTCTTGATCTTAGGGTCATGAGTTTAAGCCCCATGTTGGACATAGAGCTAAATGAATGAATGAATGAATGAATGAATGAATGAATAAATAAATAAATAAAAGTGTATCTGGTGATTCCTAGTGGTCTCAGGATACAACACCCATTCCTCAGAAAGACAAACAAGGCTCCTCAGAATGTGGTCCCAGTCTTCATTAGCAACCTTATCTCCCACTTCCTTGGAGGGGCCACATGCTCACAGCATGTCCCACCCATTCTGCTACCCAGACACAGCATGCCTTCTCACGATACCTTGTCTCTGTCTATACTGTTCCTTCTCTCTAGAATGTACTTTTCCCCCTGCCCCCTCAATGGCCAAGAACAGCTTAATCTGTAAGACCCATTTAAACCAGGTCACCTCCTCCGAGAAGCCTTCCCACCTCGACACACCTGGCACAGATATGCCTTCTTTCTCTAAGGCACAGGCCCTGCCTTTGTCCCCGTCAGGCTCGGCAAGGCCTAGCAGACACTCAATAAATGTTTGTTAACTGTTTAATGAATAAGATTTTTGTCTCCATCCTGGGGGAGATTTTGAGACATACATAAATGAAGTGATTCATTTCTTAAAAGTATGATGCAATCTAGAGGTGGAATAGCATCTTCTGAGAGAGAGAGAGAGAGAGAGAGAGAGAGATCTTTGTGGATCTGGGAGGAGGTCAAGTTTGAGTGAGGACAAGCCTTCTGGACAGAGGTGTCAATGACAGCAAAGCCCCCCTGTCTTTCTTCCAGGAAGAGAAAGATGAGATCCAGGCTAAGGCTTTTTCCAGATTCCAACTTTCATGCCCCCCACCCCCACCCCAGGCTTTTGTGTTTCTCCATACAGATCAGAAGCCCAAGTGTAACTAAGGGACGTGGGCTGTTTTCAGGCTGCCCGGCATCTGAAACCCCTTCTGTTGTTTGAGGAATTCCTCACTTTATGAGTTTTAGTGGAGGCAGAGCCTGCTTTCCTCCCTGGAAGGTATATGTTCCTGATACCTGCTTCCCCGGCCTTACAGTGAGGTGTGGTGCAAGTGACTCAGGCTTGGCCAGATGCCCCACCCAGGATTTTGATTCTAGAAAGAATGACCCAAGAAAAGGGGATGGTAGAGAGTCCCTTCCAGGGGCAGCAGCTAGGCTGCCTTGGGTTTCAATGAGGATGGAGCCAATGCAGGATCGAGGGCCAGTGTCTTGTACCCACATGAAGTGCAGAGGGGACTGGTGTCAGGGGTCCAGAGGCTGAAACAACAGGGATCTTTCTGAGCAAGGTGATTTTGTCTGCAATGTGATTTTGGCTGTGGTTCTGGCTAGATGCCTGCCCTAGTCCCCACCCATTTAAAGGCCCGGTTTGCCAGCCTCCCTCATGATCAATAAGAAGTAATGGTCTCATATTTAAGTCCACTGGAGTCGTTTCTGCTACTTGCAGCTAAGGGCTCTAGTGCAATAATTAACTTTGTCCAAGCTGGGTCCCGGGACTCCAGGAAGGGGAAGGGAAACTTGCATTTTCTGAGCACCTAAGAGGTAACACAGCAAAACATGCTTTTCTCATTGAGGCTCTGAGAGTCCCGAGGGCCCCGTGAGGCTCTCCTCTAGGCCGGCCAGATGCCTGTGGATGCATGTCCAGCCTGAGCTTCAGCAGCGAGGCTCCCCATCCCCAGGCCTTCAGGGGCTGCCTGTGTGGCCACAACCTGTCAAAGCCCCAAGACTGCCTGCTGCCCGCTGCTGAGCAAATTCGCATTTCACCAACTTCCTGGAGGTTGTGGGTTTTTTAAATCTCTCTTACTGGGTCTCGTGTTCTATATCCATTGGTTCAAGAAACAAGTTGCTGCCTTTTCCCCTTTATTTCCGGAAGCTGTGGGACAGCTGTAGCAGGGCTGCTGGGTTCCGTTTGAACACACTGGGGCTGGCTGGCAGCTCTCCGAGTTGCAGAGCCAGGAGCAGGGCCGGGGATCCTCCATCCATTAGCATTGATTAGAACAATCCCCGTCTCCAGGCACCTCAAGGCACATTAATAGCAGAGCAAGGTGGCAATCAGCTCCCCTCTTCCAGGGGCTGCTTTGGATAGAACAAGCTCTTAAGGGTTTTGCTTAGATGTGTGACACCCCCAAATTTCTCACCTGGGCTTATCCTGGCTTTCAGGAAATCCAGAAAAGAAATTGTCCAAATTAGGGAGTTATTGTATTCAAAAGCGTTCCTTCCTCTGCAAAAGGTTGCTTCCCTGGATTCTCTTCGTTACTGGGCCTGATGCAGTTGGGAGTTTGTTTACAGAGCCCGAGAGGACTGAGAGGAAGGAGGGCCACAGGGGGCTGCCTAGGAGCTTCTAGCCCCTCCCAGCTAGAGTCCTGGGTGCCTCCAGCTGGGGGCTGGACCCAGGCCAGCCCGAAGCCTTCCTGAGCAAGTAGCCTCAGCTCACCCTGTCCTGCGGCCACTGTGCGCTTGCCCGTGACTCCTCCCTCTGTCCATCTTTTTGTTCATTTGTCCATTGGTCATCCATTTCTTGGCACCCAGTGTATCCTCCAGGCACCTTGCTAGGCACTGGGGCTCCCCAGGTAAATCCCGGAGGCATAATCCTGCCTTCCTGGTGCCTCAGCCTGTTGGGGAATCAAACCCAGGAGAAGTGATGTCATGTGCTTCATGTCAGAGAGCTCGCCCAGCTGGGAGAGGAGAGGAGTGTCATTTCTGCTGAGATTCTGGAAATGAGAAGATGAAGATGTAAGGAAAGAGGGAAAGAGCAGGAGCAAAGCTCAGAAGGGGCTGAGGCCCAAGAGAAAGAGGAGAAGCCAAGGCATAAGGAGAAAGGCTCCAATGGAGATCACTGGGGGCTCGTGAGTCCCCTGAAGTATTCTGAGTTGATTCTGTTTATCTCACGAGCACAGTACATAGCACTGTTCAAAGCACTTTATCCATCTTAACTCATCAAATCCTCATAATGACCCTCTGAAGAGGTATTATTATCATCATTCCCATGTCACAAATGGGAAAACCGAGGCACGGACTAGTTAGGTAACCTGCCCAAGATCACATATCTAGTGAGAAGTAGAGCCAGGATTCAAACTCAGGCCATCTGGCTTCTTCTGAGTCCAACCAGGAGCTGCAGCTAAGCGCTGCTGAGGATTTTTAAGCAGGAAAGTAATGTAAGGGTCAGACTTGCATGTTTTACAAGATCCTCCCCATGAGGGGGCAAGGAGGTTAGCGTAACCAGTCTCCCCAGCGTGGCCTGCACTTGTTAAGCTGCCTGTGTGGCTGAGCTGGTTACGGCAGAAGGAGGTGAAGAGGCGGAAAAGATTGCTCCTCTGGACACCAAGCTCTCCCTGGGTGGGCTGCTTTCCAACATGCTGTCCAGAGCTCTCTTCTTGGGGTCAGGCCCATCCAAGGCTGACTCCCACACAAGGAGAAGCAAGTGTACCCCTTCTGTCCTCCCAGAGGCATCCCCTGGGGCAGCGGACCAGCGGAGGGAAATGCAGACCTTCCTCCTCCTCTCAGTGGCTCTCCTCTTTTCCTCTGGTGACTCCTTTTCTCCCGAAGCTTTCTGGTGCCCGACATCTGCTGCAATCTCTCCAGCCCACACTCGTGTCTCTCTTCTCTCGACGTGCATAGCACTTACTGTGAGAGCCACACAATCGATTCCTGTGTGCATTGTTCTCTAACTGTTCTGTGTTCATTCAACCGTTCAACTGTCCTGAATTGTCTGGAGATGAGTCATAATTTGGGAGATGTTGAAGATTTGTTGCTTTTATGTACCCGTACTTAAATATATATAAGTATATCACTGACTTCTTCAACAACAACAGAGTGAGAACATCATGAACATTTTTTTGTGATGATTAAGGCTCATTGCTGTATGCCTCAGCCCTGTCTGGGAGAGATTTGTCGGGTGCCCGTCCCCTGATTGGCGCCAACCTCTAGAACTTTTTCATGTGCTTTTTATGGGTTTGATGTCTCTGCCCTGACAACTGATTGCCTTGCATAGAGGGGATCCCGACACAGCCCCTGGGGACAGGCCTTCTAAAGCCTCAGCTCTTACTCTGCCCTGAATCATCAGATGAGAAAGGTAGAGTGTATTCGGAAGGACTTCCAGGTCTAATTCTACTCCTGCCTTCTATGCAACCACCTCTAGACCCACCACAGGCTTGGAAACCAGGTAGGTGAGCACCCAAGAACCAAAAAGAGAAGGACACCCTCCCAGCTCCTCGTGAGCTCGAGGTTTAGCACCCCACCTCTGGGATCTCTGCCAACGTCCTTAGAGGTACAGGCTGTGTCGTAATCGTTTTTGGAATCCCAGCCTCTAGGATAGTGTCTGAACATGGTAGACCATTCAATACTTTGTGACCTGTCAAGAAATGGATTGAGCGTGAGTTAGGGCTTGGGAGTGCTCCTCTGAGCGTGGTGTGTGTGTGCACTCATGCGGGAAGTTGAGGAAGGACTTCTCAGGGGACCTGCCACACTAACTTCAAGGCTCTTCGTGTGCTCTTCATAGCAGATGCAATCCCGTGTTTATGGCATTTGTGAATTTACTACCGTTCTAGTGATTTCATGTATGATTGGGTGCATGGTAAGCATTCAGTGCAAAGAATTGCTATGAGCTGGGCAGCCCAGGTGGCTCAGCGGTTTAGTGCCTGCCTTTGGCCCAGGGCGTGATCCTGGAGACCCAGGATCGAGTCCCATGTCAGGCTCCCTGCATTGTAGCCTGCTTCTCCCTCTGCCTGTGCCTTTGCCTCTGTCTCTCTCTGTCTTTCTCTGTCTCTCTCTGTGTGTGTCTCTCATGAATAAATAAATAAAATCTTAAAAAAGAAGAAGAAGAATTGCTATGATTGGAAATGCCCCCCTTGACCACCTGGATTCACTCACCAAACAAAACTTTGCTAAATGCCTTCTATGGGTCAGTCAGGGAGGCAGAAGGCACATGAAGGTCTGCCTACTGGAAGGTCACGGGTTAACCGGAGAGATGGGCATGTAATTAATTAAAGGGAACAAACAAGGAACGAGAAGGTGCCCTCTCCCTGCAGATGTGTTGAGTGTAAAAACAGAGATTTCCATATGAAAATAAAATCAGCCACCGACTCACTGGCAGATATATACTCAGCCACCCACCAGCCTCAAATAACTAAACATTATTTCTGGGCTGGCAAACCTGGGAGTTTCTGTCTTCCATCTCAGATAGCACAGTCTTATTTATTGTGGTAGAAGAAGATTGAACTCAGACAGCCTTGTTTTTTTATCTTAACTCTATCGTTTACCAATTTGGACATGTAATGTAGCCTCCCTGAGAGTCAGTTTATTCAACCACACAGTGGGATTATAATACCTGTCTTTTGTTGAAAGGGTACTAGTGATACAGGATCAGTAAAGAAAACTCTTGGGGTGCCTGGCTGGCTCAACTGGTAGAGCATATGGCTCTTGATCTCGGGGTCCTGAGTTGGGGCAGGGCACCTGGGTGGCTCAGTTGGTTGAGCAGCCAACTCTGGACTTTGCCTCAGGTCATGATCTCAGGGTCCTGGAATTGAGCCATGCTTTGGGCTCTGCTTTCATCAGGGAGTCTGCTTCAGGATTCTCTTTCTCCTTCTCCCTCTGCCCTTCCCTTGTTTGTGCTGTCTCTCAAATAAAGAAGTAAATCTTTAAAAAAGAAAGAAAGAAAGAAAGAAAGAAAGAAAAGAAAAGAGAAAAGAAAAGAAAGAAAAGAAAGGAGAAAAGAAAAAAAAAGAAAAGAAAAAGAAAAGAAAGAAAAGAAAGAAAAGAAAGAAAGAAAAGAAAAGAAAAGAAAAGAAAAGAAAAGAAAAGAAAAGAGGGATCCCTGGGTGGCGCAGCGGTTTAGCACCTGCCTTTGGCCCAGGGTGTGATCCTGGAGACCCGGGATCGAATCCCACGTCGGGCTCCCGGTGCATGGAGCCTGCTTCTCCCTCTGCGTATGTCTCTGCCTCTCTCTCTCTCTCTCTCTGTGACTATCATAAAAAAAAAAAAAGTTAAAGAAGAGAAGAGAAGAGTAGAGAAGAGAAGAGAAGAAAGAAAAGAAAAGAAAAGAAAAGAAAAGAAAAGAAAAGAAAAGAAAAGAAAAGAAAAGAAAAGAAAAGAAAAAAAATTCTTACCACCAGGAAGCTCACAGTCTGGCTGAGAGAGATTAGATATGTCATAGACATATGCTTAAAGCTATTTAAAAATATCATGTCATTTGTTGAGTGAAAAAAGAAAGTTACTATTGTATTAGTTGAGATTCTCCAGGGAAAGAAAGCCAATAGGATGTGTGTATATACAGAAAGATTTTTATTACAAATAATTAGCAAATCCAAAATCTGCAGGGTGGGCTTATAGGCTAGAGACCCAGGAAAACCAATGTTTCTGTTTGAGTCTGAAGGCTGCCTGACTAAAGAAGAGCTGATGTTTCAGATGAAGTCCAAAGGCTATACGCTCGAGAAGTATCTCTTGCTCAAGGGAAACTACTCTTTTGTTGTTTCCAGGCCTTCAACTGACTGGATGTGGCCCACCCACAGTATGGAGCACAATCTGCTTACTCAAAATCCACCAATTTAAATGTTAATCTCTCCCCAAAACACACTCACAGAATAATGTTTGATCAAATACCTGGGCACCCTGTGGCTCAGCCAAGTTGACACATTAAATTAACCATCATACGGAGCAGAGTGAAGAATGTAATCTCATAAATGTGAAACCACAATCATATGTCCAAACAAAAAGAGAGAGATCTAGAAGGCAATCACCAAAATGCTAACAGTGGTCACCTCTCAGAGTCAGGCTCTCAAGGTCTTTTTAATCTCCCTTGTACTTTTATGTATTGTTTCATTTTTTTGGTAGAATGAGTGCTATTACATTTTCGGTTAACATTATCATCATCACTATCATCATTACAAAACCAATCAAGCATTTTGAAAAATACTCTATTGCCTGGCACACAGGAAATGCTGGGGAAATGGCAGGATGCTGGAACCCTTCACCAAGAGGCCGGTTGTCCAAAAGCCAGTTCAGAATGCCTGACATTCTACCAGTGAAGTTTTGTTCTTCAAATGGAAGAGCTTTCTTTCCTCTTAAAATACAAGTTGTGAAAAAAAAAAAAATACAAGTTGTGGCTGAAGAAACACCACTTGAAGACTTATATGTTTGTTTGGAAGTAGGCTCTTTATTTATTCATGAGACACAGAGAGAGAGTGGCAGAGACACAGGTAGAGGGAGAAGCAGGCTCCATGCAGGGAGCCCGACATGGGACTTGATCCCGGGCCCCCAGGACCACGCCCTGGGCTGAAGGCGGTGCTAAACCACTGAGCCACCCAGGCTGTCCAACCTACATGTTTTTTAATGAAGGGGTGACTTGATTTTTTTTTCCCCTTAAAGCCCATACACTGAGGGTTAGAAAACAGTTACACGGCCAAGGGGTGTCCAGGAGACTCCAGAAATGGGGCAACCATGGGCAAAGAGAGATGCCTGCACACGGCAAGAGTAAACTTCACCCACTGCAGGCCTGATGGAAAACAGTTCTACAGGCGTGACCCAGCCCTAAGCCAGGGAATGTCTGGAAGACTTCCCTGACCAAGCTCCCTTGATTTTCCCACCTGTCTGGTCTCTATGGGACTCTCATTTAGCACCTCCAGGTGGAGTGAACAGGGGGTAACTCTTCAACTATCCACTAAACAGAAATATCGACAAGGATCATCCAGGGATTTGAATGAAGAGTCCCACTCAAATGTTTTGCGTGTCAGTAAAATATCTGCCATATGGCAAGAGAGGAAGAAGTTCCTCTGAAATGACCCACTGCTCTGTGCAAATAAACCACCAAAATAATTTATGAGTAAACTCAACTGGGAAGACTCATTCATTCTGCAAAGTACACCGACTGTGGCCATTCCGCAGGCCATTAACTCCACTAATTACAGCAGTGATTCAAGAGAGAAGGCTCCTTGCTGCGGACGGGGACAGGCATCTCCCTCCCTCCTCTGTGCCCCATCCCCAAACACAGGGAAAGGAGGGGGAAAAAAAAAAAACTAGCATTCACCAACATGTGCGATGAGCCCAGTATCTATCTTCCTATGGGGTAGCTCTGCAACAACCCTTGAGGTAGGGTTGATTTTCACAGGTTCGGGAGATGAAGTTGGGCGGTGGGGTGGGCGGGGGTCATGGGTACCCAAGGTCAGGCTGGAATTTCGGATCTTCAGGCTTGGAATTCAGCGTGCTCCCTCTTGTTCCAGCAGCTTCTTCCCACCAAGTAATTTAGCAAAACTCACAAGATATGTAACAACTTCTCAGTACTTTCTTTGTGAGCAGTCTGCTCCCTCCAGTGCTTCCCAGCATGTTGGGTGTGGATGTTTAACACATTTTATCTTCACAGGGTGAAACCCCTGGAGAGAGGCTGGTCTGAGCTTTCCCAGGGGCCCTACCGCACCCAGTAGAGTTCTGGCACAGTGCAAGCAGAGATGCGCCTGAGTGCCCAGACCGGTGCCCAGGTCCGCATCCAGGTTCTCCCGCTCACCAGCTAGGGGTTCTGGTGTAATTCTTAACCTCTCTGTGCTTTAGATTCCTCATCTCTGGGCCGCCTGGTGGCTCAGCTGTTGAGCGTCTGCCTTCGCCCCAGGTCGCCCCTGGGTCCTGGGATCGAGTCCCATGTCGGGCTCCCCACGGGGCACCTGCCTGCTTCTCCTTCTGCCTGTATCTCTGCCTCTCTCTGCGTCTCCCATGAATAACTAAATAAGGGGATCCCTGGGTGGCTCAGTGGTTTGACGCCTGCCTTCAGCCCAGGGTGTGATCCTGGAGTCCCGGGATCGAGTCCCATGTCAGGCTCCCTGCATGGAGCCTGCTTCTCCCTGTACCTGCTTCTCCTTCTGCCTGTGTCTCTGCCTCTCTGTGTCTCTCATGAATAAATAAATAAAATCTTTAAAAAAAAGAATAAATAAAATCTTAAAAAAAAAGATTCCTGACCTCTGAGACAGATGTGATGGTCATAGTAGTACCTACGTCACAGTGGCAGTAAGCAGATTAAATGAGTGAATACGAAAGACTTAAAATAGCATCTGACACATGCATTTCACTCAATAAATGTTAGCTTTTTATGTGTCAGGGAACTGCAAGTTCCCAGGGCTTTAATTTCTCTCCTGAGTTCGGTCAAGTGCAGAGGTGTTCAGATACGCACTTGTCCCTCTAGACCCTTGTAAAATACTTTGTAATTTCATAGCGTGCCATTATTTCCAAGCAGTTTTTCATCCATGATTGCAGATGATCGTAATGATAGGAGTTGGTGCTCAATGAGTGTTTGATGATTGAATGAAAGCAGAAATGTTAGAGGCTAAGTTACAGAGTGCAGCAAAAACTTGCCCAAGGTCACCCAGGGAGATGGCAGGACAACTCAGACTTTCTGACAAAGAATTAGTGTGCTTGCCTGTTCCCTCCCTGCCTCCCACAGAGGTTCAGTCCCCTGACAGTCGCCTTCAAGGGTCTCTGTCCCACCCCCACTCCGGTCAACCTCCACCAGTATGTCCCCTTGCTTGGGCTGTCTCTAATTTCTAAGCTTGAAACTCACTGGTCATACAGAAAGCATTTTATCTGACCTTCCACATGCAAATTCTTTCCATTGGGATTTCTTGGTGTCCGGCTCCACCCCAGCCCACATGGCCATAAACACTTGTGTGTCTGCAGCTTGGCCCCAGGGATTCCAGAAATAACAGCAGGGCCCTACATTAGAACGCTAGGACATAGTAAGGCATTTTTGCATCCACACAGGCCCTTCCCAACCCAGGCCTCTCCTGTCCGTCAAAGCACAAAGCAACCTTTACAAGTCAGGACAGGGAGGGGCACGTAGGAGGGAGTTTAGATTTCTGGAAAGTCTGTACCTTCTCCTGCCATCTGTGTGAACTCTCAGATCTTCCATTCTAGAGATTCTCCAGATCTGCTCCAGCCCCCATTTGGATTTAAAATTCCTTCTCAGCTCTGGCATTCTTTGGCTTTGAAACATCCACTCCCTTAGACGTGCTAGAACTGGAATCGTAGCAGTGTGAGCCCAGATGGCAATTTTCATCTTAGGATGGCACAGAGGCCTCTTCCCAGACACCCAGGACGGGCTACCTTATGTGCCAGGCACTGGCAAAGTGCCAGGAGAGAAGGGAGTGGCTGGAGGGGTGTGCCTAGTTTTAAAGAGGAAAGAAAGTGCTAGAGATGACCCCAATACAAAGCATCTGGGGCAAACTTTCTCACTTCTCAAGAGTGTGAACAGCAGAAAGTCCAGGAGAAAGTCAAAAGTGAACATCGAGGGAGACAAGTTTAGGTTTTCACGTGTGCTCTGAAAAATAATACTAGAAAACAAAACCCATATACACATAAAACGAGATGGAAAAAACATGTATTTAGATGCATAACCTGCAAAGACGAGGAAGAGATATAACAACAGCTGCTTTGGGCGGGGAGGGGTGTTGAATGTGTGTTTTTCTCCAAAACATCCTGACTGTCAGAATAAAATTAGAATATCTGGCCATTGCCCGAGAGACCTGCCTGGACTTTCTTGGGGGTTTTACAAGAGAATTTTAGGTTTTGGGTGCCCGCCTGAAAACTCGAGTTGATCACGAAGACACATTCTTAAGCGACTTTCTCCTGGAACAAATTCCTCTTTAACGGGGATGGGATTATTTCTAATTCGCAGCTCCAATCGCAACGTCATTAAAGGCTGCGTTCAGCGTCTGGAGCTCCAAACCTTTGTCACGAATGGGAAGGTGGAGGAAAGAAAGGGGCTTGTGCAACCAAAGAGCCGCTTAGGTCAGCCTCGCGGGTCCTCCCCGCCAGGGCCGAGTGGAGCCGCGGCTGCATTAGCCCGCTAGGTGCAACGCACTAGATGCAATGCACGATCTGCAGCGCTGCTGCAGCAGGAGACGCTGCTACGGCGGCAGAGGTGGTGCGAACCTCCCGCTCCCGTGCCGCACCCACAAGCGCTGGGGGTGGCGGGGAGGCTGAGGGGAGTTGGTAACAGCATCGCCATGGCAACAGTGACGTCCTTTTACCCTGGATCTAATTGGAGGAAACCCCGTGGCCGAAGCCGCAGCCTGCCGGCCAACCGAACTTGCCCAAGCCGACCCACCCTCCTAGCCTCCGCTTCCCCTCCCGCCCCGCCCTCTTTGCCCCCTTCCGCGCGCTCAGCCTTCATTGGCCAGCCGCGGAGCCGGAGGCGGGACTCCCGGGAGCAGCTCGGCGCGTCATTGGGCGACAGGAGCGAGGGCCGCGGCGCGGCGCCCCGCCCCTCGGCTCCGGGGTAGGCTGAGACGGGAGGGTCCTCGGCTAAAGCCCAAAGCGGATCAAAGTGGTGGGACTCGCGCCGCGGCCGCGGAGACGTGAAGGTGAGCGCCGCGGTCGCCCCGGGTCGTCCCCGGTGGCCGGGCCCGAGGGCAGGGCGGGAGGCCGGCCCCGCGAGAGTGGGCGGCCTCGACGCCGCGCTCCTCGGGTCGGCTCTGGCGGCAAGGTGTGGGCCAACGGCCGCTTCCATCTTGGGCCGGGCGGGCGCGGGCGCGGGCGCGGCCCTGCCTCCCCCCACCCCCGAGCCGCGCGGGCCGCCTCCGCCTCCGCGGGGGGCGCCCCTCGGCCTCCCGGGCGCCGGCGGGGAGCGTGGGCGGGGGAGGGAAATTCAACTGGGCGGCGCGTGCGGGGACGGACAAAAGGGGCGGCGGGGCGGGCGGCCCGGGGCGGCGGGCGCATTGTCTGAGGGCGCCGCCCCCGCCTCTCCGCCCGCAGGCCGTCCGCACGCCTCCTCGCGATCCGGGTCGGTGCTCGCCCTCGCTCTCCTCTCCGCGTCCCCATGGAGAAGACGGAGCTGATCCAGAAGGCGAAGCTGGCCGAGCAGGCCGAGCGCTACGACGACATGGCCACCTGCATGAAGGCCGTGACGGAGCAGGGCGCCGAGCTGTCCAACGAGGAGCGCAACCTGCTCTCGGTGGCCTACAAGAACGTGGTCGGGGGCCGCAGGTCCGCCTGGCGGGTCATCTCGAGCATCGAGCAGAAAACCGACACCTCGGACAAGAAGTTGCAGCTGATTAAGGACTATCGGGAGAAAGTGGAGTCCGAGCTGAGGTCCATCTGCACCACGGTGCTGGTGAGTCCGCGCTCGTGCGCGCTCGTCCGAGCTGCGCAGGAGGGAAGGGGTGGCGGGAGCCGGTCCTTTTGTGTGTGAAAGCCTTTCATTGAGAATTTCACGGGGACGGGGAAAGAAACGTGGGCCGGGGCTTGCCTGATTGTCTGCGGACGCGTGGACGGTTGGAGATGTGGTTGTTTCGCTTCGTGAGACTCAAAAAGCTGCTTTTCCAGGGCGGGGTGGTGGTGGTGGTGGTGGTGGTGGGGAAGCAGATCTCTGCCCAGGTGATGGGCTGCTCCCGAACCGTGCAACTTTGAAACATCCAAGTAGGTCTGTGCAAGACTGAACATCATTTTCATCCGCGGGCTGAGATCTCGGAAGCCTTGAAATGTGCGGCATCAGCTCGCAGGCTCCAGCCTTTTCGAACGAACGTGCAGGCACCTTTTCGATAGAGACACTTCTGCGTGGAATAGGTTTTCCTCGCAAAGCTAGTAACGGGAATTTGTACTTCAGAAATCTGAACAGGTAGCTCATCTTTCAAGCAAGAGTATCCGTGGAGCTTTTCCGTACTAAAAAAAAAAAAAAAATCAGTGGAGGGGGTGGCGAGAGTTCTAGTTCTGTAGCTGAAAAAGGTACAGATAAATCTAAAGGACAGAGTGTCCTGATAAATTTCAGTATCTGGTAACATTTTCTTGCTATTACTTAGTTACACTTAAACGCTAATGTATCAAATCAAATTCGTTTCTGGAGCAGGCAAGAAAGCTTTCCAGGTTTCAAACTGTCCAGTCTTAGCAAGGGTGGCTATTGGGTGGAGTAGGTAACTGCTCTGATTCACTCTTATTAGTGAGAACATTTTTAGCTTTGTCATGGCATTGGATCTTTTGATCGGTAACAAGTTTTTAAATTTTAAATGCTATCATCATATCCCGGAGTGTTATTCTTAAGTACCACTTTTACAAAAGGCCTACTGAATTTTGATGTTTTAGGAGGGCTTGAAAGGCAAGCATGCTAGATTGGTGATTATTCAGGAAGGAATAGAAGAGAAAATGCCTCTTTCCTTCCCGACCTTCCTTTCCCTGCCCCATCAGATAGGTGCGGCAGGAAAATTTTTTCTTTTCCTTTTTTTTTTTTTTTAGTTCTTGAAGGTAGTTTTATAATACAAAGAATGAGTGATCTGGTCTGAATCATGGCTACCGGAGATAGGAGGTAAAGCGGCAATGCGGAGAGTGTACTTTATGTTGTATTTATAGGTTTCTTTAGCTTCCACTCCCTGCCTGGCATTGAGGAGGCACTTTGAAAGCTTTTTGAACTGAATTGCTGCCACTTGGCTTCAAGAAATTTCCCAACTTGAAAGTGATGGCAGACTTAAATAGCATATGGTAATGGTTATTGACAACATAGACTTTATTATCAAGGGAAGACTCGTACAAATTCCATATGTTAAGGAGAAGTTTTTTTGTGTGTGTATGTGTAGTAGTTTGGTGGCTCTCACGGCATTGTTTCATCCTCTTTCTGTTCAGTTATTACTTTGCGTTTTGTTACTTACCTTGCAGCAATTCAGAATTACCACAGAGCTTTTCCTGTTTTCCAAAAAGCAAGTGAACTCTGGGTCAAAGGAATATTTGTTTTATTTTATGGTTCTTAGAAATTTAGTTTTTATGATGGCATGAGGAGAAAAGAGTTTTGCTTTGTTGACAAGTGACTTGAAAGAGACACTAAGTATTCTAGACTTTCATACAGATCATTTCAATAGGAGAGAACCCCTGAAATGAGGACAATTTTTTTAATATACCAAGTGAAATAAAGTTTAGTTTGATTAGTTGGAGACACCAGGGTGTAAGTAAAGTGTTTTTTTTCTTTTTAACAAAATTGCTTAAGTAACTAATTAGATTTGATGGCCAGGCTATAAAGAAATCCTACGAAAGCCCATCTTCAAGTTGGCAACTGTATTTGAGAGCTTTGGTATGTGCATGGCACTTTGCTAAGCAGTATGGGGAGGAACAAGACTAGGAACCATAGATTTTCTTCCTCTAATCATTTGTAATAAGGAGTGCATGTGAGAAATACCCAAATGTATAATTTCCGTAAGTTGGTTATGAACAAAAAATGCTGTGTGGTTCAAAGGAAACGGAAACCCCAGGAAAGGCTTTACAAAAGCGTGGTTTTTGGAATGAGCTCTGATGGAGGAGAATCAAGAAAGCGAGGTAGAAATCATTTAAGAGAATGTCAGAGTGAAATTTCTTCATTTGGTTGACCAGGGAGGCATCAAAGGTTTTTGAATGGCGTACATGTGGCAGCATCTAGAATTCATGATTTGAGTGCTAATTACCAGCTTGTAATCTGAACTGACAGATGAGGAGGAAGTGATAAACTAGTGAGCAAGAGTCTGATGATTGATAAGTTAGTAATTTAATGCAGAGTCTACCAAAATAATGAGGAAAAAAGAGTGAAACATGAGATTTCTGAACGTGGGTGCTAAAATGAAATTTCCTCTTTTTTCCTTTGGTGAACAAGAAGATGAATTTGGTGTGGAGAAAAATTAAGTGAAACTGACTTGTTATAGAAGACTAGTAAAAGAGTAACCTGAAGGGTAGACAAAACTTTAGTTCTAAATAGAGATTCTTAAGCTCTTGGCTCCTTTATAGAGTAGCAGGTTGGGGTGAAACTATTTGGACTATTTACTCAAAATGACCATGATGTACAGCGCTTAACTCTTGATAATCACTCTATTGAGAGAGGACACTGAACTGGGGAGGCAGGAAAAAAAATTTAAATCCAAATGAGTAATTGTAAGAGCAAAGGAGGGTAAGAGGGCCCAAATGGCCAAGACCAAACTCTTCATAGTATCTTAAAAGAGGTTAGAGATTTCACCTGTTACTGGTGTCTCAGTGTTATTTGTGAAACCAGAGGGTTGGGCTTAGTTTTGAGTCCCTTTTCATTCTCATTTTTGGGGACTAGAAAGTTCTCTAGGACCTAGCCATTCAACCTCTGTTCTGACATTCTCCCAACTCTAGAGTCCAGGTTGAAGAACGTGTCATTGACAGTGTATGAAACGTTGGAAAACTAACAACAGTGTGGAAATGGTTTCAGGAGGAGATGATGCATGAGTTGTTGGTTTATTGGGAGTAGCAAAGTTTAATCAAGAAAGATTAATAAGTTACATGACAACCAGGCAATGTAAATAGCATATTTAGGGTATATGGGAGTCATTAAGAACTTAGGTGTGAGGTAAGGGCAAATCAAAGAAACCAAAAGGTTCACTAGAGCCTTCTGAGACTTGGGAACGAAATCTGTCATTTGCGAAGTCAGTGACCTTGGAGTAAGAACAAGACACTTAGAGAATGTACACATGATAATTTCTGTCACAGGCAACCCCATGTTATCCTTGGGTGTTGATGGTCTTTTAGTAGACTAATCTTAATAATCTGCTTCGGTATAAAATATAAATGTCTAAAACTAAGGTGTATATAAATAAGAATCACTTGAAACGGGATATAGAAACAAAGTTGTCTGTGTCCATGTGCAAAAGCAAGTGACTTTAATTTTAATTCAGTAATATGGTTGAATTTAGTTAAAGAGTTCTAAAATAATCTTTTACTGAAAATGTGTCTTGTGTTATTATTTTGAAGTAAGACTGATATGTTACTCTTGATACTTAATGTAGTTTTATTTACATAATGGAAAAATTATGGGCTGTGGAATCATAGGTACTGTTTTTTGAATAATTGCACCATAGCATTACAGTTTTGTGACCATGAACAAGTTTCTTAAATCTCTTGACCTGTTTCTTCATCTATAAATTGGTGATGATGGTGCCTGCCTTAATAGGCTTGTAGTTAAAATAATATCAAATAACTGATATTTATTGGGCATTTACTATACACTAAGTACTGTTTTAAGCATTTTATACTCCCTTTGTTCCTGTAAAGTTAAGTTGATAGTATTATTTCTGTTTTAAAGTTGAGAGCACTGAGGCATAAGGAAGTTAAAGAACTTGGTCAGTATCACAAAACTAGTAAATGGTAGAGCGGGGACTTGAACCCTAGTGGTAGGACTCCAGATGAGATTAAATAAAACCTGTTTAGTGCTAAATACAGGGTAGCTGACTGAAGATTACAGTGTGAATCTCTGTTTTGAGGAATTTGTACAGTTTAGTATAAGCCACTATGTCTGTACGTTGTGAAGGAAGAAAGATAGGTCTGTAGTGGACAAAACTCCAGTCTATAATTTTGAAGCCCTCCTCTTACACAGGATATTGCAATAAAATTCTAAAACTTCTTGACTCTTGCCTTTAAATTGTTAACTCCTTGAAGCCAAGAGTTGTTTTTGAATAGTGAGATGGATTAGAATGCTGTGTATTCAGACATACAAGTGTAAAGTTAAATCAGTGGTTCTCAACCAGGGTGAATTTACGCGCACACACACCCCTTCTTGGGTACATTTAGCAAATTCTGGAGACAGTTTTTGCTTGTCAAGAATGGGAAGGGAGGGGTGCTACTAACATACGGTGAGTTAGAGGCCTGAATGCTGCTAAGCATCATATGCACAGGAAGATCCACAACAACAAAGAATTTCCCAGCCCAAAGTGTCAGTAATGCCAGCGTTGAGAAACTGGGCTGGAACATGAATAAAGTGAACAATATTAAGTTGTACTGGATTGTATAAGGCCTCTCTTTGGGTTTTTATTAACATTGACATCTTGTCAGAACCCTTTGTCTAGACTTCAGTCCATTTTTTTTCCCTTGTTAATATCATGTGTGTACTATTTTGACTCTATAGTTCACTTTTCTGGAACTTAATCATTGAGTCCTGTATTTTCAAGGATGTACATCATGGTTGCCTCCAAAGCTCTAAGCTTTGCTCTTTGAAAAACTTGGCACAGAGAAAAAAGATGCAACTGAAATTATAGTGAAATTTATTAGGAATAGGTGATTAAAATTGATGAACAGCAAATATTCCTCTCTCATTCATAACTGCCATGTATGCTAGTGTATATGTATATATACAGTTACGCATATGTGCATATGCATATGTGGTTCCGGGCTTTAAATCCTTGGTGTGTGTTTATTTGAATGTTGCATAATTATACTAATGCCCTATTGAACATTTAGGTTGTAAACAGTTTTTCTCTATTACAGGCAACACTGGGAAGGACATCTTTGCTGGATGCTAAATGCTAGGAAGTGAAATTTCCAAATCAAAAGATGGGCTTATCTTTTTTCCACATAGCCCTCAGAAAAGATTGTATGCATTTACGCTGTCACCAGCAATTGTTGAGAATGGCCATTTCCCCTTATACTCTCCAAGACAGATAGGTTTTTGAGGATAACCAAAATCTAGTGACTGGAAGAGTTCAAATTTTACCTCCTTGTTCAGTTTTGAAGGTAATGAGGACTGCCTTTGTTCTCAGAAAGGGCTAGTTACCAGACTTTTTTTTTAAGTCTCATGTACAGTTTCACTTCTAAAATGGTACCATAGCATGGGATTAGTTAATTTAGGATGCTTAACAACTGGGTGATCGGCTTGATCATATTGATGTTCTTAGGTGATATTTCTCAATACCAGGTTTTGTGTTTAAGTTCCTTCAGAGGAAGAACAGAATATATCTTTTTCCTGTTGACTCTAGGTAGTAAGGAGGGGTGGTAGAGAAGACCTCATTTAAAAGATAGGAAGAGGGCAGCCCCAGTGGCACAGCGGTTTAGCACCGCCTGCAGCTCAGGGCGGCGTGATCCTGGAGACCCTGGATGAGTCCCACATTAGGCTCTCTGCATGGAGCCTGCTTCTCCCTCTGCCTGTGTCTCTGCCCCCCCCCCCCCGCCCCGTCTCTATGAATAAATAAATAAAATCTTTAAAAAAATAAATAAAAATAAAAGATAGGAAGAGAAGAAAAATTAAAGTTCATTCACTGCTACTTAAACTCTTAATCCATAGGTAAAGCAATGATGAAGGTTTCTTAAATCCTTCATGATAAATAATATGACCAAATTTAAAAACATTTTTTACATATTGAAGTATTTCAAAACAAAATGATGGTGATGGTATCTAGGACTTCAAAATAATGAGTGAAGACATAAATGAAACAGGAGAGTTCATGAATCAATATAGATGCAGCTGGCTTTAATGGGAATCCATTATACTATTTTCTCTGTTGTGTATGTTTGAAATTTTCTGTAATTAAAAAGGGTTTTTTCCTCCTAGAAATTCCACTCCTAGGTATTTACACAAGAAGAATGAAAATGTAAGTCCAGAAAAAGACCTAAAAAAGAATGTTTATATTAACAGTTCTATTCTAAGAGCAAAAAACTGGCAAGAGTCCATTAACGGTAAAGTGGGTAAACTGTGGTGTACTCATACAATGGAATACTATGTAGCAATAAAAATGAATGGAATGTTGCTATACACTACAAGATAGTTTAATTTCAAAAACATGCTAAGTAAAGGAAGATTTACCAAAAAGTACATCATGTAATCCCATTTATATGAAATTCTAGAACAAGCAGTAGTAGTCTGTGGGTGAAAAGTCAGAATAGTGGCCTCTGTGGGGATGGAGGCAGAGATGGACTTGACTGGAGGGAACTTTCTGTAGTGATTGTAACGTTCTTTATGTTGGTATGGGTTTGAGTTCCACGGGTATATGCATTTGTGAAAACTCACCAAATGTACACCTAACATTTATGCATTTCATCGTACGTAAATTTTGTTTCAAAAGTAAGGAAAACTAGTGATGCACGTACTGGTGTCTTCAGTTTACGTAGAAACTGTCCATTAATAGAAATGGATGGGTATGTGATAAAGCAAATATGGCAAAAGGTTAATGGTAAAATCTGGGTAGTGGGTATAGGGATGTTCGCTGTAGTTGGTAGTTGTTGTGAACTAGGGGTATGATATTTTACACTGCTGTGGTTGAATGGGACACCTGGGTGGCTCAGTGGTTGAGCGTCTGTCTTCAGCTCACAGCATGATCCCAGCGTCCTGGGATCAAGTCCCACATCAGGCTTGCTGCAGGGAGCCTGCTCTTTCCTCTGCCTATATCTCTGCCTCTCTCTATGTGTCTCTCATGAATAAATAAATACGATTTTAAAAAAGTAAAAATAAAACCTATGGCAAGAAAAACTGAAACCTAGGTCTTACTGCTGTCAAGGTATGAGCAGGTATGGAAAGGTATCAGTATCCACCTCAGAAAGGACTGATAGACTTGGCATCAGGTGAGCTTTTGTTTTTGTTTGGTGATGAATATTAATTAGATTGATGGAGTTATGATGTACAGTGGAAGACTTACATAATTGACCAATACTCTAGGGCAGTGTTTTTTTTTGTTTTTGTTTTTGTTTTTGTTTTTGTTTTTTTGTCTTTTGTCTTTGTTTTTAGTAAACTCTTTGTCCAATATGGAGCTCAAACTCACTACCCCAAGATGAAGTGTCTCATGCTCTACCAACTGAGCCAGCCAACCGTACCGCTAGGGCAGTAGTTTTCAAACTTCTTGGACTCTGGACATCTTTGCAAACCTAAACATATTGTGGAACCCAAAAGCTTTTGTTCATGTATATTATACCCGTAGGTGTTTACATTATTAGAAATTAAAAGTGAGAATTTTGTAATCCATTTAGAGTGCATTTGGAATAATAAACTCATTAGAAATAGTGTGTGGTTTTAAAAATTGTGATGTGTGCCTGGGTGGCTCAGTGGTTGAGCATCTGCCTTCCACTCAGGGTGTGATCCCAAAGTCCAGAGATGGAGTCCCACATCAGGTTCCCTGCGGGGAGCCTGCTTCTCTAACTTTGCCTATATCTCTGCTTCTCTCTCTGTGTCTGTCATGAATAAATAAATAAAATCTTTAAAAATAATTAAAATAAATAAAAATTGTGGTGGAATATATCTGACATAAAATTTACTATTTTAAGTGTACAGTTCCGGGATCCCTGGGTGGCTCAGTGGTTTAGCGCGTGCCTTTGGCCCCAGGGCATGATCCTGGAGACTGGGATCGAGTCCCATGTCTCCCATGTCATGGGGCTCCCTGGATGGAACCTGCTTCTCCCTCTGCCTGTGTCTCTGTCTCTCTCTCTCTCTCTCTGTCTCTCATTAATAAATAAAATCTTAAAAAAAATATTTAAGTGTACAGTTCTAGGGCATGAAGTATGTTTACTTTGTGCAACCATCACCATCATCCATCTCCAGAACTTTTTCATCTTCTCCAACTGAACTCCTTTATTCTTCTCTTCTGGGTATCACCATTCTACTTTCCGTCTCTAAATTTGACTACTCTAGAGACCTCCCTCATATAAGTGGAATTACAAATAGTGGCATCACTTTGTTATGTCTATTGTAGTATCACATCTCTTAGAGCTGCTGGAAAACCCTACTCAACCTTTTTTTTTTTTTTTTTTAACCCTACTCATCTTAAGAGTGACCATGAAAAAGCAAAATAGCATCTTAGTATTGTAAAAATGATTTGACTTTGTGCTCCTTCCCCAAAGAGTGGAAGGGGGACTACTAAAGGCCCCCAGACTGCACTTCGAAAATTACTAATACCCTGGGGAGATTCTGCTTTGAAGCTTGATAATCATCACTATGATCATCACTGGGTGATCGAGCAGTTTTCTGAGTAGTTGTCATTCATATATGGTGATAATGAAATTTGTAAAACCTTCCCCTCCCTTCTCATTGTCTCATCCCTTCATCCCTTAAATTATTTTAGGAATATAGGTTTTAGGAATTATTTCAGGAAGGGGCTCAGACTTGGTAACCAAGAAAAAGGAAAAGTCGGTTTTAGATAATTGAGTAATAAAGAGCCCCTATTCTTGAAGAAAAGAAAAAAAAAAAAAAAGAATGGTGTGTTGGAATGACTTCTGCTTACTTAAATTGAGAATGGTAATGTAAGGCTAAGATGATATCTCTTTTCACTCATGAATTCCCAACCCAAAAGCAGAATTAGTATGAATGAAATATGTAGGTTTAGCTAACTGCAAACTTGTGCAGTTAGGTTTGAAAGTTACACAGCTTTTGGAGATAGGTTAGATGTTAGCCAGCATGGTTGAAGTACCTCAGTGAAACTTGTCTACACACAGATCTTCAGTATCCATTTCACAGTTCTTCTATTCACATGACCTGTATTCTATGATCTTTCTGTCCTCTGGACCTTTTACTCCAGTTGGATTTAGTACTAAACTTGTATGTTATCCTTAGTTTACTGACTTTCAACTTTGACTGTGAATGTTCTCCTGTATGTTTGCATAGACTTTACTTGGAGAAATGGGGAAATAGTGGTACAAGTAGTAAGAACATAACTATAAGGATTTCTATAAATTTAATGTAAATGCTTTTTCTTAAAGGACAATCTTAGATTGCTGTTTTTAAATGTCCGGGTAACTATGGGAAATAAGGACATGAAAATGCTTAAATTAATGTTACTGATGTTCAGATTAGACTTTTTACTGGCCAAGTTATTCTTGCTGGTGTTTCTCATCTAGTATTAGTCTAGTATTAGTACTTCCACTTTCCCCCTTATTTTGCTTATTCCACCAAACAGATGAGAAAAATTTTGCTCTTTTAAGAACTACAGTGAAAAAAAAGAACAAAAAAAAAAAGAACTACAGTGTTAGATACCTGCTGTTAGCTCGCGGGGTGTTCTGATCTTTCAGCTTGGTACTGTTTCCAAGTGTTTAACTATATTGTATTTATTTATTTAAGGATTTTTTTAAAGTACTCTCTACACCCAGTGTGGGGCTCAAACCCACAACCCTGAGATCAAGAGTCGCACACTCTACCATCTGAGCCAGCCAGGCACCCCAGGAATATATTTTTTAAATCTTCCATGCATGTGTTGTCCTCTCATAATTCTGATGGACTATTGAAGAGGTTAGAAAGGTTACAGTGTTTACACATCCTTTAATCAGAAAATGCTTTACATTATTTGGAGGCTGATGACAGAGACCAGATAATTTGTTTCTTGGTGATGTCAAAAACTTATGAGTTTGGCAGGATCGATTATCCAGTTAATATAATCATGCTATATGAATGTTATTTTTAATGTAAATTAGGTTTTACCGCATTTAATTTTTTTTAATACATTTAAACATCCAGGGACTGCCATTTAAAATGGGAAATGGTGCACTATGTTTTAGTGACTTCAAATTGAGATGGGAGCCTTTATAAAACTACTGGTGGTTCCCAGAAAATTTTTTTTCCTCCTCCTTCCCCATACCTGCCAAGAGATTTGAAGTAGAAGAAAAATTGGGGACCATTTAATTAGAGAAATTATTAGGAGAATAACAACTTCAGTAGATGGGGGAAGGAGGTAGAGGTAGTGTGTGTTGGCTGGGCTGGATGGCTAAGTTTAAGAGTAAAAATATTTAAATGGCAGTATTTATTTGTTTGGCAAATTTCTTTTGTTTATCCAAGTTTGCATTTCATTTATTTTACACAGAGATAAGGCTATGTCAAGAAAATGACATTTATTTTTATATTATTTTTATTATGATTTATCTTTAATTTATTGCTGTGTTTAAATAGTGCAAAAAAAAAAAAGGCACATGGCTGGCTCAGTTGGAGGAGTATACAACCCTCAATCTGGGGGATTGAGTTCGAGCCTCAACTGGATGTAGAGATTACTTAAAATCTTTTGTTTTGTTTTTAAGATTTTATTTATCTGAGCGAGGGAGAGGGAGAAGGAGGCCCTTCGCTGAGCAGGGAGCCTGACTCTATCCTGGGACCCAGGATCATGCCCAAGCTGAAGGCAGACAGTTAACTGGCTGAGCCACTCAGGTGCCCCCAAATAAAATCTTTTTTAAAATAAATTAATATATAGTCCAGAGTAACCTGGTGCAGTTTGAATAACCCAGCAGGTAGAAGTGAGGGCTATACTTCTGTGTTATTTATAACCAGCTGTACATTTTTAGGAAGAAAAAGACTGGTGATCCTCTTTCTGCGGATGTCAAAAAAAAAAAAAAAACAAACCACTTAAATGATCCATTTTTGAGACAGACTTCTGAGAATTTCTAGTTTTAATCTAAATGGCCTGGCAGATGTTTATAAAACTTATTTCAGCTATTGATAGAACTAGTTTCCTATCAGTTTTCTTTCAAGATTTCAAAGCAGAATATCTAGCCCCCAAATCTGTTGAGTCTTTGGGGGACCTGCTAAGAATTGTTAGTATAGGTTCTCAAATATTTTTCCATAGGAGGTACCTGGCTGGCTGCCCCACGTTGGGCGTAGAACTTATTTAAAAACAATAAAATAAAACAAATATTTATCCATAGGATATAGTTCTATCTTTCCTGCGGTAGAATTTATAATTAGAGAGTTATGGGGAAAATAGGATTAAAGGGGTGGATGGAGTTTAAAAATTAATCTCTCAAACTCTGAATGTTTTTCATTTAACAAGTGGTCTCTGATCATCTGATCTTGTGTGCTGTTATTCTGTTTATAAATATTTTCTAAAATAAAAAGTCAAGGCACTCAATTTTAGTGATATTTTACATATATTTTAAAGTCCTAGTATTGAGTGCTATACAGATAATTTCCTTTTTTTCCTCTTTTTCCTGTAAAGAAACTTAATAATCTTCCTCTGGTTTCAAAGAAATGCTTGCAAAGTAATTTGTTTTAGTTACAGATACTATCTATATTAGAGAAGCTTTCTATCTTTTTTCACTGTCTTTATTTAATGACTTGGAATATCAGTCATATTTATCTTTTTTTTTTTAATTAATTTCCATGCCCAGCATAGGGCTCGAACTCACAAGCTAGAGATCCAGAGTCTCATACACTACTGACTGAGCCAGCCAGATGTCCCCATATGTATCTTTTAATTACATATAACTCAAGTTGTTTTTAGTATATTCACAAAATTGTGCAGCACACTACAATCTAATTCCGAATGTTTTCATCACCACAGAAAGAAATCCCATGCATATTAGCAGTTATTCCTCAGTCCCACTTCCCCCATCCCCAACAACTACTGATTGACTGTCTCTGTAGATGTGCCTATTGTGGACATTTCATCATACACATGGAGTCCTACAGTCTATGACCATTTGCGTCTGGCTTCTTTGACTTAGCGTAATGTCTTAAAGGTTCATCCGTTACTTCTTAATGGCTGAATAATATTCCATTGTATGGATGTACCACATTTTTTATCCAGTTCTCTGTTTATGGACATTTGGGTTACTTCCATCTTTCGACTATTTCAAATAATGCTACTGTGAGCATTCATGTATGCTTTTTTTTGAGTTTTTTCTTAAAAATGTTATTTGTTTATTTTAGAGAGAAAGTGAGTATATGAGTGGGGGGGAAGGGCAGAGAGAATCTCCAGCAGACTCCCTCCTGAGCATGGAGTCCGATGTGGGGGTCCATCCCACGACTCATGAGATCGTGACCTGAGCCAAAACCAAGGCTTAACTGAGCCACCCAGATGCCCCTGAGGTATTATTTTTAAGTAATCTTTATACCCCATGTGAGACTCAAACTCACAACCTCTACATGAAGAGTCACGTGCTATACCAACTGAGCCAGCCAGGGGCTCCCCATGTACATGTTTTTGTGTGGACAAATGTTTTTGTTTCTCTTGGTTATATCCCTGGGTTGTATGATAACGGTAACACTGTTTAACCATTTGAGAAACTGCTATAGTGCCACAGTGGCTGCACCATTTTAAATTTCCACTAGACTTTTTTTTTTTTTTGATAGACTTTCAAGTATATACATCCTCGCCAACAGTCCTAGTACGTATGAAGTACTATCCCATTGTGTTTTTGATTTGCATTTTCTAGATGATTAATGGGTGTTGTGTATATTTTCATGTGCTCACTGCCCATTTATCTGTCTTTGGGAGAATTGTCAATTCAAATCCTTGCTCATTTTTTAACTGGATTGTCGTTGTTGAGTTGTAATAGTATTTTATATATTCTGAATACTGTACCTTTATCAGTTATATAATTCACTTCTATAGTCTCCCATTCTATAGGTGGTCTTTCATGTGCTTGATAGTGTCCTTTGAAACACAGAAGTTGTTAATTTTGATAAATATTTGAAACACAAATAATTTTGTTTTCTTAGGTTGCTTGTGCTCTTCCCCCTGTGTAAGAATGTGTTATATTGTTAATACACATTTTCTTTCTCACCCAGCCTAATAATGAGGCCCAATTCCATACTCTCTGGAGTTTACCTGTGTCCTGAGTTCCTCAAGTAACTGCCCCTAAAATAAATTGTAACCAATTCACATCGGTACTGGTAAGCTTTAAGGATATGTAAGAATAAGGACTTTATCTTTCTTTTGTCCTCTCTATACTTTAAGCACTACTATATTTTTCAAAGTTATTTTTTGTACTGTGTCCAGTTCAGTTGAATATAATCAGTAAGCCATATAAATAAACCATTTAGTTTCAAATGCAGAATAATCTTCTTACCACAGTCTCTTAAATTCCTATTGACTCTGTTCTTCCCTTTGTGCCCTGTCACAGACCTCATAGACTAGAGCACTGTATATATATAAATATATATATAAATATATATATAAATATATATAAATATATATAAAAATATATATATATATAAATATATATATATAAATATATATAGCCGCAGAGATAAACGTAGATGGCATGGGTTAGCCATAGAGGGAAAAATTAGTCTGCAAATAATTTATAGTTTCTGTGATGTAGAAATGGCTTAATCCAATCTGTTACAGACTTACAGAAGACAAAGTTCATATGAAAGTATACTGGTGTCTTTGCTAGTGTATGCTATTATCTTTTTTTAGTAGTTTTCCTAGGATATCTCAAAACTTGACCCATATACTAAGTTAGCAAGGAAGTTTTGACCTGTTTTTAATCAATAGAACATACTTTCTATTAGGTACCAGGATGTCTGTCAGGACCAAACTTAAAAATTGACTTCCTGTTTTGTTTGGGTTTTTTTCCTTTTAAGGAAAACTCTGTTTTCTCACTACCATTTTTCTTTTACTTTGCAAATCAGTGGCTAGAGTTTTTTCTGGATACCGGTAAATTTTAGTTTCTCTGAGGGGGAGGAAATAGACACTGGTGTTAGCCTTGGTTCTTTTGGTAGCACTGATCTGTAAATGTTGGCATATTGTGGTTGTGTGTGTGTAATTGTTTTTTATGCAGATTGACAAATTTGGAAAGTAGTGTTAGTCAGTTGGACGTATTAAACTGTCATTCCAAACCTGTATATCTTGGCCAGAGAGTTTGAGAATCTTTGAACAGAAGGTATAAAATTCCTCTCTTTGCTGTTATGGCCACTCAGTATCCCGCTGCTAAAATATGAAGATACATAACAGACAGATAAAGGACTGGGCATTACATTTGTTTCCAATAATAATACCTGGAATTGGTTCAGCTGCTTTGTGTGAATTGAGGGTACAAAGACCATGATTTTCTTTGATACTGGCTATGGCCATTCATAGACACTCTGATATTTGTTAGAGGCTAAAACTTTCTGTTATGTGTCTTTACCACTGTAGTCATAACAGCTCTGTAGCTGAGTTGGAAGATAGGGTGAACATTCTTACATGTGAGCATTTTATTGGTTTTGGGTTTTCTAAAGTACTAATTATTTAGGGGAACAGAGGGGGTGAACTGTGTTCACCAAAAAGCCATCTTGGCCCCTTAAAAAGCACCATTGTCCTATAGCAGGTGTTGATAACAATACTACTGTCATTGGTAATCATTTTTCCCCACTAATGGGTTGGTGGTGGCTACAGATCTTATGGACCAAGAGAAGGAATTTAGAAATATTTGGGACAGAGAGATAGATTAAACTTACTCTCTTTTTAGTGAGAGCCCTGGATTTTTTTTTTCCTGCCCTTCCCCTCTAATTTATCCCTTTTAGCTCTTTACTTTCTTTTGCACACAAAAATAACCGCTTGATTGTATGGACTTATTTGACTTACTTCTTACTTTTATTGTAACTACAGTGGCACATATCCCTTTGGGTCTAAAGAATCCATATTAATTCTCTAACCATGATGATAATTCATTATAACAAAGTAATCATATTAATATTGATTGGTCAATTTGACAAATATCCCAACCAGTGTTGGGTTTTAAGTCTTTGTTACTTTTAGAATTATGTTTCAAAAGTTTGAATATATGGTGGTTTTTAGCCTAACACTAATATCAGTTCTTTCTCCCAAGAATGCATATGCACATTCATGAGTGCCCTGGAGTTGTATGAATTTTAATAAATAGTGACTATTGTGGGGCACCTGGGTGGCTCCGAGGCCAAGCATCTGCCTTCGGCTCAGGTTGTAACCCTCCACTCCTGGGTGGAGTCCTGCATCAAGCTCCCCGCAAGGAGGCTGCTTCTCCATCCATCCACCTATGTCTCGCCTCTCTCTGTGTCTCTCATGAATAAATACATAAAATCTTAAAACACATACACACACACACAACTATTGTTATCATGGTCTAATAATACTTTATCAGGGATTTCCCCACTGTGTTTTTTTCCCCACATTAAAAAAACAAAACAAAACAAAACAAAAAAACAATAGCGTACATTTACAGTCCAGGGTTTGTCCCATTGGTGTTTTGGGCTCCATGTCTAATTTGCTGGCACATTGAGAGTGGAACTGCAAGATTATAAATTGATCAGAGAATAATGGTCTTGTGTTTATTGCCTATGGACAGATTTACAGGGAGAACCGATTTTAGCATTTGGAAATTGGTGAGCGGAGAAATCCAACATAAGGCAATAGTTGGATGATTTTTTTTTTTTTAAATTTATTTATGATAGTCACACAGAGAGAGAGAGAGAGGCAGAGACACAGGCAGAGGGAGAAGCAGGCTCCATGCACCGGGAGCCCAATGTGGGATTCGATCCCGGGTCTCCAGGATCGCGCCCTGGGCCAAAGGCAGGCGCTAAACCGCTGCGCCACCCAGGGATCCCATGGATGATCTTAATGACTAGTTTGACACCTGCTGCATCCAGCCTTTGTATAGGTGCTTTGCTGTTGAAAGACTGTGTTCATGGACCGAGTACCCTCTCCTCTTAATAGTGTTAGAGATTACTCAGTGTTTCTGCTTTTTCACCTTCTCCCCAGTACCTGCTGTATTGCCAGCTTCTAACATAATGATTGCCAGTATGTTTTGCTTCAGGTATTTGGGAGACACCCCATTTTTGCTCCATGCTCTTCCTGCTGTTGAAGGAATGGTGATGATAGAAATAAGATTGGACATCAGTCACTCAGAACAGTGCTTCCCTAATGTTTTTGTGTTATGGCACACAACTATGTTTATATGATATACTGGGGAAAGTGAATTTTTCTCCCAGCTTCATCCTGTTGCTGTGATGGCAGAGGGGATCAATATCTTGTTACCATTTATATTAGTTAGAAGCTATAGGTTAGAGTCTGATTCTGGAGGATGGTGAATGCTAGGCTTATAAATTTATTCTTTCTTTAACAGGCCATTGGGATTTTTGAGCAGGAGATTATTAATACCCAGAATGGAATTTAAGGTTAATCTGGCAGCAGGGTATAAAATGGATTAGAAAAAGAAGAACCCTAAAGCCTGGTAGATCAGTTAGGTGATTGGATTAGTTAAGGTGAAATGATATGGTTAACTCGGGTAATAGGAGTAGGAATGAGACTGAGAAGATGGATCTGCATACTATTATAGACGCAGAATCAGTTGAGCTTGTCATCTGGTGACTGTAGGATGGGAAAAGGAGAGTAAAAGTCAAAGGCAATGCTGATGGCTTTGGGTAGCTAGGAGAGGGAAGAGGATGGTGTAATAATTAGTAGAAATATGGAATATAAGTATAGAAACAGCTTTGGAAATAAATTCATTTCTGTTGAAGGCACTTGAGATTTGGTAGAAACTCATTTACAAATATATGAGGATACTCAACCATACAACACTACAGAGAGGTTGAGAGTGTGAATGGGCTGCTGGCAGGGCTGTATTACTACCTGCATGAGTTTAGTCCACTTTATTTTTTTCTAAATGATTATATTTATTTGAGAGAGAGAGAATGAACAGGGGGGAGAGGGAGAAGCAGGCCACATGGGGCTCAATCCCAAGACCTTGGGATCATGACCTGGCCCAAAATGGACTGAGCCACCCAGGCGTCCTGTCGAGTGCATTATAAGAGTATGGCCTTTAGCCTTGTGAACTCAGACACACTGAGGGGGAACCCTTTTTCAGGGATAGATCCCGGCAATCAAGTTCATGTGACTGGGGATACCTGGGTGGCTTAGTGGTTGAATGTCTGCCTTTGGCTCAGGTTGTGATCCTGGGATCAAATCTCACATTGAGCCTGCTTTACCCTCTGCTTATGTCTCTGCCTCTCTGTGTGTCTCTCAGGAATTTAAAAAAAAATTTTTAAAGTTCATGTGGTGTATAAAACCAAGAACATTATTCATTTATAGTGAGGAATAACTAGCACAGATTGCAGTACTTGCGTTGGCATGACCAGTATGTTCTCTTTCAGTAGGCAGAGACTCACGTAGAAATGAAGTCATCATCAGGAAATTGTTTAGTAAATGTGACCTTATAATGAGGAATTCTGTTGCTGTTCAATGGTATAATGGCCATCATCTCCACAGCAGGGCATGGATTTTTCAGTGGGTTGATTGTCTATGATTTATACTCCTTAGGCTATATATTGGATTGTTTTCTTCATTCTTTTTTCTTTCCACGTCTCTGTTCTTTTGACTGACTCATCCTTATTTTTAAAGTTTATCTTCCATTATGTCAAATTATAGTCTTGCATTTTTATTAATTTGCTATACAAAGCATTATATATCAAATCTAGACAACCCTTTTCCTTCAGTGGTTTATAGTTAAGGAGAGAGGAGATCTATGTTCCCAAAGTATACCATGCTTATTTATTTGTCTGAGGTTTCCTTTTTTTTTTTTTTTTTTTTTAATTTTTATTTATTTATTATAGTCACAGAGAGAGAGAGGGGCAGAGACACAGGCAGAGGGAGAAGCAGGCTCCATGCACCGGGAGCCCGACGTGGGATTCGATCCCGGGTCTCCAGGATCGCGCCCTGGGCCAAAGGCAGGCGCCAAACCGCTGCGCCACCCAGGGATCCCTTGTCTGAGGTTTCCAAATGAAATCTTGACTTGGATAAAACTACATTCACGGGTTTGGGTGACTAAATATCAGAGGGCTAGGGGAGTAAGGCCAAAGGAAACATCAGGATGACACCCTGGTTTCTAACTAGGGCATTTGCTTTTCCTAAGAAAATGGAGTAGGGGTGGGGGGAGAATCAACAGATTGTGTTTACAAGGCAAATTTAATTTTTTCTTACGGGGTTTAAAGTCCCAATGGCCCATCCAGAGGTTTCTGTGTGTGCGCACATGTGTGTGCATGTAGAACACTAAGTCTGATATGTAAGAGAAAGATATATGTGGTGGTGTATGCTTGATGACGTTTATGTACCAAGCAGTATTCTGAGCAATTTGAATTAACTTACTTGATCTTCATGACAACCCAGTGAAGAAACAGAGATTGGCATCAACTGTTTGATGGATGAGTAAACTGAGGTACAGAGCTGTAAAAGTAAATTACCCAAATAGGCAAGGGGCAAATTTGTGAGTCATTAGCTTGTAGATCTTGGTTAAAGTCATGCCAATAAATAGCTCAAATGAACCCACACCTTCTCAGTTACCTTAAAATGAACTATTGAATGTTTGAGATCTAGATGATTCTGATGAAATATTTTTTCCTGGTAGCAAATTTCATAGTTAGTCATCAGATTTTAGAAAGTATAGTCATAAAGGCAGACACTTGTTGAAAAAATACTTAACTATACTTAAAAATGTAGAAATTTTTCTTTTTTCTTTTTTTTCTTTTTTTTTGAAATTTTTCTAAAAAGAGTTGGGAGACCCATGTCCTTTTTATGGCCTCAGTTCTTTGCACCTACTAAGTATGAAAGAACTCTGTGTTGCTAAGTAATCTGAAATATTATCCTTTGCAAACCTGATGTATCACACCTGTGCTGTTATTTAGCATCTTATACTAATTCTGGTTACAGTTTTAGGAACCAGTTTTAGGAGAGTGGAAACTTCACAGATTAAGACCAAGGAATTTTTCAATTACTTGAAATTTCAGTTACTGTAATTACTCTAATGGATGGCTTCTCTTTTATTCCATTACTTTTCTTTCCCACTCTTAAAAGGGTTATTTCAGTAAAGGTCTGAGTGGGAACTTTATCTTTGGATAGATTATTTATTTTGCATCTGCTTATATATGGTACTTCTGTTGGTTTAAGGAATTGCAGTCAACAGGTGTTTTTCTCAGCACCTCAAAGAGACTTGTTTTCTGATGAAAAATCATCTGTCAGGATCCCTGGGTGGCTCAGCCGTTTAGCGCCTGCCTTTGGCCCAGGGCGTGATCCTGGAGTCTCAGGATCGATTCCCGCATCAGGCTCCCTGCCTTGAGCCTGCTTCTCCTCCCTCTCCCTGTGTCTCTGCCTTTCTCTCTCTCTTTCTCTCTCTCTCTCATGAATGAATAAATAAAATCCTTAAAAAAAATAAAAATAAAAAAAATAAAAAATAAAAAATAAAATCTTTAAAAAAAAAAAGATAAATCATCTGTCGGGCATACTTACTGTCTCTTCCTTTATAGGTAACATGTCATTTCTCTGGTTGCTTTTTTTTTTTTTTTTTCCTATGGTTGCTTTTAAGAATTTTCTTGTCTTTGGCATTCTTCGTTTTTACCATGATGGTCTAGGTATGAATTTATTTTTATTTTCTTTTGCTTAGGATTCAGTGTGCTTTTCTCATCTGAAGATGATTATTGTCTTTTATACTAATATTGGGAGAGTCTCAGCCTTATTCCTGAATATCCTGAATATCATCTCTTCCTCATTCTTTCTCTTCTCTCTGGAATTCCAATCACATATTATCCTAAACATTTTTATTTAATGTATTTACTTTTTTTTTTTTAAGAGCAAGGGGAAGAGGAAGAGAGCGAATCTTTAAGCAGACTCCATGCCCAGCTTGGAGCCTGATGAAGAGGTTGATCTCATGACCCCAAGATTGTGACTGAGCCACCCAGGCACCCCTAAACATATTTTAGGCCTCTCTATTTGCATCCTTAGATTTACACATAATTTTTTCATCTTGATTTGTTTTGCATTCTGATTAGTTTCTTAAAATCCATTTTACTGATTTTCTCTTTTTTAATTGTAAAAACTTTTCCCTTTCTCCCCTCAATTCAGGCTGCCTTTTCTTAATTTATTGTACCCTGTACTTCCCCCTAATTTCTGTTTCCTCCCCCCCCCCCCAACCTTTTTGGTTATTTTAATCAAGTAAAAGTTTCAAACTTCTACAAAAATAGAGAATGTTCTAAATAACTCATTACCCAACTTCAGCAATTATGAATTCTGTTTTGTTTATATACTTGTTTATATACCCACCAGAAATAGTTCACCCTCCCCCCCGCCCCCTTTTAAAGATTTTATTTATTTATGAGAGACACAGAGAGAGAGAGAGAGAGAGAGAGAGAGAGGCAGAGACATAGGCAGAGGGAGAAGCAGGCTCCATGCAGGGAGCCCAATGTGGGACTCGATCCCAGGACTCCAGTATCACACCCTGGACCAAAGGCAGGCGCCAAACCGCTGAGCCACCCAGGTATCCGCCCTTCCACCCCTTTTGAAGCTAGTCCTGGGCAGCATCATTTATTTTATCCATAACTATTAAGATGTATATCTTTAATCATTTTTAACAAACTTATTTTATGTTTTATTACACACTTTTTTTTTAAGTTCTTGGATACTAACTGTCCCTTGTTTGTGTGCTGATCTTTCATAATGGTGGATTTGTTCCTTGAGTAGTTTTGTCATTTTTAATATGAATGTAGCTTTTTCTATGGAACTTATGTATGCCTTGGATTGGAAGTGTCTTTATAGTGGTTTTGGTGATTTGTTTCTGCTGGGCACACTGAACTTTGACCCATTTTTACATACATTTTCAGCTTGTGGATTCATACATTGTGTATGAAATAAAAATCTAAATAGCACTTGCACAGAACATGGATTCGGATTTTAGTTTTTTATGGGAGACTGTACCCACCCACCACACAAGCCCAAGGAATTGCTTTCTTGCTACTTCTCAGCAACAGCAGGCAGTTTTTCTATGGCCCCTACTACCTGCCCACACCACTGTCACTGTGTTATAAACTTTACTTTTCGTTTCATCTTCCTATCCAGCACAAGATACCCCTTTTTTCTTTTGGAGTTCTGTTGTAGTTTTTCTATTTTATTTGCTTCTATTTAGCATTTTGATTATTTTTAGAAGGGAAAGTCTGCCCAGTCTTACTGTATTTCCAGAATCAGAAAGTCTTGTTTTTGTCCATCTATTTTAAGGTAGTGAGTCACAAATTTCTTAAGTACTTCATACTAAGAGTGTATGTTTCTGTATGTGCATTTTAATTTGATGTACTGCTGTTCAGGTAACATTTAAGATGTATTACCATTTGATATGGTCAGGTAGACCATATCATTAAACACATTCAGACTTGTATTTTAACTAGAAGTCTTCTGTTTGTGTATTTTATTTGTGCTAAAGTTGAATAGTCACATTAACTTGTACTTCTCATATTGGTCAGAAATGTTGGTAGTATTACATGATTTAATATAATAAAAAATATTAACAAATGCCATTTAATTGCCAGTCTTTACATGAAATTTATATAAGATACATCTGGGAAATGAACTCATATCATTAACTTATAAAGAGTTTCTACAAATCAATTTAGGAAAATGGCAAAGGTTATAAATACAGTGTAGAAAAAATCTCTGACTTCATTGATAATAAAAGCTACAAGCAAAATACTCTGATATTTTTCCCTGGCTAGACTGGAAAAGAGAAAAAATGTTTGATAAGACTCTTGAATTCAGAGGATGTTGAGAAATATGAACATTCATAACATTGCTAGTGGGATTATAAATTGAAGTGGCCTCCAGGAAGGACAGTTTAACATTCTATCCTAAGGATAAAATGCACATTTGGTACATTGTTGGAAATATCAAAAGATTTGAAGCAACTTAAATGTTTATCAGCGGAGACTATTTAAACAATTATAGTATGCCCATTTGGTGGACTACAGTGCAGTGTTCCATATACAAAGAGGCAGTTATAAATAAATGGATATGGAATGATCTCAGAGGGGTTATTATATGGAAAAGGCAAGGTATAGAACAATGTATAGTGTGGTGACATGAGGGGGGGGGACATGGATTTTAAGTGTATAAAATATCTGGAAAAATGTACAAGAAACTAGTAATGATGGTTGCCTTGAAGGAGAGGAAGAACTGGATGGCTAAGAACCTGAGGAAAGGAGAGAAACTATCGCTTTAGAAATTTCTGTGATGGACTTGTATTATTTTAATGGAAACCAGAGTCTTTCTTTGTGTCAAGAGAAGATACAGATGAAGGAAGAATCCTTCCCCTAAGTCTAAAGATTTTATTTGCGAGAGAGTGTGTGCGTGCACACAGATGTGTGCCGCGTGGTGGGGGGTGGGGGCGGAGGGAGAGGGATAAGCAGACTGCCCTGAGCACAAAGCCCAATGCAGGGCTCCCCTATTATTCTTTCAGATAACCCCATCTATGTGATTAGTATTTTATGTGTCCTTAACTAAATGAAAATGAATTAGTAGGTATTTTAAATATGTTAATGTGATATACATTAAGACTTAAGGAGAAATAAAAGTAATTTGTAGTAAAACAGTATGTATTTCCATATATAAATGTTCACATGTCTAAAGTATAAAGCATAATGTAGCCAAATGTTTGCCCCTAAGAATCACCATGAATGCAAGAACCTTCAAATACAGACTTCCACAGTCTGTACAAGATTAAGATTCTCTTCCTGTTTCTCCTCTCTTTCCCTCTTAAACATACGCACGTGCTCTCATGCTCTCTCACGCAAAATAAATAAAAATAAATAAATAGATCTTTAAAAAAATAATAAAATAGAAGCTGTTCAGGGTAGCTCAGTTAAGTGTCTGATTCTTGATTTCTGCTCAGGTTATGATCTCATCAGGGTTGTGAGATCGAGGCCCAGGTCAGGCTCTGCACTCCGCAGGCAGTCTGCTTTATCTCCCTCTGTGCCCCCCCCCCCCCGCCCCCGCCTCCCCGGCAATAAGTAAGTCTTTTTAAAGAAGCAATAATAAGGGCAGCCCCGGTGGCTCAGCGGTTTAGCACCACTTTCGGTCCAGGGCATGATCCTAGAGACCTGGGATGGAGTTCCATGTCGGGCTCCCTGCATGGAGCCTCTCTCTCTCTCTCTCTCTCTCTCTCTCTCTCTCATATGAATAGATGAATAAAATCTTAAAAAGCAATAATAAAAATATAAAGATGTTCAGGGAAAGAACTGCTGTTAGGGGACGCCTGGGTGGCCCAGGGGTTGGGCACCTGCCTTGGGCTCAGGGCATGATCCTGGTTCTGGGATCGAGTTCCACACTGGGCTTCCTGCATGGAGCCTGCTTCTCCCTCTGCTTGTGCCTCTCTCTGTGTGTCTCTCATAAATAAATAAAATATTTTTTTTAAAAAAAGAACTACTGTTAGTAACATGACCTCACTTATTTCTCAGTACGTGCCTAAAAATTTTAGCGCCTTTTATGCAAATGTTAAATGGTACGGCAAGAAGTTTAATTCCTTATCTTTCAGTATTGAAATAATGCTCTGAATTATGACTCATGCCTTATCTTCAGGATGATTATATATCTTCCGAATTGGGATACTTACTAAGAATGAGAGAGCGCATAGAGTCACTCTACTTCTCTGGTATAATTTATTGTTAAAATGTGTGTTTGCTTGTAGAGGTTTGGGATTTGATACAGGCTTAAGTAAAGGAAGTAAGGAACCTGAATAGGCTTTGCAACTTGAGTTTGAGCTCTAACTGATCTCATCTGTCATGTTTTGTCAGCTAAATCACACAGCCTATGGGATCCCTTATGCTGGTCATTGGCCTCTATCTATGAAAATTTTTACTTCGTTCCTTCATTTTTTAGTTGGGCACCAGAGCTGGAGTTTCAAGACTTAGATTCCAAGTCTCTTAGTTCTAAATCAGTAAACATTTTAAAATAGTGCAAGGGCAATTCACTGTTCAAGGCACTCATTTTATTAAGAGTAGAAAATACTTCCATTGATTGATGATGTAATATATGATCAACACTTGGATTGTGTTACAGGTAATGTTACTGACTCCTTGATTAAGGCAACAAATCCTTTATGAGATTCAGCCCTAGCTGCTTTAATTGTAATAGAATGGTAATTTCTAAGAATAGAAGGTCTTTGGATTTTTTTTTTTTTTTTAAGATTTTATCTATTTATTCATGAGAGACACAGAAGGCAGAGACACAGGCAGGCTCCCTCCAGGGAGCCCAATGTGGGATTCAGTCCTGGAACTCTGGGATCACACCTTGAGCCCAAGGCAGACGCTCAATCACTGAGCCACCCAGGCATCCCAAATAAAATCTTTAAGAAGAAAGATCTTTAAGAAGCTGTGATTTGCCACAAGATCACAGAGCTAATAACAAAAGTCACTTTCACAAATAATAATCTAATTTCTGAAAAAAAAATTTTTTTTTGAAATTTTACATTGTAAAATAACCCAAAGTTACTCTTGACCTTCATCTTCCTTACTCTTGGACCCAGCCATAATTCTGGCCTACCACATGCAGCCTCTGAAGGGTTCCCTCAGACCTTTTACCTCAAGGGTGGGTGGTTGTGTAATTTCTTTCTGGATGACATAGGACTTCCTTCTTGAGTTTTACTTTGATTTCAATGTCTTGAATTAATCTAATTAAGAGTTCTGTCTAGAGACTATTTTTCATATATACTGCGTCAGTGGTTCTTTGTACTATATAAAATATTTAAAGTTGGAATGTTAGAAAAAGTTAGTTCTTACCATTCAGTAAATGTTCCAGTTGTTAAATAATTATATTGCCCTGTATACCATATTAATTCTTTAGTTTTACTAATTATATATCTAACATAAGGCCAAATGTTTGTAGATATTTTTGGCTATATTAACATTTATTTTATCAGGTAGTGATTAAAAATGCTCTAGTTTCAGATTCTGGCTCCATTTAATTAGCTGTATGACTTTGGACACATTTCTGGACTCCAGTGTGATTTTTTATTGTCAGTGGTTTGTTTATAGGTAAATGGTACATAAAGTGGTTAGAATGGGACTTGGCACATGTAGAGCACTTGAATATTTACTGAATTGAATGAATATAGTGTTGTTTTGATGGTAATATGTGCTGATTTAAACTGCTAAAAATATGCAGATAATGGTGAGTAGATATGCCCTAAAGTCAGAGATTGAATGTCTAATAGTTTTTTATTAATGAATTTCAATAAGCTACTAATAGGGAAGTGAAAAATCCTTAGAACATTTTTTTTTGTTTCCTTTTGATTATTTCGTTTGTATTTTAAAGCTCTTCACCAGTTACCAGTTACCTACTCTTTTCATTAAATCGGTTTCTTATATAAAGAGTAACCTATGTAATGAGGGACAGAAGCAGTTTATATTTTGTCTATAAAACAGAAACCACTTAAATGAATTTAAGGTAAAAATAATTGTTATAGTTTGTTGAATGCCACGGAATATTTCCATTGAAGCCAGGTGAATTGTTAAGAAAAAAACTGTTGATGTGATGGTTGAATTATTATATACCAAAATAATTGACTCCTAGAGAGAGAATTCGTATTGAAGTTTTGGTTTTTTCCTAGCCTTTTTTTTTGAAGACATGGGATTGAAGAGGAATGGTTATGGTACTGAATTTACATCAATTTCATTGCCATCCTATTTGTATGAGATTAAGCTTGCTCTAAGGTCCTTTAGCATCTCTTAAAGTGACCTCTATGGTAATTGATATTTTTCCCTCTGATTCTGCTCAGATTTGAGTTTCTTTGATCTAGATCTCAATTACAGTCCATCTTGTAATTTTGGGGAATGAGTACATCAACTTCTTTACAAATCTCTCAGAATTGTGGGGCACTTGGGTGCCCCATTTGGTTTTGTCTGACTCATGATTTTGGCTTGGGTCATGATCTTGGCGTTGTGGGATTGAACAGGCTCTGCACTCAGCTTGAGATTCTGTCTCCTTCTGCCCCCCCCCCCCCCCAATTCTCGAATGCTCTCTCTCAAATCTTAAAAAGAATCTTACATTTTCAAAAAGGAATGCATCACTTGCCTTTTCTGCACAAGTCAGATAACATTGTCAGTGCTGGAGAGAACTTCAATCTTAGCTCTCCAAGTCTTCCAGGATCATAAAATCTGTGGGTTGAAGATTTATAAAGGGGATCTCATGCTTAATCAGCAAGAATAATGCACAAGAGGGATCTCTGGGTGGCGCAGCGGTTTGGCGCCTGCCTTTGGCCCAGGGCGCGATCACGGAGACCCGGGATCGAATCCCACATCGGGCTCCCGGTGCATGGAGCCTGCTTCTCCCTCTGCCTGTGTCTCTGCCTCTCTCTCTCTCTCTCTGTGACTATCATAAATAAATAATAAATAAAAAAAATTTAAAAAAATGCACAAGAGAAATTAAAGGGGAGCTTTTTAAACTACATATAGTTAACTGATTCCCTTTCGGTCTTCTGACTTCTTACCAATGACCGTATGTGGAAAGATTTTCTTACTCAGGGAGCCACTTGTCATTTCTGATCCATATTGAGTTTTCTTAATAACTTTTATAAAAACTGTACACTTAGACTATATTTCTTAAGTATTCATAGCCTTTATTCTATCTGGTATTAATAATTAATACTGGTATTGATACTACTTGTTAACAGCCATGATCATTTGGTAAGACATGAAGCAGAATCCACTGTCTTTTTGGGTTAATATACCATCTCTACTACTGATAGCATGTGGAAAGACAGAACTATTCTGTACCTCTTGTTTCCTTCACAGATAGCCAGCTAGTGGCATCTGAAAAGAACCGTGTTACCTGGCTGAAACTCCAGGTTGAAAGTGATGTACAAGTACCTCTATAAAAGCCAGTATTGTCAATCGTATGTAATGGCTGGATGCAAACTAGTAATCCAGATTTGAGAAAGGAAGAGTTTAGCTCGTAAGTGGCTGTGTAGTTACTAGCGCAGTAGCTGTTGAGCCACTTGCCAAAGTCTTTGGGAAGGCTAGTAAGCCATCCTCAGGAGCATGCCCACATCTGGCTGTGGGAGTGAGGACAGATCGGTGCTAGAACCACATTTCCCTTCTTACCGCAAGTCCTCACTCAGGCTTTTCTCAGCCGCTGTTACCACACTTCTACCACATTTAATCACAAAGTGCTAGGTCTTAAAGGTACCAAGTAGCTTTTTTTGTGACTAAATAGCTTCACCAGAGTTGGCACCTTTTTGGAGATCCTCTGAGATCTTATCTTAACTGACTGACTCACTTGGAAGAAAAAGAAAAGTGAGAGGCACTTTGTTTTACATTATAGTTCCTCAGTTTGGGTACAAGCAGAGGTGGTGATTCCCACAGAATAAATACTGTCTTTGCGTTATTTAATACAACTTCTCAGAATCCACTCTTGTTTGAGTTTTCTTTTAAGATAGGGATGACTATGAGTCAGTTTGAGATTTCACAATAAGTAAAAAAACTTTTTGTGGCAGTCACACTGTTGCCTTTCTCCCTGCAAAGATCCTAAATTCAGGTGTTCCCCAAAGTAGTTTTTAAGTTGAAAGTCATCCAAGATAGATAAAAATGGTATTAGAGTAAAAAGTTAAAGTAGTATGAATTTAAGATTCTGGGAAAATTTCTTAGGTTCATTTTAGTAACTATTAAAATTGAATTGGTGGGATTCCTGGGTGGCTCAACCCTTGAGCGTCTGCCTTTGGCTCAGGGCCTGATCCTGGGATCAAGTTCCGCATTCCCGCATGGAACCTTCTTCTCCCCTCTGCCTGTGTCTCTGCCTCTCCCTGTGTGTCTCATGAATAAATAAAATTGAATTGGTGATGTTGAGCAGAAGAAATTCTTACAAGCTGATCCTTCGAATCTTGTCTTAGTTAAGAGGATGGTGGTATGGAAGCCTTCATTTTCACCGTTGCCTCTCTCATGTTTGGATGTGGCCCTTAATGCTGTGTTGCTGGCCTGGCAACTTTCCTGATTGAAGCCATAATTTTGATAAGAGTTTGCCAGTTTTATAATATATATAGACTTCTGGGGCTTTGTTGGGCAGTTTTAAAATTTTTGAAGTAATTTTGCCTGGCACACCTGGGGGGTGGCTCAGCGATTGAGTTACCTGCCTTTCTCTGGCTAAGGGTGTTATCCCGCAGTCCCAGGATCAAGTCCCACATCAGGCTCCCTGCATGGAGCCTGCTTCTCATAATTATGAAAATTAATTAATTAATTTTTCCTGTGGCTTATGTAGACTTAAAAATTGGGGGTGTAAAATATAATGTTTTTCTGTTTTTTTCTCCTTTAAAATAACATGGATGTAACCACTGCATTTTGTTTAGACCGTTTTTTTCTTTTTTCTTTTTTTTAGATCATTCATTCATTCATTCATTCATTCATTCATTCATGAGAAACACACACAGAGAGGCAGAGACACAGGCGGAGGGAGGGAGAAGCAGGCTCCATGCAAGGAGCCCCATGTGGTACTCGATCCGGGGTCTCCAGGATCACACCCTGGGCTGCAGGCGGCGCTAAACCGCTGCACTACCAGGGCTGCCCTAGACCTTTTTTTTCTTAAAGATTTTATTTATTCAAGAGAGACACACAGAGGCAGAGACACACAGGTAGAGAGATAAGCAGGCTCCATGCAGGGAGCCAGGATCACGCCCTGAGCTGAAGGGAGGTGCTCAACCACTGAGCCACCCAAGTATTCCTGTTTAGGCCACTTTTAGATACATGAAAGTTCTTGAGTTAGAACTGCGTTTTCTAAACTTTTTCTTAGCCTTTTTTGTTTTTAACCTGTAAAAGTCTGCTTTTACTTTTTCAGTAATATACTTACATGAAGGGATCCCTGGGTGGCACAGCGGTTTAGCGCCTGCCTTTGGCCCGGGGCGCGATCCTGGAGACCCGGGATCGAATCCCACGTCGGGCTCCCGGTGCATGGAGCCTGCTTCTCCCTCTGCCTGTGTCTCTGCCTCTCTCTCTCTCTCTCTCTCTGTGTGACTATCGTAAATAAATAAAAATTAAAAAAAAAAATACTTACATGAATTTGAAACAATTTTAACTGAGTTCTTTTCCAAACTTCTAATTTTGTATTGTAGTTGATATTTTCATATAATGTTAATTGATAATATTGGTGGCAATTTTTCCAGAATGCAAACATGATTGTGTCTGTTCCTTGCTTAAACTTTTCCACTAGTTTTATATCATTTAGATCAATGCTTCTCAAACTATGCACCTAGATAGAAGAGTGGGAACACCTGGCTAGCTAATCACTAACATTAGCACTTCACATGCTGATATCATACCATACTTTCACATCTATTTATTGGTTTTATTCTCCAAACAAACCTATGAGGTACAGGCATTAGTGTCTTAAAATTTCTATGAGAATTTTATTCTACTCCATAATATTTTAAAGATTGTATTTATTTATTCATGAGAGAGACACAGAGAGAGGCAGAGACACAGGCAGAGGGAGATGCAGGCTCCCTGCAGGGAGCCCGATGTGGGACCCCATCCCAGGACCCCAGGATCACGACATGAGCCAAAGGCAGAAGCTCAACCACTGAGCCACCTATAATACTTTTTTATTACAAAAAGATTTTTACGTACCATCAAGTAAAATTGATAGTTCAAGAAGATCTCTATCCTATTTGTCTTCTGTGACTTTTTTTTTTTTTTTTAAGAAGATTTTCTTTTTAAGTAATATCTACACCCAGTGCAGGGGCTGGAACTCAAAACCCTGAGTTCAAGAGTTGCATGCCCCACTGAGCCAGCCAGACACCCCCTCTTCTGTGACTTTTTATTCTTGTGGCACATCTTGTATAAATCCCTCAGTTTGAGAAGCGCTACTAGCTCATTGGATCCAAGGGTACATTTCTTTGAATAAAATAGGGAATGAAGTCGTACTTAGTTACTAACCCAATATTTTTTCAAATAATTCTATTCAGTAGACATGACTGTCATTGTTTCTAAAGTACTTTCTCTTGATCCCTGTATTTACCCTTATTTTGGATGAGCAGTAGTCTGTAAGAGACACTGAACAGCCAGCCCTGCTCTGAGCCATGCTGACTTACTTGTTCTGTGATTATATTCTTCATACTTGATGTCTTAAACATTTTGTTTCCCTTCTTTAAAATGATTGTGCCTGGCTGGCTCAGTCAGTAGAGCACGTGACTCTTGATTTGGGGGTTATGAGTTTGAGGCCCACGTTGAGTGCAGAGATAACTTATACACACACAAACACACAAACATGTAAAACTAAAAAAAAGCTGATTGCACATGCACATTTCTGAACTGATACATTCCTACTGTTCCTTCTTAACAAGTCAGAAATATCCCTTCAGGGAAATCCTGTTTAGCTAGTGGCCACCTCTAGCACAGCCAGATGCTCTCTCTGTGGTGCTACTATCCTAGATAAAGGATAAACAAGATAATGTTTCTGTATCTTACTTAAGACTGTGAGCTCCTTGAGGGCAAGAACTTTGTGTTTTCTTTATATCCCCTCTGGCCAAATACAGTGCCTGGCACCCAGCCAGTACCAAGAAATGCTTACTTGAATGAATGGATGAGTGAATAGACAAGCTCTTTATATTTAGTGTTTGATGTAACCTAGCTTTATTAGAAACTATGACTTGCTATAGGCCAAAGCATTCAACTGATGACAACTACATGACCCCTGCTCTCAGTCCATGCTTCAAGTCCAAGGTGGAATGGTTGTAGTTACTGTGGTAGTCCTTCATTGTGCTTACCTGTAATAAAATAGCTTTTTATTGGTACCTAATACTTTATCTTCCTTCTTTTCAGGAATTGTTGGATAAGTATTTAATAGCCAACGCAACTAATCCAGAGAGTAAGGTCTTCTATCTGAAAATGAAGGGAGATTATTTTCGGTACCTTGCTGAAGTTGCGTGTGGTGATGATCGAAAACGTAAGTATGTTTGGTTTATAGGTAAAGTTAAAAAAGGAAGGGAGGATAAGTGGGACACTGTGACAGTAGTCGCTATGTAATCTCCAGGTCCTCTGTAACTTTTTAAAAAATCTTGGAATCTACATACGATAAAATTAATGTAATGTGACCTTAATGTTCTAAAAAATGAAAATAGCCATGAATTTACATAATGTACTGTTTTTGAAAAATTAAACTCAAATTCTGGTGATAATCTGCTAAGATATTATTTAAAAGGCTTAATCTTGGGCGCCTGGGTGGCTCAGTCATTCAGCTTCCTACTCTTGATCTCAGCTCAGATCTGGATCTTTACAGTTGTGAGTTCAGGTCCTATGCTGGGCTCCACACTCAGTGTGAAAAATAATAATAATAAAGAAAAAATAAGAGAGGCTTATTATTACTCTTTTATACTTTAGAGTTTGGTGAAGCATATTTTTTAGCCCCCTAGTTATTTGCATATGCTTTGAGAGTTTGTGCTGTTACATGGCCTTTTGTGTCATCGTACCTTGAAACTTACTGGAAATTACAAAGAGAATATAGAAACAGCATGTTATGCTTTTTCTGTTTGACAATTTATTAACTACCTATTTTGAAGGATCATTACATTGACTACCAATACTTACAAGACCAAATTTCTGAGGAAGAGAGGTGAGTGAGAGTTTTGCTGGTATATAGTTTGTCATAGAAAATATAGATCTGGGAAAGAGAATAAATGAATTGCTAGAGTTGATTGTAAAAAGAAAATCAAAGCAATTTATTACTAGTGGACTTAGCCTCCTGGAGTATTAGTAGCTGAGTACAAGTCAGGTCCTATTAAATTTTGTGTATGTGCCTGCTATCATATTTATCAAATTCTAGTTAGAATTTTCACCCAATTCCTTATTTCTGGTAGGTTTATTAATTTGTTTTTAATTTTGCCCCATCCAAAAAGAGTGTACTTTTTCAAGTAGTTACTGTGGCTTCCTACCCTCAAAGAGGTACTAACTGAAAGTGGAACAGTTTTACCACCCCAAATATCAGTGTAATTGAAGATACAAAGAGAAAACTATTGCATCCTACTGTAACAATTTGTATACTAAACTTATTGATGTATAATTTCTGTTGTCATAAAGATAAGCAAAGCTGAAAGTAACAGATATTTGCAAGTCACAAGGATATCTTTGGGAGACTGGGACATAGCCCCAGCATTAATCTTATTTAACCCTTTCTAGCTTCCTGGCATTTCTATCCCTATCCATAGAATACTCCGGTAGACTGGGACTCATAGTCTGTATTTACAGCTTAGGAGCTGAGACCCCTTACTGCTACTCATTACAGTACTTCCTTAAATGCCAAACAGCAAGAACTCCTTACTATGTGAGGGCTCTACCAGCTATATTTAGATTAATAAGTGTGCCATTTCTGAAGAAGGAAAAATCCTTATATTCAGGCCATAAAAAGGTTAACTTTACATTTCTATTAGAGGAGTATTTCTAAAGCTGTAATGGGCCAGTGGTCTCATTGAGAAAACCTACCTATTCTTTTGAAAGCATGGCTATAGTCAGATTAGAATTGGTAACAATCACTGAACAGCTTTTTTCAGGAAGGTAACCTTTTTATTAGGCCAGTAATCAATCTCTTGTCAGAGCAGATTTTATTTTGTATTTTGACACTTTTATATTGCCTTTTACATAATACATCTTGATACCAAGGATTAGTATTGTTTTTACAAATAAGTCACAAAAAAAGAGATTTTGGTGGTATGATCTTTGTAAAGTGTTTTCATGATTTTGAGAAGAGATAGCCAAAAATTTTTTCTAGCTTTATTGAAGTATTATTGACGTGTATCGGTGAAATTATTTTTAATTGCTGCATTTCCAATTAGTAAAATTAAAAGATACGGAAAAAGAAAATTGTTTGAGTCACAGATCTGGAAAAATCCAATTGCACTATCTCATATTGGGTTTTTTAAAGCTGATTATAAGCAAGCAACATGGGACGCCTGGGTAGCTCAGCAGTTGAGCATCTGCCTTCAGCTCAGGGCGTGATCCTGGGTCCAGGGATCAAGTCCCACATTGGGCTCCCTGCAGGGAGCCTGCTTCTCCTTCTTCCTGTGTGTCTGCCTCTTTCTCTGTCTCTCATGAATAAATAAATAAAATCTTTAAAAAAATAAAAAAAGCAACATTATAAACTAGTTTCTCCATAAGCTGGTATGAGGTAATGTTTTCAGTTTGCTACTATGGTTTTAAAGGAAGGCCACAGAGAAAAATCCAGCTCTGCATGAGGTAGTAGCATAAGTTAAAGGTTAATATGCTGTATACTTGATGGATATTTTCAGTATTGTGCTTCTTTTGTCTCTCCCCCCCCCTCACAGAAACGATAGATAATTCCCAAGGAGCTTACCAAGAGGCTTTTGATATAAGCAAGAAAGAGATGCAACCTACACACCCCATTCGCCTGGGGCTGGCTCTTAACTTTTCTGTATTTTACTACGAGATCCTTAATAACCCAGAGCTTGCCTGCACTCTGGCTAAAACAGTAAGTTTCGGGTCATTCTTATATGTTCTTACTCATATTGATAGGGTCATTGTCATAAACTGGGAATCTGAAAATGATTCCATTGAGTTTTATTTTAATTGATAGTAGAACATAAAGTGGATGTTCACCTATTTTATAAAAATGGTTTATAGTTGTAGAGTAATGCAGTTTGTTTTGATGCAAATATCTACCATGGATATTAATATTTACCAGGCTTTTGATGAGGCCATTGCAGAACTTGATACACTGAATGAAGATTCATACAAAGACAGCACCCTCATCATGCAATTGCTTAGAGACAACCTAACAGTGAGTTGTTCGTTCTTTTAATTTTATTTTTAAGAATAAAAGTACTTCTATTTTAGTTCAGTCTTCCTATCATTTGGGGTGGTTATGTAAGAGCTACACTTTCTCTTAGAAAACGAGTATAAAGATACATAAGTAAAAGTATTAAGTGCTTGTTAGTGTTTTGTATTGGCCATCTGTTCTTTTGTGGGCAGATTTTTAAATTGAGTAGGCGTTTTATCAGACCTAGACCTTTCCTGAGAAGGTAGTAAGATTGTAGGAACTGTTAATATTAATGTCATTGGCTATTTATTTCATTGGAATGAAGATGTTGATAAATTATGTTAATATAGAAAGTTTTTGTGGTTGCAGTATTTTCTTCCTTTGGGTAAATTAGCTACAGCAGGTTAGGGACTATGTAGGTATCTAAGCTTTCCTAAAATCCTGTTGAAGTGCCTTGTAATGAAAATTCACTTTGTGAGCTCTGCATGATGTCTTACAGGCATTTGATGGGGGAATAAACCTTAACCTCAGTTTACTCCACCTATGCCTGTAGGCCAAAACCTGTTTCACTTAATTATCTTTTGTTTTTCTCTCTGCTTTGTGGATAGGCAGATAATGAAGGGAAAAGTAATGGAGAAAAAAAATATAAGTTGGACTTAGCTTTTATAGGTTCAAGTAGATGGATATGTCAAAAATTTTATGCTAAATGTGGCAGAAATAATTCTCTAGGCCTTCAGTTTGGAGCTTTGTCTTTTGCAAGGAGGGATTTTTTTTTTCTTTCCTTTTTAGTACTGTATCTGTTCAACTTTGCTGTTGAACAAGGAAGTTGTGATGCTTCATTCCCAGCCATTAGAATTCCCTGCACTTGTGGGGTAACACTGGAAGGATGGGCATAAAGCACTTCCATAGAAGAAGAGCAGATGGAGCCAGTACACCTCTTCTTAAGAATACTATGGAGCTAGAAATGCCAGTAGTCCCCTTGGTGTTGAATAGTGATTCATTTTTATGAACTGTTGATTGTAGTCAATAAGTATTGATAGTCCCTTCTTCACTTCATTGTTCCATCCTAAAATTGGAGATTCCTTGGAGATCAGTTCTGTCTTGACATCCTGTCTAATTCAGGAATGCTCTCTGCACCCTCCTGCCCACTGCTACTTCTTCTACCCATCAGGCAAGCATAGTAGGTTTGCCTCCTTTTTCCATAGGATTGCCTTTCAAATGTTTGGAAACCGTTATAATGACTATGGTTCACCTTCTTCCTATAAAATTTTTTTTGCCTTACTCATCTCATAAATGATATTTCAGTAGTGCTTTCAGGAAGAACATTGGGGCTGCTATGAACAGAGAGAAAGTTAAAATCTAAGGATATTGCCTTTTTTTAAAAAATTATACTATTTAAAAAGAGAGAAAGCTTTAAAAATATACTCAAATGGTGTGTTTGTGTGTCATTTGTAAATGCATAGTGAAAGTTTACAAAGATACACTTTGGGGAGGGAGTTGGTGGTGGTTGGGATTTTGAGAAACCTAACTTCCGTTCTAAGTCATGGTCTATTGTCTGGGTAACTTAATTTTTTTTTTTTTTTTTTCTCCTAGTTATGGACATCAGACAGTGCAGGAGAAGAATGTGATGCAGCAGAAGGGGCAGAAAACTAAATGCATACAGGGTGGTCATCCTTCCCCTCGAGAAACCTTTTTACTCATCTCCATTCCTTATTCCATTTGGATTTCCTATAGCAAAGAAACCCATTCATGTGTATGGAATCAACTGTTTATAGTCTTTTCACACCACAGCTTTGGGAAAACTCCATTCCTTGATTTGTGTTTGTCTTGGCCTTCCTGGTGTGCAGTTACTGCTGTAGAAAAGTATTAATAGCTTCATTTCATATAAACATAAGTAACTTCCAAACACTTATGTAGAGGACTAAAAATGTATCTGGTATTTAAGTAATCTGAACCAGTTCTGCAAGTGACTGTGTTTTGTATTACTGTGAAGATATGAAATGTAGTCATTACAATTTAAAAGTGTTCCACATAACTTCTTAATTTCTACATTCCCTCCCCTACTCTTCTTCAGGGGTTTCCTTTCAGTAAGCAACTTTTCATGCTCGTAATGTATTCCTTTTTGGTAGGAATCCAGAAGTATTAGATTGAGTGGAAAGCGTTTGGCATTTCTGCGCTGGGGGTCACAAATTGAAATGCCTCCCGTATCATATATGATGGAGGTCTTGTGTATCTGTGACAACAGGAAGTTTCCTTACTCATTCTTCATTTGCTGCTGTTTAAGTTGACAACTTCCCTTCCCAATAAAAATTCACTTACACCTACTGCCTTTGTAGTTCTGGTATTCACTTTACTATGTAATAGAAGTAGCATGTTGCTGCCAGAATACAAGCATTGCTTTTGGCAAATTAAAGTGCATGTCATTTCTTACTACACTAGAAAGGGGAAATAAAGTACACAAGTCCAAGTCTAAAACGTTAGTACTTTTCCATGCAGATGTGTACACATGTGAGAGGGTGTCCAGTTTGTCTAGTGATTGTCATGTAGAGAGTTGGACCACTATTGTGTGTTGCTAATCATTGACTGTAGTCCCAAAAAAGCCTTGTGAAAATGTTATGCCCTATGTAACAGCAGAGTAACATAAAATAAAACTACATTTTATAAACCATTTACTATGGCTTTGTAACAATGGCACACTCGTTTTAAGGGACAGATGAATTTACTACTTTCTGAAGTTTACTGATACTTCCCTTTTATCTTATGTAAATTGTAGTGATACCTGTACCTGCATTGTGATTGACTTGTCTAGGGATGCCTGGAAATGTATAAAATTGGACTACATGTCTTAGAGTTAGTATTTTACCATAGATCAGTTATGTGGGCCATCTCTTCTTCAGATGTAAATGATACCTAGTTAAGTGTTATATGGAATAAAGTGGACATTTTGAAATTAGAAGAGTTAATTATGTGAGTATGAGTGCTTTGGCTGGTGTTAGAAGTATGCTTCAGTGGATATTGAAGCAGAATGTCAAAGTTTGAGAGTATATTACTTGTTTAGTTTTCAGTTTTTGTAAACATTGTTGTGCCATTAGTGAGCTTCAAATAATTTTGATTTTATAATATCACATTGGCTGTTACACTAACCTGTCTTAGATATTGACCTGAGGATTTTTTTTTTTTTTTTGAGGATTTATTTTAAAGTCAGAAGATAATCTGAAAAATTCAGCTGTGTAGGATTAACCTTTATCTCCTAAAATGTGACCATGAAAAGAATTGAATGGGACTTGGGGAGATACCCATTTAAATATAGAATTTTGGTCCCCCCAAATCTAAGTCAGTAAGACACTACTTTTTTTTTTTTTTTTAAAGATTTTATTTATTCATGAGAGACACAGAGGCAGAGACACAGGCAGAGGGAGAAGCAGGCTCCATCCCGGGTCTCCAGGACCAGACCACACCCTGGGCTGAAGGCGGCGCTAAACTGCTGGGCCACCCAGGTTGCCCAAGACACTACTTTTTAAATAAAAAGTTTATTGAACATAGGAAGAGCATTGTGAATTAGGAGAAAGAATTACCACATTTTAACAAGTACTGGTAAGTACTATGTAATCACTGAGTAATTACAAAGTAGCCTGCCTGGTTGCTTGCTGGCTCTTCCTTTTCCTTTTCCTTTTCCTTTTCCTTTTCCTTTTCCTTTTCCTTTTTTTCTTTTTCTTTTTTTTCTTTTTCTTTTTCTTTTTCTTTCTTTCTTTTCTTTCTTTCTTTCTTTCTTTCTTTCTTTCTTTCTTTCTTTCTTTCTTTCTTTCTTTCTTGATTTTATTTGAGAAAGAGCAAGCATGAGCAGAGGAATTTGGGGGTACAGAGGAAAAGGGAGAAGCAGACTCCCTGTTGAGTGCCGACTTGGGACTCCCTATCTGTATTCTGAGATCGTGACCTGAACCAAAGGCAGATGCTTAACCAACTGAGCCACCCAGGTGCCCCAAAGTGGCCTTCCTCCTTAAAGAGCAGATTATTCTCAGCATTTAGTCTCAAATATCAGCCTCTCCTTGCTTTAGGAGAAAGTGGCCTCTAAAAAGGAACCGAGCCTTGTGGTATCTCTTGACCCTCTGATTCTGGGGCTTCCTTACGCTAGATGTAGAGTTTATTTGTAGAACACTGCTGAGAACTCAGTAGGAGAGAAAACACCTCAGAGGAAAGGAGTACGTGAATGAAGTTTCTGGTGGAGGAAAGGTTCAAAGGTGTATTTGTATTCAAACTTTTCAAATTACTTTCAGACCTCAAATGTTAAATCTTAACTATTTTATAATTCGAACTTATTAATTGGGAGGGTGGTTTGGGTTTTTTAAATGTCATTTTGGATTTAATAAAATAATTTGGGAGGATTACATTCTAACATGGACTATCCAAAATAGAAGCATTGGGGATTCCTGTTCCCCAGTGAACAGTACAGTGAACTATGACTTGTTTGAGATAAGAAAAACTACTTTTTGGTTGGGGGCAGGATTGGTAGAACAACATTCAGGTATATAATTTAAAGTATTTATCGGTGGAGACTTTACTGTGGTTTTTTAAAATGAAAAACACTAGAAAGGAGGTGTGTAAAAATTCTATTAGAGTAAAATAATTTAAGAAAATCAGAATTATAATCACTTATTTTTTAAATGCACTGATTTTTAAGGAGTTGAGCCAAATATTCAAAAACATTCGAGGCCTATTACAGGCATGGACATGTGACTGCTTCTCTCTAATTGTGAGCCTGATTTTATTTGGACTGATTATAGGTGAGTGCCATCTGAATATATTAAAATGAACATTTAACCTCATCTTTCTTTATATGGTTTAGGAAGATTTTCACTTTAAACTGGTGAAGGCAGTTACACTATATTTTCTTCTGACCTACATCTGTTGTCTTTCCTTCTTTAATTTGTATTTGATGAGCTTTGCAAGAGGACAGTTACCATGTTATGTATACCATGTGTAGTAACTACTGAATTTTGAGGACATTGCAATTAAGTTCCAATATAAACCACAACAAACTTTGGATCCTTTCAGCAGGAGCTTAGACAACCAATGGTACCCTGAAGATACGAAGATTATCATTATGAAATCAAGTTTGAAGCAGTCTTGCCATTTACTGCTTATCCACACTTTGTCAATGGCTATATGCCTTCAGAACTAATGTTTTAAAGGGAATAATAATAAATGTCCAGAGAATAAAGCTGGAGACTTATCTCATTTTCAGTTTAAAATGATAACCCCTTGAGCATGTCTATGGATGTTCCAGCCCTTTGCTTTACTTACAGGGAACCCATATTAATTAAATAGATTCTGGTGCCTGGTCACAGGCCATGCACATTCATATTTAATTGAATGGATTCCCCTCTCAACTTCCCTGTCAAGTTGAGAGGATTCCCCTCTCAACTTGACTGACAGGACATCTAATGAGGAAAAAAATGAAATTACTTGCCCAAAATTATGTGTCTTATTAAAGTGACAGACCTAGAGTTTGAATTCAAATGGCATACCAAATTAGTTTCTATGCCACTGTTCCCTGTTATAGATGGATCGGTTTGCTTATTATAGTGAGTAAATAAAATTAGTATTTTTCTATCGTATTTGGAAGTTTAGGGATTTTTTTTTTGTTTTACCTCTTACTCAAATACTTCAAATCTGTCAGTTTTGCCCTTTGAGTAAAACCTCAAGAGCAGCTTGAGAAATTCTAGGATATGCTAGACTTAACTCATGGTATGGAAACTAGTCTGAAAAGACCAACTGACTTACCTGAGGGCTCAGCAACTAGCTGTTTGGCCTGAAACTAGACAAAAGAACCAGATGCAAATAACCAAATTCTCAGTAATTCTGTACTAGCTAAATTGAAAAGGATTTTCGATGAAAATTACTCTATTTCTTCTCATCAACCAGATTTTAAAAATGAAGGCTTTACTTTATGCTTCTCAGATTTTTTTTAAGGGGTGAACCCTTTGACAATCTTAAGAGAAAGTAAGGAAATCACATTCATTGCCAAGCAGTTTGTCAAATTTATGGCTCAGATATGTTCATTGTGTATGCTTCCTGCTGAAGGCCATTGAATTTTAATCCTGCTCAGTGCTGTATTAGAGTGGGAGAGCTATCAGGCTATTCCAGCTCAGGTTTCCACTCCCGTTGCTCCATGTGGTCTTGGGCCAGCATTATTGAGGCCTGACTCTCTCATCGCAACAGGTCCTTTTTCTTAAGTATCTTCACAAATAGAAGTTCATTTCATGAGGTTTGGGGGTTAGACTTTTCTCCTGATTTTGGAGGAAAAAATTGAAGCACAGAGGCTAGCACAGGTAGTATGATGACGATTTGAACTTGAGTGGCCTACTTTCAAGTTGGTACTCCGCTCCTGCACTGTGTTGCCCTGTTTTTGGAGAGTAAAGCAATAATTGCTACTTTCTTACATTTTAGGTTGTAACCAGGTAGTGGATTGTGTCACTGCCAGTTTTATTTTGTTAATAGGATGGGAAGTAGGGTCCCTGGCTGTCTCAGTAGGCAGATTGTGTGACTTGATCTCAGGGTTTTAAGTTCGAGCCGAACCTTGGGTGTAGAGATTAAATTTTTTTTTTTTTTTTTTAAATTTTTGGGGACGCCTGGGTGGCTCAGCGGTTGAGTGTCTGCCTTTGGTTCAGGGCATGATCCCAGAGTCCCGGGATCGAGTCCCACATCAGGCTTCCTGCGTGGAGCCTGCTTCTCCCTCTGCCTATGTCTCTGTGCCTCTCTCTCTACCCCCCCTCCCTCCCCCTGTGTGTCTCATGAATAAATAAATCTTAAAAATCTTTGGGATGCCTCGCTGGTTCAGTTGATACAGCATGTGACTCTTGATCTCAGGTTCATGAGTTCAAGCTTCCATGTTGGATGTAGAGCTTACACTAAAATAATAGGATGGGAAATATATGACATGTTAATAAGGGTAATAGTAAAGTCAGTTTATGTAAATATTGGATTATGTAAAGTTTATTTCAAGTGAGCTTGGAAACCATTTCTCCTAGGTGATCTTACAGGTTTCTTTGCGGTCTATGTCCTAGGACTATAAATTCATAATTTTACTGTAGTGAATAATCCCAGTGTTTAATGGCTGGGCCCCTTCCACTTACAGCATTGTGATCACGGTGACACTTTCTACTTTAGAATGTGCTGAGCAGTGAGTCCCTTGGTGCCCTCTAGAAAAAGGAGAGACTCCCTCCCTCTTTTGAAAGTGATGGTTTTATTTCACATTGCTTGAAGGATTATGTAAAGATTAATTATTTTATCTTCCCTTTGTCCTCAAACACTATTTCTGCAACACATCACAGCCTTGGCCTAAGACTACGGAGGAAGTACTTAAACCCTGGACACAGGGCCTAGTTAGGATTTACTCAAGTAGCAGAGAGGCTTATTGAGGGCTTTCACGTGATAGGAATTACTAAGGGCAATTCATTCGAAATGCAGGATTGAGCCCTGAGTTAAAAGAAGTACCAAAAAAAAAAATACAATAGGTCTTACAACTCTAAACCCTTAAATTCTTTTGTGTGAGCTGGAATACAGCTGTTTCGGGGATATCTGGGGTTCTCAAATGCTTATCAAAAGGGTTAAGTACTATAATTTGAACTGAAGATTTAGTGATTTCCTTGCTAATTCAGACATAAAATTACATGTTGTGGGCTCATTTGTTTGGGAGGCAGGCTTCCTTCTCTACTTCTCTGGGGCATTTGCTTTGCTCTTGCGATAATGTGCCGCTGAGTGAAGATAGCCATCACTGTCACCTAGGCTACTTAGAAACGCCCTGTTGTGGTTATTCATAGATACTTGCATATATATACAAAAATCATTTTTCTTTCTGACAGCCTACTGTTTCCTAGATGTCATTGGTGAAAACTAGAAGAGGTTTGTTTAAAGCCAACTAAAATTTAACTTAGGGCAGCCTGTTTTCCTTTCCACTACAGAGACGTAGAGGAGTTAAGCCCACTGAATGCGGCTCGGGTTAACCTCATTTCTGCATATGTGTGGATGTGTATACTGGAAGTTGGCATTTAGTGTAAAAATACCTGCCGTTCATTCCATACTGTCTGACTTTAATAACTCAGGCCCCTGGCAGAGACCAAACCTCTTGTTTTCAGCTGATATCACCAGTTCACCCATCTGGACTTAGTGCTGTTTCTTCATCCTAGACCTGAGGGTCTTGAGAGAAGGCCCTGTGTTCCAGCCATTGTCCTTGACGCACAGTGTTCTTTCAGGTATCCTGGAACGTGGTAAGAACCTTGGAGGATTCACCGCAAAGATCTCTGAAGACTTGTGTTCTCTGATTGCTGGCAACACGACTACTTGAGAGCTAGGACAACAAATGGGACCAGATTGTTAACTCTTCCAAACTAGGCTGGTCTGTTCCCACGATTGCGTAACATGAGAGACAGTGAGACCTAAGTGGAGAGAGTAGCAGCCCGGAAGTCAAAAGGTCTAACTTAGACATTCATTACTATAACTTGCAGCTCTGCCACGTTCCAGGTGTAGGCTTAATCTCTCTCGGCTTCAGTTTTCTTACCTATGAAAGGTAGACACCTGTTCTGCCTGTGAGCCTATGTGTTTATTTCCAAGGGTAAAAGATTGTGGAAAATATGTATGTGGAACACTTACGTGGGAAAGAAGCCTAATTTCAGAATTGGAGAGATCTAATAAAGTGAAAACAGTTTTGTGGATAAAATCAACCACACTTTGAACAGACCTATTGCCCTAGATTTTCAAGGACATAGACACAAAAAGAAAATGACAGTGTAACTTGGGAATGCGAAGTTTAAAAAAAAAATTAAGCAATAGTTTTGCTTCTAATTAGCATTCTCTGATGGAATAAAATGGGGGAAGGTCATTGTGTTAAAATAAGAAAAATCAAGACCCAGAGAGTAAGTGCTGAGAATTGCCTTCGTTTCTCAAGAGTTAACTAGTAAGTGATTGATGGTGCCTCCAGGCCATAATTACCAACTTTAGCAGGCTTCAGGAGTACGGAGAAGGCCTGTTGAAACAGTGTTTGGTTCTGTAGGTGTGGAGTAGTGCCCCAAAATAATGTGCATTTGTAACAGATTCCAAAGTGGTGTGGGTGCTGGTCAGGACTTGGTAATTCTGAACCACTGCTTTAAGGAAGCATGAATAATTAATACCAAAGTAAAAATCAGGTGAGTTTCATGGCAGGGGAATAGAAAAAGAATTCTGGGAGGAGCAGGACACTTGAGATTTGTGCTCCCTTGAAGCTCATCAGTGTGACGGTTTTCCTTTCAGCAACTGAAATTGGGTTGTATATGCAGAAGAGCACCAAAGACTCTAGATAACTGCTTAGGCCCTCAGTCATCATTCTGTGTCAACAGTTTTGTATTAAAAGTAAAAATACAGCTTTACTCTTGTCCTGACCAAGCAGATTTCATGATTTGACAAGATGCTGAGAGGAATAAGTTAGTAGACTTGATCCTTAAGGCCTTAGGTAAGAAAGCCGGGGATCTGGCTGCTGGGTATGTGGCCAGAGATCTGCATTCGGTGTTAGTGGGAGATCCATGTTGATGGGAGATTAGTGCCAAGCTGAGGCAGGAAGCCAAAGAGGTGTCTCAGCAGTGGGCGGGAAGCCAGAAACCTGTGAGGGCGTCATGTGAGCTGACCTGGTTCTTTGGGTCTCCAGGACCAAACTGAGGGCCCAGTACTCCTGTTAGGTGGTAGAGCACTTTGATCTCTCCTGCTTCTCTTATTTTTATTTTTTAAGATTTTACTTATTCATGAGAGACCCAGAGAGAGGGACAGAGACCTAGAGGGAGAAGCAGGCTCCATGCAGGGATCTAATAGAACTAATACATAGGTATTTACTGTGTTTACGTATTTCATTTGCTTTTAAGGTGCGGGGCTATAGTGAAAGGATCAGAAAGCAACTTCAGGCTGGATCACAAGTGCTTCCTGTAGGGGGACAGATAACCTGAAGTGAGCTCTGCAAGTTTTGCTTAAGTCTCTAATAGATCAAAATAATGAGGATAGTGTTTCCAGTCCTGTGTTTAGCAATAGGAATTGACGATCTGGCACACCTGGGTGGCTCAGTGGTTGAGCATCTGCCTTTGGCTCAGGGGTAGGGGGGTGGGGGGCGGTGATCAAGTCCCACATCGGGCTCCCTGCATGGAGCCTGCTTCTCCCTCTGCCTATGTCTTTGCCTCTGTGTGTGTCTCATGAATAAATTTTTTTTTTTTTTTTTTTTTTTTAAGGATTTGACTATCTAAAATGGCTGGCTTCACCTCTCAGGTGTATGGTCTGAGGGGACGTGTTTAGTGAACACCTGGGACACCAAACACCAAAACACAATGCCTGTTGCATGTTGTGGCTCAATAGATCTCATCTGTGAGTGGAATGTGTGCAGTACACTGGCAGAAATGTCTTGAGTTTGGGCATGGGACATGAGTGCAACCTGCAGGAGTGTGGAAAAGTAGGCTGATCTCAATATTACAGGATGCTGGCTAGAATTTGTTTTGCCACTTGCCCAGTAGAGTTCCTGAACTTAAGCCAAATTCTACAGGTGTTTGTTATAAAGGTGAAGTCAGATGGTTCTGGATTTGAATCTTGTGACCTTGGGCAAGTCACCTCATATGTAAAACAGGGATAATGCTTCACAGGATTGTTAGAGGATTAGATGAAATATTTTATGTATCTTGCATGCAATAAATACTTGATTATGGTATGCCAGGCATTTTGCCAGATGAACAAACCAACAAGGGCCTGGTTCAGGCAATAGTAGGAATCTGATAGTTGTCTCCATAACGTACTGTGTTTCATGCCACTATATCATTTTATTTTAATTCTTTGTTACAAAATATTATTTGCTGAAGTATTAAAGCAGACAGCAGGCATTCTGTATTTTTTTTTACTACTACATGATTCAGGGTATATCTCTTAAGAAATACGGCATATTCTTTCATTATCACATCCATTTTCACACCTAACAAAAATCACATTCATTCTTTGGCATCATCTATTTAGTTCATGGTAGTCGTGCTTCCCCAGTTGTCTCTTCCCCCCACCCCCACTAGTTGTCTCAAAAGCATATTTTTAGTGAGTTTGTTGGAATCTGGATTCAGAAAAGGACCACATACTACATTTGTTTGCGGCGCTTCACATCTCTTACTCTAGAGCATGTCTCTTTTTTGGATGAGGGCGTTGGCTCGCTGCAGAAGCAGGATAGGTTCCTTTAGAATGTCTCTCATTTTATTTTTTAAAAGATTTTATTTACTTCGAGACCCACTGAGCAGGGAGCCTGACATGGGGCTCAGTCCCAGAACCCCAGGATCACGACCTGAGCCGAAGGCAGACAGTTAACCTACTGAGCCACCCAGACGCCCCAGAATATCTCCCATTTTAGATTTGTCTCTTGCTTCCTTGTGATTTTACTTAGCTAGTTTCTTTATCCCCCACCCATATCTCCTATAAGTGGAAATTAGCTCAAGAGGCTTTCTTGGGTTCAAGTTCAGCTTTTCTGGCAAGAAATCGATAGCTGTACTGTGTGCTTTGCTGTAGCACATCAAGATGGTGCCACATGCTTATGGATCTTTATCCATGCTGCTCCCTATGTCTAGAATGTCCTTCCTTTCCCTTTCTGCCTAGCAAATTCCTAGTCCTCCTGTAAAACCTTGTTTCAGGGTTGAGTGCCTGCCTTTGGCTCAGGTTGAGTGCCTGCCTTTGGCTCAGGTCGTGATCCTGGGGTCCTGGGATGGAGTCCCACATCGGGTTCCCCGCAGGGAGCCGGCTTCACCCTCTCTTTGTGTCTCTGCCTCTCTCTCTCTCTCTGTCTCTCATGAATAAAATATTTAAAAACAAAACCTTGCTTCATTGAAGTAAAGCTAATGAAAACCTATTGCTAGCTTATTAAAAGAAGAAGGCTCCTGATGGTTCCGGGGAGATGTTACTTAGGTAGAAATAGGATAACTGATCACTTTCTCCTCAATTCTTAATAGGTTAAACCAGAGTAAGAGAGATTACAAACACAAATTTGGCTGCCCTCCCTTTCTCTTTTTAAGAAGAATCTGAAGGGTGAATATCCACCTCTCCAGTTGGAGCTGAGAGCTCCTAACTGTGTAAAGAGAATATTGTACCCTCTCAAGTCTCCCAAAACTTATTTGAAGTTTGCATTAAGCACTCAACTTTGACCTGTTACTAAGGCATCAGATGTGACAACTGGTGAATAATTGGCCTTCCAGCTGCTCTTTTTGCGTATATTGTACTGTGTGGACATTCCTGTTACTACCAACTGTTGGACCGACCGCACACCTTATCCATCAGTTGGCATTCCGGAACTAGCCTGTCCTCAGCTGGGGCCCAGTTTTAGGAGTTGTCTAAAGAGTAAACCACTGTTTAGGCAACAGAACCCTGGACTGTAGATCAGAGGCCTGGGCTATCATTCCTGTTATTAACTTGCTGGGGGCTTTAAGATCACTGAACCTCCTTCTGGAAACTTCAGGAAGGCTTACAGATTCAATGAAGATGTTTCACAAGTATTTTAAACCCGAAGGCTCTGCTTTGATGTATATAAAATAGATTGCTGCATTGTTCCTGCAAAAGATCCCTTTGATGGATAGAGTGCTACAGCTAAAAGTAAAAACTATCCTTAAAAGGGGGCCGGGGCTTGAAAACATCACTGGACGGGGGCCGGGGCTTGAAAACATCACTGGACTAGATGACAACCACATTCCCTTTACTATTTAAAAATCATGTCTATGTCACTAACTGGAGATTTGTGTTTTGTTTTGTTTTTAAAAGTAATCCCACACAACATGAGGCTGGAACAACCCCGAGATCATGAAATTAAGAGTTGCATTCTCTACCAACTGAGCCAGCCAGATGCCCCACTACCTAGAGTGGGGTTATTTTGTTTTTTTTTTTTTTTTTTTTTTGTTTTGTTTTGTTTTAAATAGAGGGAGAGATAGATTTTTTTTTTTTTTGGTAAGATTTATTTGTTTTAAGGGGGAAGGGCAGAGGGGGAGAGAATCCTGAAGCAGACTCCACTGAGCGCGGAGCCCAACACGGGACTCCATCCCAAGACCCTAAGACCATGACCTGAGTCAAAATCAAGAGTTGGATGGATGCTCAACTGACTAAGCCACCCAAGAACCCCTACCTAGAATTTTTAATGGATGTCTGCTTTGAAATTATTTCTAGAACAAGGCAGGGTGTAAATAATACATAGCTAGATGGTCATACTGATGAAGTATCGAAGGCTGTATAGGATCCAGTGTTGTAATGCAGCATCAATTTATGTATCTGGTCTACACGGCTTCAGATCAGCCAATAGAGAAATGGTGATGTTCCCCCCCCATCCCCACAACTCTGTTATGTTCTGGCTTTTCCGTGTGACCTGTCCCTCAGAAGCAAAGCACAGGACTGCATGGTGACCAGGTAGATCAGAATTCAGGAATTCGCACACTGGAGAGAGGCACCACTAGACCAACAGTTCTCACTGGTGGTCGTGTAATCTGAACGGCATGGAAGCAAGAGTGCTTCTTTCTGTTGTCTAGATTCTAATGTTTTTATAAGCAGATCTCATTGATCAAGATCCTAGACTCTGGCCTCTTGGTTCCCTGCAGCAATGCCATGGTCAGCTGTGTGCACTGCCTACTGCCCATTGCCCACTGCCCAACTCAGTAGGGCCATTCACATGGGCTGCAACATTGAGTGATACCGCCTAAGAGCAAGGAGTCTGCAGCACAGATACTCCAGCTCTGTGACTTCTTTCTCCTAAACCAAATTATGGGTAAAAGATCTGTTTTTGTATAAAAAGGAGAGACTTGGGCGCCTAGGTGGCTCAGTTATTTAAGCACCTGACTTCGGCTTAGGTCATGATCTCAGGGTCCTGGCATCAATCTCCGCATCAGGGTCCCCACCAAGCGAAGAGTCTGCCTCTCCTTCTTTCTCTGCTCCTCCTCCTGCTCTTGCACACTTGCTCTCTTAAATGAACAAATAAGAATCTTAAAAAAAAAAAAAAAAAACAAAAAAGAACACTCATTCCTAATCAGCCAGGACTTTCCAAGCCTGAATTTGTTTCTTAATAAACTTTTATTGAGAACCAGCTGTGGATGGGCGCCGCTCCTCCGACCCTGAGCCAACACGTTCATGGAAAATCACTGAGCTATTTTAAAGGTGTAAAAAGCACTCCCCTAAGATCCCGACACTTTTCATTCAGGGCCTACTTCCCTCCAGCTTTGCTGCTTTTCTCTCAGTCTCCTGGTTATTTTATGACTCATGAGACACTCTGCCAGCAGGCAGGCCAGGGGGAGAGAAGGGGCCAGAGGCCAGGCACACGACTACCTCTTAGCTTTGGAAAGTGGGTGAGGAGGTTAAATTACCAGGTTAGGTAAAAAACATGGGAGTTTCTTGTGGATTTTATTGTTCACCCTCAAGCAAGAATAAACTGGAACTTGCCCAAAAGCAAAGAACAGATCATTCAAGACTATTAGCCAGTTATTTTATTTTCTGGGAACAGATTCATGAACTAAGATTCCTTACATGGAACCTGATAAACACATTTTCTCAGAACAGCATGTGGGGCCCAGGACAAGGACAGCTTTCCCCTAACTGGGAATAGAAGCAAGGGCTTGGGTCCATATCTACCATGTGACCTGGCTTCAGGGCTTCTTAGAACGGGATCAGTTGAACAATAGTGATTAAATCACAAGAGCTTTCATATTAAAATTTTGAAGACCCGGAAGAGTAGAAAACAATGCAAATTTATTCTCTTCTCTGCAGGCTACCTGACATCATCATCCTCTGTCAAAAGGGCTTTGAAAGACCAAATATTTGCATAGTGTTTTTTTTTTTTTTTTAATGTATGGCTTTTTTTGTTTTTCCTTTGATCATGCTGTTGCTCCAACAAATTGCTTTCAAATGCTACAGCTATTTTCCCATCTCTCTACTGGACAACACCAGCCTCTCTAAACCCTATAAGGCTGGTTCTCTTTACTTCCTGTTTGTTTTAAGATTTTTATTTATTTGAGAGAGTGAGAGAGAGAACGCATGCAGGAGGGAGAGGGAGAAGAATAATCCCTAATGAGCAGAGAGCTCAATGTCTGGCTCCATCTCAGGACCCCAGGATCATGACCTGAGCTCAAGGCAGACACTTAACTGACTGAGCCACCCAGGCACCCCTTACCTCCCTGTTTTAAACACGAGGTGACTTGTCAAAAGTAATTGCCGAGTGTCCAAGCCCAAACTGTGTGGCTGCAAAGTCCATACGCTCCTTTCTAAGCCATAATGAAATCTTCAAAGAACAGAACAGAAACTTGGAGGTAGGGATCCCTGGGTGGCGCAACGGTTTGGCGCCTGCCTTTGGCCCAGGGCGGATCCTGGAGACCCGGGATCGAATCCCACGTCGGGCTCCCAGTGCATGGAGCCTGCTTCTCCCTCTGCCTGTGTCTCTGCCTCTCTCTCTCTCTCTCTCTCTCTCTCTCTCTCTCTCTCTGTGACTATCATAAATAAATAAAAATTAAAAAAAAAAAAAAAGAAACTTGGAGGTAAAGCATCAATTATGGAAAACAAAGGGTGAGACATAGCTCCTGGACCAGACAACGGTGGCCCTTCTGCCTCCTTTGCTAGGAGGGCTGCTGTGATTGGAAATGGCATAGTAGTTAAAAGAACCTGGGGAGAATATTGAATAATGTTGGAACTTATGAACTGCATGAAAACTTCACTTAGTTGGGTTTGGATTAGGGAGCTAATTCTCATGTCTTGGTAGATGCTTTGTGTCCACTAAAAAACAGTCTCCTAAATATACTCTCCTGATTAACTGCTCTCTGCCTATATTTTTTCAGTTACCGTGGAATCTTCGAAAGGTGGAAAGTACTGAAAAATGGTCAAGGAGACCTGGAATTGACACAGTATCTTAAGTTGGCCCCTGAAAGGTGGTTAGGTTTTTGATAGCTAGAAATATGTTCTGAGCAAGAGGAATTTCAGAAGAAAAGGCAAAAGGGGAGGACACACACACAAACACACACCCCCCACCCCACCCCCACCCCCCACCCCCGTGTGCCCTGAGCCAGGATTAGTCCCTGAGGTCTGCATAACAAACGATCACACACTGGGTGGCTCAAAGCAACAGAAATCTATTCTCTCAGGGTCCTGTAGGCCAGAAGTTCAAAATGAAGGTGTTGGCAGAGCCATTTTCCCTCTGAAGGCTCTTGGAAGAGAATCCTTCCCTGTCTCTTCCTGGCTTCTGGTAAGTCGTGGGCAACCCTTGGTTATTGGCTTCTGGCTGCATTACTTTTTTTTTTTTTAAGTAAGCTCTGTGCCCAACATGGGGTTCAAACTCATGACCCCAAGGTCAAGAGCCACATGCTCCACTGTCTGAGCCAGCCAGTTGCCGCTACTCCATTTGCCTCTCTGTCATTACATGGTGTGCATGTATGTGCATGTGCATGAGGGGCTTCTCTTTCACATGAACACTAGTCATTGGATTTAGGAATGCATGACCTCATCTCAGCTTGATTACATCGGCAAAGATGTTATTTTCAGATAAGGCTAGATCTGTAAATACTAGGGGTTAGGACTTGAACCTATCTTTTTGGGAGGAGATAGTTCTACTCACTACAAGCATTAAAATGTCTAATTTGATGAAAATGGGGAAATTGTGAGATATCTGGCTGTATGTCAGATAGTTTATATTTATTTAATCAATACTGTTGACTTCCTTATGCACAGCATTATAACTTGCTCTGGAAGGGAGCAGGGTACCCCTGCCATAGGAGCTTTTGCTCTGGTGGAGAAAAGTAAGATACCAAGTAGACAACAAGGCAAGGTAAAACAAATAGATGATATGGGCACCTGGGTGGGTCAGTCAGTTAAGTGACTAACTCTTGATCTCAGCTCAGGTCTTGATCTCAGGGTCATGAGCTCAAGTTCTATGTTGGGCTCCATGCTGGACATGGATCCTACAAAAAAAAAAAAAAAAAAAAAAAAGGAAAGAAAGAAAAGAGAAATAACACATGGATGATGAGAGAAGCAAGAAACATGCCACGAGAAGAAGACATTTAGCTAGCCCTACCCAGACAAGAAGAGGTGTTGGTGGAGAGCAAGCAGACACAAGAAAGTCACTTCAGAAGCAGAAGAGAGGGGGAGGTAGTGAGGGATCATGCTGGACGATTTCGGGATCCCTGGGTGGCGCAGCGGTTTGGCGCCTGCCTTTGGCCCAGGGCGCGATCCTGGAGACCTGGGATCGAATCCCACATCGGGCTCCCGGTGCATGGAGCCTGCTTCTCCCTCTGCCTATGTCTCTGCCTCTCTTTCTCTCTCTCTCTGTGACTATCATAAATAAATAAAAATTAAAAAAAAAAAACATGCTGGACGATTTCCTTAAATACCAAGTAAGCAAATTAACTAGTGCTTCTCTACAGAATGAAATACTTAGAAATAGTTTATGAAACCCTAAAGAGTTAAAAAGTTAACGTAACTGGGGCATCTGCCTGGCTCAGTTGGAAAAGCATAGGACTCTTGATCTCAGGGTCGTTAGTTTGAGAGTTTGAGATTACTAAAAAAAATAAAAAGAAATTAATGTAACTAGATAATAGGGTGGTATCCTGACTTGGACTGGGGAACAGAAAAGGAATATTAGTGGCCAAACTGTGTGATCCAATTAGTGCTTGCTAGGGGCTGGGAGGGGGTAACAGAGTGACTGTGGGTGTGGAATTACTCTCTGAGGTGATTAAAATGTTCTGGAACTCTTAGCAAATTTTAAGATACAACACAGTATTGTTAACTATAGTCATTATACTCTATGTTAGATCCCTAGAACTTACTCATTTTCAAAGTGTAAGTTTGGGGGAACCTGGGTGGCTCAGTCTGTTGAGTGTCTGGCTCTTGATTTGGCTTAGGTCATGATCTCAGGGTCCTGAGAGAAGCCCCTGTCAGGCTCCATGCTCAGAAGGGAGTCTGCTTGAGTCTTGCTCTCCTTCTCTGTCCCTCCTCCTGCTCATATGCTCTCTCTCTCTCTCAATAAATCTTTAATTTTTATTTTTTTTTTTTATTATTTATTTATGATAGTCACACAGAGAGAGAGAGAGAGGCAGAGACACAGGCAGAGGGAGAAGCAGGCTCCATGCACCGGGAGCCCGATGTGGGATTCGATCCCGGGTCTCCAGGATCGCGCCCTGGGCCAAAGGCAGGCGCCAAACCGCTGCGCCACCCAGGGATCCTTTTTTTTTTTTAATTTTTATTTATTTATTTTTATTATTTATTTATGATAGTCACACAGAGAGAGAGAGAGAGGCAGAGACACAGGCAGAGGGAGAAGCAGGCTCCATGCACCGGGAGCCCGATGTGGGATTCGATCCCGGGTCTCCAGGATCGCGTCAATAAATCTTAAAAAACAAAACCAAACCTGAAAGTGTGTGCCTTTGATCAGCATATCCCATTCCCACCTGTCCTCTCCCAGCCCCTGGCAATCACCTGAATTTGCCTTTTTAAAAATTACACATCTGAGTGACTTTGTACATGTACAGTATTTGTCTTTCTGTGTCTGATTTATTTCACTTATAATAATGTCCTCCAGTTTCATTCATGTTGGAAATAACAGGAATTCCATTTTTAGGGCTGAATAATATTCCATTGTATGTCTATACTACATTTTCTTTAATCATCCATCTCTCTGAATACTTGGCCTTGTTTCCCTATCTGGGCTATTGTACATAATGCTGCAATGAACATGACAGTGTGGATAGGTCTTCAAAATACTGATTTCATTGCCTTTGGGGATATTATTCTTAAAATACTAGTAGAATTGCCAGATCTTAAACATTCAACAACTGAGTCTGTTTTTCTGAAAGGTGCTAAATAGAACAGGTTTTCAATTAAGGTCGCTGGCCACTGTAGAACCAGAGGGTAATTGGTGATGGCCTCCTCTCTGGGGCCTGTCAACCCAAGAGTGATGACTTATGGCCACTTTAGACCTGAAGTAATTTCAAACCAGCACGAGTTTCCATTTTTTCTCTTTATCCAATCTACTCTCTATATTCAGTTATTCATGCGGTTCAATTACTCTGAGATCTCAAGGGAGAGAGAAAGGATCAAAGAACAGAAAGAACTAACACAGCTCCATATTTTCTATGGCATATAATATAAGGAGGTATGATTCCTCTGCTCACGATGTCCAGTGAGTTGCTGCAAATAATCCTCTGATAAAGATGCCTGATAAGAAAAAGGCATAAAAAAGATGCCTGATAAGAAAAAGGCATTAAAAAATGTGTGTATGTGTGTGTGTGAGAGAAAGAGAGAGAGAGAAATGGTTACTAAAAATTTTTAGAAATGAATCTCCTTGAAATAATATTTTCAATGAAATGGCTTGTTTCCAAAAAAAAAAAAAAAATGAAATGGCTTGTTTCCTTCTCTTTTTGAACTTGGGAGGAAATATTATTCCAGTTCCAATTAGGCCTGGTTATTGTCTTGCCCATTAAAATAATTTACAAAAAATTATTGCTCAGGATCCTCAAATATTATGCTTTGCTCTATGCATGATGTATTTTTCAATTTTCTTTCTAAAAGAATCTGAAATAAGTTACAATTTCTGAACTAAAATCTTGGATGTAATCATCTACCAAGAACTCTAGTTTCCAAGAGAGGAAAAAATAAAACAAGAGTTAAAAAATAAAACGAGGAAATCAGAGAGGGAGAAAACCATAAAAGGCTCTTAATCATAGGAAACAAACTGAAGTTCATTGGTGGGGAAAGCAGATGCTTAACTGACTGAGCATCCCAGGTGGCCTCAGATTTAAACTTTTTAATTCATGTAAGAGTACTATAGCTGGGACATCTTGTAACTTCTTGTATTTTTCAAAAGACTTATTATCTGAACTACATTTTACCTTATTTTAAAATGCTAAGTTCAGGGGCACCTGGGTGGCTCTGTTGGTGAAGCGTTGCCTTTGGCTCAGGTCAAGATCCCAGGAGTCTGGGATCAAGTCCCACATCTGAGACTGAGCAGGGAGCCTGCTTCTCCCTCTGCCCCTCCTTGCCCTTTCCTGCCTCTTGCGTTCTCTCTCTCAAATAAATAAAATCTTCTTAAAAATTAAAAAAAAGGGATCCCTGGGTGGCGCAGCGGTTTGGCGCCTGCCTTTGGCCCAGGGCGTGATCCTGGAGACCCGGGATCGAATCCCACGTCGGGCTCCCGGTGCATGGAGCCTGCTTCTCCCTCTGCCTGTGTCTCTGCCCCTCTCTCTCTCTCTCTCTGTGTTTGACTATCATAAATAAATAAAAATTTATAAAAAAAAAAAAATTAAAAAAAAAGCTAACTTCAAAGCACTATTAACTGGGACTTCCTCTTTGATGTGACTATTACCTGACTAGTTTCTCTATATAAACAACTATAAAAGTGGATAAATTATAACTAATGATAATTTATGAATAACTAATGAATAAATTGAAACTAATAAAATTGATCCACAAGCAGCACAAGATGTTGTTCCCTAATAAAAACAAAACAAGGCGGGGCAGCCCGGGTGGCTCAGTGGTTTAGCGCCGCCTTCAGCCCAAGGCCTGATCCTGGAGACTGGGATCAAGTCCCATGTTGGGCTCCCTGCGTGGAGCCTGCTTCTCCCTCTGCCTGTGTCTCTGCCTCTCTAATAAATAAATAAAAAACAAAAACAAAGAAAAAAAACAAGGCAAGGAAAAAAGAAAAAGAGGAAACTAGGATCCAGTCAACTTGCTTAAGTTTTTTTTTAAGTAGGTGCTATGCCCAACTTGGGACTTGAACTCAGGACGCTGAGATCAAGAGTTGCATACTCTATGGACTGAGCCAACCAGGTGCCCAGGCTGTATTTTTTAAAGCAGATGATAGTGGCTGTGTAACAAATTCCTCCTAACTTAGGAACTTAAAACATTTATTCTTTCCCACAGTTTCTAAGGGTCAGGAATGAGGGAATGGTTTAGTTGGGTGGTCCTGGCTCAGGGTCTCCGGAAATTTGCTGTCCAGCTGCTGGGCTGGGGGACTGCAGTCACTTCAAAGCTCACCTAGGGCTGGAGAGTTCATTTCCAAGCTCACTCTTACAGTCTGCAGTAAGTCTCAGTTACTTGCTGGCTGTGGGCCTCTGTAGGCTTCCTGCATGTTCCACTGAGTGACCTAAGAGAGAGCAAGTAAGAAAGAGAGCACTGCAGATGGAAGATAGTCTCTTACAATTTTGGAAGTGAAATACCGTCACTTCTGCTGTATGCTGTTGACCATATGGACCAACCCTTTGTCCAATGTGTTATTGAGGGACTGACTATACAAAAGTGTATCAAGAAGCAGGGACCGCTGAGGGCTCCTTGGGGGCTGGTGACCACTGTGGCTATCAAATCTCTCAGATATTTAGGGGCACCTGAGTGGCTTAGTTGATTAAGCATCTGCCTTTAGCTCAAGTCATGATCCCAGGTCGTGGGAAGCAGGCTCCCCGCTGAGCAGGGAGCCAGATGTGGGTTGTAGCCCCACCCATGGGATGTAGCTCAGCGGGGAGCCTGCTTCTCCCTCTCCCTCTGCGGCTCCCCCTGACTGTGCTCCCTCCCTCTCTCTGTATCAAATAAATAGAATCTTAAAAGAAACAAACCTCTCAGATATTTATATCCCATTAGGTAAATTTAAAAGAATGACCCTAACAATTTCAATTTTAAATGTATTTACATTATGATGCAAAGTTCATTCTGATCAATTCTTTTGGGGATAAGAGAATGAAGATCACTGGCTCAGATTACTAGTTCTTCTAACCTGTCCCTCTTATCATGTTCCTCTGGCTCTTTATCTCCCCCACGTGGTGTTAATTTATCTTAAAGATATAGACAACTGATAAATGAAAGGCAAACCTCAAACTGGAAATCCTAATTTGGGTACTGATTTGTAAATCGGATTGCTTCATATCTGGACTGTCCCTGAAAATCTAGGACTATTGGATATGAGTAAGAAAATGGATCAAGAGCTTTACATTTTAATAAACAGCATTTATTGGGGCACCTGGCTGGCTTCGTTGTTAGAGCATGTAACTTGGTCTCGGGGTCGTGAGTTCAAGCCCCATGTTGGCATGGAGCCTACTTAAAAAAAAAAAAATTAAATGGCATTTATTAAATAGATAGCTAAGTGCCTTCTGTGAGCAAGACACTATAGAGCTGTGAAAGACACCAAAAAATATAATCTAGGACCTACTAAAGTTCTAAGCTGGAGAGTATGGTGCCTAGCTGTTCAGGAAATGATACTCTAATTGTATTTAAAAAATTGTGGGGGTCCCTGGGTGGCTCAGTGGTTTAGCACCTGCTTTCAGCCCAGGGCATGATTCTGGAGTCCCTGGATGGAGTCCCACATTGGGGTCCCTGCATGGAGCCTGTTTCTCCCTCTGCCTGTGTCTCTGCCTCTTTCTCTGTGTCTCTCATGAATAAATAAACAAAATCTTAAAAAAAAATTGTATACAGGGGCAATTGGGTGGCTCAATTAGTTAAGTGTCTGCCTTTGGCTCCAGTGGTGATCTGGGGTCCTGGGGTAAAAGCCAAGCTTTTTATTTTTTTTTTTATTTATTTTTATTTTTTTTTATTTTTTTTTAAATTTTATTTATTTATGATAGTCACATAGAGAGAGAGAGAGAGGCAGAGACACAGGCAGAGGGAGAAGCAGGCTCCATGCCCCGGGAGCCCGATGTGGGATTCGATCCCGGGTCTCCAGGATCGCGCCCTGGGCCAAAGGCAGGCGCCAAACCGCTGCGCCACCCAGGGATCCCAAAGCCAAGCTTTTTAATGGCTTTCCCCTACTCCATGGGGAGCCTGCCTCTGCCTCCTCTCACTCATCCTTTCTATCTCTCATGAATAAATAAATAAAATCTTTAAAAAATTATATACAATGGTCGCATTTTTAAATCATATATATATATATTTAAGTAGGCTCCACACCCAGCCTGGAGCCCAAGGCAGAGCTTGAACTCACAACTCTTTAGATCAAGACCTGAGCTGAGGGGAAGGGAGGGAAAAATAAAACACGACAAAATCAGAGAGGGAAACAAACCAAAAAAGACTCTTATCCATAAGAAACAAACTTAGGGTCGCTGGAGGGGGTCAGCGGGAGGATGGTAACTGGGTGACTGGCATGAAGGAGGGCACATGATGTAATGAGCACTGGGTGTTACATGAAACTGATGAATAACTGAGCTCTACCTATAAAACTAAAGATACACTATATGTGAATTAGTTGAAGTTAAATTAAAAAAAAAAAAAAAAAAAAAGACCGGAGCTAAGATCAAGAGCCAGAGGCTTAACCAACTGAACCACCCAGGCATCCCAAGGGATACAGTTTTTTTTTTTTTTCCTTGGGATAGTTTTTTTAAAGCGTGCAATTTACAGAGATAAAATTTTGCTTACTTTTTGATTAGGTCTGCCGTCAATGTTTATATTTAATATGAAGGCATACCTCAGATGAACAGACCAGGGGAGCCGAAAGTGCAAAGCCAGTAAGTAACCGTGGGTAACAACTGTTGGAAAAGATGCTGAGATTTTCCTGAGGCATACCACAATGAACCTGTTTAAACCACAGTTTGTGTATTTTATTAGGAACTAGCCTTGAAACGAGGTCACCGAGGGAGTCTATATCCTATTCCTAACAACTTACCGCTTGATAATGGAGAAAGAGGCTCTTCCACTCACTCTCAAGTGGAAAATGTGTTATGTCCCCACTTGTATAAATTCTAGTTGAACCCAACGAGCCCTACGCATCCGAGGCTATGGGAATGTTTTCTTCCGTACTATAAACACTCAACTACACAGGGCTAAAATTATGCAAAGGATTGCAAAACAAAACAGAACTGCTTTGGGACGTCTCCAAACCAAGCTACACGAACCAGGCGGAATTGACTTTTTATTTTTATTTTATTTATTTATTCATGAGAGACACAGAGAAAGAGAGAGGCAGAGACACAGGCAGAGGGAGAAGCAGGCTCCGCGCGGGGAGCCCGATGCAGGACTCGATCCTGAGACCCTTCGTACCCCAGGCTGGAGGCGGCGCTAAACCGCCGGGCCACCGGGGCTGCCCCCGGAATGGACATTTTTAAAAGCCGGCTGCTAGACCCTAGCTCCTGCACTCACACAGGCGAGGAGTGGGGCTGGGGCGCCAGATTCTCCGGGTCTGCAGACCCCGGGCCTGCCCGCCGAGCCCCGCTCGAGGCCGCGGGCGCCTGCAGCTGCGGGGCCCGGGGCTGCTCCGGGGTCAGGCGCAGGGCCCCCGCCGTCCTGCGGCCCAGGCGCCCCTTGGGTGGTCGGTGCCCCCGAGCACGCACCGGGCCCCGCGCCCCTCGGCCTCCCCCCGCCCCCGCCCGGGGGCTCAGCGCGGCTTCTACAGCAACGGGGACCCTAACCAGGTCGGGGGCGCCCAGGGCACGGACGCCTCCGAGGGCCTGCTCGCGCGCTCCCGCCTCCCTGGCGGCGGTCACCCGGGGACACAGGCGAGGCCAGGGTGGGGCGAGTCAGGACGTCCGGGGCCGCGTCGGAGAAGCAGCGGGCGGCGCCGGCCCGGGAGGGAAGGACGGGGGGCGGGGCGAGCGAGGGCCTCCCGGCAGGCCGCGCGGCGCCGGGCTTCCGGCTGGGGGCGGAGCGGGGGTCGGCGGCAACCGGAAGCGGGCTGAGCCGCCGTCTCGGAGCGCTGCCCGCACTTCCGGGGGCCTCGAGCCGGGCTCTCTGGAGTGTTCCGGTAGGCGGCGCGGGAGGAAAAGGAGGCGAGAGGGGCCGGGCCGGGCCGGGCGGATCCCCTTCGCTCCCAATGTGAGCAGTGTCCCGAGCCCCCGTCAGGCGAAGGCTGCCCAGAGAGGTGGAGCCGGTGGCCGGGCCGGGAACATGAGGCGGTGTGTCCTCTTCTGGACCAGCGTGGTTCCCTTGGTGCTGGCGCCGCGACCTCCGGAGCAGCCCCCGCAGCGACTGGGTAAGGGCCGGGCCGGGGCGGGGCGGGCTAGCTGGGGGCCGGCGCCCGGAGCCCGGAGCCGGAGCCGGAGCCGGAGCCCGGCGCGCGCCGCTTTCGGGGAAGAGCAGGATCTCTCAGGTGTTTAGGGGCGGGGTGTTGGACGGCCGCGGCGCGTCCCGAGGTTTTGGGTGCTGGAAGGGGGTGTGGCTCTTGGAGTGCAGGGAAGGGAGGGAGCCGGGCTGGCCTCTATGAATGGGAGAGGGATACTGGAAGGGGCCCTCGGGGGGGACTGACGGCCTGGGGGTCCGCCTCCGGAGCGTGCGTCTGGGAAGGAGGTAAGGGGTGTGTGTGGGGGTCCAGGTCCTGAGGCGCCCCCGGCCTTGAGGGGTGCGGGTGCGAAGGGCCCGCAGCTCCGCGGCGACTCCTGGCTCTGCAAGGAGCGAACTCGAAGTCCTGCTGGTGGAGGTTCTTCTGTGTAGTCATCTGGTTGGAAGGCGGCGACTGGAGAGCGCATCCCGGACTTGGCGCTTTGCGAACGTCGTAAGCTTTTGCCCTGAAATTGTGGCTCATTGGAGGGGCTGCGAGGGGGGCGCCTGAACCTACCGGGCCGGCCCTTTGATACCGCTTGAACGCCTTCCTGGCCGTTTTAAACGAAGAAATTATCAGGGATGACCAGTTGCCTCAGTTTCGAGCCAAGGAGGTGGAGGGTTCCTATTTAGATTTTTCTTTTCTTTTTTTCTTTAGTTAAAAGGACATCTTTTCTGTATTTAAATTCAGTTTAGCTAACAAATACCGTATTATTAGTGTTAGGGGTATAATTTAGAGATTCATCAGTTGCATGTAACACCCACTGCTCATTAGCATCAAGTTTCTCTTTTCTTTTCTTTTTTCTTTTCTTTTCTTTTCTTTTCTTTCTTCTTTTTTTTTCTTTAGAGATTTTATTTATTTATTCATGAGAGACACACACACACACAGAGGCAGAGACACAGGCAGAAGGAGAAGCAGGCTCCATGCAGGGAGCCGGATGTGGGAGGAAGGCATACAGATGCTCAACCAACCACTGAGCCACCCAGGCGGCCCTCAAGTGCCCTCCTTAATGCCGGTCACCCAGTTATCCCTTCTCCCCACCCAATCTTATTTAGCTTTTCTAAAGAGATTGAACTTTAGGTTGGACGTTCATTAAGGTGTATGAAATTTGTGTAAACTTACGAAATCTTAGGGTTCTTTGCCTTCTAAAAGTTGGCATGTAAGACAGTTTAATTTGTCATTATGAAACGTAGTATATTTTCCCAGTGGGCAAAGTTGATTTTTCATGGTTGGTTTTTTTTTTTTTTTAAGATTTTATTTATTTATTTATGAGACACAGAGAGAAAGAGAGAGAGGGGCAGAGACACAGGCAGAGGGAGAAGCAGGCTCCATCCAGGGAGCCCAATGAGGGACTCGATCCTGGCACTCCAGAATCACGCCCTGAGCTGAAGGCATATGCTCAACCACTGAGCCACCCAGGTGTCCCAAAAACCTTAGTTTCTAGATGAATCTTCCATGACATTCACAGATCATAGAGTTTTTTTTTTTATTTTTGTGCTTTTTATTTTCAAAGTGTAGACCACCATTGCCAGAAAAATGGGTACACTTATTTATTCACCAAAGGTTAGAAGAACATGTGCTGTGTGGAAGTATTATGTGTGACATTGGAAATAGAAAGATCACATAGTATCTGTCTTCAAAAAGTTTTGCATAGTTGTACAGAGATATCTAAACAGACAGTTCAGAAACAACATGGAGGAGAGAGAGATACACTACATTATGGCAAGTATTGTTACCGTGAAAAGATGTGGAACAGAGCCTGGGAAAGTTATAGAAGACTCCCTGAAGGAGGTGATACTTGAGCCCAGACTTTAAATTTAGGTAGGTGAAGAGGGAAAAATTAGTGGGGGTACTTAGAGACTGTAGAGTTGAAAGGAACCTCATAGATCATGTTTTAGTTTTCAAAATAAAAGGACAAAGGAGTCTCAGAGACATTGTGAGTTGTCATGTTCTCACAGTGATAAATCTGTGCCTTGTGGATATTCTTCCTTTTTTTTTTTTTTTTCTTAAATTTTGTTTATTCATGAGAGAGAGAGAGGCAGAGACACAGGCAGAGGGAGAAGCAGGCTCCATGCAGGGAGCCCGATATGGGACTTGATCCCCGGTCTCCAGGATCACGCCCTGGGCTGAAGGCGGCGCTAAACTGCTGTGCCACCTGGGCTGCCTGGTATTTTTTCTTTTGAAGAATAACGGTGTATGTGTGTTTGATGGCTCCAGATGTGATTAGTTCCTTAACTTAATCTTACCATTTTTTAGATTGAACTGGTCAAGATCAAAGAATAGTTTTATAGTTAAGGAGCATTGTTTATTGTAGCCTATTTGTCTTATAAATGTTACTGTAGGGATCCCTGGGTGGCACAGTGGTTTGGCACCTGCCTTTGGCCCAGGGCGCGATCCTAGAGACCCGGGATCGAATCCCACGTCGGGCTCCCGGTGCATGGAGCCTGCTTCTCCCTCTGCCTGTGTCTCTGCCTCTCTCTCTCTCTCTGTGTGACTATCATAAATAAAAAAAATAAAAAAATAAAAAACATGTTACTGTAACCTCAGTATTAAATTTTTAAGCTGGCATGCCTGGGTGGCTCAGTGGTTGAGCGTCTGCCTTCGGCTCAGGGCATGGTCCCAGGGTCCTGGGATTGAGTCCTACATTAGGTTACTTGCAGGGAGCCTGCTTCTCCCGCTGCCTGTGTCTCTGCCTCTCTCTCTGTGTGTCTCATCAATAAATAAATAAATAAATCTTAAAAAAAAGTTTTTTTTTTTTTTTTTTTTTTTTTTTAAGCAAACTACTTGCCATATGGGTTCAAACTCACAACCCCAAGGTCAAGTTGCATGCTCTATCAACTGAGCCAGCCAGGTGCCCCTCAGTACTAAATATTGATTAGGGATTTGATAATATATTTCTAAAATATTTTATTTTATATTTTATAAAAAACATCTTATCCCTACTGAGCAGGGAGCCTGACATGGGCTGGATCCCAGGACCCTGAGATCATGACCTGAGCTGAAGGCAAATGCTTAATCGACTGAGCCACCCAGGCTCCCTGGGACGACATTTTTTTCTGAAGGATAGAAATATATACTAGAATCCTGGCTTTTGGAGTACTCTACAGGACACCCAAGATGATTTCAATTGAACTGTTATGAATTGCATAATTCAGGAAAGTTGTGAGTCATGTGAACTTAGTCATGATGATATCTTGAAGTTGCAGCTGGGGTGTATAAGTCTCACTCTGATTTCAAAAGTGTTTTCCCTTTGTGTTACTTTTAATAAAAGAGGATGTAGTGGGTGGAGGGGAAAAAAATATAGGTCACAGATGAGGGATAAAAGTTTGTATCTGAAACAGATTTTGAAATTTACCTTGAGGTTATTGGTGTGGGGATTCTCCACATTGCAGTGCTTGTTTTTCATTATTGACAGCACCATTTTGCTCAGTATTTGACATCTGGCTTCCTCTTTTGATGTTAACTTTGCTTATAGGGTCCATTCCTTTGAAACCGAAATACTTAACCACCCTAACTGTTCCAAAGGAGATTTAATTTAATGCCAGTCTGCTTTGAACTAGTCAAAGAGGTAAACTGTATTTCAAGAATAGAATGAAGAATAAGCAGAGAGCCATGGTGGAGACTTTGTGAGAAATCCTTTTAGCTTTTATGGAGTTTCCAGAACATTAAGTATAGGTGTCCTTTGAGGCCATGTGTGGTTGATTTTCTTATATTCCTTAATTTAGCCCTAAAATCAACCAAGGGAATTGGTATCTCCCTCCCCACACTGCTTATTTTTCTCTTTTTTTTTTCTTTTAACATGAGTTGTAGGCTTTGACAAATCTCATCTGCTGCCTTGGTTTCACTTACATTTGATTGTATTTTGGTAACTACTTATCCCTGACCTAGACTTATTCTCTGAGGCTCCATACTCAGGTATCCAACTCCCCACTTGATATTTCTGTCTCTGTATTCACAGGCACTTCCAATATAACATGTGCAAAATTACTTGGGTATGTTTATTTGATGAGAAGAAAGTATAGGATACAATGTCTACTCTAAAGAGATGGGTGCTGAAAAAAAAAATAAAGAGATGGGTGCTGGAAATTGTGGAAGTAGTCTCATTGCCTGACATGGCTTTGGGTCCCTTTCAGCTACAGAGCTGTATGGACCAATCCCGGTTTCCTTAGAGGATCCTTTGGGTTATGCTGACTTTTATTTAGGCTCAGAGTTTCCATGTGACTGGTCTTGCTGGAGAATCTTGGCTCTGATGAAGAGTTCTTGATAGGGAATGATTGAGGCAGCTCATCCTCTATCCGCCCTAACTGCTGTAAACCTAGAAAACTAAGTTTCTAACTCCCAGGCCTTGGGGGTCTACTGCCCAGCAGAGAGCACTTGCTCTGTTCTCATTTTTCTCATCCTTTAGTCCAGGGAGGGATTCACCCACATGTAGGGCCTACTTCACAGTAACCTGTCTAGGTCCCTACCTTTTCCTGCAGAATTTGAGGAGTCCTCAAGAGCATTCAGGTCTCATGTGTCTTCTGTACAAGCAGAATAAAGAGTTCACAGCAGTCCTGGCTTTTTTCTTTTCCACTTCTGACACCAGACATAGGAGCCTGATACTGATAGTGTCATCTTGGGAAATTCTTTGTACTCCACAGGGCAGAGGAGTTGAGAGTGAGCGGTGGGCTACAGGGGTTCTGCATTATACTTGCAAGTTATATTCCAAGAATATGTGATTTATTGAAAAAAGAAAAGAGAAATTAAGTAAAAAAGGCCATAAACATTCCTGGACTACTTTTGATACAACAGTTGATTGTTTAAAAATTGGTTTTAATTAATTAATTATTTATTTTTAAAGATCTGTTTATTCATGAGAGACACAGAGAAGCAGAGACAGGCAGACGGAGAAAGCAGGCTCCCTGCGGGGAGGCGATGCAGGACTCAATCCCAGGACTCTGGGATCATACCCTGAGCCAAAGGCAGACACTCAACTGCTGAGCCACCCAGGCGTCCCTAAAAATTGGTTTTATTTTTTATTTATTTATTTATTTTTTTAAAAGATGTTTATGTTCGTTTTTTTTTTTTTTTTTAAATTTTTATTTATTTATGATAGTCACACAGAGAGAGAGAGAGAGAGGCAGAGACATAGGCAGAGGGAGAAGCAGGCTCCATGCACCGGGAGCCCAACGTGGGATTCGATCCCGGGTCTCCAGGATCGCACCCCAGGCCAAAGGCAGGCGCCAAACCGCTGCGCCACCCAGGGATCCCTAAAAATTGGTTTTATATTAAAAGTGTTGACTCTGGGCTTGATGAAAGTATAGTTTGTCATTTTATCAGTAAGCGGCCATAAAAGCATACCCCAGAGATGAAACAATTTGGGTGTAAAAGAAGGATGGAGTGGAAGATTTATCAAATCTATAGGCCACTTTACCCCTACATTGAGAAAGACGATTTATTGCAGGCCTGAAACTCCAGCTTTCTCCTGGTTCTTGGAGAACATATACAAGGAATGAAGTATCAGCTGCCTTTTACTGCTCATGTCAGTATTGAAAATCATACAAAACAGACTTGATTTCTTCCTGCCTAAAATCACTATGTGGCTTATCAGTAAGGTAATTGTAAATATATGATGACATAATGCCGAAAAGTCCTATGTAAATGAACAATGTAATGTAATTGCAAACTACATAAAGAACAAGATGTAGTGTGGAACTCCAGAATCTTTCAGCATCCAGCTGTCCTTTTCTATCAACTCCTCCCCCAAACCCGCTTCTACTCGTGTTTTTTTTTTTTTTTTTTTTTTAATCTCAGTGAATATGGTGCCAACTATCTACCCACATACCCATGCCAGAAACCAGGGACTCTTTTCTTGATCTCCGCCTAGATTGCTTGGCTGCTTACTAGCCAATTTTCCAGACTCCAGTCTTGTTCCCCTCTAGCCCACGCTCCACACTGCAGTCACAGTGATATTTCTTAGAGCTGTTGCCTGTCCGCAGTCCAAAATTCTTAATTTAGTTCCATGGCCCTTCATAACCAAATTCTGCCCGCCTGCAGTCTCACACCTCTTCCCATCTGTGTGCTGTTGTGTCCTCTAGCTTCAGGGAGTTGCTTTCATTTCTTTGAGTGTTATGCTCCGAGTTTCTTGGGGACGTCAGGGTTTGTGTTATGCTCTCTACTTAGAATCCTATCCTTTCTTTCTCTTGGCGATCTCCTCTTCCTTTTGATCTTAACTTCACTACTGTTTACTTGGGAAAACATCCTTGGCTCCCCAGGCAGGGGTTCCCCCTGCTCTGCCCTTCCATAACTTCTTGCAACTTCCTCTCCCTTGGTACTTGACATACTTTATAATTTTTTTGTATGGTGGTCTTTCCTTCAGCGTCATACTATCAGTAATATATTTCTCTTTCTTTCATTATATCCCTAGTGCCTGGAAGGTGGAACATTTTCAGTAAATGTTGAATAAATGAATAGGTGGAGCCTGGTGGAAGGGAGGAAATGAAGTGCAGAATGTCCATGCAGGAAAGGAATGGTGAGGGTGGAAAAGACACAAAAGCAAAGCAATATCTTTTCCACCCTCACCAGGGAGGGTAGGGTCTCAGACTAGAGACTAAGCTGACAAGAGGCCAAGTGAGGGAAACCATAGCATGTGACAGAGAAGAGTGAGGAGGGATGAGTAGGGGATACCGAAATAAAGTACTCTGGTCTGACCTTTGGAATTGTGCTTGTTGTTTTCTAATTTTGTGTTCATAGCCAGTCCAAATGAGAAAAGCTCAGTTGTTTACGGGACTGCCTGAACAACTCGTAGAAAGCAAGGAAGGGGTTCTTATCCTGCAGCCATTGTGGAGTGCTAAGAAAGAGAATTACGTGGCTTATACTTAAGCTTATTGGGAGATTTGGATATAGATAAATGATAAAATCTTGGGAAATGTTTGAGATTCTGTTGAAAAACCTATAAAAAATTGAGATTGCTAGTGGTTGGAATTTTGGAAGTGAAGTACAGTGAAATGCCAAGTATCTGAGAGACTCCTTGCTAGTGAAGGGCAGTAGTGAGAGCAGGATGTCTGTTGGTTGGGTGAGGGGATGCTTTTACCATGTTGTCTGGAATGGCCCCAAGGCATCCAGTGTGAGATATCTAGTTATTATAAAGGGACAAATTACAGTTGAAACACATTACTTAGGTATTTTAAAGTGCTTTAGCAAGCTATATTTTAAAAGTGCTTATTATGAAAAATATACCTAAAGATAACCAGTGATATTACTATCGTGTTCTTTCTTTTCTCTAGGCCTATTTTTATACATGGTTAAGATCATGCAGTGTGCATAGTTTTTTTTTAACCTATGTTTGTTTATTTAATGTTATAGCATATTTTCTCATGTTCTTAAAAATCTGTTACCAGCCTTTTTAATGATTATAGATTTTTTTTCATTTGAAAGTGCTATAATTTATCTGTTTCTCAGTTATTAATTTACCTTATCTCTGATTTTTGTTTTTAAAAATAATGCAAGGCTGAACAAGGACTGTCTTTGTGCCTAAAGCTTTTATCTTCACTTTGTGCTGCTTCCTTGAGCCTGGTTCTAGTTCAGTGGTTCTCAAAACGGAGTGTATCAGCATCACTTGGAATGCATGTAACACAGATTGCTGGGCCTCAACCTAAGGATTCCTGACTGAGTAGGACTGACAGGAGACCTGAAAGCTGGCCTTTCTAACAAGTTTCCAGGTGATGCTACTCATATGGGGACCCCACTTTGAGAACAACTGGCCTGTGTTATTGACAATGACAGTACAGTATTGAGGTTAAGTTTCTCAGTCAGTAGGAGTGATTATGATCTTGAGTGAAACTGAATTCATGTATCAACCTGTATCAGGGAGGTAGAAGAGCTATAAAAGATTGTATCAGCATCTCAGCATTGAGAATTTGTGCAATTTGTACACACAGCAGTGCAATTTTTGTAAGGTTCTGTGCATAATAAAACCCAGCTCCCATGGGATGCCTGGGTGGCTCAGCGGTTGAGTGGCTGCCTTCGGCTCAGGGCGTGATCCCGGAGTTCCAGGATCAAGTCCTGCATCGGGCTCCTTGTGAGGAGCCTGCTTCTCCCTCTGCCTATGTCTCTGCCTTCTCTCTGTCTCTCTCATGAATAAATAAATAAAATTAAAACAAAACAAAACCCAGTTCCCTTTTGTCTGTTTTACAATCTACTTGTGAGATAAGACAAATATAACCCAAAAGTGCCAGAAAAAAGGAATTTAACAAAACAAAGGGCTACAGAATTCAGAGGGAGGCGAGATCATATTTGGTTGACACATCAAAAAGGAGGAGGCCAAGAAGTAGAAGGTCCAAGAAAAGCTAGGATTTTTTTTAAACTTTTCTTTTAAAAATTAATTTATTTAAAGTAGGCTCCATTACCAATGTGGGGCTTGAACTCAAGACCCTGAGGGGATCCCTGGGTGGCTCAGTGGTTTAGCACCTGCTAAACCAGGGCGCGATCCTGGAGTCCCGGGATCAAGTCCCACATCGGGCTCCCGGCATGGAGCCTGCTTCTCCCTCCTCCTGTGTCTCTGCGCCTCTCTCTCTCTCTATCGTAAATAAATAAATAAATCTAAAAAAAGAAAAAAAGACCCTGAGATCAGGGGTGCCTGAGTGGCTCAGCGGGTGTGTCTGCCCTTGGCTCACGTCATGATCCTGGGGTCCTGGGATCGAGTCCCACATCAGGCTCCTTGCAGGGAGCCTGCTTCTCCCTCTGCCTATGTCTCTGCCTCTCTCTTTGTGTCTCTCATGAATAAATAGTCTTAAAAAAAAAAAAAAAGACCCTGAGGTCAACAGTCACATGCTCTACCGACTGAGCCAGCCAGGTGCCCCAGAGCTAGGATATTTTTAAGGAGTTTTACAAGTATGGCATCAGTGAAGCTTGGAGTTTTTGGCCAGAGAAGCCCAAGTTCAAGTCTTGGTTCTGTGCTAAATTAGCTTTGTGATATAATTCTCCCTGAGCTTGTTTCTTCATCTGTAAAAAGAAGATACTATTTCAGGTATGTTTGTGCAGATTACATAATAAAATACCCAACAAAGTATCTTGTAGGAAACACACACTCAAAAATTGTTGAATAGGCTGGCTCAGTCAGTAGAGCATGTGATTTTTGATCTCAGGCCACGAGTTTGAGTGGAGCCTACATTAAAGAAAAAAGTGGAAAAAAAAGATTGAATAAATGTAAGCTTCTTGAAGGGTTTTTCATTGATGCTTCTATGCGGTGTAATCAACAAGGCCAAATCACCAAGGACCATCTATTGGCATAAAAGTGATTGATGCCTTTTCAAACAGCTTTTTTTCGGATTAGATTTTAAAGGAAATTTTGTTGATGGAAAATGAGTGGTACCCAACAAATGTAAACTTTGCTGCCGCTTTATTTAGTATTATCTTGAATTAGACCCTGGATAGACTTTTTTTTTTTTTAAAGATTTCATTTGTTTATTTTAGAATGAGCATGGGCATGCTGGGGGAGGAGTGGAGGGAGAGAAGCAGACTCCCCCTGAGCACAGAGCCTGACACCAGGCTCAGTCCCCATGACCCTGAGATCATGATCTGAGCTGAAATCAAGAGTCAGTCGCTTATCCGACTGAGCCACCCAGGCACCCTGACTTGGATTGGTTTTGATGAAATTTAACATGCTTATCTCTTGTTTTCTTCAGGTTTTTCCTGAATAGTATAATAGTGAAGCATCTTCCTTTAGACCACTCTTTATAAATTGGCCCTGCCTCCCTGTCTTTGCTGTTCTGCTCTAATGTCCATAGCACTAACATATATTGTGCATTGTATGTCTCTCCCACACTGAAATGAGTGCTGCAGTAGGCAGGAACTTGGCTCTATTTAGTACTGTATCAGTACTGCAACCAGTGCGTGGCACATAACCATGAATTAGTGAATTGGTAAATGAACCAGTTGAAGATTTCAGGAGAAGAGGGAAAAGAAGAGTATTGTGTCAGTTCTTTTAAAAGTGATTTTGTGGGCATATTTATTTTATTTTTTAAAAAGATTTTATTTATTTATTCATGAAAGAGAGAGAGAGAAGCAGAGACACAGGCAGAGGGAGAAGCAGGCTCCTTGCAGGGAGCCCGATGTGGGACTCGATCCTGTGACTCCAGGATCATGCCCTGGGCTGAAGGCAGGTGCTAAACCACTGAGCTACTCAGGGATCCCCTTGTGGGCATATTTAACCTCAGTAACAATATACTTGTATTTTAAGCTCCTGGTGCTGTATTTTAAGGACATTCTAAGTCCAATGGAATGATTTTGAATATCATTGCTTCTGTAGTGATATTTGTTGAGAGGAAAGAAAGCTTCAGCTTAAGTATTTTTAGACAGTTTCTACAGAGACTTTAGTCACCAAAGTTGTCTTCCAAAAATCCTCTTCATTTTGGAAGAGACAGCAGAGTTGCTGATAAAAAGTGACTTACATGGGTATCATATACGTTAGAGTATACTTTGGCTCTATACCAAATAAAAACATTTTTGTGCATGTTTTATCTCTGGGGCAGCACATCTTTGCTTTTCTTGGGTTTCAAGTCAGTTTAGTAAAAGAATTAAATTTTTTTTTTTTTTTTCCCCCAGGGATTAGTTTGGTCATATCACTGCTGCTTCCTGAAGTTCAGTGGATTGTTGATTCTGCTGTGTCTGTTGAGGGCAGGAGTGATTGGGATATTACCCCTTTTTGCTTTTTAATTTGGAATATGTAATTTTTCTGTAAAGATTTACTTTTGGTTTGTTCAGGCCATTGATATGTTTGTTGCTCTTTCATACTACATGTCAGCTGATAAGGAATTGTTGTAGCCTGGGTTAGCAGTGGTCAGGTGGAGTTGGTCACCTTCATCTTAGAAATTCTAAGTAGACAAGCCAGAAATGCCTTTAATTTAGAATTTAGTTGATTATGTAGTATGATACTTTTTGAGGTATCAAAATTATTGGTGTCTGGTATGGATATGAACTCATGTTCAGATTCCCTAATTGTCACAAGTACCTTTCCACATTGATTTGTTTGACCTAGGATCCAAAATGGTTCACACATTAGCTTGCTTGCTGTATTCTTGTCTATAGAAGTCCCACTTATCTGTGGGGGATACATTGCAAGACTCCCAGTGGATGCCCGAAACTGGGTATGATATGGTAAAGTTTCTTTTTCTTTTTTTTTTTTTTTAAATTTTTATTTATTTATGATAGTCACAGAGAGAGAGAGAGAGAGAGAGGCAGAGACATAGGCAGAGGGGGAAGCAGGCTCCATGCACCGGGAGCCCGATGTGGGATTTGATCCCGGGTCTCCAGGATCGCGCCCTGGGCCAAAGGCAGGCGCCATACCGCTGCGCCACCCAGGGATCCCGGTAAAGTTTCATTTATAAATTCAGCATAGTAAGAAATTAACAGTAATAATAAAATGGAACAATTATAATAGTAGACTGGAATGAAAGGTGAATATGGTCTCTCCCAAAATCTTTCTCTCTCACTCTCTTTTTTAAAAATATTTATTTATTCATGAGAGACAGAGAGAGAGGCAGAGACACAGAGGGAGAAGCAGGCTCCATGCAGGGAGCCCAACTCAGGACTCCATCCTGGGTCTCCAGGATCATCACACCCTGGGCTGAAGGTGGTGCTAAACCGCTAAGCCACCCGGGCTGCCCACCCCCGCCCCGTTTTTTTAAGTGAGCTCTATGTTCAATGTGGGACTTGAACTCACAACTCCAGGATCAAGAGTTGCATGCTTTACAGACTGAGCCAGCCAGGCATCCCCCTTAAAATCTTATTTTACTATACTTAACCCTTCTTATGATCATGTGAAATGATAAGCTGCATATACGTTCAGATGAAGTGAGGTGAATAATATGGGCATTTTGACCTACTGTTAGGCTACTGTGTACTGACCTTCTGACAGACCACAGCTGACCTCAGGTAGTTGAAACCTTAGATAAAGGAGGACCACTATATTGTCTCCACCCGTCCCTTCTTTCCCAAGCCATTTATCTTCTAAAGAACTTGGAAATATTTTATTCCAACAAAAAATACTTTATTTTGTAGGAATTCTGATATTCTAGATGTGGCTGATTGCTTCCTAAGGTGGTTGTTGTTTTTTTTTTTTTTTTTTCTTCCTAAGGTTGTTAATTTGGTAACCTAATCTCTTTATGTCTTAAGAACTAAAAGTTAGGTCTTGATTAAATTCAGTTTTTTTTTTCTTATATATCTATTTTGGCAAGAATTTTTCATAGGTTGTGCTTAGCACTTCAAGATGCGTTATATCAGGAAAAGTTTGTTGTTAGACTCTGTCATTTTAGTGATATTGTAATTGATTAGTAAGTTAGGTGTTAATAATCATCTTACCTTTATTTCAGAAAACCTTGATTCTTTACTCTCAGACTACGATATCCTCTCTCTATCCAATATCCAGCAGCACTCAGTAAGAAAAAGGGATCTACAGGCCTCAACACATATAGAAACACTACTGACTTTTTCAGCCTTGAAAAGGTAATTTGAACTATTTATAGAAAAATATTGGGGTAACTGGGGACTTAGTTTGGCAAAGGTAGAAAAATAAGGGTGTTTATTAGAGTCTTAGGAAGTTATGTTTTAAAGATTTGTAATTGATATAATTACAGTCAGTCATAATTCTTATATCACTTCTTACTCTAAAATTCATAGTGATGATTATTAAAAACAAGCAAATGAGTATTCCAAAGGTATTAATGATAGTAATAATGTTTATAGGATTCTAACAAAGGATTTTAATTAATTGAATGATTTGTAGTACTTTAAAATATTTTGTGCTACTTTACAACCATGAACTACACACTAAATATTATCTTTCTTTTATATATGAACACACTGAGTTTTAGAGATCAAGGGTTTTTTCAGGACCCCACAGCCTTGTGGTAAGTTGAATAGAGAATTCAAAGCTGTGTGTATATTGAAGTCCCCTTACATTGTAGCATAAATTGATGTGATCTGTTTGGGCAATAATTTTGCTTTCTCTTACATTTTACAGATGTAAATCTGTTAGATAATTGCAGGCCTTTTTGTAAAGTCTTTTTAGGGAGCTTTACTAATATCAAAACAAACACTGAGAGAATGTTAATGGACTGAAGCAGAGACAGAAACACACTTCCTGCTGGGCAGGTGCCTAAAGAGGGGCTCTATCCCAGAATCCCAGGATCATGACCTGAGCTGAAGGCACTTAACGGACTGAGCCACCCAGGCACCCCAACAAATATTTTTCAAAAAAGAAAGTAATACATGTACTTGATTTAAAAAGCAAACTGGGGGAGGGGGTTATAAGAAATTTTCACTTCTTCAAACTTCCCAGACATAGAGAGCTTTCCTGAATAAACCTCTAAAAGATTTTTTTATTTTTTAAAGATTTTATTTATTTATTCATGAGAGACACAGAGAGAGAGAGAGAGAGAGAGAGGCAGAGACACAGGCAGAAAGAGAAACAGGCTCCACGCAGGGAGCCCGACGTGGGACTCGATTCTGGGACTCCAGGATCACGCCCTGGGCTGAAGGCAGGCGCTAAACCACTGAGCCACCCAGGGATCCCCTCTAAAAGATTTTAATGCATATTTTTTGTATATAGATCTGTGTATATGTAGGTGATATAAGTAGATTTACCTCATTTTTATAGCTGCATAAATATTTATTTTTTATTTTTTATTTTTAAAAATTTATTTATGATAGTCACACAGTGAGAGAGAGAGAGGCAGAGACATAGGCAGAGGGAGAAGCAGGCTCCATGCAGGGAGCCCAATGTGGGACTCGATCCCAGGACTCCAGTATCACACCCTGGGCCAAAGGTAGGCGCCAAACCGCTGCGCCACCCAGGGATCCCTTTTATTATTTTTTTTAATATTTATTTTTTAAAAAATATTTTATTTATTCATGAGAGAGACAGAGAGAGAGGCAGAGACGTAGGCAGAGGGAGAAGCAGGCTCCATGCAGGGAGCCTGATGTGGGACTTGATCCTGGTACTGCAGGATCACACCCTGAGCCAAAGGCAGGTGCTTAACCACTGAGCCACCCAGGCGTCCCTGCATAAATATCTCTTTTGCATAGAATTATAACGGTTTGTTGGCTAGTAGCTTACAGCTACATATTATTTAACCAAAGTGATTATTATTTCTTATAGCAAATCTCCAATAAATATCTTTGTGAATATACCTTATCTAGGTTATTTTTTTTATAGGATACTTTCCTGAAAGAATGAGTCAAGGATATACATATTACAAATGTTTACTGCTGTTACCATATTTCTTCCTAAAGACATTAGCCCAATTTATTCTTCTAGTAGCAGTTTATGAGCTTACCTGTTTCCTGTTACCCTTAGCAATACAAGGGTTTATCAGCCCTTAATTTTTGTCCCTGTGAAAGGGGATGTATCTCCTTGTGTTGGATTTTTATCTTATTTTTTTTTAAGTGTTGTGGCTCCTTTTTTTTTTTTTTTTAAGATTTTATTTATTTATTCATGAGAGAGAGAGAGAGAGGCAGAGACACAGGCAGAGGGAGAAGCAGGCTCCATGCAGTGAGCCCGACATGGGACCCGATCCCGGGTCTCCAGGATCATGCCCTGGGCTGAAGGCAGGCACCCAACCGCTGAGCCACCCAGGAATCCCTGTGTTGATTTTTATCTTGTGTGAAATTGAGCATCTTTTCATGTGTGTAAATCATTTATTTTTCTGTGTCTACCTTTTTGTATCCTTTTACCATTTTTCTGATAGGTTTATTCGATTCCTGAATCATAGTCATGCTTAGTATATTTACCATATGTGTAACTGATATTTTATGCAGATATATTTTATAATGTCTTTTTCGTTTTTTTTCTAGTTATTGCCATCATCCTTAGATTATTTTTGAATAATTTCTTTCTGTTAGAGTTCATGTCAAAATATTGTTGTATTGGTTTTCCAAGCTTCCAGGCCTATAGCAAATTTGAGCAGTGATGATGATGATAATCTACCTGGTGCTTAATTTCATGTAATTTATTTGAGGCACTTTGCACATGCTCTCTCTAATTCTCACCATGCTCCACAAAGAAGTTTTTGTTACTCTCTTTTTGGGGGAAAAAGAATTGAGACTTAGGTTGGGTAACTTGCTCAAGGTCACTTAGCTAGTAAATGGAAGATAAAGGATTTGAATACAAGCCTGTGCTATTTCTGCTGTGCTGATACGGATTTTGGTGAAGAAGTGGATATAGTTTGTAAGAGATAAATAGGAACAAAGGATAAGGGGGAAACTGCAAAATAAGAACTAAAAATTTGGCTTTCTAGGTTTTTTTAAAGTTAGGTTTGGGGTGACTCATAGAGTCTTTTCTGTGGGGGGAAGTGTTGCCATACCCCATACATTCCTCTCTTTCAAGTCTCATAGATGACATTGATTCTTAAGAAAATGTTCAGTATTATCTATGTATACTCTTTGTTTAAGGAAGCAGGGAGGTTTGTAATTTATTTTACAGGCTTTCCATCTGAAGTGTTTAAATGGAAATGGATCTAACCATGTAGCAGAACTTTGGACCAAGTACTTTAAAATAGTTTATATCATTTAACCCTGAAAACCATTCAGTTAGTAGGTATTATTTTCATTTGTAGATGAAGATACTTATTTCAGAGGTTAAGGCCAAGATTAAGCATCGAGTTAGTGGTGGAGACAAGATTTGAGCTAGGTTTGTCAGACTCCAAAGCTCTTTCTTTTATGCTGCATCGTTAAAAGAAAAAGAAGGTGGGATATTTGAGATGATCAGTTTATATAGGGCTGAACTTACCAATGTGAAGCTGCTCATTACCAATGTGAAGGTACTCATAAATGATTAGATTTTCTGGTTTTAGATAGTAGTCTAAAAGGCTAATTTAAATCAAGGTGATTAGATTTGTGTATGACTATTATAGCAGTTGAAAAGCATGGAAATGCTGAGAAATTATATGAGGAGTTAAATAGTAACTTTATGAAGAAAAAACCCTGAAATTTGCCTAGAAGTTACAATTCCTCTGTTTTATAAATTAAGAAATGCTAAAGTTAAAAATATTGTTTTAATACTTTTTTTAAAAAAAGATTTTATTTATTTATTCATGAGAGACACAGAGAGAGAGGTACAGACATAGGCAGAAGGAGAAGCAGGCTCCATTCAGGGAGCCTGACATGGGACTTGATCCCGGATCTCCAAGATCATACTCTGGATTGAAGGTGGTGCTAAACCGCTGAGCCACCTGGGCTGCCCTGTTTTAATACTTTCTGATAATGTTGCACTTTAAAAAAAATTTAGATATTTTTTATATCCTCTTAAAAGTGAAATATCTTAATTTATTTGAAGAGGGCTAGAACTGATAAAGAAATGGAAATAATACATATCCAGCTAAATGGACTATTAAAAATAGATATGAGGTACAAACTTCCAGTCATAAAACAAGTCATAAGGATGTATAGCATGGTGACTGTAGTTAATACTGAATTGCATACATGAAAGTTGCTAAGAGAGTAGATCTTAAAAGTTCTCTTAAAATAAATTGGTTGCTCTGTATGGTAACAATTTTAATTAGATATTATGTAATATTTACAGAAAAGGAGGAAAATATTGTTAATTCAGGTGGATTAACACTAGTTTGTAGTTACTGTAAATCCTTAAGCCAAAAGTCAGAAAGATAAAGGAAAATGCTAAAGGAAATCTATTAGTACATGACTTCACATAATTTTGAGAGGATAAAGTAAAATATAAATTCTGACTGAAATAACCTTTAGAGGTTTTACAAGTCAAAGATGAAGATTGGAAAGTCAGAAAACAGGAATTTTACCATTCCTTGGTCCTTATCTTTATAGAACAGATTTTTAGTGTAAAAAACAATGCAGGGATCCCTGGGTGGCGCAGAGGTTTAGCGCCTGCCTTTGGCCCAGGGCGCGATCCTGGAGACCCGGGATCGAATCCCACGTCGGGCTCCTGGTGCATGGAGCCTGCTTCTCCCTCTGCCTATGTCTCTGCCTCTCTCTCTCTCTCTGTGACTACCATAAATAAAAAAAAAAAAAAAAAAAAAAAAAAAAAAACAATGCAATTTCAGTGATTTTTCTGGAAAGAATAAGTAAGAGTAACATTGAGACTCGTAGAGGGCTTCGAAGCTGAATAATGAGGCATTTAGAATAGGGATACGTTTCCTTACAAAGATATCAGCATAACTGATGGAAAAAAATCATAGCTGTGAATGTGTGGGAAGATATGTTTTAGGAGAACAGGAGAAGATGTTCCAAGGATTTCTGAAATAATGTTCTATTGTCTCTTTCCCTTTGACCATTAAAAAAACCCACAAGTGAACTAAAATTACTTTGTTATGCTCAAAAAGTTAAAAATATTTATTGCTGTGGAGGCCGCCCCTGTCTAGATTCTTTCTGGCAGTTTAGACTTAGGCAAACCCATGGGGAAGTAACACTTCATAGTTTCGACCCCACAGCTGACAAAATTTGTTCCTGTGGTTAAGATAAAAAACATACCTTTATCTTTAGTGTTCATGGGCACATTGAAAGGGTAAATAATAATTGAAAAATTCTTGCTCACCACACCCAGATTTTATGACAGGACTGAAACTGAGAGAAAACAAAAGAATATTAAGCTGACTAAACTGGAGTATGTGCTTTAATGTCTCTGTTGGATCCTTATATTTATTTTCCTCACAGGAATTGAGGATTAATTTTTTTCAAGATACATTCTCTTTAGAAGGAGAAAAAAAGCATGAGTGCTTTTAAATATAGAAAGTAGCAATTACTAATTTTGCCCAGCAATAAGAACAGCTTGATTTTTAGAGGCAGCACAGTACAGGCCCTTTTTTTTTTTTTTTTTTTTTTTCCCAAAGATTTTATTTATTCATGAGAGAGAGGCAGAGACACAGGCAGAGGGGGAAGCAGACTCCACACAGGGAGCCCAATGTGGGACTCAGTCCTGGGACTCCAGGATCACGCTCCGAGCCAAAGGCAGATGCTCAATCACTGAGCCACCCAGGCGTCCCAACAGTACAGGCTTTTGAAATACACCTAGTTTGGTGTCTAGTTTCATCACTTACTGGCTGTGTAACCTTGAGTATGTTGATAGACCTGCAACCCTCAGTGTTTACTGTATGAAGTGGAAATAATGTAAGCAGAGCATGTAATGCTGAGTAGTATTCAGTAGTGGTATCTAGTAATACCAGTCTTTGATAAATTTTTCAGACAAGCAGGATTCCAACTTAAACTATCCACCTGTGTGTTTCCTTATTCAGTCTCAAAAAGATGAATGCATAAGCTCTTTTAATCTTTTTTCCTCCAATTTTAGTCTTTTTTTTGGTTTGCCAAATTCTTATAGCTAAAGAAATTTGTCTGTTTGTCTTTATATGTGATATAATGCTAAGTACCTAGTAAAACAGTAGTTATAACTGGAATAGTGTTTTATTAATGTCCACTCTGTCAGCTTATTTTTTAAGTAAGTTGGATTTTATGGGTTAGAGTAAATTTTATGTGTTTAGAGTAAAATATGGCTGCATTCTTTCTTTAGGCATTTTAAATTGTATCTGACATCAAGTACTGAACGCTTTTCCCAAAATTTCAAAGTCGTGGTGGTAGATGGTAAAGATGAAAGTGAGTACACCGTCAAATGGCAGGACTTCTTCAGTGGACACGTGGTTGGTTAGTATGAAGCTTGTTTGTTTGCCCTTGTGTCTGTTAGGGTGTCCAGATCTAGTTTGCATATTTTTTTTTTTATTGGGAAGAAGAAGGGGTGTCAGAGAAGTGCTATTCTTTGTTTCATATGAGTTTTATAAGTTTGGAAGGAGGAACATGTAGATGGGGGGAAATGGGGATTATCTAAGCATGTGTATATATATACTGTCTATTTTAATGATTAAAATTAATTTCCTCCCAGTTGATAAGAATTTAACCTCCTCTTGTCTCCAGGGAAGGATGTAGGCTTCCCTTATGAGATTTTAAACAAGGAAGCTAGGAGATAGAATAATTGACTTTATGATTCTGTTAAGTATTTAAGACATTATGTCAAACAAGCAATTGTGGTTTACTTCTGGAACTTTCTCTGCAGAAAAAAGAAATGACATTAAAATCTGCAAATCATGCAGTTCAAACTCTAGATTCCAGATCATGCTTTCTGCCTCCTTTCCTTCCTCATTCTTCCTTCTCTCCTTTTCCCCTTCCCCCCTTCTTCCCCTTCCTCCCTACCCGCTTTCCCTTTCCCTTTCTTTCAGAGAGGGAGAGGGGGTAGGGAATGGGATGGGGACAGAGGCAGAGGGAGAGAGAGAATCCCGTGCAGGCTCCACACCCAGCATGGAGCCCAATGTGGGGCTTGATCTCAGACCCTGAGATCATGACCTGGACTGAAATCAAGAGTCGGAGGCTTTAGCCAATTGACCCACCCAGGCACCCTCCTCTTAGTTCTTTCTTAACCAGAACTCAGTGAAGTTACTCCTGGAAGAACATCTATACATTTGTTTTTGGTTTTGTTCTTTTTTTTTTTTTTTTAAGATTTATTTATTTATTTGTTTATGATAGACATAGAGAGAGAGAGAGGCAGAGACACAGGAGGAGGGAGAAGCAGGCTCCATGCTGGGAGCCCGATGCGGGACTCCATCCCGGAACTCCAGGATTGCGCCCTGGGCCAAAGGCAGGTGCTAAACCGCTAAGCCACCCAGGGATCCCTTGGTTTTGTTCTATAACACACTCTAGATAATTTTTAGAAGAGAATTAAGGGAAAGAGAAAGATTTCAAATGAGTTGAGGCTACTCCTTAGGAGTGTGAATATTTTGCTGCTTGCTGGGCCCTGTGTTTCTTTGTTGTAGATTTCTATAGTACCTAGGCAGATTCCACTCTGATGAAGGACTTGATCGATTTTTATTGACGGTAGTGCATAGTTTATTTTTTGATAGAAGTATTTGTAAATGATGGAATTTTTTTTCTCTTAAGGTGAGCCTGACTCTAGAGTTCTAGCCCACATAGGAGATGATGATATGACGATAAGAATCAACACAGATGGAGCAGAATATAATATAGAGGTAAATCTATATGTAAATTTTTTTTTGGGTGGGAGCTGTTAAAACTGTTTCCCAGTTGTTTTAAGAAGACAAAAGTCTTTAATTGTACTTCTTTTTTCCTTGTGTTTAAAGTTTTTAACCGATGAAGTAGATGGTTCTTTATTAAAAGAAAAAGAAGATAATATTTTTTACACGTCTGAGAGACTGCCCTAAGATGCACTCTATTTCTAAGTGCCATAATTGAGAGAAAGTCATATGGGGGGTGGATAATGGGAACAGAAAACTTCCTTTCTCTCCTGATTCATTTTTTTATTCTTTCTCTAATAATCCTATTATAAGTGTAAATGTTTGCAAAGACAAAAGTCAAGTCTTCTCCTGTTACCCCCTACACTCTCAGGAAATGCAAAATTAATAAAAGGTGATAGTTTGAGAAGTTAAAAGAGGGAAACTCAGGCTCTGGCTACTTCTCCACTGAAGTACTAACAGCAGAAACCAAGACCAAACTAGCAGCCTTCCCGTTTTTTTTTTTTTTTTTTTGTTTTTTTTTGTTTAAGAGATTTTATTTCCGGTTAGCCAGTAGGCTATTAGTATTTGTTTTGGGGGCATTGAAGTTACATGTGATAGATTTTCAACTGCATGGGGGGAGTCATTGCCCCTAATCCCTGCATTGTGGGAGAGTCAACTATATTTAACAGCTTTATTGAGGTAAAATTCACATACTATACAGTTCACTCATTTATATCCATTATGAAGGATATAATTCATTGGCTTTTACTGTATCCCAGTTATGGAAGTCATCACCACCATCAATTTTAGAACATTTTCACCACCTGCAAAAGAAATACTGTACCCTCTAGCAGCCCACCACCCTTTGCTTCCAAATCCCCTGGCCCTAGGAAACCACTGATCCATGATCTCTTTAGATTTGCTTGGTCGTACATATAAATGGAATCACAGAATGTGATCTTTTATGACTGGCTTCTTTCTCTTAGTATATTTTTAAGTTTCATCCATGCTTTAGCCTGTGTCAGTACTTCATTTCTTTTTATTGCCAAATATTCTATTGTATGGATATGCCACATTGTGCTTATTTTATGGACATTTGGATTGTTTTCACTTCTTTGGCTATTACAAATAATGCTTCTGTGAACATTTGTGAGCAAGTTTCTGTGTGAGCATTTATTTTCAATTCTCTGGGGTTTATATCAGGAGTGGAATTTCTGGGTCATATGGTAACTCTATTTTTAACCTTTTGGGGAACTACCAGACTGTTTTCCAGACTGTGGCTGCATTCCACATTCTCACCATTTTACATTCCACAGTATATGAGACTTCTGACTTCTCCACATCTTCACCAATACTTCTTATGACCTGTTTTTGATTCCAGCCATCTTGGCAGATGTGAAGTCATGTCCTTGTGGTTTAGATTTTCATTTCTATGATGGATATGGAAGGAGATTTTATATATCCATATATATATATATATATATAAAATATGAGAGTGTGTGTGTGTACACACAGTATCTTTTTGTACTTTGCTCATAAGCTGCCTAGTTTGGATGAGACCAGCATCCTTATTGGAACTTTGTTTTTGATTTGACTAACCTTTCAAATGTGTTAGTTCTGATTTACGGTGACCTTGCAATAGGGAAAGTGAAGATATTTTAAAAACTGCTCTTCCTGAAAGGTATAATAAGTTTTAGGCACATTACTGCAAATTTTCTGTCTTCTCTCCTGTGTATAAAACCTTCATGGTAAAAAGATACTAAGGACACTGGAATGAGAACGGCGCAGGGACCAAAGGCTCATCTCCTGTTTGTTGCTATAGGTCATTACCTGGAGTGGGGTTGGCATGCTGTAGGTGCTACAGAAATGTTTTTGAATGAATGAAAAACGTTCTGCGTTTCCTTTTCTGGATCTTCTAAAAGGTTTCATAACTTGTACAAAATAATGCTTTCTTCAAATACAGATAAAAATCAAAGGGTGTGGGATCCCTGGGTGGCGCAGCGGTTTGGCGCCTGCCTTTGGCCCAGGGCGCGATCCTGGAGACCCGGGATCGAATCCCACGTCGGGCTCCCGGCGCATGGAGCCTGCTTCTCCCTCTGCCTATGTCTCTGCCTCTCTCTCTCTCTCTCTGTGACTATCATAAAAAAAAAAAAAAAAAAAAAAAAAAAATCAAAGGGTGAATAATCCATGTATTTATTTGCCAGCATAGAAGCTCTGAGAAAAGTTGAAATGATTTGTTTTTGTTAAAATGACTAGTCAGTTTACTTAAGCTGGAAATGAATGTTATCTAAAAACAAAGGATATTGTAAGAATTGATTGTTTGGGAATTCTTATATTTTGCGTCTCAATTATATGATTTCTGTTTTAGCCACTTTGGAGACTAATTAACGATACTAAAGACAAAAGAATGTTAGTTTATAAATCTGAAGATATCAAGAATGTTTCACGCCTACAGTCTCCAAAAGTATGTGGTTATATAAAGGCGGATAATGAAGAGTTGCTTCCAAAAGGGCTGGTAGACAGAGAGCCACCTGACGGTAAGACTTAAAAATATATTTCAAATAAGAAATTATTTCAAATATGCATTATGGCTGTCAGTTGATTAGTAAATGTAGTATTTGACTTGAAATTGATTAGTAAATGTAGTATTTGACTTGAAAATAGAGTTTTATTCAGAATTTTCTTTAATTCTTTTGCCTGTAAGAATTGAAAACACTCAAATAATGATAACAATAAAGGTTGGAAAAAAGTCTACAGAAAGGGGAAATTGAATAATCTGAGGGAATTTTTTTTTTTTTTTTTGTAAATAGTAAAGAAGGATTGACAATACATATAGTGTTTAAGTGGGTATGGAGAGGAGAGAAAGTGTTTTTATTTGGGGTATTTAGAAATAACAAAATACTGTTGAAAAATATTATCTTTAGATAAGCTTATGAGAAATTAGTTGGTACCAAGAGAGGTCTGTACTGTTTAGAAAGAGGTTATCAGTCTTGGGACAGCTCACTTTATTTTTATTTATTTATTAAATATTTTGTTAAAAGATTTTATATATATATTGGAGAGAGAGCACAAGTGGGGAGGAAGGGCAGAGAGGGACAAGCAGACACCTTGAAATATGGGGGTCGATCCCAGGACTCTGAGATCATGACCTGAGCCAAAGTAAGGCACTTAACTGACTAAGCCACCCAAGTTCCCCAAAGATTTTATTTTTTAAGTGATGTCCACACCCAACATCAGGCTTGAATTCACAACCCGGAGATCGAGAGTCGCGCACTCTACTGACTGAGCCAGGCAGGTTCCCCGTGACAGATCAGTTTAGGGTCATGGAAAAACCTAGCCATCATGAAGAATTACTCGACTGTCCTTGTTTTTGAAAACTTACAAAATATGGCTAACATTTTAGTATATAAATAATCAGTTGAGTATTTGATAAGGAGAAGGACCTATTACCATAAACTAATTTTTAGTGTCTGATTATCTTGGTGGTTTTACTCTTACTTTGGTTAATTGGTAAACTTCTGGTATATGTGCTGCTGAAGCGAGCACAATTTGTAAACTTCTAGAAGAAAATGACCAACAATAAGCTAGATGGTTGTCTTACCTTAAGTACTTTTTAAAAGTTTCGTTATTTTAAAAACTGAAGGAGGCCTTTTTCCTTGGTTTTGAATTCTATTTTAAAACCTCATATTACTTTTTACTTTTCTGTCTCCAAATTGTTTTTTGTGAAGATATCTTTAAGGGATACTAAGCTCAAATAATGTTTGTTTCAAAAATATGGTAGATTTAAAGTGTTACTATAAAAAAAACTCCTTGTTTTGATGAATTTTGATTTAATAGTGCATACAAATTCATATTAGAGTTTGTTCATCGGGTGAAGAGAAGAGCTGATCCTAACCCATTGAAGAACACCTGTAAATTGTTGGTGGTAGCAGATCATCGCTTTTACAGATACATGGGCAGAGGGGAAGAAAGTACAACTACAAATTACTTAGTAAGTATCTGATATTGGATCAGGTCACTAGACATAAAAATCGAGGTAGGTAGGGAAATTCCAATTAAGAGAAGACTGCTATGATGTGAAATGTAATGAAATGAGATGTTTCAGATGCCTTGTTATTTCCTAAAATAATGGGGAGCTCTCTTAGGTTCTTATATTACTCTGTAGAGATTCTAATTTCAAATTTTTTAAAACCCATTTTACCTTTGGACTAATGTTTTGCACATTAGAATTTTTATGCATATTAGGTTTAGGGAGAATTCATAGCATAGGCCTCCCTTCTTTATTCAGTTGAACTCTCAAAACATCACTGCTATAATGCTGTGACTCATGTGTGAATATATGCTCCAGAGTGGAGAAAAAAAGTATTTATATGAACCTCTGTGTGTTCTTTGCTTATATGTATATTTCACAGAAGATGATCCTTTTGGCTTATGTTGTATAAAATAGCTAATTGTTGGACTATAACTATGTGAAGTAGGTGGAACTTTCATGGTCATAACTAACTGTAGAGCAAAGATTCAAAAAGAAAGATTACAGAAGTACTGACTCTGAGTTTTTGAGCCTTTACTATTATAATTTGAAAAACCAAGGGAATCCTTTTTCATTGACATTTTTTGTTAGTATGATCTCATTCGTTGTGATAATTTGGCACTGACGAAATGTTTTTGTTGAAGGAATAAAAGAGAATGCAACTATTCATGAACCCAGAGTGTAGGCTCCAAAAGATGCCTTTCTCCTTGCCTTGCTTTTTCCGTTCTCTTGTTTTATTTGTCTCCCCTCCCCCTATTTCCCTCCCCTTCCAATGTCAAGTGAAAGAATTTATTATGAGGGTAGTAGGAGTAGTGTGTGAAGTCACTGCAATTCTTGTTCCTAAGTAAAAGATTCTTTCTTGAAAAAGTTACTTCTTAATGTGAGTTTTGTATTAAGGGGTCTTAATATACTTTTTTGTTTATTACACTACAAATATGAATATGATGATAGGTCTAGTCTTAAAAACTGCATTTCTTAGTTTTACACTTACTATAAGCAAACAACAGTTTTTAGATCTCTAATATGCTTCACAGTTGCTAGAACAAACCTCATCTAGCCAGTTGGTGAACAATAGAACAGTCTGTTGGAGGTAAAGATGGGCAATGAGCATTTGTTCTTCTGTAGTTGGAATCAACCCTTGTCCCTTCTCCCCCAGTATTCTCTGTCTACCTTACCTCCCTTCCCAAATCATAGGACAGAAGAGAGGGGAATGGTGGGAGTTTGCTCTTCTGTCCGTCTCTGCTGGACTTTGGGGCTGGACTTTGCCCAGTGAGGTTTGGGGATAGCTTGAGCAGCATCTGTCATTGCCCCTCACCTCTTTCTGGGGAAGACATTTCAGATTCTTGCCAAGAAATGGAGTGGAGATGGACTACTACTTTCTTAGAAGGCCATATTTTAGGTACATTGGTTGATCTTTAACTTTCATTTTTGTAGTTGAACTATTTTAGACCTTTAACTTTCATTTTTATAGTTGAACTATTTTAGAAGTTACTTATAGTTTGGTTCATATGCAATTGATAATCTAAAATTTGAGATGAACTGTACCACTTCTTGATTCTGGCATAACACTCTAAGTTTGAGGCTAGGAGTATTTGTTTTGTTAGTGTCACCAATATTACAGGATATTATCTTAGTGCTAGTTTTGTAATTGATGGAAACTCTTACAGTGGTATTTTCTCTAAACTGACCATTTTAATCCCTGAAAAATTTATATTCCGTTGCAGAGTGATAATTATACACATGTCTTCCTCACACTCTTTCCTTTGTAAACACAGATAGAGCTTATTGACCGGGTGGATGACATCTATCGGAACACTTCATGGGACAACGCTGGTTTCAAAGGTTATGGAATACAGATAGAGCAGGTATTTACCAATGGTTGTGGATGTGGCTTTTGTTACTCCGCAGAGTGATGTGATGCAAGTATTTGTAACTCATCTTCGACTCTAATCTTAAAATGTGGACATGCCAGTGAATTGTATAGCATTTTTGAATTAATTATTTACAGATGTGAAGTTTTTTTTCTTAGGCTTGTTGTAGGCAGAAAGCCGCCTTTTGCTGTGATCTTTTTCTGAATTTATGTTGGTTTTATACTCTTCATTGTTTTACTTTATTTGATTATGCTTTGTCTTTGGTTACAATGTTGGCACATATTGTTGAATCCTTAGAAAATTTACTCAAATATGGTGTACATTGGCAGGGCATCTGTACATATAGAACCAGTAGATCTCCCCCCCCCCCCAATTTTCTGGTTTCTTATAATCTGTTCATAGAGCACATTCAACAATGGATTATTGATGTCATCTTAATTATATCTCATAGTAAACACTGTTTGAAATTGATAAGACTAATTAAAAAGACTTCTAAAGTTGGGTATTGCTTTGGACAGACGTTTAATATGTAAATTATTATCTGTTGTTGTTTCCAGGCTCTTTCTATAAATTAACCATATTCTTATAGGTACTGAGGTATAGGATTTAGAGATTAAGAAACAAAACTTTTGAAATTTTACATCATACTATACTTTATAAATGTTAAACTTTTATAGTACTTGTATAAAACTAAGAGAATTATTTTTCCCTTTTCTATTCTTTTACTGTTTTGCATTTTCTTTTAAGTTGTTATTTGAATAGGTAATATATACACAAGGTACAAAAGCCAGTGAAAAGTAAGTCTCTTCAACCTCTGCCTATTGTCACACCAGCCCCTTTCCCCATGAGATGCCTCCGTGTCGCAAGTCTCATAAGTGCTGTCCCGGAGAGATTCTGTGCATGTATAGCATGTGTCTGTATATGTGTGTATTTGACACATGGTGGTGTGCTCTACTCTTTTGCACCTTGCTTTTTCCATTTGGCGAGTATGTTGGTGATTGTTCCATTATGGTACATAGAAAGCTGCCTCACTTGTCTAAAATAGCTGTATCATGTTCAAATTTTAGGGAACTAATAGATAAAACTCCCTTTGCCTTAAGAACTTGGGACCACTTGGAAAAATAGGTGCAGTAAAGGAGATTAAATATCAGCTTTATAATAATGATGATGGATGGATTGGAGGGTGTGGTTTACGTGTGCAGTCATAGTGGGCTTCCCACCTATTTCATCCTGGAATTGATCTTGACCACCCACCACCAAAGCTGCTGAGCCCTCCCCTGTGAGCTTCCCATGTGGTGGCAGAGCAGAGCAGAACAGACCAGAATACACCCTCTCCAGGCAGGCACATCCATAAGAGAGGCCAGAAATGGCTGACCTGAGATGGCTTTGTTCTTTTCCCTAAACACGCTCACTGGTCAATAACGTTTCGTCTCCTTGGAGTAAAGCCTTTATTCCTTTTTTATTAAAGCGGGATTAACGTGAATTTTTACTATATGTACAAGGAAGAGCTCCTGTTCTTTGTAATCTTTTTGTGGAGTGCAGTGACAGACATCTAATTCTTCTGGGTCTCTGAATCAGTGACTGTAGTTGGAGTAAATATTTTAAGCTTGTGGAACCCAAGTTCTCATTTTGTCAAACTAAATGTAGAGGAAATAAGAGTTGAGGATTACATTTGTAAATTGATAGATAAATAATTCATTGACATACATGTTTTCCATACCATGTGCTTCTCAGTTTGTTTTTAAATGGATATTAGAGCTGAAGAATTTTATGGAATTTTGGTTTTAAAACATTTTTTCTAGAATGGTAGATGATCTTATTTTGAATAGCTAAAAGTGTGGTTATTACTTTAGTCTTCTGCCTTTTTTCTTAAGTGTTCTAAGTATATTGTCTTTTTAAGTATAGATCCGCATTCTCAAGTCTCCACAAGAGGTGAAACCTGGTGAAAGGCACTATAACATGGCAAAAAGTTACCCAAATGAAGAAAAGGATGCTTGGGATGTGAAGATGTTGCTGGAGGTAGGTGGCAGAGTCCTGGATATGCTGTTAGCGCCCTTTGTGGTTTCTAGTACATGGGGCATGTCTGCATCTCAATTAAGGGGTATGATGACAAAGGTAATTGAGAACCAGGAGCAGCCCACCCCAGCTAATCCAGCAATGACCTTACCCCTGTAGCAGGGCAGACAGCAAGATAGGCCAAAAAGTTCTGAAAACGAAAAATGCTAGAAAGCGGTACTTCTTGACCTTAATATCTTTGAGAATCTGGTTGTTGAAGTATTGAGACTTAAGAAAACATATACCCAATATAGACACTTTTTGCACACCATTTTGTTCAGGTTTCTTTGAAACTTATCAGTAGATCTCCCAGGTCAATAATTGTCAAACAGTATGAAAATGTATTAGTAGAAATATAACTTGGAGATCTGAAAGTTTTCTATAGAATTTAAAAACCTCTGTGACTGTATTCTAGTAATAAATCTAAAGATAGCCTAAACATTCTATGCCATATAATTCTTGCCTCAACAGGGTAGGATTGATCCTTTTTGCTACAGATTTCAGTGTCTTGGGTTTGTGTATATGATTGCTTTGTTGTAAAATGACCTTCTGTGAGGTGATAGTGATCTTTTAATAAGTTAGTAAATGTATTGATTTCCTATGGCTGCTCCAACAAGTTACCACAAATTCAGCAGCTTATAACAATACTTATTTATCTAGTCATTTCCATGGGTTAGTCCATGCACAGTGTGGCTCATCAGTCTCACAAGGCAAAAATTAAGTTTTCAAAGCTTGAATGGAGTTAAGGATATTACCAATTCTTTATCCAGGTTGAGATCCAAAGAATGCTGAATGTGTAGAGTACTCTGTGTGGCTTAATCTCCTGTGATCCACTGCCACATTCAGAGGTTCAGACAGCACCGTTCACTTCTAAAGAGGCTTGGCTGAGGTACTAATCTGTTAGTAACAGAGCACCACAGACCCGGCAGCTTAAACAGCAGAAATTTATGTTTTATGGTTCCAGAGGCCGGAAAACCAAGGCAAACTTAAAAAAACAAAACAACAAAAAACCCCTGAGCACCTGGCTGGCTCAGTTGGAAGAGCATGAGACTCTTGATTTTAGGGTTGCAAGTTCGAGCCCAGTGTTGGGTGTAGAGATTACTAAAAATAAATGAACTTAGAAAAAAACAACCCAAGCATATACAAAGCCAATAAAATCCTTGAAATACTTTTGAGGGAATCTGGGTAGTAGGTGCTGACATCCCTTGGAAGGAGTATCCAAGCACGGAGACTTACAGATTTGGAATATCCCCAGGGCTGAGCTGCACAGCTCCACACCAGCCCTCTTGGGTTTGAACTGCTATAAAAAGCTCCCAAGTTCTTCCCTATCCTACCGCCTCCCTGACTTGACAGCACTCCACTTCCTACCTATATAGGTGGGTGAAAATGTAGGTGAGGAGGCTTGGTGCCGCACAGTTTGGTGGTTGCTGATGCAGAACTGCAGTCAGTCATAGGGTGTTTTTCTCCAGTGCGTGGTTGAAACTTCTGGTCTGATGTAATTGTTAATCTAATTAAGAATCCTTTTTTTTTTTTTTCTTAAAGCAATTTAGCTTTGATATAGCTGAAGAAGCATCTAAAGTCTGCCTAGCACATCTGTTTACGTATCAAGATTTTGATATGGGAACTCTTGGGTTAGCGTATGTTGGTTCTCCCAGAGCAAACAGTCATGGAGGTGTTTGCCCAAAGGGTGAGTTTTCCATTTGTTGTGTGGTTATGTGGGGATGGCAGGTTGATTAGATTATATGGTAATCCTGTATTAAATAAGTGATTTGTCACTGTTACCTTTGTCCTCTAGCTTATTATAGTCCAATTGGAAAGAAGAATATCTATTTGAATAGTGGTTTGACCAGCACAAAAAATTATGGTAAAACCATCCTTACAAAGGTATGTTCTCATGTTTTTTAAAAGGATAGATTTTGATTTTATTGTAGTAGAACCCCAGCTGTATATATTTATGTAGGAATCTTTTTAAAAAGTAATACAAAAAAAATAAAAATAAAAAATAATACATATTCTGTTTGTTTCTGCCTAAAAAAATACATGTGTTTGGTGGGGAATGGGAAAATAAAAAATATAAAGAAAAAGATAAAAGCTACCTGTGAGATTTCTTTTGTTGTTTTTCCTGAAGACACCACTTCCGGAGCCTTTCACCCTGTGGTTTTCTCTGCAGGCTACGTGGCTCCCAGTCCTGCAGTGTAGCTGTCATTTGAAGACCTCCCCAAACTCCCACATTTCCTGGACTTCTTGTTCTTCCTCTTTCTTGATTTAGACCATCCTTTTGGTGTAGTGTATCTTCTAGGAGCTTCCTAAGAAAAGCGTACATGAGAGGAAAATTGAGATTTTTACATATCTGAATATGTCTTTTGTGTTAATGTTAGAATCAATATGGAGTCATTCTGGTTTTTTTAAAGGTTTTATTTATTAATTAATGAGAGGCAGAGAGAGACAGAGACATAGGCAGAAGGAGAAGCAGGCTTCCTGCAGGGAGCCCGATGCGAGACTTGATTCCAGGACCCCAGGATCATGACCTGAGCTGAAGGCAGATGCTCAACCACTGAGCCACCCAGGCGTCCCAGTCCCTCTGATTTCTTTTTTTAAGATTTTATTTATTTATTCATGAGAGACACACAGAAAGAGGCAGAGACATAGGCAGAGAGAGAGAGAAGCAGGCTTCCCGCAGCCTGATATGGGACCCTGAGATCATACCCTGAGCCAAAGGGAGATGCTCAACCATTGAGCCACCCAGGCATTCCAGTCTTTCTGATTTCTTATCCTTTGTACGTGACCTGTTTTTTTCCTTTAGATTTTAGGATCTTATTTTTGCCCAGGTATATCCATTAGGAATGTGTTAGGCACATTCCAGCAAATCCATACAACTAAAAATCCAAATCTTATTCATAAATAAGAGGTGTATTTGCCTCAGTCAGCAAGGTCATGGATAGCATCCTGTGGGTAGCTGCAGCAGCATAGTGATGCTCTCAGGGAGCCAGGATCTTACAGTTTTCATTCAGCCCCTCTGAGCACAAGCCTTTGTCCTCATGCTTCTCATCTGCTCACAAGATGGTTCTCCTCTATGTTGCAGAAAGGGGGATAGAGCCCTGTCTGTCCCTTCTAAAAAAACTCAAAGTCCCACTCTCTGGCTTCTGTTTATGTCTTGCTGGACAGACTCAGTCATGTGACTGACCTGCCCTCAAGGAAATATGGGAAAATGGCTATTTTAGTAGAGTACATTGCCAACGTGAGCAGGATTAGGATTTTTTAAGGAAGAAGGGAGAATGGATATTGATAGGAAATACTGGCCTCTGCTACACTGGTAGTTTGGCTATGATGTTATAGGTGGTGTAGTTTTTTTTTTTTATCCCACTGTGCTGGGCCCTTCAGTCTAGACACTCCCAACTCCCGCAGTCCAACCACTATCCTCTTGTTGATCCCATTTATCAGGACCCCATTTAAGAAAAGCAGGGTGTGGCTGGCTAGAGCAGCTGATGGTTGGATATTAAGAAATAATGTTTTCTTTGCGTGATCCTTAAGGAAGCTGACCTGGTTACAACTCATGAATTGGGACACAATTTTGGAGCAGAACATGATCCGGATGGCCTAGCGGAATGTGCCCCAAATGAGGACCAGGGCGGAAAATACGTTATGTATCCCATAGCTGTGAGTGGAGATCACGAGAACAATAAGGTATGTATCTTTTGGAGCTTTTTTAGGTTAGGAAAGAAAGAGGCTATGTTTAATTATAACGAGAGCACAGAAAAGCATTCCATTCCAGGGATGGAACTGCAAATTATGGAGTACCGTCGAACTTGTTTTTTTTGTTTTAGAGTGAAATGTGGTCCATCAATCTGGTTAAGGCTATCATTTGTACTGTTACTAAGCCAATTGTGTTGATTTGAGCTATATGGAAAATTAGTGATAGCAATGGCTCGTGTTAGAGTTCTAGATGGCAGGGTCTGTGCAGGTTAAAAATTTCATGTCGTTCCTTATATAAGCTGTTATTCATTTTAACTCTACTTAATTTGCATGTTTCATAAACTTTAGCAACAAAATACATAATTTGCCAGATTATAAACTTCCCATGGGAAAGGCCCTCACTTATCTTGTTCACAGCTGTCTCCAGTGCCTAGCAGGGGTACCTAGCACATAGTCATTTGCTGAGTAAATAAATGAATAGTGTGCTAGTGGGGGTTTCTGAGAGTACGCTAGTCCCGTGGGATATCGTAGACGCCTGCAGAAACTTCAAGAGTGGCTACGATGGATTCGTAGAGTCTGAGCTGAAACTGTTCACAGGCATCTGGTTTGTGCATTTCACTTGAGGTTAAGCAGCACAAAGCCTCATGAAGAGAACATAGGTGTTGCCGAGTTAGAGAGGGCTGACCCTAACCAGGAAAGACTGTGAAGTATTTCTCCTGATTTCCTTTTTCAGGTGGGGCCATGGCTCTCTAAAGGCTGGCAAGGAGCTAGAGGAAAGGATTACTCTTGTGTTTCTCTGGCTTTGCTTTGGGAAGTTTCTCTCTTGTGTTTTTTGTCATATTTTTCCTTGGCTATTATGTATAAACATTCTCTTCCCCTCTTGCTTTGTACCTTAAGTTTTATTTTTCCTTTGCTTGATGACTTACACCTCAGGCGCTTTGCCTGCCTCACTTCTGTGTACTCTTCTGACTTGTCACATACCTGGTTGAATTTTCCTCTGCTTTTCAGAGTTGTCTCTGCATTTCTTTTCTTCTTCTTCTTTTTTTTTTTAATGAGTAATTTATTTTTAGAGAGATTGTGTGTATGAGAGCTGGGGTGAGGGGGCAGAGGAGGAGAGAGAATCTCAAGCAGACACCTACGGAATGCAGAGCCTGACACTGGGCTTGATCTCATGACCCCAAGATCACGACTTAAACCAAAACCAAGAGTCAGACGATGAACCGACTGAGCCACCTAGGCGCCCCTGTCTCTGCATTTCTAAGCACATACATTGTAGCTCAGTGCTATTCAGTAGAAGGTTTTGGGATGACGGAAACATTCTGTGTTAATACAGCAGCCACTAGTCACAGGTGGCCGTTGAGCACTCCAGATGTGGCCGGGGAGACCAAGTAACTGGATTTTAAGTTGTTTATTTTATTTATTTTTATTTTTTTTTTTATTTTTATTTATTTATTTATTTTTTTTTTATTTTTTTAAAGATTTATTTATTTATTCATTCAGAGAGAGCAGGAGAGAGGCAGAGACACAGGCAGAGGGAGAAGCAGGCTCCACGCAGGAAGCCCGACGCGGGACTCGATCCTGGGTCTCCAGGATCACACCCCGGGCTGCAGACGGCGCTAAACTGCTGCGCCACCGGGGCTGCCCTTAAGTTGTTTATTTTATTATTTTAAAACTCTGTTTAAATTCAATAGTGGTTGCCTGGGGCTGGAGCTGGGAATGGGAGTTAACTGTAAAAGAACATGAGGGACCTTATTGGGACAAGAACATGTCCACAGGCTGATTTACACTCATTGGAAATCACTGACTTGTGCACTTGAAATGGGTATGAATTTTGTGGTATGTAAAATATGCCTTAATAAAGCTATTAAATAAATAACAGCCACCACTAGCCAGTGTGGGAGCCGAGAGGAAGCAGTGAGCATGCAGAGGAGTTATGAAGCCATGAGTTGATCATTGTTGAAGCTGGTGAGGGGCATGTGGGTGTTCACAATACATTCTGTCCATTTTGCAGATGTGTGAACATTTCTATAGTAGTATGAAATATGTGGTGAGAGAAAAGAAACTAAAATAGTCACATTTGGCTCGTGGCTATAGGATTAGTGCACTATATAGTCATTTGCTTCTTTGTTAGGATGGTGTGAGTACTTTGGGGGAAACTGTCTTACTTTACAGACTCTTCCTCTAAAACTTTTTTTTTTCCTCTAAAACTTCTTTTTTTTTCCTCTAAAACTTCTTCTTTTTTTTTTAATTTTTATTTATTTATGATAGTCACACACAGAGAGAGAGGCAGAGACACAGGCAGAGGGAGAAGCAGGCTCCATGCACCGGAAGCCCGACGTGGGATTCGATCCCGGGTCTCCAGGATCGCGCCCTGGGCCAAAGGCAGGCGCTAAACCGCTGCGCCACCCAGGGATCCCTCCTCTAAAACTTCTAAGTGAGATTTCCCTGGGAGCTCTTCCATGGCCTGGTAATGACACCCTAAGGAGAACCGTGCCTGGCCAGAACCTTTTTTTTTTTTTTTCTTTTAAATTCAGGAAGTGCCAGTCTATCCACATTGGGCGTAGAGCTTACTTAAAAACAACAACAACAACAACAACAAAAAACACAACTCTTGGGGCACTTGGCTAGTTCTGTCAGTAGAGCATGTGAGTCTTGATCTCAGGGTCATGAGTGTGAAGCTTATTTAAATAAAAATGGAGGGACAAGGAAAGGAAGTACTAGTTTATCAAAAAAGAAAAATTTATCCATTTATTTATTTTGTCCCAAGCACATCATATTTAGTGTATTTTCTATTAGTTTGGTTTACCCAAGTATCAATCTTCTTATAAAAACACACTGAGCATCTTCTAATTGACATTTTTTTTAAAGATTTATTTATTCATTCAGAGAGAGAGGCAGAGACAGGCAGAGGGAGAAGCAGGCTCCATGCAAGGAGCCGGACATGGGACTCGATCCTGGGTCTCAGGATCACACCTTGGGCTGCAGACGGTGCTGAACCACTGCGCCACTGGGGCTGCCCCTAATCTACATTTTAAAGGAATTCTTTAATTAAAATGTTTGTGAGTAGATTTTAAAGCACCTTGGTTTCCTTGACCTCGAAAGATAGGGCCTGGCACCTCCCACAGATACGCTGCTGAGAAGTGACTTGCCTTGGGCCTTGCTGTCATCAGATGGCACAAGGTGGGTGAGTTCGTAGGAGGGTTTGTTAGCAGAAGAGGAGAGAGTGTGGGAAGGGTGCAAAGAGAAGACCTGACTGAGGTTTTCAGGGAACGTGGAGACCACAGTCCCGTTAGCCTTGCCCAGGAGCCCTACTCAGGGTATGGCTCTGGTAAGTTAGTGAGAGGATTCTTAACTGCTTCCGTGTGAATTCTGATTCCTTAGTGTCTGATCTCCCATGAGTTAACTGCTAAAATTGAGTTTATGAATCTGCAGTGCTCGTGAATAAACCCAGCAGATTCTAATTGCCGGAGGCCTAGACTGAAATAACCAGACCCCTTAAATCTCTTTACTATAGGGCAGCCCCGGTGGCACAGCGATTTAGCGCCGCCTGCAGCCTGGGGTGTGATCCTGGGGACCCGGGATGGAGTCCTGAATCAGGCTTCCTGTATGGAGCCTGCTTCTCCCTCTGCCTGTGTCTTTGCCTCTGTGTGTGTGTGTGTGTGTGTGTGTGTGTCTCTCTATGAATAATAAATAAATAAATAAATAAATAATAAATAAATCTCTTTACTATAGAATTAATGGGAAGGTACTTAAAAAAAAAAAAAAAAAGCCAGTTAGTATGTCTGTTTAGGGTGTCTGGATATCTTTCCAAAAGTAATCCTTTCGGTATCTGATTCACAGACCTATGGAGGGTCTTATGCCTCTGCTCCTCAGAGGCTCTTTTCGGGGGGCAAAAGTGAAGCGATTTTAGCAAATGTGCATCATTTGTGGACACCCTGCCCTAGGAGCTAACTACGCAAGGGACCCCTGGGTGGTTCAGTGTTTGAGAGTCTGCCTTAGGCTCAGGTCATGATCCCGGGGTCCTGGGATTGAGTCCCGCATTGGGCTCCCCCGCAGGCAGCTGCCTCCTCCCTCTGCCTGTCTCTCTGCCTCTCTCTCTCTCTGTGTCTCTCATGAATAAATAGATAAAATTAAAAAAAAAAAAAAAACTAGATAAGTTTTTCAAGTTTCTTACTCCCTTTCTGGCTAATTTCAGATGGGTTTGGAAAATGGACTCCGTTTCAGAGCTCCTGGTAAAAATCCCCAAATTTAGAAGACCATTTCCTTGATTCTATATTGCAGGTGGGGGAGCAAGGGTAGAGGCTTCTTTTGGGACATTGATCAACTGTAGAAATCTCAAAGAAACTTAAAATCATGGAGACCCATGTGAATGTTTAGGTAACAATTCATATTTTTATCTAATAGGCTGTATGTAATATACGTCTTACTGTGTTCATCTATTTAGAAGCATTTATTTATTTATTTTATATTATTTTTTATTTAGAAGCTTTATACATGGGTCATTCGTACACATAGCCAGGGAAAAGAGGAGGTAAATCAGAGATAGACTGTGTTTTGCATCCCTGAGTCGTTATGTCCAGGAAGATGATGCTGTATGCTTGATTCTTACTGTCACTGCATTGGTACAGAGTGTCATGCCTGGGGACAGGACAGCATGGAGTCTGGTGGAGCCAGACTGGGTCCTCTCGATGGGATGGACTGGGATGTATGGTCTCAGTGTTTGTATAGCTTGCCTGTGGAGAATTTTAGGCTCTTAACCAAATTCACACCAGTTTTTGAGTACCCTCCTGAGGGAGATAACTTGATTCTGTATAGTTGGCATTTTGAGGTGACAGTGATGGAATTTGGCATTCCTTCACGGTAGCTCAGATTGTGGCTGTTACAGTAAGAGTTTGTCTCTAGGTAAGAAACATAAACACTCCATGGGAATGAATTTTTATTGTTATTTGGTTCCTTTGTGCCCTTTTTTTCTTTTAAGATGTTTTCAAACTGCAGTAAACAGTCCATCTATAAGACCATCGAAAGTAAGTCCCAGGAGTGTTTTCAAGAGCGAAGCAACAAAGTGTGTGGGAACTCCAGGGTGGATGAAGGAGAGGAGTGCGATCCTGGCATCATGTACCTGAACAATGACACGTGCTGTAGTAGCGACTGTATGCTGAGGGCAGGTGTGCAGTGCAGGTGAGTACCTGAGCATCAGGTGAAGGGTGTGTGCACATGTGCGAGTGCATGTTTATCTCTTTTTGTCCTTTACAGCAAGAAAAATGCTTTCTGGAACACAGTGTGACTTTATGTTACAAAGTATTTCATCTTACATACTTTTTGATTCAGGATCCCACAGCTCAGAGAGTCTTTTCTAAGGAAACACAGAGGTGATTTAATGAGGATGTTGCTGGCTGCATTCTTTTGTAGTAACAAGATATTAGACACAGATGACAGTCCTGAGATCTAAATTATTGTGTTTCTGTGCAAAAAAATAGTGTTGGAGAGTACTATTTAGTGGCATAACTAAATGCAGACGAAGTAGTACAAATTAGGAGGTGCCTGTGTTTTCATTTTTCTGACCAGTGCCTGGCTCAGCATAGAAGGGAAAAGTTGGGTTAATGATGGGTAGCAGGTGTGACCATGTAGCATGCTCACTTGTCATGAATATGATGGGGACCAGGACTCTGGCTGCCTGTTTCCTCACTGTTGATGGCCTTGCAGCCCTTGTCTCCCCCCCCCCCCCCCCCGCATCCCTTAAAAAAAAATTACTGTATTAAGTTAATGAAAACCAGGGACATAAAGATGTTTTAAGGATGAGTTCCCCCCCCACCTTGGATTTCTGTGTACTTACTCTGCATCACGGCTGCCGCAGTAGGAAGGACAGAGCATCTGTAGGTGGGCTGGTGCCCAGGAAGGCTGAGTGTGCAGGACAGGTGGCCAGGAGGCCTTCTCTGCCATCCTCAGGGCCCCGTGATATGACTGTAGTGTTTGCTGTGGAGCTGACATTTAACTCAAACCATCCTTGTCTGCTTTACCTTTGCAGTGACAGGAACAGTCCTTGCTGTAAAAACTGTCAGTTCGAGACCGCCCAGAAGAAGTGCCAAGAGGCTATTAATGCTACTTGCAAAGGCGTGTCTTATTGCACAGGTGAGTGCCCCTGGTGCTGCTTCTCTTGGGCTACTTTGCTCAGGTGAGTATGTGTGTGTTGGAGACAACACTGTATTTTGTTCACATGAAAATCACCTTCATAATCATACTCCTTAGTTTGAGATACACCTACCATTGGTGCCAGGCCCATTCTACTTGCTTGCTTATTTCTTGCTTTTCGTCCACTTAGTTGTTCTTATAGGCAGCACTATAATGTGTTTAATATTTGCCTCGGAATGTGTATTTCCTTGAAAGATAATATAGTGTTATTTTATGTATGTATGTTTTTTTTATTTAATTTTTTTTCTTTTAGATTTTATTTATTTATTAGAGACAGAGAGAGAGAGAGAGAGAGAGAGGGAGAAAGGGAGAAAGGGAGATACAGGCAGGGGGAGAAGCAGGCTCCATGCAGGGAGCCTGATGTGGGACTTGATCCTGGGTCTCCAGGATCATGCCCTAGGCTGAAGGTGGCGCTAAACCGCGGAGCCACCTGGGCTGCCTATATATATGTGTTTTTAACATGCTAGGATAATACTCTACTTTAGATCTCTTTTTAAACTCAATGCAGTATTTTTATGAATTCTCCCTATTGTGCCACCTTTGTCTGTATCCATGTCTGTACATAGTTCGTTGTTTGGGGTACCTGCTGAGTTTACTTGTGTTATTTACTGTCTTTTACTATCTGTTCACTGAGTGTTGGCTTGGATTGCCTACATCTTCTGGCTACTGCAGGTAGGACTAGGACAGTCCATCTCCCATGCCTCTGTCAGGTGTTGTAAGAGTTCCTGGGTGTACATGGAGGAGTAGAATTGCTGGTCTTAATTGTTTTGCCAATCTGAAGAGTGTAAAGGTATCTCCTTTACAAATCTCCTTTTTGAACATCTCCTTATATATGTTAGCCATTCAGATTTTTCCTTTTGTGAAGAGGCAGTTCATATGTTTGGCCCTTATTTATTTGTTTGTTTATATTTTATTTATTTAATTTTATTTTATATTTTATTTAATTTTTATTATTATTATTATTATTATTGTTATTATTATTATTATTTTAAAGTGGTCTCCATGCCCAACATGGGGCTTGAATTCATGACTGAGATGAAGAACTGCATGCTCTGGGGTGCCTGAGTGGTCCAACTCTTGGTTTGGCTCAGGTCGTGATCTCAGGGTTGTGGGATCAAGCCCCACCTTGGGCTCAGCAGGGAGTCTGAGATTATCTCCCTCTCTCTCTGCTGCTACCCCCGATCGTGCACGTGCTCGCTCTCTCTCTCTCTTTTTTCTATTAAATAAATCTTAAAAAAAAAAGTCACATGCTCTAATGACTGAGCCAGCTGGGTGCCGCCATTTGGTCCATTTTTAAAAATTGGGTTTCATGTCTTTTTGCTGTTGCTGAGTTGGAGGAATTCTTGTATGATATTTGATTTGTTTATTTATTTTTTAAAAGATTTTTAGTTTATTTATTCATGAGAGACACAGAGAGAGGCAGAGACACAGGTAGAGGGAGAAGCAGGCTCCCTGTGGGGAGCCCGATGTGGGACTTGATCCCAGGACCCTGGGATCATGACCTGAGCCAAAGGCAGATGCTCAACCAGTGAGCCACACGGGCATCCCTACTCTGGCTTTTAAATGTGCATTTTACAAGATACTGCTCATGCCTCTTACATTCTGAGATATATCAGCAGCATGACCACAGTTTGCAACGTGTCAGGAGCCGGAATGTCTCAATCAGGTTTTCACACAAACATTTTCTAGCTGTGCTCAATGTTTCAGGCTTTATTACAATAATAAAGCAGAGTCAGAAAAATGTTCTTTTTTAAATAAGCATAAGCAGTTTGAAAGAATTTATTCGTTCTTACGAATAGCGTTTTCTTCCCTTGATATTTTATATGAAGTAACAGCTAGCAGAATCTAAAACTCATTGTAAGGACTCGGCGTTCATGATCAAGAGCATAAACACCACCTGGGATCTCATTTGAAGTGAACATTGTTGGTCCCCCTACGCTGGGTGGGGCCTGGGACACCAACAGCTCTGAGGACAGGCCCAGGATTGTGCCACTCGTTTGTTCTACTGGCTGGGTCTGATGCTGTGATACTAGTCTTTTGAGAACAGGTGTTCAGCAGATAGCCATGGGGCATTTTGTATGTGTCTGCGCAGGGCAGCAGCACACCAAAAATGCGGTGGCAGTGCAGTCTCCTCCTTCACTGGCTTGCTGCCCTTTTCCCACACCCTGCTTCCAGCAACAGCAAGTGTGTTATGTGCCCGTCCTGTTGCCACTGAATGCCCAGTGCTGTGAAGGGTTTTGTAAGACCAGAGGCAGATGTGCAGCATCTGTGTTAGTGTGTGGTATATACAGGGTACTTCGTGAAGGGCTGCTTTTGTTTGAGGCAGGGCAGATTCCTTAAATTCGGTGTCACTGCTCCACTGACTGAAGTCTGAGTTCTTTCGGGACTCCGTGGACCGGTCCTATTTGTCAGGTGAAAGGTCAGACCTCCAGCTCTGGTCACCATCCGCTATTCTCATGCAATAGTTCTCTGTGATCGTGTTCCAGAATGAGCCCCTCATTCCATCCTCTCACTTCATGTTAAGAATGCTGCTCATGTTCCAGAATGAGCCCCTCATTCCATCCTCTCACTTCAAGTTAACATCCTTCCTTCTGTGGCTTTTGTTTTGGCTGGAAGAATCACTGATTCACTGAAATATTTGCAGCGTATTTATGGCGTGTGATACGGATTGGATATAAGTTGATTAATAGGTTTGATCTTTGCTCTTGTGGAGCTCACCAGTCTGTGACAGGGGAACCAAAAACACATCATTACTCAGATGTAAATGGAGGGGCGCCTGGGTGGCTCAGTCGGGTTGAGTGCCTGACTCTTGATCTTAGCTCAGGTCTTGATTGCAGGGTTATGAGTTTGAACCCAGCTCTGGGTTCCCCACTGCGCATGGAGCTTTCTTTAAAAAAAAAAAAGGTGGGCAGCCCCGGTGGCTCAGCAGTTTGGTGCCTCCTTCAGCCCAGGGTGTGATCCTGGAGACCCAGGATCGAGTCCCAGGTCAGGCTCTCTGCATGGAGCCTGCTTCTCCCTCTGCCTGTGTCTCTGCCCCTCTCTCTCTGTCTCTCATGAATAAATAAATAAAATCTTCAAAAAAAAAAAAAAAGATGTAAATTGCAAAATGTGTGCTTGAAGGAGAGAACTGTAGCTATAGCAATGGAGCACAATGGGGTGAAAGGGCCTCTAGAGGCCTGGGTGGGGGCCTGAAGGGGTCTGGGGGAGACTATTGAGCCAGATTTAAAGGATGAGAAAAAGCCAACCACCCTGCATGGTGGAAACGAGAGCGTTCCAGGTAGACCGAAGAGAGTATGTTATGGTTCTGAGGGCAGAGCCCTTAGGTGAAGAAATTGGAGGCCGGCTGAGGTGAGGGCTTGGAAGTGGCCACTGGGGAGGCCGCAGGGGCCCGGCTGGCTGCTGCCCTGAGCCTTCCTGCAGAGCTTGGATTTCAGTCCAAGTAACTGCTGTAATGTTTGTTGTGTAGCGTGTACGTATTACATATGTATATATTCTGTCATATGAAGTTATGTTTCACAATAAAAAGGTAGAAGCAAAATGTTAAATAGTCGCTGAGGGGTTGTTTGGGAGCACAGGGACCCGCACTGCCCCGAGCTAGGTACCTGGCCCGGCCCGTGCAGTGCCGACTGTGGGAATCAGAGGCCTGCCCGGTAGGATTGGTGGCCATGTGACTCGTTGTGACCTGTGTGCTTCTTGTGTGCTTCCAGGTAACAGCAGTGAGTGCCCGCCTCCTGGAAATGCTGCAGATGACACCGTGTGCTTGGATCTCGGCAAGTGTAAAGATGGGAAGTGTGTTCCTTTCTGTGAGAGGGAGCAGCACCTGGAGTCCTGTGCATGTAATGGTGAGCACATGTCCGTGCTGCGTCCGTGCAGGAGGGAAGATGATCTTTGTTCACAGTCTCCTCCCTTTGAGGGTCCAGCAGGGGCCACTGCTGGCTGGACAGTGGCAAGAACCCGGGCAGGGGAAGCGTGGTCTGTGAGAACTCTGTGGATTCAGATCCTGGCTTGTCTGTGAAATGTCGTGGTGGTCTTCCTTCTTGCTGCATTTTCAGACCATGTGGCAGCATTAGGGGCGGGATAGGAGGGGATCTTGTTGCCATGAGTGGGTCGATGGGGGTCTGTCCTCACCACCCCGCCTACCCCCCCAACGTCTTAGACACCGTGAGTATAGCAGGAGCTGTCTGTAGCCTCCTGGCAGTGAGTTCTGACGCTCCCTCAGGACGTAAGCCAGAGAGCAGATTCCAGGATCTGACCCTGTGTGTCAGGGTATCTGCTGTTGTCACCAGGGCTGAGCCTGCTGCCCTCTGCTCCCTGCCAGATGTCTGGGGCAGGGGCCTTGCTTAGTGATGGTTGGTGACAACATGCTGGCCTCTCAGACACTTGTCCTTAGGTTTCCTCCTTCTGTTTTTGGAACTCCTGAGTCTGAGAAGGGGCCGCAGGGACCGACCGGGCTCCAAGCTTCCCACCCCACCTCACCTCAAGAGAGTTCTTTTGCTTTCAAAACAACCCAGAAGTCCAGAACCACTAGGTTGGGGACTCACCGTGTGTACAGTGGGGTACACCGGGGGGAACAAGTAAACATGGAAGGAAACACAGTAGGTTCCAAATAAGCAGTTTCCCGAGTGAGTGGCAGGAGGCTTGGGATGCCCTGGAGAGACATGTGCAAATGCTTAGGAAATACTGGATCAATGAGTGAATGATGAAAAGGTTTTTCTTTTCCCACAAAAATGGTTTTGCTTGTTTTGTGTTGTAGTTGATTTCAGTTTCTCCCAAGTAGATGTAAATCTGGACTTCCTCTGGGTCGCGTGCTGTCCCGAGTTACTGTTTGGGCATTTCTGCTGGTGGTCCATGTGCCATGAGGGTTATGTGGTGCCTGGTTGTGTCCATGACCCCATGCGGTCGGCGGTTGGCCTCGAGGTGGGGCGTCTTCGTGTGGCTGCCGTGCTCCGGTCGCACGGTGGTGCCCTCAGATCTGCCCCGGGCTGTTCTGTCGCAGGCCGCGTTGGCTCTCCTTGGAGCCTTGCTTCCCCAAGGGTGTGTTTGAAATAGAAGCCAAGGGTTGAAATCAGTGTAAGAAGAAAGGATGAAGGGAAACATTTAGTATCATAAGTAGAATAATTTGGCTTTTAATCTGTTAAAGGAAACTCTTTGGTGTAAATTGGTTTTACCTTGTGGCCTGAGGACCCAGGAGCATGAACTCAGAAGTTAGTCTTGGGGTGAATGAGGAATAGTTTGCCATTGAAATGAAAAACAAACGCATTTCCGCATTTCCTTCCCAGTTGGGAGCTTGGATCGGAGCTTGGGAGCGGGGTGGGAGGAGAGAGGGAAGGAGGAGCGCCATGTGCGGAGCAGAACTCCAGCCTTCCACGCCGTTCCTGGTTCTGTTTCAGAGACGGACAACTCCTGCAAGGTGTGCTGCCGGGACCCCTCGGGCCGGTGTGTGCCTTACGTGGATGCTGAACAAAAGAACTTATTCCTGAGGAAAGGAAAGCCCTGTACGGTGGGCTTTTGTGACATGAATGTGAGTATCTACTTAGGTAGAGCTCTTTCCGTAACAGCCAGACGGGCAGCTTTTGTATCGTAAAGACTTATTTGCTGATGGCAGGAGTGTTGCCAGGCCTCCTTAACCCACTGTTTGCTCACGTGTGCCCGGCTGTCTGGGTGAGGGTGTGGGTGTGACCCCGGAGGGCTGGGACAATGGAGCACTCCCTCCAGAGCACGGGACCCTAAGTCCCAGGACTTGGTGGGACCATGGGGGCCCCTTTGTGATAAAGGTGCATTTTAGGCAGTCAGCATTAATTACTTGGTTTCCTAGACTAATTGTAAAATTGATTAAGATGGCAAAATTGCAGGTTTCGATTTTGAAATCAGTGCTGATATAACAAAGACCCAGAGGTGGCTCGATACACCTTTGTCAGACCCTCTTGTTCTCTACTGAAACACATTTTGTTCCCGCAGAATCATGGAGGAGGTTTTAAAGGGGTTCGGCGGGCTTCTCTGGCTGTGGTTAGGCGGCTCCTGTTCCTGTTGTGTGTGTGATCAGTAGAGCCCTTGCTAGAGTGCCCCATCTTAAACAAAATTGGTTTTCTCAAGTTTCATTTCCTAGTGATTCTAAATTCACTTATAAAAATGGACTAATTGTGTAGGTGGCAATGACAAGTGTATCCTGCTTTCTTAGGTCCTGCGTCAAAAAATGGGTCCTCTGCATGTTTGGTTTAGTGTAGCTTTTCTCGTGTCCATTATTTTTATGCAGCGATGTTGCTTCTAAATGCAGCACTTGTAGGGGCAATACCGTATGTTTTCTGTTCATAGGGCAAATGTGAGAAACGAGTACAGGATGTCATCGAGCGATTCTGGGATTTCATTGACCAGCTGAGCATCAATACTTTTGGTAGGTGATTTCCCCGGGTGGCTGATTGCTTAGACCTGAGCCGATTTCAGTGATGACATGAGAAAAGTGCTTTCAGATTAATATGCTCTAGTACTGCAACAGCAGATGGAAATATTCCCAGCTTTTGTGGAAACAACTTTGTCAGCGAAGATAAAATAGATTCCCAGCTCTCCCCCTGTGTGGTGTGGATGCACAGATTTTCAGACAAGGAAAGTCAATCCTTTGTCAAAATATTGGCTTCTTTCTTTAAAAAATGAACACCTGACACCATAAGCATGGCTCAGTCCCATAAGTTGTAAATCTGACTCCTGTTTGATGTAAGCGTCATTTATTTAAAAGTGGGCCTCAGATTTTGCAGAAACAACGATGTCTTTCTGTCTTGCGGGGTTTATAATTTAAAGTCCCAAAAATAATGCCCCAATAGCAACAACTTTATGTCGTGTTTTGAGTAGTAGCTTCCTGTGTGGCCGGTCCCTGACCCCACCCCTCCAGGGACCGTGTTGAGCATTGTGACGTGATGTGTTCTTGTCAATAAGTAGGTCAGGGCTCTGTGTGGAATGGCACTTGTGGGCTGGGGTGTGGGCTGAGGGGGGCGGTGGTCCGATGTGGCGTGGGTGACACGGTGCTAGGTGCTGCGTCAGTAGCGTTGCCTGGCCGGCAGTGTGGCATCTGACACCATGATAGTATACCAAGAGCATTTAATTTTGAGTCTCTAAAGTACTTGATCAAAATATTTGCTGTTTGGAATTGTTCACAGGGAAGTTTTTAGCAGACAACATCGTAGGTTCTGTCCTGGTTTTCTCCTTGATATTCTGGATCCCTTTCAGCATTCTTGTCCATTGCGTGGTAAGTCACCAACTTGTAGGTAATGAGACATTTTATTAGCAGTTTGAGCAATTCTGGGTGCCTGGGTGGTTCAGTCTGTTAAGCATTTGCCTTCGGCTCAGGTCATGATTCATGATCTCAGGGTCCTGGGTTTGGGTCTTGCATAGGGCTCCCTGCTCTGCAGGAAGCATGCTTTTCCCCCTGAACACCTCCCTCCCCCCATGAATAAATATGTAAAGTCTTAAAAAATTTTTTTCCCAACCTTACTACTTTTGAAAAAGATAAAATTTGTTCTTAGCAAGACCTGACCTGATGTTTCCAATGACATTTTGCGGGGGTTATTCCCTAGGAAAGCTTATTTTGTGAAAAGTTTAGCTTTTTTTGCTAATTGTTTTTTAAAAGAAATTATGCTTTTTGTATGTGGATATTTGTTCTCATATATAATTTGAGGAATGTTCTACTTCTGAGCCTAGGAGACTGCTTCACTGGATGTCTAGGACCTCTGTCTGAATGAAGCTTTGAAATGACCATTTTAGGCTTTGTTATGATGGAACAAATATCAAAGCTCAGCATTTCAAAGACGGCACCCCCACCTTATAGATTCCTGACCTTGTCATATGAGGTGCTCAGATCCTCCTGTCTGATAAGAGGGAGCATTCTTTATTATTCTCCTTCAAGATAAATAACAGCTAACAGGGTGAATAGGGCTTTCCCTAACGAACTCCACGTGATAGATAAACTTGGGGACTTAAAAAAAAACTCTTCTTATGACTCCATTCACCTTGCTTCGGTGGGAAAATGGGGATTTGTCTGCTGTAGGGATGAGAAATGGGACCCAGGCTTCCAGGCTTGTGCTTAGGCAATGTCCCCTCAGGGGAGCACTTGGAAGATTCCAGCACAGCTATCTCTGGAGTCGGTCTTGCCTGGGCCCTCTCACCGAGCAGCTGTTCCTCAGGGTGGTGAGCGCAGTGGGTGCGAGGAGGGCAATCTGGGGGGCAGCCCTGCTAAGGCAAAGTTGTGTTAGGGTGACATGGTCGAAGCTCTGACAGGTGGCCGACTGTGCCACCTGTTACTGTTTTTACCTGTGAGGCTGACCTACTTTGTTTTCGCTGAAAGTTACCATCGTGGACTGAGGCCTGACCCTTGGTTTTGGAGCAGAGCAGAGAGGAGGGAGGGTGGCGCCTCGTTGCTGACCACAGACTGTGTTATGGCATCTGGACTGGAAGCCAGGCCTGGGTTCTCAGGCTCCACCTGCTGCCTTGTCCATTGTCGTGTTCTCCTCGGGCAGGGGCCGGGGCAGCGGGTGGAACCACGTGTCCAGCCTTCTGCGGAAGTATGGTGTAGGGCCTTCAGGCTCAGTTCCTCTGGGAATTTGGGCCACAGGAACTCTGGAAACAGCTGAGTGTAGCGGCCATGGCGGGCTGGGGCATTTTGAGCCCAGGGCCAGGTGAGACTGCACGCAGCATCCCTATTCCCGGCAGCTGCCCTCGTGGTCTGACCCCTGAGCACACAGGGAGATGCCTTTGGGGAAGTCTCTCAGAAGAATTGCACTTCAGCATTTCTTGACTAGTTCCTTCTTGATTCCAAAACACTTGTGCGCTGGTGGGAGGACTCTGAGTCTGTGCAGGAAATTGTCCCCTACTGGAGCTGCTAACACATGCCACACTCCTGTTCTGAGGTGGTTCCTCACTCAGGAGGAGCCTAAAGGGAAAGAGTGTGTAACTGAATTGTCAGAATGACCTTTTCCTGTTCCTTTTCCTTCTAGGATAAGAAGCTGGATAAGCAGTATGAGTCTCTGTCTCTCTTCCACCCCAGCGTAAGTACTTGGGAAACGGTCACTGCCAGGCAGGCGCTCAGAGCCCCTGCTAGAGCCGGGGCCACTCCAGCAAGGGCCCACCCTGGCAGTAGGTACCCCCTGTCCCCAGCAAGGGCCACCCCAGCAGGGGGCTGGTGGCCTCTGTGGCTGCAGGGCTGCACCCTCTCTGCGGTAGTAGGTCCTTCCTGGCAGGAAGGATCTACGTGGGAACTCGGACGAGTTGTGTGGATGGATTTTTTTTTTTTTTTTTTTTTTTTTTTGGTGTGTGTGTGTGGATGGATTTAAACTCAAGGGTGGGTCGGCCTGCCCGCCCGCCCGCCCCCAGCCCCAAGTTAGCTGGTCTGCATTGACCTACATTAATGTTCTGAGAACTTTTCCTGTCTTCTGGGATCCTTACTTGATAGGATTGGGTCTTCAGGTGGCAAATTGTCAGGACCTGTGGGGTGTATGGGGGGGCCTCACCTCATGCTTTCCTTAGTGTGGGGGCAGTCATGGGGCCCGGAGCGGACCGCCTTTTGGCGGGGAAGGTTGGAGCTGCAAGACCTGGACCGCCTTTGGCTCCGTGTCTTTGCAGAACGTGGAGATGCTGAGCAGCATGGACTCGGCCTCGGTCCGCATCATCAAGCCCTTTCCTGCGCCCCAGACACCCGGCCGCCCGCAGCCCCTGCAGGCCGCCCCGGTCCCGCCGCCGATGCCTGCGGCGCCCAAACTGGAGCACCAGCGCATGGACACGATCCAGGAGGACCCCAGCACAGACTCGCACGTGGACGAGGACGGCTTTGAGAAGGACCCCTTCCCCAACAGCAGCACAGCCGCCAAGTCCTTTGAGGACCTCACGGGCCGTCCGGTCACGAGAAGCGAGAAGGCTGCGTCCTTCAAGCTGCAGCGTCAGAACCGCGTGGGCAGCAAGGAGACGGAGTGCTAGGCTGCAGCTCCCGAGCTCGGGCTTCGGTGCGCAGGGTTTTTGAACCGTGGGCTCGAAACCCCTGCGTCTATTTTGTGAAGATTTGGGAGAAATAAGGGACTTCCCAGCAGATGCTGGTCATGTGTTTGGACTCCTTTACACACACAAATTACTCCTTGTCCTTTGGAAGAGGTAAGGTGAATCTAGCTTATTTTGAGGCTTTCAGGTTTCATTTTTTTGTTTTGTTTCTAAAATATCCTTCAACCTGTGGTGCAAAAGCAGAAAATACAGCTGGATTAGGTCTTGAAATATTTACATTTTTGTAAATTAACCTTTTTATCGAGAACAGCACTGATTAAGGAGATGATCAGTTTTTTTTTTTTTTTTATATACACTGTAATGATCCGCTGACTATTGGGAGGCATTAGGCAGTTACTTGTGAGGACAACTGGAACACAGATTTTATTTTTTGCCTTCAGGTAAAGACAAAGGAGATAAACAGTTAACATATTCTAGAATGTGGGTTCTGTTTTCAGGCATTACCCAGAGCTTTCAGTAGCAGGGAGAATAACCCAGATTTATTCCTAAACTTAAATGTGTTAACTTTACACACACACACACAAAAAAAAAAAAAAAAGGTGTTAACTTTTTTTTTTTTTTCTCTCCAAATTCTAAGGTTAGCACTTCTAGGATTAAAACACAATCTAGCTTACAGATAGCCAAATTGAATTTACAGGATCTTGCCAAGTGATCAGGGCTCCAGTCTGCTGGGCAGTTTGTTTTCTATGTCTGGTACTCTCGCCGTGCTCTTGAAATGCTCCCTGTTCACCAAGCCTAAGCTGCTTCAGCGTGAGAGCATGGTTGCCTCCTTGGAGACACTAGCTAAGAGGGTGCGTGAGCGAGTTCTCCCCAAAGCACGGCTGGTTTTGAAAGGCCGACGGCTGTGCTGCGCAGGGAGGGAATGCAGCCTCTCCCTACATGGCTGGTTCCGAAAATCCCTTTGTAGTGACCCACAGGTGGACAGGTGTGTCGCTTCTTGCTTTAGGGCTTCAGGACTGTGTGCGTTTACTTTGTGAAGGATAAAAATTTATAGTTAAAAGCTCCCCCCACCCCAAGTAGTGAAATGTGCTCACAGCCAAAACATTGAGATAATTTGTAAACTTTGAGGGCAATTAACTGAATCTGTGACAAATCAAATCTTTTCTTCTAAGGACGTTTATTATGCAGATGCCTGTTACACTAATACTTGAACTTATCATGCCTTGTGGTGTTTGCTGTCTTAACTAGTCAATGATAGAGTAACACTTCTGGAATCTGATAGGTGAGTGGGTGTATGTGAGAGTGAACGGTTCCCAGCTCCATGTAAGAAAATCATTTTTTTTTTTATAAAATTATGACTTTTTAAACAAATACGTATTTACCTTATTTCCATTTATAGAGTTAACAAGCCGTCCAGGGTTTGCACTGATGACACCTGCGCCTAGTCAGATATCACCAGAACACAACAATCTGAGAGCTTCCCTAAAAATTCTAATGCTTTTATTAATCTTGGTGGGGGAGGTTCAGCGTTTTTTATTCCAAGGTCATGAGCAAAGGTCTGATCACTTATCTTTGTCACTTCTGGCAAGTTAATGGCCAGACTTGGTTTTCTGTGGTTAATGGTCCCCGTCTCCCAGAAGACTTAGTTCTGGTTTGGCTTCTGCTACGTCTCGCCAGTAAGGGAGCAGCAAAGGCAAGGAGGAGACTTTCTTCTCTATCAGAGGCCACAGGTGGGAGAACAAGAACTCATTTCCCTTTGGTGACAAGTGCAGTCCATCTGACAGATAGGACGAGAAGTCCTGCAAGGGAGGAGAGAAGTTAGCGCGCGCTACCGGCTGCGCAGCCCCCCCTGCTGCCCGGACGGACTGAGCTTCATGAACCGCCTACCATTCAGGGCCGGCCTGAGCCACCTTCCAGCTCATGAGATGGAAGAGGAGGCTGAACGAGTGAACACGGTGCACTGATGTCAACAAAAGCCCTGTCTGCTGGGCCCGGGGTGTCCCACTGCTGGACTCCCCCCGTCTGGGTAGGAGGCAGACGGAGCTTGTCCTGTCCGGTCCTGAGCTATAGCTGCCGGGTGCCCCGTGTCTACCCTTAGAGCTGCGGGGAGCAGCCAGCGGGCCAGCTCGTTCACAACTCTCCCAGACCAGGGGTCCCCAGGCCTCGGGGCTCCTCTCTGCCCCACTCCCTGCTCTAGAACCTTCAAGCGTTCTTTGTAAGAGCCCCTCATACAGTAGCGTTCAGTTCTCAAACTTCTCAGATGGACGCCAACCCAGACGAAGCCAGGACCCTGGATGCTGTCCTCTGCTGCTCCTGGCCTGGGAAACCACAGGAGGGCAAGGGCTGGGAGGGAGGCTGAAGTGCAGGTGTTGGTTTTGTGGGGGGAATTGCCCAGCGCGGGGGCCGCGGGAGCTGCTGGGGCCTGCGGAGGTGGAACTGCACGGGAAAGCCTCAGCCCTCCTGCCTCAGCTGTGCCTCGTGGTGGGGGCTGGTAGGGACCCACCACGAGGTCCTGCTTAAATCCGTCATTTTGCCTTTTAATGAGTTTTAAACCAACCCTCCCCCATATTATAAAAGAACTTGGCCTGAATGTCCTTAATAGGAACCATTTTTTGGCTCCTTTTGCTCTGTGCGGATTCCTGACCGTTTGAGGGGTGCCAGGGAAGGATGCCAGCTGCTGGGTGCAGCAGAGGAACCCGGTGGAGCCTCTGGGGGCTCCCCCCACCAACCTCAGCTTCCTGGTTTAACTGGTGAAAGGGATAACAGTCTCACCTACTCAGAGCCACAGACAGCCGGGTCACGTCTGTGTGATCCCACTCCCTCCGAGGACCAAGCCAGCCCCGGTACCTGTGTGTCCTCCTGCATCAGGGTCCACAGGTCAAGGACATCGATCCCACAGTCTTGGGCCACCTGGAGGCAGGCGCCTGCGTATTCACCAACAACCGAGTTCAGACGATTTAATTTGCAGCCTGTTGAGGAGAGAGTGCAGGCAGGTGACGGCGGGCCCTTGTGCAGGCCCGGTGACCTGGAGGCTTCTCCATCCACAGGCACGTACCTCATCTACGTAAGCGAAACGAGTCTCACGGAACAGTGCCTACTGTGTTCCAGACATTGTTCTTTCTATTCCGTTAAAGAAACCTAACTCGCTCGGTGTTGTGACCTACAATCTGGGAAGCACCAAGGAGCTCTAACTGGCACACCTCCGCTCACCTGGGCTGAGCACAAATGTTCTGGGAGGACAGACCTGCCACCCCACAAGCCATCATGAGGGCCCCCCACTAAGCTCTGAGCCAGCAACAGGGCGACTCATCCACTTCCTGTGACGGTGGGCAGAGCCCCTTCCTCCCTGTCCGTCCTCTTGAGGGTAAACCTGCCTACTTACCTCCGTGGGGAAACTGTATTTACAGGACAGCCGCCCTCCCTAGCCCGGCAGGCAGGAACCGGGGGCCAGGTCCTGGCTTAGCACCCAAGGTGCCTCCTGGCGTGGCTGGGCGGAGACTTGGTGTCGGCCAGCAGCCTGCTGCTGCAGAGCGGTGGCACAGGCAAGGCTGCGTGTGGACAGAAAAAGGGCACAGCAGCGGCCGAGGCACTTCCCGCTGCTGCAAAGTTGGGAGGACAGCCTGGTGCGTACCCAGGCAGGCGGCGGAGATGCTCGCTCAGCGTCCGCACGGCTCCTTCCAGGCCGGGGCCCGCCTCAGCCACAGTGAGGATCCCTCACCCGGGCCACACCTGCAGGGGTCCACATAACCCAAGCTCTGCCTTCTGGGCTTAATCTCCGTTGACAAAAAACAGCCCAATAAGGACGTGCAGGCCTCAGACCCTAGGCGCACAGACGGGAGTCTCTCCGACGCTGGCGCTCTGGCTGCTGGGCACGCTGCCGACATGCTTACCTTGCAGGAGGCACTCCTGCTCCCACGCAGCCTCCCCGAGTGGGGGCGGCGTGATGAGAACGATCCTGTCCTCAGGGACATCCACGGACTTCAGGTACTGCACCATGCTCTTTAGGTTCGCCACGTACTCGTTCAGGGGGATGTGCTGCTTGGGATTCTCATCTGTTGGGGAGTAACACGGATACCCCAGGTGCACACTTGTGACAGGTGACAACAGGAAGGTCAGTACGCACTCCAGGTCTGAGGCTCTGGAGGGCGCCTGGCGGCGGCGGCTTACCACCCAGGACCGCAGCGCTCGGCTGGTGCAGAGGGAAGCTGCCAGGTTCCGGCCTAGCCTGCGCCCTGGGGGACACGCTCGGCCTTCCCGTGCTGTGACTTCCTCACCGGGGAGGACGAGAGCTGGGTCTGCCTGACGGGGTCGTGAAGATCCATCGGCACAGCGTGGGAAGCAGCCGGCCAACACAGGTCAGCCGTGGCCCCATGCCCATCATGGTGACGGAGGCTTATTTCTAAATGGGCTCACGTGCAAGTGTACAAGAGCCACTGCAGGCGTGTGGCAAACAATCCACAGTACAATCCTAGGAGGAGACTAAAACCACTCTGATCCCACCACCCAGAAAACCGCTGGCAGCACATGGACGTACTTCTGGTCTTTTCCATATGATACGTATACTTTAAAAAACAAACTGGGATCATGCTGAAGATACATAACCACACTGGACTTTTTCATGTGACATTATATAGATTACAAGCGTTTCTGTGTCCACAGGTCCCTGAAACATGGCTAGTTGTCAGGGGACCAGCCTGACCACGCGGCGCCCTACCGTTTGCCGTGGCAGATGCCCTCACAGAAGCGTCTGCACCTCTGCGTGCTGCTTTACTGAGTGTCGGGCTGCTTCCAGGCGAGGCAAGCCCTCCGCTGCAGCCCTCAACTATCTTTCCAGACGGCAGCTTTCCCCACCGGCTGGAAGAGCGTGCCCATCTCACTTCACACTCAGTAGCTCCGAGCACGAGAGCTTAAGAAATAAGTTCCAATTTGAGTCTTTATGGTTTGACATATTTCATAAGCCTTATTTTTTCCTTTATGATTTCCTCCATTGCTTTTATGCTTGGAACCTGTTTCTTCCTTGTCTTAATTCTGATAAAAATTCACCTTTTGGGAGTTTCCTTACAGCTTTTGGTGTATGACATAAAGGGTCTCTGCTAACAGTCACGGTTCCTAGAATAGCTTTCTCAGCGACGGCGAGCACCCCTGGCTCTCCCTGCAGCCTCACCCGCGCCGTCCCCACCTGTGCCCAGGGCTTGCCGACTCTCCCGGTTACGCTGCGCCCGGGGCCCCCCTCGCAGGAGCAGGAGAGAGGGCAGGGCCCATGGCGGCCAGCCCTCCATCCTCAGGGGCAGCGCTTTCCAAAGGCAGGGACACAGCCCCACTTCATGCCTGTTTCTCAGCACCTGGAGGAAGTCCGTGCCCGGGCTGGGGTGGCATCCTGAGCTGCTCCCCCACAGGTGGTTCACCCCCTGCAAGGTGGGCGCCCTGCTGCCAGCTACCCCAACTAATGAGAAAAACATTCAAAACTCAGCACAACACTAATGGACCCTAGAAAACATTTTAAAGTGTTTGAGATCTTAGATCGGCCAATAACTCGGGTAGAAAGTAAGTCGGGAATAAGACCTGCTGACATTAAAGCCAGAAGAAATACAAATAAACTCTGGGAACTCTATAAATTTGGTAAGACTATCTATTGGGCAAGAAGTACACAGTTGAAGAAAGTTTGTAAGTTTGCTCTGACACAAAAACGGGCGCTTGGGGGCTCAGTCTAACCTAACCCATGGTTTCTGCCCAGGTTGTGACCTCAGGGTCATGAAATCGAGCCCCAGGTTGGGCTCCACGCTGGCTATGAAGTCTGCTCGCGGTTCGCTCTCCCCCCTGCCCTCCCACCCCTGTACACGTGCACTCGCTCACTCTCAAAACAAAGTTAAAAATGAAGTAGAAAAACCCAAGAATGCCTTTACCTTTCAGTGCACTGTCATTGGCACCGAAGAAAATTGTCACTGCTGCTGGGCGGTCCAGACTGTCCCCTTTCCTGATTAATCTCGGAAGGATGATTTTGGCCCATCTGGTATTGTAACCTGAAAATCCACGATTCAGAACATCACATTTTCTGAAATGGAGAATTTTTTAAAAAAAGATGAATTGTGGTCAAGGAATGGTTTCTAGTCCTCCCTGCAGTGAACCAACCCATGGTGTGTGCCCTCCAGGCCGTGGCACCTGCTGAGGTCAGGTGGCTCTGATGTGCTTTCACCTTTTTACAGTTTAAGTCACCTCTGCCCTCAACGTGAGGCTCGAAGCCACAGTCCCGAGATCGTGTCACAGGCTTTTTGGACTGAGCCAACCAGGTGCCCGAGGAGTTTCATTTGAGAAGAGCAGGCACAGAGTTGAACGTGCCGGCCTTAAATCTGTCCAAGACACAGGTCAAGCCCTTCCTTGACAGGAGTTCTGAGTAACTGAGCAAAGGGGCTGTCATTTTGTCTGCAGACTCACGCATGGGCGGCGAGGTCCCGTGACGTGGAGTTTGCAGCAGATGGGTGCTATGTGAGCAAGCATCGTGGGCAGAAGTCACCAGCAGCTGGAGCTCGGGGGTAACGATGGTTTGGGTCTGTACATGGAGTTTTGAGGCGTTTTTACAGACTAGTTTTTAAGAAGCATCTTAGGGTATGCAGCAAACCCAAAAGGAGGAAACAGTTCCCACACACTCCTGCCCCCGAGAGCGGCACATTTGTTGTGATAAACCTACAGTGACGTGTCATTATCAGTATTAGCCCACGGTTTTCAGTCCTTTTAGTTTTTTAAAAGATTTTGAGAGAACACTAGATGGGAGAGGGGCCAGAGGGCAGCGAGAAGCTGACTCCCTGCTGAGCAGGGAGCCCCACGTGGGGCTCAAGCCTGGGACTCCAGGATGAGGACCTGAGCTGAAGGCAGATGCTTCACCGACTGAGCCACCAGGCATGCCTGATTCAACAATTTTAGAAAATACAAAAAAAAAAAAAAAAAAATTTTAGAAAATACGTTGTTTTTCCTTCTTAAAAATATGTGGTTTGGGGGCACCCTCCCTCTCTCCCCGCTGCTTGTGCCCACGCACACTCTTAAATCTTAAAAAAAAAAACAACAAAAAAAACCAAACCTGTGGTTTGATTCCCAGTACCCTATGGTACAATGGAATCTTGGATCTTGACTGGTTGCCTGGGTTTGTGTCCCTGCTCCTTTACTTGGTGGTCAGGCCCCCTGCTGTTTGTAGATGCTTATAGTTGTCCATAATAAAATTAAGAAAACACCTCAGTACAATCTATGGTTAGCAAATTGACATGGTTCACTTTGGTATATAGTTCAAATTCCTACATAGGAGCAGAGAACCCAGGGCACCAACCAACAACTGCAGGCTACCAGGCCAGTCAACAGATGTGGAGACAAGAGGAAGGGACTTGGTTTGACATTACTCGAAAAGCTCTCAAAATTTATAAATCTTGGGGACAATAAAATTTAGCCACATTTTTTTTTTTTTAAAGATTTTATTTATTCAAGACAGAGAGAGAGAGAGAGAGGCAGAGACACAGGCAGAGGGAGAAGCAGGCTGCATGCAGGGAGCCCGACATGGGACTCGATCCCGGGTCTCTAGGATCATACCCCGGACTGAAGGCGGCGCCAAACTGCTGGCCATCGGGGCTGCCCATCCACATTTATTTCTAAGTGTGATGCTTGGGGTTTTTAATGCATAATGATTACAAAAAGCTGGCTAGCCACTTTAAAGACTCCCTTAATTTAAAAATGGAATACTGTGAGGTGCCTGGAGGGCTCTGTTGGTTAAGCATCTGACTCTTGACCTCAGCTCAGGTCTTGATCTCAGGGTCGTGGGTTCAAGCCCGCTTTGGGCTCCACACCCAGTGTAGAGCCTACTTAAAAAAAATTTTTTTTGACAAGAGGAGTTTGTTTCTTGTCCCTCCAATGGTTTACTCAGTGCAATGTTTTAAAAACCAGAAGGTGAGGTGGCTTCCTCCCTAAGGCCTTCATGATGTGGGAGGAGAGGGGAAAGGTCTGGAATCAGAGTGACCAGGGCCTAGATCTTGTTACCCTTGACTAGCAGATCAGGCTTTGGCCCTTAATTTCTGAGTTTCAGGCTCCCCAGCTATGAAAGCTGAACCTAATACCTTATCTGCTGGGCAGTGTGAAGATGAAAAGCAGCCATTACAGACTGAAAAAGAATCTCTATTATAAGGCTGTGAACCAGGAAAAAAGTGGGAATGAGGGAGGCTCAGGGTTCAAACTGCTGAGGTTCCCTTCTGAAAGGGGAGGCGATCAGAGTTGCTTCAGATTGAACAGTATCATCAATGTGCCCACCTTACTCCACAGCCTACAGAAACTGGCAAATTAAGACTGGCTTTTACTTAAATTCATGAATAACAAGTATTTAAGTTCAGATGAAAAGGGAACAGGTAAGAACAGAAAGATTCTTTGCCAAACGTCCAGCTCTCGGAGATTGCCTTCCAGAAACAATATAGATTATGCGGTTTTATAAACCGGGCAGAGGCTGATCTTTAAAAGCAAACAGCTTTTAAAAACTGAAAAGGGTGAATTTATTCTAACTTCTTCAAACCAAGTATTTTTGGTCAAAGAAATACTTTTTTTTTTTAGCCTTATCTCAGTAAGTGAATTTTAAAAGGCTTTACATAGATTTAAGAATTATTAAAATGGTTTTCTAATGCTAAAACTAAATGCTAAAAAGATGTCACTATAGGGCAGTGTATTTTAGATTTATTCCTATGCACATAGCAGTGTACAGAAGGGCAGTTACATGAAGCCCTCCTAACTTTAAAATGTGGAAATTGGGTTACATTTGACAGAGTTAGTCCACCTGAAACTAACACTGCATGTTAATTACACTTCAAAAAAAAAAGAAAAGAAAAGAAAAGAAAAAAACCCACCCCAAACCACTGTGAATCAGTTCAGGGCTGTGCCCACAGCTGAGGCTGACATCAAAAATCCACCCCGGGGGCACCTGGGTGGCTCAGTGCGTTGAGCTTCCTTCCGACTCTGGGTTTCCACTGGGGTCCTGATATGGGATTGTGAGATGGGCCCCAACCCCTCTCCACTCAGCAGGGTGCCTGCCTGGTCCTCCCCCTCTCCCCCCCCACTCGTACATTCTCTGAAATCAAGCTTTAAAAAGAAAATTCACCCTAAGTGTTCATACAGCTAAAGATGAAAACATCCACCAAAGGGGCAGAAAGAACCCAGGTCTGGCACTAAAAAAGGAGGGTGGAGTGGAATCCTCTGGAGTCTCCACCTCCCCTGCCAGTTGTGCCAACCACAGCTGGGTCCGCCCAGTGAAGAACAGAGGCTGTGGGGCTCCCTCTGCCAGGGGTCTGCTGCCCCAGCAAGGGATTTTAGTTCCTAATCCTTGGTCGAGTGTGCCCAGGAGAGGCGGGCACTCTGGGCCCGAGCCCTAAGGGGCTAGAGGTCACTGAGATGAAGCCTCTGTGGGGTGGGCCAGCAGCCACTCCGCTGCACGTTGGGTCTCAACAGGATGCCTGTCCGGAGTAGAGATGGGACCACACAGACCACACGCTGTCTCCAACTCTGTCTTGTAACTTTTCTCAATTCTAATTAAGCGGTCTTCTAGCAAGCATATTTGGAAACTGTCAATTCTCACCAGATTTTAGTATTAAAATGATTATTTATTAAACATTTGGTAAAAATTATGTGTGGGTAAACATCTGAAATGCCTGGTTTTCTGGGCCACTTGAATTATTTAGCTTTTCAGAAAAAGTAAACAGGCCAATTAAACAGTGGATTACTAAACATTAAAGCTACTATTCAAGGTACACTTGCAGGCGCCTTAGCAAGTTCACATTACATTTCCAGCCTCCCCAACAGGAGAGCAGGTGCCCTAATCATCTCCAGAGGCTCAGGACCACCGGCTCCAGAGCCGGGCCACCTGCCACTTCCTAGGTGTGTGACCTCCATCTTCTCAGCTCTAAACTGGGTCAGAGACTAACACGCTCTGTATTACAGGGTAGTTGTGAAGACTAAATGAGCCAATACACATGAAGCATTTCAGTTTCTGGCACATGGTAAGCACTCAGTAGAACTTAGCCATTATAATCCTCCCATTTTACAGAGGGAAAACTGAATGATAGTTTCATGTTCTAGATTAAGTCCATCTAAATAGGGAAAAACATTTGGGAACAGAAAAAGCTGGAAGGTCAAGTTTTTCATTTCTAGGTTAGGGGATAAACATGAAGGAGAAAGTGAAGATATTTTAAAACACATTTCACATTTGGAGATAACTGAAAATACATTTTCTTGGTGTATTAATTATACTGGTGAAGAAATTACCAAGTACTAATAAGATGGTAACACATCCAGCTTATTCCTTATAAAGGAGAAGACAAAACTCCTGATCAGTTTACTGATATTCCAAATACTTGTGTTTACTGTTTTTAATGTGGAAAACATTTCTAAATATTCTGTAACCTTTTGAATTGGGGCAGTTTCCAAAAATGATGCTAATTTTGGGTTATGAATATACATGGCTTTCTTTCGATTGAACTCCTTATGACTTGTTTAAATCATATCCACTGTTGGGGCGCCTGGGTGGCTTGGTGGCTCTGTGGTTGAGCGTCTGCCTTCAGCCCAGGGCGTGATCTTGGGGTCCCAGGGGCGAGTCCCATATCGGGCTCCCTGTGTGTAGCCTGTTTCTCCCTCTGCCTGTGTCTCCCATGAATAAATAAAATCTTAAAAAAAAATCATATGCACTGTAATAACTGGAAAAGAACTGGTCTTTAGATGAATACCGGTATCTGTTTGGCTCCAAACCTGGTATCCTTCCTACAACTTTTAGGGTTTGATTTCACATCCTGCAGAACTTCTGCTGAACCCTGAGTGCCTGTCCTTCCTTCTGGCCCCCAACCCTGTAGACACACTAACGAGCTCAGGCCAGCAAAGAAAGGAGGAATATACTGTTTGGAAGCGTATCATGCGCTCTTCCTCCTCTGAGAGGCAGTTACGGTTTCCATCAACAGTCTCGAGCGTCCACCCAGAAACTATTCTCACCTGACCAGCCTGTCAGCCAGGGACGCTCCCCATCCACCCTGCTGGAAAGAGAACTGAGAAAGGAAAAAAAAAGTCCGTTACTACTCATCCGTGTAATCCGCGCATTTTAGAAGCGGGGCGTTTTGGTCGGCGCCGGGTTTCCCTCCTGCTCCCGGACTTCCTGCCCCCTCATGTGCTGCCCTCACACGTCATTTCAGGAATTAACTGCAGCGCCCCCGCAGCAGCGCCCCGGGAAATCGGGGTGGGGGGGCGTCTTCTTTCCTACCAGCTGGGCCCCTCACCGGCATCTTACTGAGAACTAACAGTCATTTCTACTTAGAAAAGCCACTGAAATTCATACACACGAGACAACAATCAACTGTATGAGCAGTCGGGAAGCGAGGCCCGGGCCGTACATTTCCAGGATTCTCAAGGAATAAGGAAGTGAATCACAGGGCTCAGGGGGTGACGTTTTGAAACTATATGTTCCTATAAATTTGGGAAGCCCTTCCTTACTGCCCAGACACAGAAAATTGAGGAAATCATGTTTGAAAAGACAAAAAAAAAAAAAAAAAAATCCACCGCGGGAACAGCTCTGAGAGGTACTTGGTCGCCCCGAGGTCGAACGTGTCCTCCCCTCGGGCGGGCGGGCGGGCGGCAGCGGTCCCGGGGATTCGGCCGGCCACGTCCCCGCCCGCCCCTCGCCCGCCCCCGCCGCGCCCCCGCCGCGCCCCCGCGGGGCCCGAGCAACAGGGACGCCCTCCCCGCCCGCGGCTCCGAAGCGGCCCGGACGTCGCGGGGCAGGGGCAGGGGCAGGGCGCGGGCGCAGGGAGGTCGCAGCCAGCGAGCCGCCAGGTCCGCGGCCCTCGGGGGGCGCCGCCCAGAGGGGGACCCGGACGTGTGCGGACCGAGCGGCGGTACCTGGGTGATGGAGTCTCCGAAGAGCAACACCCGCGGCCAGAGCAGGGACGACCCGCCGCGCGCCGCCTCACACAGCGCCATGTCGCTTACCAGCGAGCGGCGGGGCCGGGCCGGATATCCGGGCGGGGCGGGGGGCGGGGCGGCACCCGAACGGTCCGTCGCCCTCCTGTCGCCCGTGGGGTGCCTGACGCCGCACCCCCGGGGCTCCTCGAGCTCGACTCTTTGGCGACCCACCGGTCACTTTTAACACCTGCCGTTGCCCCTTGGAAAGCTCCTTTTTGTCCGTTTACAAAACGCGCTCTGCTGGTTGGTTCATCCCGGCGGTCGGGGGCGGGGCGCCCGCGGCCCCTCCCGGGGAGTCGGCCCGGCGGGGTCGCGCGGCAGCTCCCCGGACCCGAAGGGAGCGCACCCCCCACGCGGGGTCAGATGCTCCGCAAAGGGCAAGAGCGTGAAGAGCGGTGGGGGGTAGGTGCTTCCGAGGGACTCGTTCATCACACAGCCCTCCTTAAAGGGACTCCGCCATCGGTTTCGACCTCAGAGAAAACCTTAGGACGTTTGCTAAAGACGGGAAGGCAATGGCTTCTCGGCCTTTGGCTAAGATCAAGTGAAGACAGGAAGGCAGACTCTTCAAGGACGATGGGGTTTTGCAGTAGCGGAGAGAAATGAGCCGAGGCGGGGATCCAGAGCCAAGGAGCAGCGTGAGGGTATTAGGATGTACAACTGCTACAAGGTAGAGTGATTAGTTGCTCAACCATCTCCACAGGCTTCTTGCTGAAGGCAGGCAGGGTTGGGAGGCTGAGGAACTGAAGCGGATCCCCAGCAGGATTCCAGAGGGGCCAGGACAGAGCCAAGGTGGGGGCCCACTAGAAGACACAGGAGCTCCAGGACTCAGGAGCTTGACTCAAGTTTGGCCAGAGCCGGGGTCACCTCAGCCACGCAGTGGAGTTGGATGGCTGTGATAGAAAATGAGCCAGAAGGATGTTTTGAGACAAGTGAACTGAAGGAGAAAACCAGAAGAGCAGGGGGGGAACAGCACAGAACAGCAAAGCCGACATACCTCGCTGTGGCTGGGATGGACGGTGTCAGGTGGGAGACCGGCTGGAGCCGGAGAGGCAGGGAGGGCGATGCAGAGCATAACCAAGTCCTCGGGCCAGTTCCCTGGCTTCACCTAGAATCACCTGGGGGAGCTTTAAAACTGTGCTGATGAAGGACCCTCACTCCAGACCAACTCATTTTACTTCTGATGGTGAGATGGGGGCGTCCGTGTGTCTTACTGCTCCCCACGTGATTCCAGCGTGCAGCCCAAGCCCCTGGCTTCGGTCAGGTGTCTGGACTTGACCCTAATTATAAGGAAGCCCTGCAGGGCTTTCAGCAGGGAAGGCCTGAGAACAGGTGTGTGCATCTCAGGACTGGACCACAGGGAGACAGGGAGGCTGTGGCAGGACCCAGAGGGGACCGGTGTCAGGGACTCAGAGCCCCAGTGCAGAGAAGACAGGGACAGACAGACTCAAGAGCAACTGAGAATCCTTGACTCAGACTGGTTACCTTGGAGAAAAGACAACTCCCTTTTACTCTATATATTGCTTTTTTTTTAAAAGATTTTATTTATTCATTCATTCATGAGAGACACAGAGAGAGAGGCAGAAACACAGTCAGAGGGAAAAGCAGGCTCCATGCAGGAAGCCCGATTTGGGACTCGATCCTGGGACCTCAGGATCACGCCCTGGGCTAAAGGCAGGTGCCAAACCGCTGAGCCACCCAGGGATCCCCTATACATTGCTTTCTAAGATAATCTATGATAACAAACTTTTACGTGACACAAAAGGTGACCCTTAGAGCTTTGGTTTGAGTCAGAGACAAAGTGGTGTATCTTACAGAAATATTTCATTTCAAGTAAAAGTTCAGATCTGTGCACTCGGGTCTCTCACTAGGAGGCAGGGAAGGAGTGCTCGGTGGCTCTAAGTCACCAAGAGGTGAGGCGAGAAGAGCACGAACAGGGCTGGTGGAGTTTAGGGGCTGTGGTTGGTGGACACTTTAGCTTGCCGGCCAGTGTGAGCCACTCTCGAGTTGGGCTGTGAAGGGGAGAGCGAGCTTCTGCACGTGCCTGGCCCTCCCACCCCCCGCAGAGGCGTCAGGCAGACCCCCAACACCACCCTGCTCACCTGGACTGCACCCCAAACTCCTGTGTCCAGTTAAACTGGCAGGTCTGAACCACACGTGCTTCAGGAAACTGGCCTAATGACCACACACAGCAATGCAACCACTCACAGCTGAATACCCTTGAACTTAGCTGTAAAAAATTAGTCTGAATCTCTGAACTGAATGTGCAGATATTAAGAAAATATCACCGAATCCCGAAAGTCGTAATTTTACAAATGCACAAATTACGGAATCTGCCAAGAGGATCAGGAGGGAAGGAAGAGAAAAGGCGCGTTAGGTGATCATCTCTATTAATTCACATTCAGAATATGGGTAAGAAAATACAAACCATCATGCATTTTCTTCCCTTAGAAAGGACACCGCAACATTCTGGTTCAGTTGCTAGGAGCCGATCTTTAAGGTTTCCAGGGCAGCTGTGCACGTGCCTGGAAGCAGAATCAATGCATTCTGAAATAACAGGCCTTTTATTTAGGAGTTCAGGAATCCTGGGCAAATTAGTTGGTAATTTAGGAGTACTTAAGCTGTTGGAATAAAGGCCATTTAACATCATGAGTAAATAGGCTACGCCAGAGAAACTAACGTATTTTATTTTAAGTAACAGAAGCAGAGTCGAGCATTAAAAAAAGCTTTAACACGTACAGAGACCTCGAGGTGTCAGTGGACCGGTGTGAGGGCCTCGTACAGTCTCTGCGCGGCGAGCTCCACCATCTCTCGGAGGGACTCATCGTCCTCGCTTCCTTCTTCGCACTCTACAGTCTGAAAGTGAAAGCAGACAGGCCTTTCACCCGAAGTGTCTAGAGTGTTCTATGGAGGATAAAGTCAGAATCATCATTTCCGGGAGGGGAGAGAGCCTGGCCTCTCCAGAGCAGAGCTGCTGCCCTGCAGGCTGCAGGCCCAGAGGCCCGGGGCGCAGAGACTCGACAGCACGATCACCGGGTTTAATTAGAGGTTAATTTTGGAAAAATGGAATACATGGAAAATCTAGTGAACTATATTTACTCCAAAGCCCATATATTGACCCAGTAAGTGACAACTTGAATTCAGTCTTTGTAACACAAGTTACTTAGCAAGCGACAGGTGTGCTCATCTACTCAACATTTGGTATTACATTTGCTTTAGATTAATAATCTAGTTATTTCTCAGTGACAAACACTAGGTTTAAAATTTTTTTTATCATACTGTAAATATTGCTCATATTAAAACTTAGTAAAGAAAAAATGGCACCCTCAAGTCTATATAACCTAATGATGTCCAGATCACCATCTCCTGGATGGGTACATGGACAGCACTCCATGTCTCCGTGTACACCATACACATAGTCTATTTATTCAGTGACTTTATTTACTGTCTCCTACTCTTGTATATTTCAGTCTCTTGCAGTTTTGTTTATATGATAATTAATATTAAGATAGAAATCCTTGTATATATATTTTTGCTTGAATTATCATTAACTTGTCTAATTATTTTCTTTGATTAAATCCAGCAAGTGGAACTGTGGATAAAGGTATTTACTTTTCTGAGCCCTTCTAGGCATTTCACCAAACTATCCTGCGGAAAGAATGTGCCACCTCATTTACAATCTCCTCCCCACCCCAAATCGCCCCTGAAAATAAATGGTTTTCCTGTTTTCCCTGGTGTGGGGTCACAGCACTCTTGTTCATCTGTGCCCACATGAAAAGCAAACAGGGATATATGGAACTTTCGATCTGTATTTCCTCTAATTATTAGTGGATTGGATCTGAACGGTTTTTATTTTAAGATTTTATTTATTTATTCATGAGAGACACAGAGAGAGAGAGAGAGAGACAGAGACACAGGCAGAGGGAGAAGCAGGCTCCATGCAGGAAGCCCAACGTGGGACTCGATCCAGGGACTCCAGGATCACACCCTGGGCTGAAGGCGGCACTAAACCGCTGAACCACCCGGGCTGTCCTGAACAGTTGTTTCATGTGCTTGCTGCCTATCCATATTTCTTCTCTAGTTAATCGCTTGGCTATGTTCTTAGCTTTTGTTTCTAGTGGGGTAAGATAATCTAGTGTCTTCTCAGAGCATCTATATAGTCAAAGATGTAAAAGAAATTTAAAACTTATGTTATTCATTTGGGAGAACTGTTCTAATCTTCAAAAACAAGCCTGCAAGATATACTTATTCATTTATGCTCTAGAAATAGTTATGTAGGATCTCTATTGTGAGACCAGAGCAGGGCCCCCGATCTCAAATCCCATTTGAGAAATTCTGGAAAAACCACTTGGATCCTGCTGGTAAAACAGGAGAGCAGCTTCTCTGAACAAATCTAGAGTCAACCGGATGCCAAACAAGAGAAATGCTGGGGTAGACTCCGGCCTCTCATGGAGAAGGAAAATCATGGAAAATACACGGGAAACGTGTGGTGTGCAGCAAGGCGGAACAATACTTAGGACAGAACAGGGAAAAAAGCAAGAACACAGGGCACCTGGCCAGCTCAGTCAGAAGAGCATCCAACTCTTGATCTTGGGGTCGTGAGTTTGAGCCCCACAGTGGGTATAGAGATTACTAAAAAAAAAAAAAAAAAAAAAAAAAAGCTTAAAAAAAAAGATACAGCAGGAATGTGTAAGTTTATAGATAATAACATAAAAAGCCCGGAAAAAGCACATCTGGAAGGAGAAGCCAAAATGGGCAAGTGAGATGTTGGTGTGAGACCAGAGATTACTTTTGTTTCCACTTTTTTTCCCAAATGTCCTGAGATGTGGGAAGGTGCAGCTACTTACCCGGGTCTCCAAGTTTATATTAGCAGTTTTCCCGTCCACTGTGACGCTGAGAACAGAACCATCTTTTACGCTTACACAGTCTTCTCCAAATATGTCCCTTAAGATAAATGAAGATGCCATATTAGTGAAAAATGCATTTAAGAGTAAGTCAAGTACATTCTGATATATTTGGGGAAAAAATAATATTGAAGATTGCCCCTAGTTCCAAAGTAGAATACTTCTATCTATATACGTCTATCGGTTCCATGATCCTGGGGTCCTGGGATTGAGGCCTGCATCAAGCTCCCTGCTCAGTGGGGAGTCTGCTTCTCCCCCTCCTTGTCCTACTCATGCTCTCTCTCTCACTTTCTCTCCCAAATAAGTAAGTCTTAAAAAAAAAAAAAAAGAATTCTTGAGAAAAGGGGAAAAATCTAGTATCTGGTTTAGAAAAATACTGAGTTTTAAAGGTAATTCATAGTTTATAGACTTACTATCTGAGAAGAGTCCAGAAAACATTCTTAACACAGAATTCGCATTTAAGGAGAATATATATCATAGTTCTTAAAGGCACAGTAACACCAAGTGAAGAGTTTAGTACTCGTCCTTAATAACGATGTAAGAATCTTTGTCAACTGTGCCAGAAATGGCAAACCAAGAAGGTCACAGGTATTTGGAACTGGCTAGAGTGTTTAGCTGGAAGGATGCGGTTCAAACAACCTTACAGATACAAACACAGACATCCAGTCGTGAAGTGACCTGTCTGAGCCTCACGACCATCAGTGAGCCAGAACTAAATCCCGGCCTCCTCCTCCCTGCCTTGCCTCGCCACCCCTTGTGGGGCAATAATAAGGACAATACTTACTGGAGCATGATCTCCAGCCTCTTGCTATAGACGTGCATTTCTAATTTTTTAGAAACCTTCTGTACTGCACCTGGGGGAAAAAAAGCAACATAGTTCCATTTCCAAATTCTTATTTAGAATTATTCCTGAGTCAATAATCAGAATACAGCTGCTGATAAGGTAAGATGATCACCTATGGAATCCTTCAAGTGATAAACCATTTACCTGCTGAAGCAAACCGATATTTTCGTCACTTTTGTTCTTGTTAAATACAGAACACAGAGTGACATTTAAGATTACTTTAAATTTTATTTGTAAAATTTATTTGTAATGTTTCTCAAACTTTTCTGCATTTTATTTATGAGTGGAAGTGAACCTAGAACTCCAGGAGTTCTAGGGGCATGTCCAGGCTCAGAGATCTCTGGAGTTTTTGTTTTACCTAAAACGTTATATAACTTTTGCATTCTACTATTTAATTTTCTTTTTCTTGGATAATATATAGCTTAAATGGTAGCTATCCACTATGATGCAAATGATTATTTTGTTTGGAAAAAAAAATTTCAAAATCAGGTTTTTAAAAAAATTTTTAGTTTAAGTAGGTTCCATACCCATTGTAGGGCATCAACTCATGACTTTAGCGATCAAGAGTCACATGTTCTACCAACTGAGCCAGCCAGGATCCCCCCAAAATAAGTCTTAAAGAATATCTGAGGGGCACCTGGGGAGCTCAGTCAGTTAAATGTCTGCCTTTAGCTCAGGTCATGATCCTGGGGTCCTGGGATTGAGGGAGCTTAACTGACTGAGCCTCCCCAGGTGCCCCTAGCCAAGTAACTTTCAATTTAAAAATAGAAGCAGTTAATAAAAACGGAAAAATAAGTAGAAGCAGTCACTTAACAAGAATTTGAGAGATACTATGTGCAAGGCACTGTGCTAGATGTGGAAATTATAAAACTAAATTCAAATCTTTTTAATTTAATTCTACTATATATAATGCACATAGGATGATTTTAATAAAATTACTATTTAAAATCATTTGCCTGTCATATTACTTAGCTCCCCCTTCCCCAAACAAAGTGATCTAATGGTTCAGGAAGATGACCTGGAGTTTCAAATGTGCCCCCAGATCACTAAGTATCTCCCAGCCCGTCACCAGCAGCAGAACAGCGAGGAACTATCTGGCAGTTCCTCAGAAAGTGAAACCTTCAGTTAGCCTATGACCCAGTAACTCTACTCCTAGGTGTAGACCCAAGAGAAGTGGAAACATATGTCTACACAAAAACTTGTACATGAATGTTGAGAGCAACATTATCTATAGTAGCCAAATGGTAGAAACAACCCAAATGACTATCAGCTGATGAATACAGAGACAAAATGCTGTACATATACACAATGGAACATTATTTTGCCATGAAAAGGAAGAAGTACTGATTTTTGCTACAACATGGATGAAACTTGAAGCACTGTGCTCAGGGAAAGAAGCCAGTCACAAAAAAACCATGTATTATTATTCCATTTATATGTAATGTCCAGGAGAGGCAAGTCCATAGACACAGAGAGTAGGAAAAGAAAGTAGATTAGTGGTTGTCTTGACTGGGGGCTTATCACTAAAGAATATGATTTTTTTTGGTGGGGTGATATAAATGTTTTCAAGCTGACTGTGGTGAATCTGCTTTGTGCAAAAGAACCAAATTGTCGTTTCTCTTAAATTATTCTATAGGTTAGACTATAGTTACTTTGATTGTTTTCAATTCATGAAGCTTTTTCCTTCTTTTCAAAAAAATACAGACCTCGTTGGCATATAGCACTATATTACAGATTTAATATCTGTACACATAGCAAAATGATCATAAGAAATGTAGTTAAGCATCTATCACAACAGTCACAGAAGTATTTTTCCTTGTGATGAAGTAGTTTCATGAGTTTTTTTAAAAGTTTATTTATTTATTTATTTATGATAGACAGAGAGAGAGAGAGAGAGAACGAGGCAGAGACACAGGCAGAGGAATAAGCAGGCTCCATGCCGGGAGTCCGACGTGGGACCCGATCCCGGGACTCCAGGTTCATGCCCTGGGCCAAAGGCAGGCACCAAACCACTGAGCCACCCAGGGATCCCCAGTTTCATGAGTTTTTAACTGAATATACAACGAACCAGATGTCAGCCAAGAAACCTATATAATAAAACTTTATACTTTAATTATAATCATTAGTCCTATTAAGTCCTATTAAATAGTCCTATTAAATAGTCCTATTAAATAAGCATTTACCAGATGTGTAAAATCTCATAAAATACATTAAAAAAATCTAAGCTACGAAGCTATTATAAGAAACTTTCCAAAATGTGAGTGCACATGTATGCATATTTGCCTATTTATCATAATATTTATGAGAAACTCCTCCGATACATGAGACTATATGTGTACAATGTGAGATCAATTATACATGTGTATACCTGCCCCTAATAGGTGTGTGTGTCAAAACAGGACACAGACATACTGAAAACCAGTGCAGTTTAAAACAGAGGAATGTTAATGGAATAGAAGAACATAAAGGAATACATTTTGAAAATGCTTAAGCTTTGCTGTGTGTCCTCGGTGAGAACAGGAGACACAGAAACTGAAATTGGGGTAAAACACACACAGATACAAACCCAAGTTGTGTTTCTAAATCTGGACCCAAGGGCCAGCAGGCTAAGAAATGAAAAGGGAGTGAAACACTAGTAAAGAGGAATCAGACTGTTCACAGAAGGTGCCTCTAGAAGAGACCTGGCAACCTTCTGTGGATGGCCACACTGTATTTCAGGCTTTGTGAGCCACGTGGTCTCCACAGTAACCACCCAACTCTACTATGGGAGCTCGGAGGGCAGCATTAGACAATATGTGAACGAATGGGCATTGCTGTGTTTCAATAAAACTTTACAAATACAGGTGGGGGGCGGGACTTGGCCTGTGGGCCCCGGTTGTTAACTCTGCTAGAAAATGTTACAATACCAAGTTTGGATAGGAGAAAGTCAATTTCTTAAGCAGTAAGTATACAGAATGAATGTCCTCCACTTCCCCACATGCAACAAAAGAGGGAGCGTGTTGGTCCTCATAATATTTTTCACCTCCCGCAGGAGCAAGTACTGCTTATTAGAAACCCTGTCACTTAGCCCCATGGGTGACAGCTCTCCAAGCTAATGTATCACAGACACTCCTCAGTCTTGTCTCTTGAAAATTCATCTTGTCTGTTTTCTCTCACCATCTGTATCTAACCCAGCAGGAAATACTGCTGGCTTTGTCTTCAAAGTGTCTCCAGAACCTGAGCACTTTCTGCCACCTTCACCACCTCTGCCTGAGGTCCTCCCCCCACCACCTGCAGGGCCACTGAGTTCCTGAAACACCTGCTTTCTTACTTGCCCCGCCAGTCCCCTCTTAACGAGCACCAGAGCAATCCTTGGAAACCTTACAATGTAACCCACTTCAGACTACAAGTCCGAAGTCCTTAAAATGGCCCCTTAAACCCTATACATCTGCCCCCGCTCCCTCCAAACCCTCTGAAGCTGCCCCGGTGCTCACTAGAGTACCAGTTCCCAGAGGGTAACAATCTGCTGCGGTCGCTGCTCTGCCCTAAGCACCTAGAATAATGCCTGCCCGACAGAAGGTGCTTGATAAATATCTGTCAAATGAATGTGAGCTATGCCGGCCACTCATTACTCCAGAAGAACAGAACAGCCTTTTCTTAATACAACACAAAGCAGGGAAGAAGAGGGAGTACAGGGCAGCCAGCTAATTCGGCACAATTAACTCATGGAAGAACCCTATTCTGACCTGTCCGCTATGAATCCCTGCTCCAGTGCCCAGAGGCTAACCTTAGGAAACAATGTTTACACATTATTATTGTTATTAAAAATGGAGCACTCTTAACAGTCATTTTTAAGTCAACTCCCACAGATCAGAGTGAGGGTACACTTTCACTATGGACCAGAGAATACTGAGAGAGAGAGACGCAGCATCAAGTCAGACCAACCTATGAGAGCTCACACGTTCTCTCCTGTATGACACAGACGTGAAAGTTGGGGGATTATCTTTTTGTTTTTCAGCCGATCACATAGTGGCTTCACCCCAACTGTAGGTGGCATCTTGCCAACACAGTTGACAGTCTCAGGCCCAACACGCCCCATAACCCCTGCCCCATCACACTGTGTGGAGCGGGGCTCAGGAGAGCTAGGACATGACATACCCTGGAAGACCCCCCAGCATCCTCATTGGCCTAGAAACACACCATTCTCGCACAGAAGTTTCCTTTTCCAGAAAAGCACATAAGTATCTGACAAAAATACTGATTTCAGGTGATTGTATCGCAAAACAGACTGCATTCTACAAAAAGACTGTTATACATTATACAACAGGAAGGAGCCCTGGAGGTTAAAGCAATTAAATTCCGGGGTATGTGGTGTGAACTGAACGAGCCTAAAGAGGGCTCTGATCCTGAATGGTGGGCCCGCTCACGGCCCTGCATCTGAGCCTTTCACTCTTGCTGTCTGCATTCCGCTCCGTCCCTCGCATCCCTGCCCCTCACTGCTGCACCCCAGGTCCCCCTCCCACATACCCCCACCTTGCACTTTGTCCTTTGTATCTCTATCACCTAAGATAAGAAAAATGTAAAATAGTAAGATAAGAAAAAACTGACCGCCTTTAAGGCTGTTCTGCTGCGAGTGAGGTTCCGTGCTCGGGGGCAAAGTCTGTGACGTTGAATGAGCACCAGGGGCAAACCCAAGGTCCTCGGTGCCCCTGTGGCTGGTAGAGGCGCACAGGTCCTGCTCCTGTGTTGCATGCACACAGGGGCATCCGCTCCCCACCAGTTACTTAATCCAACTAAGACAAGTCAAGTCCTCAGTGGTGTCTAAAATTTTTACCATTTTTCACTATTACTCAAAACAAATACAAATGCTTACCAGTACCTCAGATGAATAATTCAGATTTGTCCAGGTATTTATTCATTATATAGATGCGGTCAGTTATGAGAAGATGGATTATTAAGTATCCAGCTAAATATTTTTTCCTCTTGGGTCTTCCAGGGTATGTCATTCAGTAGGTATTCAGACTACCTACTTATTTTTTTTAAATTTCAAGACAGAGAACCATTGTCAGAGAACAAGACCTGGTACCATGAGAAGGGTAAAGGCTGGGAGGCTTCCCCAAATTCTTCAAGGGTGGGGCACCTGGGTGGCCCAGTGGTTGAGCATCTGCCTTTGGGCATGACCTGGGGTCCTGGGATCAAATCCTGCCTTGGGTCCCCTGCTGCTTCCTCTCCTTCTCCCTCTGCCTACATTTTTGCCTTTCTCTGTGTCTTTCATGAATAAATGAATAAAATCTTTAAAAAAAAAAAAAAGTAATTCTTTAAGGTGACTCCCTCCCCTGGTAGCAAAAAGGGTTACCTTACATGCCAGTGAGGCATTATACTGAATTATGTCTAACATAGACTACAAGAAATCCCACAAAGGTATCTTCAACTATTGTCTTCTTTGATTGAAAATGGCTATTTGGAAAAGAAAAAAGTGACTACAAAAATTGCCCTATGGAGAGATTCCATTCTGCTCAACAGGTTTTACTAAACACCAATAGGGCAGCATATTTTCTTATTAGACATGCTGGATTGATTCAGCAAATATTTTGGAATTTCTGATTAAATTGTTTTTGAGAAGACTGTTACTAAGGAATTTTATCTTAGTGTTCATGGCAACCAGATTTTTGGCAAGAGCACAAATAAAGATCTAGGACAAAAAGTAAAATATTAGTAACATGCATTGTTATGCACATGCTGTATCTTAAAGGCTACAGGAATGGAACAAGCAGATTTCAAGTTCTAGGATTCTGTTTTCTGCTTTTTAGTTCACAGACTATGGGAAAAGTGAAAGAATTATCTGATAAAAATGAAATCATTCCATACCTTTCCTGATTTTCGGGTTGGACTGAACTTCCAGTATCACGGTTGTTACTGTATCTGCGTACATATCGTTGGAAGGGTTTGCTAACCACTGTGAAGCAAAAGGCAGAATTAGGAAGCTGTGAATACAGCCAACTGCAAAAGCTGTGAACCCGACCATTCACGGACTGTACCTATGGGACTTCTGTGTCTAGCATTTTCATTGACATTAACTATTTCCTGAAATTACTAATGCTGGACTTCAGTACTGTGTTTCAGAAGCACACAGCATGGGAAGAGGGTAATATTTTTTTTTTTTTAATATTTTATTTATTTATGACAGATACAGAGAGAGAGGGGCAGAGACACAGGCAGAGGGAGAAGCAGGCTCCATGCACCGGGAGCCCGATGTGGGATTCGATCCCGGGTCTCCAGGATCACGCCCTGGGCCAAAGGCAGGCACCAAACCGCTGCGCCACCCAGGGATCCCGAGGGTAATATTTTTAAACATTTACTTTAATTACCCACACAAAGCCTAGGACCAGTTGCTCCTGCACATGCCCAGTGCTCTGAGATAGTTTTCCTTGTCTGCCAGGTTAGGATGAGACCAGGTGAATTCTTTCAGGAACGAGTGCCTTCCCTAATGTGTAAGGGGCACCTGGGTGGCTCAGTCGGTTGAGTGTCCAACTCTTGATTTCAGTTCAGATTGTGGTCTTGGGGTCATGAGATTGCCCCAAGCATGGGCTCTGAGCTCAGTGGGGAGTCTGCTTAAGATCTTTCCCTCTGGGGCAGCACCGGTGGCGCAGCGGTTTAGCGCCGCCTACAGCCCGGGGCATGATCCTGGAGACCCTGGATCGAGTCCCATGTCAGGCTCTCTGCATGGAGCCTGCTTCTCCCTCTGCCTGTGTCTCTGCCTCTCTCTCTCTCTCTCCATTTCTATGAATAAATAAATAAAATCTTAAAAAAAAAAAAAACTTTCCCTCTGACCCCACCCCGCTTGCACACACACACACTTTCTCTCTCTAGAAGAAATGGCTAAAATCTTAAAAAAAAAAAAAAAAGTGTAAGAACAGACCAGCAGATGATCTGGATGGAGAATTTATATGATTCTACCCTGAGGCAGAAAAATGGATGAGGTACCTCCCTGGATCACTTAGTTCCAGGATTCACTTTTGAAGTCCTTCTTTGGGGATGCCTGGGTGGCTTAGTGGTTGAACGTCTGTCTGCCTTTGGTTCAGGGTGTGATCCCAGGGTCCTGGGATCGAGTCCCACATTGGGATCCCCGCAGGGGATCTCCCTCTCCCACATAGGGATCCCCGCAGGGGAGCTGCTTCTCCCTCTGCCTGTGTCTCTGCCATTCTCTCTCTCTCATGAATAAATAAAAAAACTAAAAAAAGGGCCTTCTTTGAACTTAACAGAGGCCAAGCTATCAAAATCAACCATCAAATTAATTTAGTGTCTGGGTTCCAGATTCTACCAGTAGGAATTTAAAATTCTAATAGTAGGAACCAATTCAATGGTTTCTAGCCTTTGTGTATTTGGGTCATTTTTAATATTGCTGATTCGAATTTTCAAAATTCCACTTTCTTTAAGAGTGCTATGTGACAAGTCTGTTTGTTTCAATGTAACAGAATTTCATTTTTAGCTTGAGCATGTTGGATATTTTGATATAACTGAAGACATCCAGGGCTATCACAAAATCAGTTGAGCCTTTCTCATTTGAGACATATATTCACTACACATATTAAATATTAAGACTTAATTCGTTATTAGTTTCATTTTTCTTTTTAACTAGGCTCCACGCCCAGCATGGGGCTTGAGCTCACAACCCTGAAATCAAAACCCGAGCTGAGGTCAAGAGTTGGGATGCCTAACCGATTAAGCCACCCAGGTGTCCTTAATATTAGTTTCTATGTTACTGGAACTACATAGAAAATACTCAGCTATGTCATATTTAAAGCTGATTTGGGAAAGATAAATATGCACGTATATACATATTTTTTTCCTGATTGAGAAGAAACAAGTTTTCTCTACAATTATACGTGAAGTCTTAAAAACATTTTTCCCCTCCTTGTTAAGGTAAATGATCCTATCTTACTTCTAATACCACCATTCCTGGCTCCTGTATGACAGTAATATTTTTGAATACTTTCAGAGCAGGTTTTTCTTGAATTTCTAACTCTTCCACATCACCTGAAAAAAAGAATATTAAGACATATAATTTTTTGATAATCTTCCATAAGCATCATTATTCCTTGTTTATATAGAGACAGCTGAAATAAATGTGATACACAATGAAAAAAATTAATTTGCTCATTTATATAGTTAGATTTCAAATAAAGTTTTCTGTGAATTGCTTAGAGCAACTGAAAGATCTCAATGTCAATATGTATTAAAAAAAATTCATATAATGAGGCATGATTTACCTTGGACATTCAACATTAACCACAAACTCTGGTGACTGTCAAACATCTGTGTTTGTATAAGAGATTTAGCCACCAGCATCTTAAAATTTAACATGAGACCAGTCAACTACTGCCACCTAGTCCATTCTGCCTTCATCTACACAGGCTTTATCATTCTACAGGAAAATTCTTTTTTTTTTTTTTTTTTTAAAGATTTTATTTATTTATTCATGATAGTCACAGAGAGAGAGAGAGGCACAGACATAGGCAGAGGGAGAAGCAGGCTCCATGCAGGGAGCCCGATGTGGGATTCGATCCAGGGTCTCCAGGATCATGCCCTAGGCCAAAGGCAGGCACCAAACCGCTGCGCCACCCAGGGATCCCTCTACAGGAAAATTCTGTTGTCTAAGAGGAGACCTTCCTGGTCTCCCAGCAACCTCTTAATTAAATATTAATTCAGACATATTTTTTTAACTTTCTGTGTGATGACCTATAATTCTATTATGAGGGTCTGAAGTAAAAAAAGGATTTTCTTTCTATTGGTTTATTCATGGTTGTATTTTGCTATTTGAATTATCAAGAGCATATTAATAAAAAGTGTAATTTGTAATTCAAAGTGTTCCTGCTTATTAGAGGGAATCCACACCTTTTAACTCAGGCATTGTCTCTCATTCTGTTCATAAATAGAAATCTCTAACTCAAAATGGTCTAATATGAAAACAGAATAGGTGGGACACCTGGGTGGCTCAATGGTTGAACATCTGCCTTTGGCTCAGGGCGTGATCCCAGGTCTGGGGATCGAGTGCTACATTTGGCTCCCTGCGAGAAGCCTGCTTCTCCCTCTGTCTCTCTCTCTTTGTGTCTCTCATGATAAATAAATAAAATCATAAAAAAAAAAAAAAAGAAGAAAGAAAACAGAATACTGTTTTACTGGCCTTTACCAGCGGTCATGTGTTCTTATAAGACCTGCTGTATAGACTGGTACCGATGGAACAAGAAAACTTATTTTCTGAATAAGAGATAGATAAAAATTTAGCAATAGTATACTAAACCAGATTTTAAACACAAGGAGCAAAGACTACTGATATTTCTAGAGCTTTCAGTGGATCAGGGATAAGAAGTATAATTCAATTAAAAAATTTTATGAGTACATTTTCAAAAATTCACCTAAAGCTGGTAACATGTCCCAGTGAAGTGCAAATAAAATTTGTGCAAATCCTGAGACAATTACCCAAATTAAATAACGTCCTGTCTCAGACATATACTAATTCTTACTCAAAAGCGGAAAATAATTAAATGAATTTTTATAAATATACACACCTGTCAATTTCTGTAGCTGATAATAGAGCAGATTAAAAGGGCCAGTATAGGGAATGGCTTGGGTCTGTTTTACAGTGCTCATGGCCAAGTCAGTATAATCTGAAGAGGAAATTAGGAAATTAGAATAAATACATTTTCAGTGACAATACTCGTCACAACAAAATACGATCTGCAAACACATATGGGGGTAGAGAGAAGTGAAAGTGAAGTAGACCAGAACGTGTTTTCAGAAAGCTTGTGAGGCACTCTTTCATTAGTTCTCACCCCACATTTCCCCCCTTAACTCCCTACCCCCACCCCTACTCCCAGACTAGTTAGCTTAGGCTTCAGCCCTAAGCCAGCAGCCTCACTGCCCTGACAACATCGGGTCCCCGAAGGTCTCCAAGCCAGTAAGCCAGCTGTCCTCTGTTTTCCTCTGGGCATGGCTGCTCCTGATGGCCCTTCACCACCCAACATAAGTGCTACCTGGTCTGCAAAACCTTTCCTGACTCTTCTAGATCTTCTCCCCTTATATACTTATGCACTTCTCTGGATCATTCATCAGTGCTGTGACTAGCTCTTGACAAGAGTGCTTCTCTCATTAGCTTTCCAGGGGCTGGGGCTGTGCTTTGCAGAGTATCTTTAGTCCTCCTGGCCCAGAGTAAGACTGCGCTCACCACTGAACAGAGGAGCAAGTTATGTTCACTGCATGATGGGCTGAAAGCGGACAGCGGGTCCAGATCACAGACGGCTATCTGAGCATTACTATTTCTTGTTCTTTCACACGACACTCATACTCGATTAGTGCTATATGCATAAAATTGAGCGCTGTTATTTAAGAAAATACCATATTTACCGCAAAAGTAATGGTGGCCCAGCATTTACACAGGCACACAACATAAAGGCCCCACAAACAAGGAGACTCTAGGTCCTAAAGATCAAAATGTGTGTATGGGGAGGCCAAGGTTACTATAGAAAATAAAAGCACCAGAACTCCAGTGTGATAAGTGGAAACAGGCTTGTATAGGGTCAGCAGGAGTGGTCAACCGTCTCAGAGGTGATCTCATGTTCCCAATTAAGAAAAAGTTATTTCAAAAAGAATGCAAACATTTAAATAGTTCAAGAAAGATTCCCCCTCCCCATAAAGCTATGTGATATAAACTCATTAATTTATATTTTATTACTTGGCTATTCCTTAAAATTTGGCCATCAGCAAGAGAAGCATTCATAGATTTTCTTTCAATGTTAAAATCAATTTATATTTGACAATTAATAGTATACTTACTGGAGAGGTCACAAGGAGAAAGTATGTGATAATTAAAGTTTCTTTTAACAAGTATTCCCGAGACCCGCTGGCCTTGTTCTGGTTTTTTGTCTGCTAAAAAGCCCATGACCTATTACGAAAAAAAAAGAAGACAGAATCCTAGAAAATGCAATTATTCAGATACTCAGTCATAATGATGACCATCAGGCATTTGAAATCAAAAGTTGGGTGCTTAACTGACTATGCCACCCAGGCACCCCTGTAGTTAAAACATTTTTAAGTGCTGCATACTGTATTTCTTGAGGGTTTATAATGCACAAGGGCCTAATAAAAACTCTGAAAAGTCCTACTGTGAAGAAATCAGCTTAACCTTGTTCAACTCTACTTCTCCTAAATTGTCTTACTGTAAAACTGTCTCCCTCCCCAAAGCTCAACCAGCAGTTTGGGAAATTCAGTTCTTAGATTCCTAACTGAATACATTTTCTATAGGTATAAGATCGCGTCCAGTAAACTGGCCACTGAAAAGTTTTGTGAACAGGGGTTAATTCAGGAGTAAATACAACCATCTGTCTGTCCTTCGGCAACAAAAGCCTTACATCCTAACTTTTGCTTTTTTTCCTCTCAAACTTAATTGCAAGGAAGGATATTCATCAATTAGCCTTCTCATTTCTGGCTCATTATATAAAAGAATTGCTGTAAAGTTGCTCATTAATATATGTCTGATATTAAAACTTCAGATAATCATTAAAAAGTTTCCCTTAGAAGTATCTTGAAAAAACTCCTAACAGGAGGCACAAATGCCTTACCATATCCCTCTAAAATCTCAGGAAGATTTTTAACTATTTATTTATTTAAAAAGATTTTATTTATTTATTCATGAGAGACAGAGAGAGAGAGACAGAGACATAGGGAGAGGGAGAGCCCGATGAGGGACTCGATCCCAGGACTGCGAGATCATACTCTAAGCCAAAGGTAGATGCTCAATCTCTGAGCCACCCAGGCGGCCCAACTATTTTATTTTTAAATTCTGAAAATACTATATTTCAATATCAAAAACAGACAATTTTTTATAAGTTCCACCATACCACATTTGTTTGTTTATTTATTTATTTTTTATACCACATATACATTTAAAAACATGAGCTTATCTTTAGATTCTTTAGGAGAAGGACCAGTGGACAGAATACTATATTAGATGTAGTAATAAAACAGTAATGAATATTTGTTTATTTTCAGAAACAGGGAGGAAAAGAAGTGGTGATGTGGATGACAAAACTATCAAATTCAACTGCACTACGGTCTAATGTACTTGAAAACAATGAATTAGTAGGACCAGAAGAAGACCTAAAAAAGCAAACGAGTATAATTAATATACTAAGCAAACAGAAAATCATCATTAAGGACATTATCTTGCTTTGATTAAAAGAAGTCTGTATTTTTAAGACATATACATTCCCTTTAGAAAAGGCCTGCATAAAAAAAAAAAAGAAAGAAAAAAAGGCCTGCATAAGATTAGAAACCACACTGGGACGCCTGGGTGGCTCAGTGGTTCAGCATGTGCCTTTGGCTCAGGGTGTGATCCTGGGTCCTGGGATTGAGTCCCGCATTGGGCTCCCTGCGAGGGGCTTGCCTCTCCCTGTGTCTCTGCCTTGCTCTATGTCTGTCATGAATAAATAAATAAAATCTTAAAAAAAAAAAAAAAAAAAAAAAAAAGAAAGAAACTATAACTTTTTACCTTGGCTAGCTTTTCTCCTCTGAAATTCAAGGTCACAGCTTCTGTATTCCGAGGATTATGAACCTCTATGTGAACTTCATCGTTATCCTCATATTCTCGAATCAGGGCTGCTTTCAATCTGGCCATTTCATTCTGTTCTCCATGGACTAAAATCTACATAGAATGAATTGGAAGAGAGCACAGAGAAACATCCTGAGTTTGGGTTAATGACGGTTCCTATCTGACTTAAATATATGACACCGACATATACTTGGAAGTCATTAACTTAAATACTGTGAAGGGCCTCCAATCAGGCTTGTACAGGTATTCTCATTGTTTGCCTTTAAAAATCCTGAAGTGGAACTATTTTAAGAGAGAGTAAAGACTTCCACCTCAGGTTTTGCCACTAATGAGTTATGCAGCTTTATGGAAGCTGGCTTTTTTCTAGACTCCTATGCTCAACTGCCAAGGGCTGCACCACATGACTTCTTTAGCTTCTACCAGCTTTAGATGCATGATTCTTGTATGAAACTAGTGCTATTCTTAAATGCAGAAAATACCCAATTTTCTTTAGATTTCTTAATACAAGACTTTCAAAAGAAGCTTTTTATGGGGGAAAAAATAGACTGGTGATATTTTCTTCCATTTATTATAGTAATACCAAATAAAATATTTCAGAACCAAATGAAATTCCATCTGAGAGATATTTATAGTTGTATTTGAAACCAGGTTCTTCCTATTTACTTTTGTAATCTATACCTTACAAGACCGAGTATTCGTAAACCTGCACACTACTGGTTGATGATTTCTTGCCTGGGCTTACAGAAGCCTACCCAGCATCACTACTAGGCAGAGATGTATGGCTTAGTAAAGAGCCCCGGCTTTGATGCCTGGCTGCTTAAACACTAGCTATGGCAACTTGGGCAAGTTACCTAACATCTCAGTTTTTGCATCTACAAACAGTTGTTGGTTGTAAGGAGTAAGCAAGTTGGTATCACGTGTAAACTATGAGTACGGGGTACCTGGCTGGCTCAGTCGGTAGGGCAGGTGACTCTTGAGTTCGGGGTTGTAAGTTTGAGCCCCATGTCAGGCATAGAGGTTACTTAAAACATGAGAACAGTACCTGGCACATGGTAAATAATAAATGCTAGCTGTTATTTATTATTACCACCAACACTATGGTTATTCTATCACGTAGATACACTTTTGCTGACCTGGTTATTGAAGGAAGGTAAGCATCGAGTTCAATCCAGGAATTTAAACTGTCGGCACAGAGAGCCTGAAGAGCAATGAAATGGGGCTGAGGAAGAGGTGGTGAAAGCCGAGAGGAAAAGGCAATACATCTCCTCCCTGGCTCTAACATGCGGGAGCGTTTCCATGAAACACACACACACACACACACACACACACACACACACACACACACGGGAACCCCTGGCAGGAGCTGCACTGTAACAAGATTCAACACCTCACGATGCTAAAAATTTTTCTCCACCCAAGATTCTGCCGATTAAGGGCTTCTGGCAAATCCCTGCAAGGACTCCCATGCCAGAAAGAACTCAGAATAACAGAAGATCACATGAAAGGGCTCTCGGCATCATCCATCATTAGGGAATGGACGATGGAAACCACAGTAGACATAGAAACCACTGCATGCTTACGGGGAACGGCTAGAATTACAGGAAGGCAAATAGCACGTGCTGGCAAGAACATGGAGAAATTGGAACATCTGTGTACCACTGGGGGGTCACCACAGCAAGTCATCACAGCAAGTTGGGTGATTCCTCCAGAAATGAACAGAATTACCCTGTCACTCAGGGTGAGAACAGGCATTCAAACAGGTGCTCAGAGGCCAGTGTTCACCACTGCACGCATACACCACATGCATGAATATGGTCTATACGGTGTTTACCCGCAAAGGGGAAGGGAGTTCTGATACATGCTATGGTATAGAGGAACCCTGAATGTAGAAGGTAACATGCTATTGGATATTTTGCTTAATAGGTACAGTTTCTGCTTGGTGCGATAAAAAAAATCTGGGAATAGGTGGTGTGATGGTGCACAACACTGTGGATGTGATTCATGCCACAGAATTCTATGCTTCTTCCATAGAACTTATATATGGCAACTTATATATTATATATATTTTCCCACAATGAAAAAACCAGCAAAAGGCTATTTCCTCTAAACATCCTTTTTAATACATTCAGAAAGGGCACTCCATCTGCTTCCCCCCCCTACACCCTTGTTCCCTGAGTGTTCTGTTGATTAAAAATACCTATTTTTTTTTCTAGCTTTCTTCTCTTATCCCCTCTCCAACCTCACCAAAATGTAACTTATTTTTGTTATTACATAAAACTTAAAAAATATAAACAAAACACATCAGTAAGGAGCTATGTGATTTCAGATCTATTTGGATCTTTGATTTTTACTATTATGTGATTTGTCTTTCTCTTCTTTCCCTATTATTGAGCATTTACTCTATGCCAGGCACCATATTACATGCTTTAGATATATGTTCTCTCATCCCTTTCTCACAGCTGCCTTATGAGGCATTATTATCCCTTTTTACAAATAGGGCAGGGAGAAGTTAAGTAACTTGCCCAGGGTTACCCAGCAAGTGAGGGATGGAACTGGGATTCAAAACAGTCACCAGCAAAGCCTGTGGTCTTAAGTTATTGGGGAGGCAGCAAAAAATGACAGAAAGAGCCCTGAGTTGGGGTTGGGGGAGCTGATGAGGGACCCCAGGTAAGTGGAGACAAGCAGAGCGCACACCTTCCTAACTCAGCAGGGAGCTGCAAAGGTCAGGTCCAGGTGCAGGCAGAGGCCCCCGGGGAAGAGCTACCCTAATGACAGGCAGCGTTTGATTTGAAAACCAAATCGGCTACAGTCTCTTGGGTATGTTTTCTTCCCCTTTAATGTCATAAATCAAATTCATAGACTAACCACATGAGGCGGTTTCAAAGCACGAATAAATTCACTGGTTTGCTGGTAATCTGTGTGAGCAGAGAAAGAAATGTAATCAACAGACATTTTCAGTGGTAGCTTCTGTCCAGACATGGTAGTGATCTCTTCTGGCTCAGACATGATATGCTGTTAAACAGAAACAAAAATAAAAGAAACAAAACAAATAAACTACCCAATTAGAAGAGAAAAGGCACATTTTCTATTTGTTACTGCAGCCAAAAACTTTTACGTTAAATTCGGGACTGTTAGCACACAAAGCGTTTTAACAATGGACTCAGTAAATATCAAATACTTAAGTTCTTGGTCAAGCAAATATTTTATCAGGAAGGTAAGCAGGTTAGCTAAAATTCAATGTATTTGGAACATAGGAAGTGGCAACTGTAACTTATGACCAGAAAGGCAAACTTGTATTCCCAGCTATTCTCCTGTTCTAGAAAGTCGCTTTCAGACAGATGTGCTTCTATTCTGGAAATCTATTATTTTATTTATTTATTTATTTATTTATTTATTTATTTATTTATTATATTTATTTTATTTATTTATTTATTTATTTATTTATTTATTTATTTATGATAGTCACAGAGAGAGAGAGAGAGGCAGAGACACAGGCAGAGGGAGAAGCAGGCTCCATGCACCGGGAGCCTGACGTGGGATTCGATCCCGGGTCTCCAGGATCGCGCCCTGGGCCAAAGGCAGGCGCCAAACCGCTGCGCCACCCAGGGATCCCTGGAAATCTATTTTAAATCACAGCCAAGGTTGCCTGTGTGACTTAGAGAATACACTAAAGTAGTAAAAAAAATGGGGAATCATAACGTATTTAAAAAAATAAGACAAGTTCTAGAAAGAAGAGATAAGAGGATGTGATGATTAGATGCTCAGAAACTGCTTCTGGAGCTCAGCACCTATTTCCTGCAATTTGTAGGAAATGTCCTCAAGAGTTAACATCAACCGTTTTGTATCAACAAGAAGATAGGCAATCAACCCAGACACGTGTGACTTTTCAAGAGAACACATATTTGCAAACTTCTTCTGTGAATGAGGGTTGTCTGTGTTTTTGTATTGGTCTCAAACGGGTTCCTTTCCATAGTTTTTACTGCGACCAGATGGGTGATCCTTAGGCTTCACTGAGCCACCTTGGCAATTCTGATTAGGAATAACATGGTGGTCTAAGACCATGGCTGACCTTGGCAAGTGTCCCTTCCACACAGTACCCTGCTATAATGACGCCGTTCCTCTTATCTGTGCACCAGCTTTCAAAGAGCTCTCTGGATAAGCCACTCTGCATCATGCCCGGGGAGGCCATCACGACGCTGGGACCAATGTCATCAAAATGATCCATGCTCTAAGAGAGAAAAAGGAATGGTAGAGGAATGCTAAGTACCAGGGTTTGGCAAGGCATTCCTTGTTTTTAAAGAATAACAAAAAGCTAGGTGAAAAGATTAATCACACTACTGAAAGGGCCTCAAGACTAGTGATAAACATTTTAAGTCTGATATCTAAGTTCCTAAACAATTTAGGCTAGGAATGAAAGGAGAACAAAGTGATAGAAGGCAATTAGCTCACGCTGACCTTTTAAACCTTCTACCAGAATTAATGGACTATTAGGACCATTTTTATTGCTAGGCAGGCAGGAAAAAGTAAGAGTCAAATGGCTTCCTATCTGTCCAAGATAGAACTCTAAAAGAATTCTCCTGCTCACAATAGCCTTGCATACTTCATGAATATTTTAAGCTACTTAAAAATCTAACCAAAAAAGTTTAACATTGTTTCTAGGGAAAATCTGGCTCTAATTCTTAAGCAACTAATTTAGAAAATAATAATAAACAAAGCCCATTTATAACTGGAAGAGGACTTATAGCTTGAATTATTTGGAGGCATTATTTATTAAGATTAAAGCATTAGTTTTAATAAAACAATACTTCTGTTAAAACTATTTTTTAACAAAAGGAAATCAGACTGTATTGAATGTTCTACAAAAGTAAACATATGAAAATTTTCATACGTGGAATTTGCAAGGCAAATCAGAAAGATGATTAGGTCTGAGCAAGAATAGAAAAACTTAATATGTGATGTAAGATTTTTTTTCATCAGGACTTCCTGTTCCTATGGCAGAGAGACCCAACTAAATCAGCAAGCGTAAATACTGAGAATGTATGGAGAGTTGGAACAAGTGGTGAAATCTGTTTCAGCAGAAAAGTATGCCAGTTACCAGATTTTTGTTTTCAGGCAGAAAAATGGTGCCTGCTAGAGAAACAGTGAGACCTCAGCAAGAAGGACTGGCCCCAAATCAATGGCAGGCAGCTAAGAGCACTATGGACTCTGTGTTTACGGGTCCGTCAGCTTCCTTCCTCGGCACTCACCTTGAGGTTACTAATGTGCTTGAAAACAAAGGGATTATTGATGTTGATCTGTTTGCGGATTTTGTCATTCATGGCATTTACATATGTCTGGTACACCGCCATGCACTTCTTGGCCAAAGACGATGCGTAGTATATGGGGATATCATGGAGTTCTGGGTGGTTCTGCCAATACTCATCTAGAGAGATTTTATAAGAAACAAATTTCGTTTTGTGATGTGGGGTAAATAGTTCAAATAATAAATGATACATGTAACTGATTTTAAGAAATTCAGACAACCAAGAAATAAAGCATGTGACTATGTATATATAAAACAGTACGTATACACACAGCCACATATATACATATTTCTCTATCTCACAATTTCTATAAATTACTAATTTAAGTGTTAATAGCAAAGATAAAAGGTTTGGAACCCCCTGGAGTGTGAGAAGTACAATTTGTAATTACAAGCACAGAACAATTGATTCAACCTGTCAGCCACGGCTGCAGTAGTCATTACACGGTTAAGGGTAAGCCACATTTAATGACACTGCTGTGCACGGCGACAGGAAGCCAGGGGTGAGGGTGCTGGGCTTGGACCTTGGTTGCCTTCCTTGAGGCCATCTCCTCTCTCAGATCCCTTTTGGTGCTTTCTATAGTAGGCCATGTCTTCATGGCTCTGCACCTGGTTTCTCACAGGGCTGGGCCCCACCTGCAGATACCCATGTAACAATAAGCGGACCCTCCTTCCTGGGACTCATTCCTTGTGGATCTCGCCTCCTGCCCCCAGGAGGGGTCCTGTTCCATCCTTGCTTCCCAATTTTCCTGGACAGTCTGGGAACACCAATACTTTTCAGTACAATCCGTCTTGCTTTAGTCAATGAGCCTGCCGTAGGCTGCCTGTAGCGGAGGCTCTAGCTTCTGCTCCCTAGTTTCCCTAGAGGCCCTGCAGCTCTGTGGCAGGGATGGCCAGCGGCACCAGAGGGGCTGACGGCACCAGAGGGGCTGACATTCCCCAGGCGTGCTGAGTAGGACTCACATAGGGTGTCTGCAACCACAGGGAGAGAGCACAATCTGCATCTTACAGAAGGAATAGAGGTTCAGAAATACCAAACCCCTTGCCCAAGATGCAAGGTCACACATCAGAATGTGGGCAGCTAGGCTTTGATGCCAACAGATGGCCCAAGGCTCTGGGATGCAGCCTCTGGTTGGAAAGGGTGCTTCTTCATGTAACACACGTTGGTCAGGGATCTCTGGGTGGCTCAGCGGTTTGGTGCCTGCCTTCAGCCCAGGGCCTGATCCTGGAGTCCTGGGATCAAGTCCCGCGTCAGGCTCCCTCCATGGAGCCTGCTTCTCCCTCTGCCTGTGTCTCTGCCTCTCTCTCTCTCATGAATAAATAAATAAAATCTTTATTAAAACAAAACAAAAAAAACACGTTGGTCCTTCTTTTGCTCTGGCTCCAGTGCAAGGCGGAGGCTATAGCGGAGCAGCAGGAGAGACATTCAGGCTCCTAGGTGCCTGGCCCTGGCTAGGCTAACATTTTTCCCCCCCAAATTGAAGTATAATTGACATACGATATCCTATTAGTTTCACATGTACATCATAGTGATTCAATATTTTTAAACACAACAAAATGATCCCCATGGTAAGTCTAGCCACCATCAGTCACCAAAGTTATTACATTATCACATACTATTCCCTATGCTGTATATCAATTACATTTCCATAACTTCTTTATCTTATAACTGGACGTTTGTACCTCTTAATCCCCCTCGCCTATTTCGCTCGATCCCTAAGCCCTCTCACCTCTGGTAACAAATAATTTGTTTTCTGTATCTATGAGTCTGTTTCTATTTGGTTTTGTTTGTTCATTTGTTTTGTTTTTAGATTCCACATGTAAATGAAATCACACAGTCTTTGTCTTTCTCTCTGACTTCTTTCACTGCATAATACCCTCTAGGTCCATACATGTTGCAAATAGCAAGATTTCATTCGTTTTTACGGTGAAGTAATATTCTCCACTGTCTATATACACTATACTTTCTTTATCCATTCATTCATTATTGAACACTTAGGTCATTTCCAGGTCTTAGCTTTTGTAAACAATGCAACAAGAGGGGTGCGTGTATATTTTTAAATTGGTATTTTAATTTTTTTTGGATAAAAACCCAGAAGTAGGATTTCTGGATTGTATAGTATTTCTATTTTTTACTTTTTGAGGAGCCCCCATACTGTTTTCCTCAGTGGCTGCACCAATTTACATCCCCACCAACAGTACACAATGGTTCCCTTTTCTCCACATCCTCATCAACATTTATCTTTTTTTTTTTTTTTTTGTCTTTTTGGTAATAGCCAATCTGGCAGGTGTGAGGTGGTATCTTACTATGGTTCTGATTTGCATTTCCCTTGATGATAAGTAATATAAGCATCTTTTTCATGTGCCTGTTGGCCATCTGGACGTCCTCTGTGAAAAAATGTTTCTTTCAGTCCTCTGATCATTTTAAAAATCCAGTTGTTTTTTTATTTTAAGTTGTGTAAGTTCTTTATATATTTTGGCTATTAACCCTTTATCACATGTATGATTTGCAAATATCTTCTCCCATTCAGTAGATTGCCTTTTTGTTTTGCTTAATATATTTTAAAGAGTTCAAGAAAATTAGCCTGGTTCTAACTTAAACTCTCCTATTTTTTATGTGTATTTTTATGGATGAATTTAAATATTAAAGAAAAGTTGAATAACTTGCCCCAAGGTCAGTCACGTGCCTAGAAAATAGACAAAATTTGAAACCATTTAAATGTCTATCCTTTTTCTATTATACTACATCATAAAGGAGAATTTAGGGGGAAGGGAACAACCAATCGCATAGAGCAGTCCTGGTTCATAAAAGAAATCATAATATATGCCCTGATGGTAGAGTTGCTAGATAAAAATACCAAATGCCAAGTTAAACTTGAATTTCAGATAAAAAAAAACAAAAGATTCTCAGTATAGGAATATATGTTAAATATTTGAGACACTTCTGCTAAAATATTATTTATCTGAAATTCAAGTTTAACTGGGTGTCCTGTATTTTTGTGTGCTGAATCTGGCAACCCAATTTGATGATAACAACGTGACTTCCCCTTCCCAATTTCCTTTTGTTCTTCAAATTACATTGTTATGGAAACTTTTTATTTATTTCAAAGGTCTTATTTATTTATTTTAGAGGGAACACGAACAGGGAGAGGGGAAACTCACGCAGACTCCTTGCTGAACACCGAGCCCCATGTGGGGCTCAATCTCACAACCCCGAGATTAGGACCTGAGCTGAAATCAAGAGTTGGACACTCAATCAACTAAGCCACCCAGGTGCCTCTATTATGGAGACTTTTTAGCTCAAGATTTCTAAGGATAGGGGATCCCTGGGTGGCTCAGTGGTTTAGTGTCTGCCTTTGGCCCAGGGCGTGATCCTGGAGTCCCGGGATCAAGTCCCACGTTGGGTTCCCTACATGGAGCCTGCTTCTCCCTCTGCCTGTGTCTCTGCCTCTTTCTCTCTCTCTGTTTATGAATAAATAAATAAAATCTTAAAAAAAAAAAAAGGATTTCTAAGGATAAATCTGACTTGCAGTTGGAAAAAAGGACTAAGAGAAAACTGGACTGGGTTAGGAGATGCAGAAAATGCAGCTCCTACTACGTCCAATCTCTCTCACAGACCAGCTTTTGAGTTGGGGTCTTTTTTAAAAAAAAAAAAAAAGATTTTATTGACTTATTCGTGAGAGAGAGAGAGAGAGAGAGAGAGAGAGAGGCAGAGACACAGGCAGAGGGAGAAGCAGGCTCCATGCAGGGAGCCTGATGTGGGACTTGATCCCAGGTCCCCAGGATCATGCCCTGGGCAGAAGGCGGTGCTACACCGCTGAGCCACCTGGGCTGCTCAAGTTGGGGTCATTTACTCCATTTTTCCTTGTTTTCCTTTTCAGTGTAATGGGGAGAGACTTATCCTCATCACCCTACAGATGGAGGTGAGAGCAAGAGCCTGATGTGACAATTTCTAGTTCTTCACACTGAAACTGTATACACAGTCTTTAAGGAGAAAAAAGAAATCTGGATAGTGAGAAAGTGGATGACTTAACATCTTTCCAGTCATTTGTGTATTTTTAACTAGGATTGGAGTACATACTATTCTAAACTCCAATTTTTTTGGTCCGATTAATATTTTACGTGAAAGTATAAAATTACTCATCTGTGACGTGATTTTTTTTCTTACAAGGTGATATTTACTGACATGATATTTCTTTTTCTTTTTTTTTTAAAGATTTATTTATTTATGATAGACACAGAGAGAGAGAGAGAGAGAGAGAGGCAGAGACACAGGCAGAGGGAGAAGCAGGCTCCATGCAGGGAGCCCGACGCGGGACTCGATCCCGGGACTCCAGTATCACACCCTGGGCCAAAGGCAGGCGCCAAACCACGGAGCCACCCAGGGATCTCCTGACATGATATTTCTTTAATAAAATGATGGGGCACCTGGGTGGCTCAGTTAATTGAGCCAAACTCTTGGTTTTGTCTCAGGTCATGATCTCATGGGTCATGGGATCAAGCTCCAAGTCAGGCCTGTGCTCAGTGGAGAGTCAGCCTGAAGATTCTCTCCTTCTGCTGACCCCCCAAAACAAATGTCTTTTAAAAAGATACCAAAATGATGAATACCTTTACTGATAAAATTCTCTTTGTATCATTTATTTCCCACAAATGGTACTGTTGGGTCAGAGGGTGACATATTTTTAGGACTCCTGAGGCTCACTGCAGGGTGTTCTGAAGCTGCTGGCAACCAGAAAGGACACCATTTATATTCCCAGTAGCAGTGCCCAAGGGTCACTGTTTCTTTGGGCACCACATGTTTTTAGATACAGAAACCGAAGTCCAGAAAGGCAGAATAACCGATCCAAAACCAAGCAACTACCTTGACAGAAAGACACTCCCAAGATTTTGAGAATCCCCCAATAAAAAGGAAAAGGCATACCTAAAATCAAGAGCAGCTCCTGAGCCCTTCCAAGGGCAAAGACAGGAATGAGGCCTCTGCCCCCTCTGTTTACAATGTCATGAACAGTGTTACAGAATCTTGCTTCTCGCTCTTCGCGTTTCTCATGGATATGGGTCCCATAAGTAGATTCCTAAATAACACATTAGAAGTATGAGACCAAGACTGATGATTCCCAAAGAAAACAAAAGTTAAACATCAATAAAATGCAGCAGCAAAGTGATTCATTTCCCCACTGACATGCCATTTACTTGAACATGTATTGTTATAATACTAATTGAAAAGAAGAATAAATAAAAACGACAGAATTCAAATCTGGCTAAGCAGTTAAGACATTTTTAAAAAAGGAAACAGGAAAAAACTTAAAAATGTATCTTCCCTGCTCAAGAGAATTCTTTTTTATTTTTTAAACCATTTTGCTTTCCATGGATGGGCATTCCCGGGAGCTTGTTAGATGTGCTGAATCTTAGGCCCCAGCCTGGACCTACTGAACCCAAATCTGTATTTTAACAATGACAGGATGATTCATATGCAACATCAAAGTTTGAGAAGTACTGCACCAAAGAACCAGATATAATGAAAATAACTTTTTTTCTGAGGGTCAAAAAAACCCACAAACAAACCCCACAAAACTTCCCTTAAATTAAGATCAATTTATATGCAGGGTACCATTAGCTGAGTGAAAATGAATTCATTTATATTTTGTTTATGGATAGCAATATGCTGGGGTCTCTCCTACTTGGGTAGTTGGGGATGTTATAGGTGATGAGGGAGAAACAGTTCTTCCGTCTTGAACTAAATATATTTAATATTCTTTTATGTATGATAAGTCCAAAAGATCGCTCTCCTAATCCCTGACCTCACTGTCCCAATACACATTTATTAATTTGTTCCTCATCAACCACCACCCTACCCCTCACCAAAAACTCTGTACAATTAATTTTTTATTCTCCTGTGACTTGCAAACTAGTAGGCAGCTACAACACACACACATATAAAGTTAGTGGGTGCTACAAGGTGAAACACAGTAACCATGGCAAAGGCAGTAAGGTCACATCATTCTATACAACTCTTAAGACGTTCTATTAGTTTGGGGTAATTCTCTTAGACGAAAATACTTAGGAGGTGTTGTATCATCTCTGATACAAGACTATAGTTAACATATTGAACAGCAAAAAGGTAGAGCTGTACTAAGAGAAACAAAAAAAAAAGAATTAAAAAACGAATACGGTTACATCTAATAACATATATTATGCAAATGTGGCATTTTTTCCATTAGAAAAAACTCTGCTTACATTGCACTAATGAAAACACAGCACTAATACTTACAATAATAAGAATATCAGGTTTAATATTAGGAATTTCAGCTGCCATTAAGTGTCTGTCTTCTTGTCTTGAGAAGTCGCCTGTGTACAAAAGCTGTGAAAAAAAATAAAGTGAGAAAGTTAGGATTTTGGAAGGTTTGCTTTCCTAGTGAATATATCTAGCTCATAAAATCTGAAGGTGAAGTTTAGTACAACTGATGAAATTTAGATGCAATATTTGTATCTAATTCAAAGTGTATATCTCAGGGCAGTTACACAAACCACCCAGTGTTTCAATATTCACTCTAACTTGGGGGAATGATACACTCCCAGATGCACCCAGCATGCACAACCTGCATATTAATAATCCTGAGAAGTGCTCTGAACACCTGAGACAAAAAGGGAATGATGAGGAAAGAAATCTAAGGTATATGGAAAAACCATCTAGAGTGGAGAAAAATTATGGGAGGGTATGCATCAAATTTCACATGGGAATTCAGATCTGCATTTGTGCTATTTTCTGCGCCTCTGAGCAAACAGAATAAATGATTTAGCAGCAACAGTCAGTACAACTCGTTGTGCAAACATTTCAAATGTATGAGTAATTGCTAACAGTTTGGGACAGTACTGCACTAGAGCATTGATTCTCAGTTCTGCCTACACATGGGAATCATCTAGAAAACTTAAAAAAACAAAAAAAAGGCCAGGGCCACACCATGAGTATAAACAGGCTAAATGACTCCAACATGCACAAGGGGTAAGAGCTGGTGCAGTCATCGATCTATGCCTTAGGTGGCATAGGATGGTGGCAAAGATCTGTTCTGATTAACACCCGTGACTCATGCAGCTCCCCCCGCCCATCTTCAGAGGCTTACATGTGTATCCCAGAACACCCAGACGACACAAATGCCTAATCACGGTTTAATGTGAAACAAGTACAGTCACAAAGACAGCTCTGCCCACATCATTTTTCTACAGGACCCTGGAAAGGAATCAATCCTATGGTCCTGTGAAGAAACTTTAGGCTTTAGAGAAGCTGACTTTACTATTTCTAATCTTGAAACAGGAAATCTTACCTTGGGGTTATGACCTGTGATATTTAAAAGGAAAAAATATCAATTTTTATCCCATGTTTCAGGTTTGGACACCTCACAAGTCTTAGGGAATCTCCTTGGGTGTCACTCAGGGACAGAAAGCTCTGCAAGGATTTCTCTGGGGAAGGAAGCTGCCAGGGCAAGAGTACCTTCACGCCTGCGATCTCAATCATGAACATGGCAGCTCCCAGAACGTGGCCTGCGTGGTAACACCAAAACTTGATTCCTGCAACTTCTTTAACTTCATGGAAGTTGATAGTTTCAATTTTGTCCATGCTCTCTTCCAGATCCGTTTCTGTATACAGCATGTCGTCTGCCGATATGTTACTAAATATTTAATGAGGTCAACACAGAAGAAAATTACAGGTAAAAAAATTTTTTAAAAACTCTTTGAACTCAAAGAGACTATCTGTGAATAAAATAGCCACAAAGTTCTTTCACTGTATGGATTATGCTACTTACAATCTCTTGGACATTTTGTGTATTTTTTTACTAGGTAATTATAATCAAAGTTTGGTGTGTACAGCTACAAAGCATGACTTTAAGCAAAGTACACAATAACTTAAAGCAGCGGACTCTTATCATAGTATTTCTCAATATGATAGTTTTTCTTCCTGCCCCAATACTTGTTAGGATCAACTCGCTCATATACTCAAGTACACTGAAATACAGCAGAGTTTCACATCAGGATGTGAAAAGATTTCTCTACGAGGTATAGTATAAGTTTTCTCCTGAAAATTATGGTAATGTACTTCCAAAAAAGCAAAAGGGGGTTGTGGTTAAGGCCACAGACTCTTGTGCCAGATTGCTTGGGTCCAGATCCCAGCTTCATCTCTTACCATGACCACCACAGGCACATCACCTAACCTCTGTGTGGCTCAGTTCTACCACCTGTAAAATGGGCTTCATAACAGAATCTACATCATGAAGTCGAGACGAAGATGAAATGAGTTAATACATGTTGAGAAGTGAGGACTGCGTCTGCACATGCTAGCATTATTTAAGTGGTAGGCAGTATAATTACTAAGGGTAACTCTTCCATTCTTGTCTATTTACATGTGAAGATAACAAATTGCCTCTTTGCTATTTTTGGAATGTACACACTCAACGGTAAACTCCTGAAGGCTAATAATTTATGCTGTAGGTATCACAAAAATGCTTCTAACTTTCCTGATTATCCTCTTACAACTAAAAAAAACTTCCTTTAGGAAACTTTTTCACTTAGGAGAGTAAATTGCTGTGATCAAATAATCTAAAATACGATTTCAGTATATATCACTGTATCATGTACTTGATCTTAAATTTTAATAAAATCATAAAATTCTGTTTATAGAATATTGTTAGTGTATCTTATAATTCACCTAAATTACAAAGATTTAAGGATGTAAAAACTTCATAAGGACTTTACAGCCAGGAAGGTGCTGGCACATGATGGGTATTTGAGGAGCTGATATTGAATGACAAATAAGGGGCGCATGGGCGGCTCAGTCGGTTAAGTGTCTGCCTTCCACTCAGGTCTTGATCTCAAGGTCCTGGGACCAAGTCCCGCATCAAAGTCCCTGCTCATCGGGGAGTCGGCTTCTCCCTTTCCCTCTGCTCCTCTCTCTCCCTAACTTGTGTGCTCGCTCACTCTGCTCTCTCAAATAATGATCCATATCTTAAATTGTATGTATTCTACAGAAGGAAATTCCTGTATAAACCTAATAGAGCAATTTACCTGACTTTGACATAATCTGAAAGAAGCCATCTATAAATAGCTTTTGTAGCATGAGTCATAAATGTTCTTCCTTTGAAGCTTGTCTTCTGTAGAAACCAGGGCAAAGCTCCACAGTGATCCAAATGGAAACTTAAAAAGAAATAAAATGATTCTGTTAGTTCTTAAAATACTATCCACCATATACTTTATGAAATGAAATCACTGTTCATTGTACAGAGTCCTATGTGATAGTTGCATATGGATACTTTCAGAACACCAAGGGTATCTTGTTGCAGAAGGAAGGAATAATGCATGCATCCAGTTCTAGTGTAAGAAGATATCAAAAGTATTTTTTAAACATCAAAATACTTGCCAGTGATAATTACAGAAGAAAGAACATACCCAAACCTCCTCTCAACAGCCAGAATTATAACAAGCGCTTTAGTGCCATGAAGCTGAAACATGTCACTTTTTACAAATGAAGTGCCTATAAAATGTGTCAAGGATAGTGATGTCAAGGAGATATTCCAGGAAAGGGCTTTCTTGGTTTCAAGTTTCACAGTGGTCCAAGGTGTACACTATCTCCTTCTCACTCTACAAGTAGGAGAGTATGTTTTTTATAGCAAGCGTTTCTAACCTATGATGCCAATATGAAGTGCTGTCTTAGATGTCTGCAATATGCTTCCAAGTAGAAAATACTCTTTTATTTTATTTATTTCTTAAGATTTTATTTATTTAGGGGCACCTGGGTTGCTCAGTCGGTTAAGTATATGCCTTCCGCTCAAGTCATGAACCTGGGGTCCTAGGACTGAGTCCCACGTTGGGATTCCCTGCTCAGTGGGAAGTCGGCTTTTCCCTCTCCTTCTTCTCCTCCCCCTACTGGTGCTCTCTAGCTCTCTCAAATGAATGAATGATCTTTAACATTTCTTAAAAATTTATTTTAGAGAGAGAGTACATACCAGCAGAGGGAGGAGCCTCGGAGGAAGGTAAGGGAGAGAGAGATGAGGGAGATAATTCCCAGCAGACTTCCTACCAAGTGCAGAACTGGAGGGCAATCCCAAGGCGAGATCACCACCTGAGCTGAAACCAAGAGTCAGAAGCTCAAGCAACTGAGTCACGCAGGTGCCCCTTTATTATATTTTTCAAAAAATTCTGTTTATTGGGCAGCCCTGGTGGCTTAGAGGTTTAGCGCTGACTTTAGCCCAGGGCATGATCCTGGAGACCCAGGATCAAGTCCCACGTCGGGCTCCCTGCATGGAGCCTGCTTCCCCCTCTGCCTGTGTCTCTTCCCCCTCTGCCTCTCTCTCTGTCTCTCCTGAGTAAATTAATAAAATCTTAAAAAAAAATCTTTTTATTAAGGGCACCCGCGTTTTGGCTCAGGTCATAATCTTGGGGCCCTGGAATCAGCCCTGCATTGTCAGGCTCTGTGGGGAATCTGCTGGACATTCTCTCACCCTCCCCCTCTGCTCCTCTCCCTCCAATTCTCATGTGCTCTCTGTAAATGAACAAATCTTTAAAGAAAAATTTATTTTATCTTTTTTAAAGATTTTATTTATTTATTCATGAGAGAGACAGAGAAAGAGAGGCACAGACATAGGCAGAGGGAGAAGCATGCTCCACGCAAGGAGCCTGATGTGGGACTTGATGCCGGGACTCCAGGATCAGGCCCTGAGCCAAAGGCAGGTGCCCAACCACTGAGCCACCCAGGTGTCCCAAGATAAATTTGTTTAAATTAACTCTACCACCCTCAATGTAGGACTCAAACTCATGACCTGGAGATCAAGAGTTGCATGCTCTGCTGACTGAGCCAGGCAGGTACCCCAGAAAACACTCTTTTAAAACACCAGAATCTTAAAATCTGATAACGACCTTTATAGTAAAAGTTCTTGAGAAACAGTGCTGTTAAGAAAGAAAATAACTTACTGACTAATTAACAGGAGATCAATCTCGGCTGGGTCAATTAAATCAATATATGGAAGAGCATCCATTCCTTCTAGGCCAGGGTGGATCCCGCAGTCTAGCTGCAGAGACAGAAGAAAGGATTACCATCTCCTACACGTTTTATTAACACTTATTTAATAGACAATATTTAAAACAAATCCTTGACACACATAATTGAGATGGACTGTATACAGTAACACCTGCAATGCAATTCTTACTAAACATAGCAAATCTGGGGTGCCCAGGTGGCTCAGTTGGTGAAGTGTCTGCCTTTGGCTCAGGTCATGATCTCAGGATCCTGGGATCGAGCCTCACATAGGGCTCCCGGCTCTCAGCGAGGAGTCTGCCTCTCCCTCTGCTCCTCCCCCAACCTGTGCACATTAGCTCGTGCTCTCTCAGTCTCTTTCTAGTAAATAAATTCTTAAAAAAAAAAACATTGCACATTAACAATTCTAACTCCCCAAATATAAAATACGGCTCACAGGATACCAGGCACCTTCTTTGCAGCTAGTTTTTGTAGTCACTCTAACAATGCACGAACTCTTTTCCAAAAACTTTGATATGAGAAGATGATGGGCATTTTGTTTACATAGATTTGCTACTACCGGCTCTGGCTACTGTGAGAAACCAATGATCAGAAATGGGAAACTTACCAGATTAGGGCAACTGAAGTATTTTTCTTTTTAAAGATTTTATTTATTTATTCATGAGAGACAGAGAGAGAGAGAGAGAGAGAGAGGCAGAGACATAGGCAGAGGGAAAAGCAGGCTCCCTGTGAGGAGCCCGATGTGGGACTTGATCCCAGGACTCCAGGATTATGACCTGAGCCAAAGGCAGACGCTCAACCACTGAACCACCCAGGTGCCCGAAATTCAAGTATTTTAAGGCATTAGGGAGTGAGTTCTTCAAAGTCAGTCATTAATGAGTTACCAATTCATTTTGGGGGCATTACTACCCCAAAATGACTGATACAATAAATGACTACAAAGACAATACCTGACACGTGCCTATTCTTCAACAATGGGAAAAAGCAGAGAAGTGGAATCACAGAACACGATGAGCCACTGACGTGCCTTTCTAGCGAGGACTGTGTAAATCATTGCTTCTAAACCCTCTTTTAGATAAGGAAACAGGTTTAGAGGAACAGACTGCCTTGCCCAAGGTCAGCGGCCCTGATGTAAATGTCAGTATCTAAGCTTCCAAAGCAGGGCTCTATCATCCCAGGCTACATGGGGCTGGCTGGAGCTCTGTGTGTTCGAGCATTCAGTTCTTTGGCTCTCTTCCACAGGGGTCAGGAGGGAAGTTAGGTTGGTGCGACCCCCCAGAAGTGAAAGGGACCTTGAAGAAGCAACAGTTCAGGAGACATAGTTGACAATCTTACAATTTTAGAATACATCTTCTCAGCTTACCTACTGTTTTGTCAAATTACTTAGCCCTAGTGTATATTATTTATTCACAATAATGTTTTATAGCCTAAGCTACATATACCAACTATGACACTTTCCTGGGCGCTAAGGAGAGAACCACAGTCCTGGAAAAGATCTAACCCCAAAAGATCTCTTCCCCTGGAAAGGATCTACTAGTACGACAGAGCCATACTATTAACCTGACTGCAAAATAATTACCATTATTTTTCTTCCTTTGAACTCCAGGATAATACATGATCTTCCTACTTCTTGTCCAGCGCCACTGCAAACATAAGGAGAGAAGAAAAGAGGATTAAAAACAAAGTCAAGCCCAATAAATCCAAACCTTTTTACAATTTAAATTATGCCCCATTTGATGACAGCATTTATCTCATGCAGATAAGAATTCGAGAAACGACAAATATAGGGAAGAACAGTAACAATGTGGGAAAAGATGGAAAGTGATCCTTGGGAGTTTTGGGACTTTGCAGCTGCTAAGATGGCGAGATGAGATGGTACAGATGCACGAAGCCCGCAGTGAAATTCAATCTTCTAAATGTTAGGGTTAAATCATGAGGTAATGGAAATGAAATCTCAGTTATGTAGATTATGTGATCATACTTCTAGGATCAGCATTTAAGTTGTAAACCCATAAGCACTTCAAAACTCTTTCACGGTCTTTAAGAGCCTAAGACGCACTCACTACATGCTTCAATTTCAATAGATTTATTTTATTTGTAGCTGTGCCTGTCACTCCCTTTCCCCTCGAGCTTGTTATTTCAGGATCCTGGATGCCCTGGATTTCAACAATTGTCCTTTCTTCTTAAATGAATAAAACAGCCTTAATTTCCAATTATCACTAGATGCCCTTGCAGCTGAACCTCAGCTGTTGCTGCAGCCCCTCACCTTCTCTGAGGTCTTTTCCCACCTGCCCTAGGTAATGTTTCACTCACTCATTCAACACCAAGCACTGTACCCTCGGTGGCTCAGATGTGGAAACGCTAGTACCTGGAGCCTGATCTCAAGGAACTCAGCCCATTTATGAGGGGACACACACGAGATGGCTCCATCCCCAATTGGAGATCCTGCCGCAAAGCAGGATGCTGATAAAGAAAATCAAAGGACCCTGGCGCTGCCGTGACCTCTGGGTCCCCCACTTTCACTGGCCTGCAAGGCAACCTCTGAAGTGTCCAGGGCTCAGTTCTCTCTGCCACAGCAGGTGTTTCAAACTTTGTCCCCATTCCTACATTTCCCAACCTCCTATCTCCCTCTTCACTTGCGGCGGGGCCTCCTTAGCATCAAAACAGAGGGCATGTGTCATTTTCTCAACGTCAACCTGCCTCCATCTGGTCTCCCTCCAGTTCTCCTGTGGTGACACAATACAGCTCTTTCTGTTCAAGGCTGATCCTGCCACCAGTGTTCTCCACCCTGCACACTCTGTGCTCCAAGGACCTGGCCACAGCCAGGCGAACACTTCCGTTCCTGTCTACTTTAGCATCACAACTGAGGCGTGCTACAGGTTTCTCACCCCCAAATTAAAATCCCTGCATTCTAATTTCCTTTCCCCACCACCACCTCCCAGGAGAGCTGTGCACACTCCCTGCGGCTGGTTCCTCACCTCCTCTCCCTCAATTCACCGGTCGGTTTCTGCCAACCACTCTTCTGGAACTGTGCTTGCAAGGTGGCTCGTTGTTGCTAAGTGCAAATCGCCTTTCCCATCCTTCTCTGGTTCTCGCAGCAGCTTGGCACCCCTAGACCCCAGTCACTCTCTGCGCGCTTCCCCCTTGGCATTTCTGCCTCGTGCTCTCATCCGTCTCCCTGGTTCTCCTCTGGAGGTCCCTTCGCACTCAGAGGCCTCTGGCCACACTCCAATGTTGATACCGCAAAGTACTCTCCCTGGCCCACTTCTCAGGTTTCCTGATCTTCAGTCTCACGTTTTTGACACAATCATGATTCCCAAGTCTGTATCCGTAGCCCAGAGGCTTCTGAATGGCGTTTAGGTGTCTCTCCTGGGCTAGCACACAGACACCTTAAATTCAAATGCGCCAAACTCATTTTCACCTCAAACCCCTTGTACTTGCTTTTCTCCTGGATTATCCCTCAGATACTGACATGGTTGGCTTCTTTGTATCCTTTGGGTTTCAGTCCAAATGCCACCTGCGAAGGCCTCCTTCTGACCCCTCTTTTCATTTGCCCTTCACCAACTTTATCGTAACATAACTACATGAAGTTACTCTACCTATTTATAGTTTCTCACCATGAAAATGAAGGCTCCATATGAGCACAGACATTGTCTATTTTGTTCATTATTTAGCTGCAGTACCTGAGATGCACTCAATCTCAACAAATACTTCCCAAGTGCCTAAAAACTCCTCTAAATTTTAACCTTGGAAACATTATGCTAAGTAAAAGAAACTGAAATTGGTCATAAAAGGTTGCATATTATATGACCTTATTTAAGTGAAATGTCCAGAATAGGCAAATCTGTAGAGAAGGAAAATTAGTAGTGGTGGCCAGGGACTGGGGATGTTGGGGGAAATGGGAGTGACAGGCTTTCTTTCTGGAAGGACAAAAATGTTGTGGAATTAAACAGTAGTGATGGTTGTACAACTCTGTGAATATACTAGAAACCACTGAATTGTACACTTTCAATGGGTTGTATGGTATGTGAATTATATTTCAATAAAGCTGTTATAAAACAAGAGAATTCCCAAATTTATTCCAAATCTGCCCCAGCTCCCTAACTCGAGTGAATTCCATGATCGTTTACCAGTTGCTCCATCTAGAAATCCAAGACATCCTTACACTCCTCTCCACAGCTGCCCCTTCCAGTACATCTGATGAGCTACGAAACTGTAAAGATTTCAATTCCTTACTCTCTGAAACCTACTTCTTTCCAACTCAACTTTCATTTCATTCATTCCAAGCTCTCACTGCTTTTTACTGGGATTATTTCAATTCCATCCTCCTGGATTCTCTCCACTGAATCCACTCTTATTCATCTGCTTACCCTGCTGATAGGAGTGATCTTCCTAAACACAGCTCCCACTGTATCTCATGGATGCTTAAACCGTTCATTGGCTCTCTAGAACCGGCGTGAAAAGTGCCCAAACTCCTTAGTAGGTATACAAGCCGGTCCCTGGGTCCCTTTCCCACCTCATCTGCTCATCTTTCAGTCACAGCCATGAGGAAACTGGCCACAACTACGACCACTCTCTTCACATGTGCCACTACTGCTGCCTGGAACACCCTTGCCCTACACTATTTTTAGTTCCTATTTATCCTTTAGGGCTCAGCTCACCCATTCTATTTCCCAGGATGCAGCTGTTAGCTTTCTCTTCTTAATTTGCTAGAGTGTGTGCCTCTCTGTTTTCTTCTAACATTCCATTTACTAAGCACCTTCTATGATCTTCAAAGTAAGTGTGGCTATATTATTTTCACATGAAGAAATGGGTTCAGTGAAGTTGCTGCCAGGAAGTGACAGAGCAGGGACTGAATTCCACGTCTGACCCCCAAGTAAGGGTCTCCTATTATTCTAAACTATCTCTCCGGAACTTCTCACTTTGATCTGCAATTCCTTCCAAAAGGGTGAATTCAGTTAACTCGGCGCTCTCTTAGGTGCATCTCCAGTGCCCAGTGCCACGCTTGACACTTGCTCAGTGTTTGCTGCCCACAGGAAGAGAGGGTGAGCGCGAGATGAGTGGTGGAAACTTGTGTTATGTCCCCAGCAGGTGCTCAACTAGGCCCTACTGATGGATGTGTAGATACTGCCCACCTTTTGAGGAAAAAAAAAAAAAAAGCACAGGTTAAGGTGACGTTGACTCCTATCTACATGTGTTTGTGAATTCAAATTGCTCGCCTACAGGAAAAGGGGGGGGGGATGGTAGTGACGACAGGCTTTCTTTCTGGAAAAAGAATTTTCTCCACAGGTCTGCTTTCCGGATCTGGAGAGAGTGTTTCTCCGGCAGACCGCCACCTCCACTGAAAGACGAGCCCTCCCACGGACAAACGCGGGCTGAATTTCTGTCAACATCTCCGCTCTTTCTCCTCTCCGTCTACCTTCCTTATTCTGCTAGGGTCTGAAGTCTGGACCTCAAAACTCATACAGCTAATGGATTTCCTCTTTCCCGTCTTGGCAAATGTCAAGTCCTGGAGGAAACAATAAACAGCTTTAGTTCTGCTTCGCGCCGCCACAGCCTAATCCGGGTCCTCCTGTCATCCCGCCGCCGCCAGCAGCACCGCTTCCCCCAGCGCTTCCACTCTAGCACCGAGGAAAGCGCCCAGAGGCCCAAAGCCATTCTTTCCCGCCGCCAACCCCAACATCCTCTGCCCTGAGATCGAAGAAAAGCCACGTCCCGCTCAACCCAGCAGACCCGTTCCGACCCACGTTTCTCCGAACCCCTTCAGCCTGAGAGGCCCGGCCCTCAGCGGCGGAGCAAGGGGCGGCTCCAGAGGCCTGCGGGCGAGGGGACGACCGGGGGGGCGACCGCGACGGAGGGGCGACCGCGAGGAGGGGGGCGAGGCCGACCCTCCAGCCGCCGCGCCTGCCTCTCACTGCTCCCAGCTTCACTCCCTCTCGCGCTGGGCCCTTACAGGGGTCGGATCAGCAGCTGGTCACTTTCCTCGGCGGGAATCGCAGACATCTCCGAAATCTGACGGCGAAGCGGGGGTGAGGAGCAGGCGGCGCGAGTCTGCGTAAACAGAAAGCAGAGCCACGGGGAACCTGAGGTAGAAAAACCCCATCCACCAAGAGCACAACTTCCGGCACTCCGGCGCCCGCGACACCAGGCTCCGCCCCTCGACTTCCGGCCGCAGAACCCGGGTCGCGAGGCTCCTCCCCCAGCGGAGTCCGGAAACCGGGGCGGGGTCACGTGTGCGCCTGCGCGGTGTCTCGGAGGCGGGGCTCGGCGGGCGGGGCCGGGGGCGCCGGAAAAGCTGGCGCTGGATTAGAACTGGAGTGGCTGCCCCGGCGTCGGTTCCCGGGTCGGTGGGGGTCTGACCTGGGTCGCAGGCGGCCCCAGGGGCGGGCCGGCGGCTGCGAGGTGAGAGCCGAGCCGTGGCCGAACCCGGGCTGAGCCTGGCCGGGAACGCGGGAGCTGGGGCGGCGTTGGCGGGAAGGCCCGCGGTGGGGCGGATGGGTGGGGCGGCGGGGGCCGCGGGGTCCTGTCCTCCCGGGGTCGGGGACCCGGGCCCGGAGGCGGCGCGGGGCGGGCGGCGGGGCCGAGGAGCGGGCCGGGGCCTGTGGGAGGATGCGGTGCCCCCGTCCCCGCCCCGGTGCCCGACCCCAGCTCGGGCTGGGACTGCAGCGCCCGTGACGACAGGTGTCGGGGTGCATCGGTCCCGTCTGCCGCGGGGCGGCTTCGCGAGTCGGGCTCTGCTTTCTGGGGCGGAGAGGAGCACCGCCCCTCCGCGCCGGCCCCCGCGGGGGTGTCCCCCTGCCGCCCCTCCCCCACCGCGCCGGGCGGGGGGCGCCGGTGTCGGGTCCGCTGTCGCCGTGCGCACCTGCACCTGCACCTGGCAGGCGCCGCTCAGCCGCGCGACAGGCGCGGGAGGCCCGGTGCGGTCTGGGGAGAGCGTGGGCCCGGCTGTCTCGGGTTCCGACCTCGGCCCCACCCGCGATTAGCCCCGCGGCCTCAGCCGAGTCCCCTCGAGTTGTGGCTTCTTCCTTTGAAAGGGGCTGTAATACTGCAGCCTTGCTGGTCTCTAGCGCGGGTTGCAGGCACACACAGCACCCGGCACTGGACGGCGCACGGCAGGTGTTCAGGACAGGAGGGTTCTTGGATGTCATCTTCCCAGAAGGTTCTTTGGTTCATTAAGCATGCCCTCTGCCAGCCCGTGCCAGGCATTGGGTGCACCGAGATGCAGGACCTAGCCCTGTCTTTGAGGAGCTGGGGGGGAGGTGGTTCTAAGTAGGCGGATGCTGAGATCAAGGTGTATGCTCAGGCTGCGGAGCATGGGCCCTTAGCCCAACCTGGAGAGGTCCAGCCCAGGCTTTCTGGTAAAGAAGCAGCCTGGACTGAGTCTTGAGAGGTGAGTAAAGTTAGCTGAATGAATAAAAGGTGTAAGGGCACGCAGACAGCATGGCAGGAGCAGAGTAGAGCGCATGCTGAGAACCTTGGAGAAGCCTCGTGTTCTTTACGGATTACTGTGTGAAGCTGGATGTGGAAGATGAGACTACAGAGGTAGATAGGAGCCCCCCGACATGCAGGACCTTGCATGCCCTGGCAGAGAGCTTTGACTTCAGTCTCTCACTTTGACGAGCCAGTGAAAGATTTTAAGGATGTTAATGGCGTCAAATTTGAGTTTTAAAGAAATCATCCTAGCTGGGGCTTGGTAGTAGATTTAAAATGGTGAGGAGTCCTGTTGGGACGGACGTGGATTCCTTATAGGCAGGCCCAACTTTGTGTATCTGTGCATTGTTATGGGTTGAGGATCCACTGCTTTCATCAGCTGATGAAAAAGCATTTACATACAGCAAAAGTCTAGCGATGGCATGTATGGATGAGAGAACTCTTCTGGTGGCATATTCAGCAGATATTAGTATTTTCTTGGATGTGGGGCCTGGAGGACATGTCAGTTGAGGATTTCCTGGTTTCTACCAGAAATAATACAATTTACTGAAAGGCAGACGTGAGGGGTGGAGCAGATATGGAAAGGAAGGAAGATGAAGGGTTTGCTTCAGGCATTTTTGCATTTGTCAAGTTTGGAACATACAAGTGACAATCGGTATCTTTGACCTCATTTTAGTGCATGAATAATTTAGAGACAAGAATGATTTCCTTAAGAGCATGCATCAAAATAGCAGCAGAGGGGTGCCCGGGTGGCTCAGACAGTTAAGCATCTGCCCTCAGCCCAGGTCATGATCCCAGGGTCCTGGGATGGAGCCCCACATCCGGCTCCCTGCTCAGCGAGGAGCCTGCTTCTCACTCTCCCTCTGCGTGCTGCTCCCCCTGCTTGTGCTCTCTCTGTCAAATAAATAAATAAAATCTTAAAAAAAAAAGCAGATATCAGAGACTTTAATAAATGCCTTTCCCTCCCCAGCTCCTAGATTGGTGATAGAAAGTCTTAAGGAGTTGCAAAGGCATGATAGTACCAATGGGGTGATTTTCAGAGCTTTCTAGTATTCCAGGGATTTTTTTTGGAAAGATTTTGTTTATTTATTCATGAGAGATACAGAGAGAGAAGCAGAGACATAAGCAGAGGGAGAATCAGGCTCCCTGGAGGGAGCCTGATATGGGACTTGATCCCAGGATCCTGGGGGTCATGCCCTGAGCCAAAGGCAGATGCTCAGCCACCGAGCTCCCCAGGTGCCTGACCCATATTCCAGGGATTTGAAGGGATGCTTCAGGATTTCACGAGCAACGGATTCAAATTTTATTTTAAAATTGTATTTAAAATTGTTATATATGTGTGTGTGTGTGTATATATATATATATATATCAAAATGTGCCTATATATGTGTATATATATGTGCATACTTAAGATATAATGTTATTAAATAAGCTACACACCAATATTTTGACCCATCAGAGATTGCAGTTTGTGTAGACCTGGGAATAAGGCTCTCTTGCCATCTTGTTCTGATTGAAAAGCATCCCGTGAAGGCTCGGTGGTCCATGGCAGCAAATGAACCCCAGTATAGCCTGCTAATTCGTCTCCCTCTTTTTACTTGTATCCTCTGCAGCTAGTTCTCTACCCGCAGCCAGTCGTCTTTCTAAAACAAGTCTGATCCTATCACTTAACTACTTCTTAATGTCCCCTCAAGTCTTTTGTTAAACCCAAAATAAACCCCAGCCTTTTGTTGTGGTTTGCAAGGCGTCCCATGGATCTTTCTCCTTGTCTGTCCCTGTCCCTCCTTCCTGCTCCCATGAAAGCCACATTGGCCCCTTGCTGTTCCTTGCAGCAGGCATGTGCCCTCAGGACCTTTGCACTTGCCCTAGTCTCTGCCAGAAAGCTTTTCCTCCACATTCCCATGGCTGCCCGCTCTTCCTTCTTCAGGTCTCCTTATTGTTCACTTCCTCAGAGCATCTTTTTCTGTCTAAAATGCTCACCCTTCCTTCCATCAGTTGCAAATGTTGAACCTGCTTATTCTGAACTTGCTTTTGTTTCCCTCATATCAGTTGTTTCTAACAACGCTTTTGTATTTGGTTTTCTTGTCAGTCTTTCTTGTTCCTCTGAAAACGGGCTCTGTGAGGTCAGGTTAGGGGCTTTATCTGTCTCATTCACTGATGTATCTCCAGCACCTAGAAGGTGCTCACTGGATACTCAAGAATGAGTGAACAAATCAGATTTTCTTGCTCTTCCACAAATTAAGCAAAAACATAAAAATAAATTCTATGAAAAAGCTTGGGCTTGGGAGTTAGTCTTGGGCAAATGGCCTAAGGCCAGACCATGGTGAGTGGACTGAGAGTGGGGTCTCCAGTTAGAGTGGGAGAAACTTCTTATGAGAGCGGGGACATTTAGTGACCACCCCATGATTTACCCATTCTTCTTCCTTCATCAGGTACCTTGTTTTTCTGAAAAGAACTGACCGTGTCAGAATGAGAGGAAGCTCTCTGCGCACACTGCCATCTGTGAGGCCTTTGAAGACAATAAAGTAGTATTTGTTCTACGTAAGTACATTGCCTTGCTCCCTCTGTAGGATCCAATCTTTGGTAAAAATTTGCTAGGCCATCTTATTCATAACGCCTCCTGAAAGACGGGTCACAGTCCCCTCATCTATAAATGCAGATTATAATCTCCCTTCTATAAGCCCCCAGCATAATATGCAGCACAGGCTAGAAACCCTTCTGGAGCAAATGAATGTGTCCCCAGGTTGTTGTGATGATAAAAGTGACACGATGTATTTGGAAGCATTTGAACTATGATATGTTCTGCAGGTTAGTCAATATTTCTTCAAGTATAATAGATGTGCTCCTATGAAATGGGCAAGGATAAATTTTGTTTCCAGGGCATCAATTATTACTTAAAAAAAAGATACATGTCAGACTGACTCTGGAGGTCACCTCCTTCCCTGGCTTTATGGGAGAGCTGGCACCTGGGCATGTTTTTAGGTCAATTTATACTTCAGGATAGCTCAAGATGTTGAGAAAAATCCACAGTTCTGAGAGGTATCTCTGTGTCTTCTGTTCCAAGCCCTCCCAGTCACAGAATGTCAACCTGAGATGGCAACAGAATCTCAGTATCTCAGTTGGTAAATTAACATGCAACCTGTTTTACTAATGTCTTGAATTGATTCAAGAGAAGCAAGGCACTTGAGTATTTTGAGAAGTAGATGACGTGTGTCTGTTACTCCCGAGAACCATGCCTTTCACACCCCTGGGTATGATAAGAAGGGTTCAGTCTTTTTGGATCATTGGGTTAGATTTTTCAGCTTTATTTTTTATTTTTATTTTTTTAAAGATTTTTTTATTTCTTTATTCATGAGAGATGGAGAGAGAGAGAGGCAGAGACACAGGTAGAGGGAGAAGCAGGCTCCATGCAGGGAGCCTGATGCAGGACTCAATCCCAGGACTCCAGGACCACGCCCTGGGCCAAAGGCAGACGCTAAACCGCTGAGCCACCAGGCATCCCAGATTTTTCAGCTTTAAAGAGAAAGAAGGAATGAAACAATAGTATCCAAAGGAAAATATTTCTGCTTCCTGTAGGAGGAATACACCTTGGAGCGGGAAGGAATGGATGATTTTTATTCCTGTTATGCATAAAATGATTTAAAGTTGTTTTTCTTGCTGTAACTAACCACCATTTGTTCTTCTAGGGCAGCTCCTTTGGATCAAGCTATGGTGAAAAATGTTTCGGAAAGGCAAAAAACGACACAGTAGTAGCAGTTCCCAAAGTAGTGAAATCAGTACTAAGAGCAAGGTAGGGGGATGGAAATAGGAGCAGAGCCATAAAGCAGCGAGTGTTTTGTTTCTCTTGACTGATTCTGCATAAAGGATACTAAGCATGGCAGCCCTGTTGATAATTCTTCAGACTAGGTGTGTGACACTTATTTTTTGCACTAGAGACACATTCTGTGCCTGATTTAATTTTATTTTGTTCTGGAAATTTTCTAAGATTCCTCATGAACCTAGATGGGCCAGGACATATGAATGGTCTCACTGAAACACTGATTTTTAAAATTTTTGACGTGATCAAAATTCCAGGCCATTCAGGGGCTGGAGCTCTTGAATTCTTGAATTGGGTTTGCGGTGTGTGCTCATGACTATAATTCTCTTAATAGTGAGTTGGGAGGCAGATGCCATGTTTAGGACTCTAGAAAAACAGAGCACACGACTACAAAGTGTCCGCAGCGTCCTACATCCTCATCCCTGGACCCAGTCGGTGGTTCTCACAGTTTTACTCCTACATTTTCCACCCTGTGAGCTCCCTGTTCTAAAAGACGAGTGGGTGCAATGCCAGGATGTGGTGAGGCAGGGGAGGAGCCGATGGCACAGCACAGAGGAGGTGCCCTCCTGCTGGGAGATGCACCCCTCTGGCCTGTGGCCACCAGACTGAGTCACACACATTGGTCAGTGAAGACACACATGACTGTCACGTTTCACTGAGCTGGGATGCTCCTCGCCAGGAGCACAGAAATTTGACATTTTAGGAATCTTGCCTCAGAGTGGGGGAAACTGAGTTTTCCCTAAGGTTTTTGAGCTGAAGCCAGTCAGGAACCTCCCTGCTATTAGCTTTCGGGCCCTTGCATGAAGACCTCAGCCTGGGAAACTGATCAGGCCCACCTCTGGTCTTCTAGATCAGAGAATGGATAAAGGGAGACCTGAGGACTCCTGCTGGCGGAGTAGATTTTCGGAGTCCTAAGGCAACTTGCTGATGGCTTGAGATGCTAGCTTCAAGCCTTGGGTTCACCTGTGAGTGAGGGCCTTACCTTGGGGGTGCTGTGACCGCCCTGTGGGCTGGAAGCCAAGTCATGACCATTATGTTTTAGGTTGATGTAAGCTTTGTTTGTTGTCTATTCTGAATGTGGGAAAAACCAGACAGTGTCCCCTTCCTGTTCTCCTGGTTCAGAGAGAGGCTCACTGGGCACTGGTGGTGTCCAGCGTGGGGAGTAGTATGGAGCACAGAAGCTCAGTCTGTTACGCTCTTCGGGGCTTGTGCTCATCCCATATGTCAATCTCAGTTTGTAACAACATCTCAATTCCAGCTCCCTTCCCCTCGCCCGTTGGATATGTACAGAATTTCCAGGGTTCGGTACCGCACAAAGCATCATGGGGAACGTCTCTGTGCGTACAGCACTCTTCTCATTTCGCATCATACTCTAAGAAGTACAGGTTACAGAAAAAGGAAAAAACATATTTAAAACCTGTGCCATTTTTGCATTCCCCTTGATTCACTTCTTGAACATTGAAAAAATCTGAGTCCGTTGCACTTTTAAAGTCTGATTTTGATTTGAGGTACAAAGACTAATGTTTTGAATTAGAGGCATTCACAGAAGGTCATTTCTGAAGAAAGGAAGCATATCTGGAGAGTACAATTCTGGAGAACATACTACGCTAACGTGTATGGTTCTTCGTGTTTTGCTTAACAATTTTGTTGGTTTTCCTTTGCAAGTCACACCGCTGACCGTGCCCTGGTCTGCCAGTGGGCCTGAGTGTGACCGTGTGGGCCGGGTGCTGGTTGGCCTCCACAGAGGCGTGGGGAAGGGGGCCGGAGGCCTGGGGCAGAGGTCGGGGCCATTTCCTTGGTGTTCCCCTTGGGGAAACCACTTCATGCCGCTTGTTTTACTGTATAGAACCATACTCCCTGCCTGCTTTCTGCACAAGGTTCAGGGGGAGTCATGTGAAAGCGAGGTGCTGATTTTCACATACAACCGAAATACTGGGCGGCTTACAGGGAGGCAGGGGTAGTAGCCTTGGTTTACCCTGGGACCGTCCACACCGCATTTACCTGATGTCGTGTTCAGGGGAGGGCAGCTGGGATTTCCTCTTTTTTGGAGTTTGCCATAGAATTTGACTTTAGAAGATAATCTGTCCTGGCCTAGTATCTGCCAGAGCCATTTCTCTGCTCTTGTACGTGTTGACGCCGCTCTCATAAATAAGTGGTTTGAGTGTTTGCTAGAGAATTTGAGAGAAGACAGTGCTAATTCAGTTTACATTTTTGTTGGTTATTTCTCAGTCTGTAGATTCCAGCCTTGGGGGGCTTTCGCGATCCAGCACTGTGGCCAGCCTCGATACGGATTCTACCAAAAGCTCAGGTACAGAGAAGGGTTGGACTTTGGTTAAGGCTCTTAGCTAGTGTTCACATAGCTTGACCAGAGCAGCGCAATAAATTCTCGCATACCAGGGGGTTTTCTCCACTGTGTCGGGCAAGAGCTTCGGAAGGGCTCCGGGTCTGGTGGGACGTGGGTTGGTGTGAAGCGGTTGGTGAAAGCCGCCGCCTTGGTGGTTTGCTAGTGCCTGTGGGCAGCCTGCTCTGAACAGCTCTCGAGTGAGACTGCGTGGAAAACATCATGGTAACAATTGAGATGTTTCTGAACAGCTTCTTAGGATATGCGGTGGCCGAGTGTGAAATACGTTGGCACTACGTTGTTCGTTCGTGGGGTGTAGGAGGAGCCTCTTGCCGAGTGAAGGGGTGGAGCCGCGGGCCCAGAGATTCCTCAGCTAGCAGAACTCAGAAGCACCTGGTGATTGCGGGTAGCATCCTGTCACAGGCCCTCGGAAACGTTCACGAAGCCACCAGAAATACGTAGCTCCTCAGAAATCAAAAAGTGACTTCTGACCCAGGGCAATAAACAGCTGGTGTCTAACTAGAAATATAAAAACATACTCATTTTCCTGTGTGCAGTCTTTCCACTTGTCCCTTCGGGACCACAGACTAGTCAGTCTGTGAAGAGTGAGGATGAGGGAGGAGGGGGATGAAGAGAATCCCCACATGATGTACAAGAGAATATAGTAGCTAAGGTCTATTATTTTTGCTTCCAGATGCCTTAAAATATTAAAAATGTGGGCATCTTTCTTTACATAAGCATTACCCAAAAGTAACCACCCGCTACATTCCCTCAATGTGGCAGATACCGTAATGCGCTCTGGCAGCGGGGCCCTGGCCCAGTTCTCCAGCCCCTTGCCCTCCGCCATGTAACCCAACATCTGTTCATGTTAAAGGATTTCCTGTCAGGCATCATTCCATCTGCATGAAAAAAAAAAAAGATTTGCTTTATTTTTTTGACTGGTAGACGTAGACCAGGTTTGCTGAGTCAGGAAAACAAGTGAATAGTGAACATGGTGAAAGAGGGAGAAGAAACCAAAAAAAGCTTTAATATCTTAATATATTGTAAAGGTACCCGATCATTATCTAGTCAAAATTCTTTTTTTTTCCTGTGTCTTAATTTATTCTTATTGAGATTTTTATACATTTAGTATATTGCGAGTCACTGAGGAAGAGGTTAAATTCCAAGTTCTTTCCTGTTCCTTCAAGTAATCTTGCATTAAAATGTTTTTATTTTCATGAAAGTTAAGTTCTGTTGATACAGCCTGTTTTTTATTTGCAAAGGAATTGAGGACATGTTGTAACGCAGATATTTCTTTTGAAGTCTTACCCTTACGACTTTTCTTTCACCTTTAGGACAAAGCAACAACAATTCAGAGACCTGCGCGGAATTTCGAATAAAATATGTTGGTGCCATTGAGAAACTGAAATTCTCTGAAGGAAAAAGTCTTGAAGGGCCTCTAGACCTGATAAATTATATAGATGTTGCACAGGTAAAAAAAAAAAAATTAAAATGTTCTAGAGAATAAGTTCGTGGCTCTAGGGAAAGATGTTCCACTGTTAAAATATTGACTGAGCACTGTGATCATAGGTGGTTCGAGGTGCCTAGAGACTGAGTCCCAGAGAGAGCAGAGTTCTTCTCTTCAAAAATAGCACTTTTCACTTTTTTTGGGAGCTAACTTCCTTGTTCAAATGAGGAGCTGAGTGCAGGGATGGGTTATACACCATAGTTTTTTTGTTTGTTTGTTTGTTTGTTTTTTTTAATATATTGGGAGCCTTACTGAATTTCCATTGAACTAGTCACCGCTCTTTAATCTGCCTCAGAGTGCTGTTGACCTGTCAATTCCCTCACACCCTGTTAGCAACAAGCATTAAGGTGAGGTGAGCTTCATAAACATATCCCAGTCAAGAAGATTAAAAAGAAAATAACCATGAAGGAAAACTAAGAATAAAAACGGAGACAAAGCAAAGATCTGTACCTCGCCAGTGTGGAAGTGCATAAACCATAAGATGGGAAATTGCTTCCTGAGTTCCAGAAAATGAGATTGCAGGTCTTTGTGTTTATTAGCAAAGGGATATTACCACCCTGGAAAGATTCCTTTATCAGTTCCTAGAGCGCTGGTTACTCTTCAGGCTGTTTGGTCTGGTAAATCATGGAGAACAGGATCACTAAATACCATGCTCCCTGCCCTCACAAAAGCAAAGGAAGTCTGTCCTGAGGGAATCAGCCAATTGCATGTGCGTTCCACAGAGACCACTTGGGAGTCTGGACTTAGACAGTATCCCAGTTGGTTTGGCACCAATCATTCCAGACAGTGTGCAAGAAACACCTCACCTAAGTATTGCACTGAAAGATTGCTAATGTTTCCCCCCCGAAGTGCACTAGGATTGTTTTCATCCCGTTCGGGACTGCTCAGTTTCTCAGGTCACCGTAGACTGTGGGCTTGTCAAAATTCCCTTCTTGCTAAGAGCGTTAGTATTGTTGCATCTTTGGATTCTTGGAATGCTTGAACCCTACCTACTGTGAGAAATCCTGGTAGTCATTTGAGGACCCCCGAATCAAGGCATGCAGGCATAGCTTCTTTACCAGAATTTCTGTAACGTAGGCAGATGTTTCCAGGCTAAGATTTACAGGACGGAACATCTACTGATGGCCCTATCTTACGTACTGTGCATTAGACAAGGCAGGCCATATTCTGACTTTGGGGAAAAAAGTGGGCAATCTGCTAAGGAAACCTTCACATATCATTTGCTCACGGCCCCGGGATGTGGGGCAACCAGACATACCTGGCATCTGGGTAGGATGTAAAATGGCTGCAAACGGTATTCCCCGCTGCTCCGCTTCCTGATGGTTTCCTGTGCTGACATCAGCATAAGCTCTGAGCACTTTAAAACCTAAATACCTTTATTTTTCTTTTTTTTTTTTAAGATTCATTCATTCATTCATTCATAGAGACACAGAGAGAGAGAGAGAGGCAGAGACACAGGCAGAGGGAGAAGCAGGCTCCATGAAGGGAGCCCAACGTGGGACTCGATCCCGGGTCTTGGGGTGGGGAGGTTCTCCGGGATCATGCCCTAGACTGAAGGCGGCGCTAAACTGCTGAGCCACCCAGGCTGCCCTTTTTTTTTTTTTTATTAAAAGATTCCTTTTTTTCTTATGTAGATATTTAAACCTCACTGGGAATTGTGTGAGGCAGTTTGCAGTTAGGGCTAACATTGAGACAGATGGAAGTGAATTTTGCTCAGGTCTGTGGACCTGAAAACAAAACAAAACCCTAGTGACAATTCCTCTTCTGCTCATTTGAAGAACAGTTTTTGCCAGGCTGTCGAGTACCCCACATTCTTGAAAGGGTTTGGGTTTGGGATGGCTAGATACTAAACTGGACTAATCAGACTTAAGGAATGTGATGTAATTTTTAACGGAGCTCATGTAATTTATTTTTGCTTTTTTTTTATTTTTTTATTTTTGCTTTAAAGCAAGACGGAAAGCTGCCTTTCGTTCCCCTGGAGGAAGAATTTATTATGGGAGTTTCCAAGTATGGTATAAAAGTATCAACATCAGATCAGTATGTAAGTAATAGAATTTGTTAGGGAAAAAGTGGGTTTCAGGTACTTGGGAGTCAGCCTGCTGAGAGCCCACTTGTTCTGTTTGTTTGCAGAACTGTTGGTTGGTAAACATTCCTGGCAGCTGGTCTTAAAAAAATGACCGATTTCTTGGGGTGAATGAATAGAGGCCTCCGTTTGCTTCTGTATCGTGGGGCCCTGGCCAGCACCCCTGCTGCTGGCCCCTAGTGTGGTTTCAGTGTAGGACCCCATGCCAGTGCAGAGCAGCTGTCAGCTTGGAAACTGGGCACAGAGAGCAGGATTGTGAACTTGGATCTTCCTCCTGTCTTTGTGGAATTTTAAGTGGGAAGGGCTAACCCTGAAGGATAACTGCCCCATAACTCAGCATTCTAGAATTTCCCTTTGGGGGAAAGACCTATCCAACTATTTTCAGTTAGCTCCGTAGATTGGCTCTGATGAAAGCCTCACATAGTAGATCCTGCACAGAAAATGTCAACATGTTAAAACAGTCACGGTCTTTCTTTCTCCCGACTTGGGCAGGATGTCTTACATCGGCATGCTCTGTATTTAATCATCCGGATGGTGTGTTACGACGATGGTCTGGGGGCAGGAAAGAGTTTGTTGGCGCTGAAGACCACAGACGCAAGCAATGAGGAATACAGCCTCTGGGTTTATCAGTGCAACAGCCTGGTGAGGTTTAAAGTTGTTTGGTTTTTATTTTTTTATTTTATTTTTTTTATTTTATTTTTTTTTAGTTGTTTGGTTTTTAGTCTCACTCATCAGGCGAGGTGGTAAAAGCAGAGGAGACTTCCGGTCTAGAAGAGGTGCTGTCCACTAGCATCTGATGCCTGGCAGAGTGTGGGTGACCGTCAGGCCCTGGGTCAGCCAGCGGTTCGGACCTGCCGCAGGCCGTCACCTATTTGGCCAGGGTTGGGCCTCACCTGGGCCATGATCTCCAGGTCAGGGCAGCCACAGAGCAGGTGAGGAGACGTGGTATAGCGCCTCCTGCTCTGTACGTGTTATCTCACTGACTTGTCACACTCCTTCCCAAGGGCCGAGTTCCTACAGGTTACCACGCACCTGCTTCTCCACAGGTGCGCTGGAAGGGGCCCAAGGGAGGTGATGTGTCCTGGGCTTCCCAAAGCTGTTGGTGTGTAGGTTTTTAAATTTTTTACTTTTTTAATATTTTATTTACTTACTCATGGGAGACACAGAGAGAGGCAGAGACACAGAGGGAGAAGCAGGCTCCCTGTGGGGAACCTGAAACGGGATTTGATCCCAGGACTCTGGGATCACGACCTGAGCCCAAGGCAGACGCTCAATCACTGAGCTACACAGGTGCCCCAAATTTTGTTTTTTTTGGGGGGGCGGCAAAGTGTATTGAGCACTCGTGAAGTTTGGGGAGTAATAGTACGAGCTCCGCAAGAGGCCTCGAGACCAGAGAGGGTTGAGAGGGTTGCCCGGGTGCAGGGTCAGGAGAGGTGTTAGGAGGGTCAGAGTCATACCTGTTTGGTCACATTAATTCAGGAAGAGAGCGATGAAGTCTCTTACTGTGTTTTTTACTTCACATAGGAACAAGCACAAGCCATCTGCAAAGTTTTATCCACCGCTTTTGACTCTGTATTAACATCCGAGAAACCCTGAATCCTGCCCTCCAGTGAAAGCTGGCTCCATGCAGACGTGCAGTGGCTTCCGGTCTGGAGTGTTGAACTGTTGTGGAAATAGAAAGTGATCCCTTGCTCTAGGTTTTCTGAAGAGATGCAATGTAGAAAGTATTGATCATTTGCTTTTCTATTAAAATGTGTCTTATTACAGTTAACTCTCAATGAGGTTGTCTACTTTCTGGGACTAAAAAAGAAACCTCATCTGTTACTTTTATTTATTACTCTTGTTTTTAAAGTTTTATTAGAGTGAGTGAGTGAGCAGGGTGGGGTGGAAGGGAGAGGGAAAAACAGACTCCCTGCCGTGCAGGGAGCCGCATGTAGGATTCCATCCTAGGACCCCGGGATCACAGCCTGAGCTGAAGGCAGATGCTTCACTGACTGAGCCACTCAGGTACCCATCTATCACTTTTTTTTTTTTTAAGATTTTATTTGACAGAGAGCAAGTGAGTGAGCATGCACATGCACACAAGCAGGGGGAGTGGCAGGCAGAGGGAGGATAAGCAGGCCCCCCCGCTGAGCAGAGAGCCTCATATAGGACTTGATCCCAGGACCATGACCTGAGCTGAATGCAAATGCCCAACTGACTGAGCCACCCAGACGCCCCTCATCTGTCACTTTTAAACACAACTGAGCTCAACACCTAAGTGTCACAGACGTGCACGCAGTCAGTGGGCAAACATAGAAGACTTTCTGAGGAGGTTGCACACCATCTATTGTGAGGCTCATGGCCCCACTGGCTGGGAGCTTGGGCTGCTGGTTTGGAACAGCAATGCTGCCAACTCAGGTCACAAAAAGCAAAACTTTGGGCAGCCCGGGTGGCTCAATGGTTTAGCGCTGCCTTCTGCCCAGGGCATGATCCTGGAGACCCGGGACCGAGTCCCATGTCAGGCTCCCTGCATGGGGCCTGCTTCTCCCTCTGCCTGTGTCTCTGCCTCTCTGTCTCTCATGAATACATAAATAAAATCTTAAAAACAAAACAAAACAAAAAGCAAAACTTTAAAAGTGTATTGTCAGGGTGGCATGCTAGTAAGCCAAAGTATTTACCTGAGTTCAGGGAGGAAAGATCACCGTGCGTATGAATAGCATAGGGAGAATCTCCTGTACAGTAGGCCAGTGGGTTTCTCTAAAGGGCCACTTTAATATGCAGTACTTATGGATTAAAAACATTAGAAATAACACTATGTCCATTTAAAAGTATTTTATTTTTTTTCCAGTCTCAAATGACTAGTTAACAGGAAGAATCAACTTATTGAACATGCTCTAGTTATAAATCACTGCATTAAAGACAACGAAAATAAGAATTGATTTAGGTTATACAATATATACAGTTGCGCTGCAACTAGATCGAAGTAATCAAGTGAATGAATCGAGTATCATACATCTCAGATAGCATTCCAAGCTGCATATTATTCTCTCCACCCCGTAGCAGATCACACAGGACCTAGGAGTCTGTGCACATGTTGGAGTCCTCATCCCTAGAAGTCAGATCTGATGGAAGATGGCATGCACAATGCCAGAATCCTGCAGCTAAGTTCATGAAAAGTAAACTTTAAATATAAATAGATATCTACAATGTTTTCCTTCCTCTCGGTTGGTTTTTAATTTGCAAAGAGCAAATTACTAGGAAAGGATGTTAGCAGGGAAGTTAATATAATTTCTCCTCTGGCAAGAGTAATATTATTTACTGCACAATAGCACCACCAAATTGTCAACTGGAAAAAATATTTCCTAGATATTTATGTACCAGTGAACCTGATAGATTAGTTTGGGACTGGTGTTTAAATGTTGGTGAGGATCAACTTTAATTCCTTAGATAGCTGGCACCAAGTAGTCAAAAGGCTGATTATAAGACACAGATGCAAGAGGACTGTGTTAAAATATACATAAGTGCACTGTGCAAAATATATCTGTTTACTTTCTTAAATCTAGAGAGAATTAACTAAAAGAAGGGTTCAAACAACGGAAATGAACAATTAGTGAAAATAGATGTAGTGCTTTAAAAAAAAAAAACAAAACCCAAAAACTTTAATTACAGATCTAACACATTTTTACCCGGAACTTTGGAGGGCAAAAAGCCATTGCCACACAACATCGTAAAACATTCCAGTTTGTTCTGTTTTCCTTTATAATAGCAACACAAAGTACAATGCAATTTAAAAAAAAAAAAACTGCCTAATAAAGACGGGCTGCTCCAATCAAATGTACCATTGTCACCATGCGATGAAAGCATCGCTGCCTCGCTTTCCAAGCCCAGACCTAAGCTTATCTCTTCACTTCTGGTAAAAATCCGAGTGGGCCTTGTAGGCCTATTTATTCTCAAAGAGTGCCAAAATGTCCAATATTCCTATTATGAATCTTATGCTCACAATTACTAAAGAGAGGTATGACAGTCAAGTTCATTAAACTAATGAATTCTGATTTATCACACACAACCTAACCCCCCACCCCCAGTAGCTTCAGTTTAAGAATAACATGATGGACTTTGGTCATGAAACTGGGATGTGTGTTCGGGAGTATCTTATTACCTGGGACCTACAGATTTCGGATATGCTCTTGATTACAAACAAACGGACAGATTCGATCTGTCGGGAGTATTCGGGAGTATCTTATTTGGGAGTATCTTATTACCTGGGACCTACAGATTTCGGATATGCTCTTGATTACAAACAAACGGACAGATTCGATCTCAAGACAATATAACTACCATTCCTGTTGGTATAGCATATAAATACAAGACACTAAATTGAGTACACATTCCCGGGAGCCGGGAAGGGAAGGCAGTGGTACACCCAATAGGAAACAGCAAGTGTGTGTGAACGTGCTAGCTGGGCGACGGAGGAGGGTCGAGAAGGTGAATTCCAAAACACCTAAAGCATACCAACTAGTTTAAAGAACTGTTTTGCAATCCATCATCCTTAGTTTTTAACCAAATTCAGGAAATGCAGGTTTCTAGAACGTGGAGCTGAATTAGCTATTACCATATGCCGTAATATAAACCATGGGTAGTTTTGCTAGGTAGGGTTGTTCACAACAGGCTACACGCACATGCAGGATACAATGAGAGTTGCAACCTCACAAATTAGGGCTGGAAGGTACAATGCTAAGGTGTAAATTTCCAAGTTGCTTTAACTAAACCTTGGGTGGATTCCAAAGGAAATCATTAAATGTATGTATGTTTAAAAAAGAAAGTCTTTAAGGTGAACTGATAGCATTTTTTTCTAGAAAGTCTGGGGCTGGGCTATTTCTAAAGCAAGTTTACTGACTTCCAAAGACAATTGCACTAGTGGTCACCGACTCTAGAATCGGACCGAGGAAAGGCTGGAAGATGTCTTTCTAGTACTCAAACACTTAGGTTTAGCTAAATCTGCAGAATGACGATCTTGATTAGTTAAAATAACTTTTCAGTTCACCTTTTAGGAAATTCAGTTTTTCCTAATAAAAAGTATGGCAGTTATTTCATGAAAACCACAAATTATAAAAACAATTCATTTACACATACAAGTTGCCTTTGAGCTTGTAAAAACAGAAGAGTGGCGTTAGAGAAAGTGGGCTACTGCACGATACATTTCATGAAACTGGTCATCTGGCAAGAGTTTTGGTACCAATAACAAAACAGGAACATAACTGTTAAAAGAAGTATTTTTGTTCAGTAGCAATTCAGTCAGCAATAAAGTGCACAAATGATACGGGAAATGCTCCTTTGCGACTGGGATCTCCATCGATGTGGCCAATCTGAAAAGAATCAAAGTTTATAGGTGGTTATAGAAATTCCAAAAGCAACTTTGAAGGACATTATAGCATTTGGGAAAAAATTTTTTTTCAGAGGAATTTGAGAAAGAATTACTTGGGTAAGACATCTAAACTGTTTTCTTTCTTTTTCCTTCATGCCCATTTCAAATACAGTTGACCCTTGAATGCATGAGGGTTAGAAGTGCCATCCCCGACCCCCTGCAGTTGAAAATCTGCATACGCAGAGCTTCTGACTCCCCAAAATCTTAACCACAAATAGCCCACTGTTGACCAGAAGCCCTACAGATAACAGAAACAGTAAGTGAACACATATTTTGTATGCTACCTGTATTGTGTGTACTGTGTTCTTCCAGTAAAGTCAGAAAAACTGTGAAGAAAATTATAAGGAAGACAGGGATCCCTGGGTGGCTCAGCAGTTTAGTATCTGCCTTTGGCCCAGGGCGTGATCCTGGGGTCCTGGGATCAAGTCCCACATTGGGCTCCCTGTGTCTCTGCCTCTCTGTCTCTCTCATGAATAAATAAATCTTAAAAAAATTAAAAAAAAAAGAATCATAAGGAAGAAAAAATACATTTAAGCACTATACTGCACGTATCAAAAAATAGTTCTGTGTGAGTGGACCCACGTGGCTCACATCCACATCATTTAGGGGTCAGCTGTGATGCGTGTCAACTGTGAGGAAGCGCTAGGTTAGTGGGTCAGGCATCTGCCTGGACATGCACGCGTAAGGGTCCTGGCTTCCCAGGGTGTTGGGGTGGTGGTGGTCAGGACAGTCATCTGGTTACTGCCCCCCCCCCACTTGCCTTAGAAACTGAGTGTCAGAAGTTGTTGCACAGTCACTGAAAGTGGCAAACATGTGAGTTGGCTCTACTTAAATGTAGTCAAGCATTTATGAAAGGTTTCAACAGATTCACTGATTTGGAGTCTGGGTAAATTACACACCGAGTATGATCTCAACCATGTAAATTATGTAGGTAAGTGAAAGTTTAAAAGAAAAATCACTGTAACATAATTGCTAAGATTTAGGAGAACTGCTGAGATGTTGGGCAGCATTTACTTTCTTCGCTATACCTTTCTCGATTTCCACAGTTCTGGAAACAAACAGGTATTTTCCAGATGGCCAAGCCCACTGGCAGGCTGGAGCCCCACCCTAAGCCAGGTTGTACACAAGTGTGGAAGCCAGGCCTGCTTCAGCTCTTGGGGCCACTCAGGGAGGAAGTTCAGGTCCTCACACTGTGGATGTTAGCGCCTCATGCCAAGGCCCACCATCCTCATTTTTAGCAGTAGCCTCTCACTGGGGGCCTTCTGTACCATCTCCCCTGTGGGGCTGAGGGGACTAAGGCTTAGTGACATAAGCATGCTGCCCAACGTCACCAAGTCTAAGAACTGAGTCTGGATTCTTAGGGTCATCAAGTGAAACACCACATTCATGCCATTACAGCTCCCACCTGGATGTTTCAGGGACTTCACCCTCTGGGTCAGCTTTCTGTGTGCCTCCCTCCACCAACAGGCAGTGTGGGGAAGGACAGAACCACCTCTAAGCTCAAAAGCTCACTCCAGACCCTGAGTGCATTCTGAAAACTGCAGCCCACTGTTGTCTGCCCACCCACGTGTAGGAGAATCCCACTCTGCAGGGAGAAATCAAGCCCACACAAAAATGAGTATACATGGAAGGGACGGCTGAGGGGCAGCACGGCCAGCGGTCCTGAGGCTGCACAGGCAGAGGGCCTTACCTGGGAGCAGGGCTCTCAGGCCAGGTGGGCAAGGATTCACCTCCGCCCCTCCCAGACACATCCCGGGCCCAGGCCCCCGACTCACCCACCACTCTTGGTCCTCCTCTCCATCCACGATAATCACATCCCCCTCAGAGAATGTCAGCTCGTCTGGGTTGTCAGCCACACAGTTATAGAGAGCTTTGACCCGCTTGGGCTTTAACTTGGTCTGTATTAGAGAAGAAGAAGGGTCAGAGGTGAGCATTGCTGGGGCACATCAGCTCCTGGGGCAGAGAATGGCGCCACTTTGTTTCCAGCTAGTCCTGGGGTCCTGAACACAGGCCCCGGAGCCCACAGGCAGGTGTAAAGATGGGTAGATCAGTGTAGCTCAGGGGTTGGGGGACTTCTAGGAGGCCCAGAGAAAAGTGCAGAGAGCGAGGAGTAAGGCTGCCTGGTGCCTAGGGTGCATGTGCCGAGGGGCCGAGCCCACCAGCTGGAGAGCTCTGCGGCTATGTCCTACCCAGATCCAGGAAGAAGCCTCCCTTCCGCCCGCCAGGGGAAGAGGGAAAGACCTGTTTCCTCGGGGAGTCTCCTGATCACTGCTGGCCAGAGCCAGGGGGGCAGGAAAGGAGGGGCTCTTCCACTTACTGTCTGTGACTTCCTGGGCATGGGGGCTGGGGGCTGCAGGACTCCAGTGTTGGACAGAGGACCCAGAACTTCCGTTCCAGAGAGATCTGCTGCTTTAGGGTTAAAATGAATCAACTTCACAATATGCCCTCAGTCATAAAGCCATGAGTTATACACAATTAATATAAATGCCACAGCATCATGTCCGAAAGGCAGGTTTCCGGAGATTTTCTGATCTATTGAGGGGAAAGTCCCTCAAAGGCCCAAGAACCTGTGACTTCGTGCAGCCTCTGTAAAGTGTGCAAGGCATGTGAGTGTCATGGAGTGGGACAGATACTGCCAGCCCCTCCACAGATTTCTAGGTCCCTGCCCCGTCAGAGGGTGACAGGAATGCAGGACACAGTACAGAGCAGGCCAGGAGCAGGAGCGGCAGAGGCTCTGGAAGGTGGGGTGGCAGCTGGGTCTGGTATAGGGCTGAACATGGCTGGAAACGGCTCCCACTCTGCCCCCATGGAACAAGCAGCGGTAAACCCCAGGTCCAAAGGAAATAATTACCAGGTCCTCTCGGCTGGCCTTTGTTGATCAGCGGGGTTGACTTGTCAGCCCTACAAGAAGAGGAAAGTAGATTTACTGATGCCTGAGGCCCCAAAGACACATATCTACCTGCACCTCACTCCCCTTTACAAAGGAACCACCTGTGCTCAGACCAATGGTGAAGAAAACATAACACTGATCTTATGTATATTTTCCAGAAATTAAAATCACATGACAAGCAAAGGCCCCAGGACCCAATGGGTCCTGCCATTTGACTTCCATCAATGCCAAGACAGGAGTCATCACATTGACCCCCTCTGCCTTTAGTTGACAGGCCCACAGGAAAGGCCTGATCCTCCAAGATGCCAGGCAGCAAACCTTTCTTCTAAAGGGCCAAGCACTAAATATTTCAGGCTTTGTGGGTTATAAAATCTGTCGGGGTCACTCTACGCTGACGTCATGGCACAAGAGCAGCCATAGATAAAGCATAAACAAGTGAGTGGGGGCTATGTTCCCAAATGCTCTATTTATAGTCACTGGAACCCAAATTTTACATAATTTTCATGTGTCATGACATAGACTTTTTTTTCCCAACCATTTAAAATGATGAAAACCATCTCAGCTTGTGGGCCACACAGAAACAGGCTGACCAGGCTGCAGGAGTAGTTGGTGGACTCCTGCTCTAGGAGGACACATTTTGTAAAAACCCTGATTTCTACCCAGGATGAGAGTAGGGTGGGGGCTTCCTTTGCAAGGAGGCCACACCAGGGTATTCTTTTGAAACACAACTCCACCAGGCGGTGAGGACGCACAGGAACTAGGAGAAGCGCAGGCTCTGGCCACTTAGGGTGGCGGAGAGAGCGTCCCCCCGCTGCTGAACTTGGGGCCAGTGAGACGGCGTGTGTACTGCATAGACCAGGAAGGCAAGGCCATATGCGTTCCATTTTAGGAAGAGCTCTTACAAAGCAGCATGAAAAACGTTCTGAGAGCCTTCTGGTTAAAAAAGGCAGACTGGGGCAGCCCAGGTGGCTCAAGAGGTTTAGCGCCTCCTTCAGCCCAGGGTGTGATCCTGGAGACCTGGGATCAAGTCCTGTGTCAGGCTCCCTGCATGGAACCTGCTTCTCCCTCTGCCTGTGTCTCTGCCTCTCTCTCTCTGTGTCTCTCATGAATAAATAAATAAAATATTTTTTTTAAAAAAAAAGGCAGACTGAAATCCATTTAATTCCACTTTCTCCAAAGGAGAAAGATGGGAAAAAAAACTCAAAGAGAACCTGAAGAGGAAACGCGATGGAAGCGGCCACTGGAAGGACGAATCCTAATCATGCTGGCTCACTGGCGGAGGAGGATCCCTTGTGCAGTGAAGGGCAGCCCTGAAGGACCCCCACCTGTTCTCTGAGCCCCTTGGAGTGGGGGTAAGGCAGGGCAATAAACACAGAGATTGGCCCAAAATCTGCTCAAGGAGCTACTGAATCCCTGGATTCCCAGCCCAACCCTGAGAAGCTAAGCAACTACCCTCCCTCAACCCACTGAAGACTAGAAGTTTCTATTACTGGAGAGGATAGAATAAAGGGTGTCTGGACGGGGGGGGGGGGCACACCTCCGTGGTTTTGGGGAGCATCTTTTAAAAAGGGAGGGGGACTAAGAGCACCTGGGTGGCTCAGCTGGTGAAGGCTCCAACTCTTATTTTCAACTCAAGTCATGATCTTAGGGTTGTGGGATTGAGCCCTGTGTTGGGCTCAGAACCTGCTTGAGATTCTCTCTCCCTCTGCCCCTCCTCTCCACCTCTCTAAAAATAAAGTGAGGAGAACTAAATGAAGGCTTAACTTTATTTTTTAAAGATTTTATTTATTTATTAAAGAGAGAGCATGAGTGAGGAGGAGGGGCAGAAGGAGAGGCAGGGTCCTCTCTGAGCAGGGAGCCTGATGTGGGGCTTGATCCCAGGACCCTGAGATCATGACCTGAGCCAAAGGTAGAAGCTTCACCGACAGCCACCCAGGCACCTCCTTAACTTTATTTCTATATTCAACTCCTAGAAAACCTGCTCCCTTCAGGCAAGAGATGAAGACTGTTCTCTACAGAACCTGAGTTGCTCAAGAAAAAAGGCCCCAATTCAGGGTTCCCTAGTGAGACTCCCCAGGGAGATGCTCCATGGCCAAGCCCACATGGGCAGCTCTGCCAATGAGGGTACCATGCGTGATCAGTTTTAATGCCTCAGCTAAAGTGGCAGCTATTGGGCAGGGAGCACCATATTTACAGGAAAAAGCCTCTAATGTAACAGAAGTGAATACAAAGATAATGGACAAGGAAGAAACAAATTATTCTGAAAAGCAAAAGCTAACATAAAAACACCACCCCAAATCCATCACTCATAATCTGAGATGAGAGAAAATGATTCCATGAAACAAACAGGATACTGTTACCTTGAAAATTATGTGGTTACTGAAATGAAAAGCTCAGTAAAGGAACTGGAATATACAGTGAAGAAAATCTCCCAGAAGGCAGATTTGAAAAGGAAGTAAACAAGCAAGGAAGCAATGCAGAATGGAAGCTAGAAGGTGGCGGAGAGCCGCCTCTCGCTGAGCAGAGCTGCACTTCCAGCCCCGGCCTCCAGATGGAGCCCCGGGACTGGCTCTGGTCAAGGCCCCCCCCCCCCCCCCCCCAGCTGCTCCCTCAGGAAGGAACCCTGGGTTTGAGGGGGAACAGAGAAGGTGGTGTCAGAAGTAGAAGGAGGGTCCGGTCTCCCACTCGCCCCTAGGGGCTGCTGTACAAGCAAGAATGTGGGCACCCAACTTTGTGTAAGAAGTCAGCTGCCGTATGTTAAACCACAGAGATGGATTCAGGGGGAGGCTCTGAGGGCTGTCCTCTTACTGGAATAAAAAGAGAAAAGACAAGACCTGTACGAGAAAGGCCAAGGGAGTCTTCATCTGAATAACACGAATTATATTAAAAGCAAGAACAGAAAAAACAGAAATTAAAAAAAAAATCAACGAAACTTCTCAGAATTGAAGGTGTAATTTATATACTGAAAGGCTCCATCATCTATCTGGTGGCATGGATGAAAAAGGATCCGGCCCAGGGAGTCAGAGCCTCTGCGGGGACAGGAGGCCTGATGGGGTGTCCTAGGTGGGATAAGGCAGGCAGCAGGGGGAGGGGGCCTCCTTGTGGGACCCCGGATCTCAGTGGGGAGAGGAGGTGGCAGCAGAGATGGGGGATGAGAATGAACCTGTGGTGCTTTGCAAACCCTGCTCCCAAATTCTTTCCCGAGATCTGGAGTTTGCAACCGCTCTGTGCTGTCGCACTGTCTCCACTTCAAACCCTGACTCTGGGCTCTGCCACTGTTTGAACAGTGATATGCAGAAGGAGTGATGACCTGCCATTCTCCAGGGCTAGACCTGTCTCTTGGGCATCGTTCCTGGGCCCAGCCACCGTGATTGCAGGAAGCCCTCACCACACAGAGAGGCCACGGACGTGTAAGCATTCCAGCCGACAGCCCCAGCTGACAGCCAGCATTGACCACCAGGTGCAAGGACTGGAGAGGTTCCAGCCGACAGCCCCAGCTGACAGCCAGCATTGACCACCAGGTGCAAGGACTGGAGAGGGGACATGAGCCCTCAGCCAATGAGTCACTTTCTGAGTCCAACCATCCCCAACCTCAAGGGTCTTTCCAGGTAGGGCCCCAGATATTGTGGAGAAAAGACCATCTATCCTCACCACGCTGATGCAAATTCCTGACAAAGTCTGGGAGCATAATGAAACGGTTGTGTAGGCCAATAAGTCTTGGTGTGGTTTGTCACTACAACAACTGACATGGGGGACTGTGTGGACTAATGGACTCCAACACATAGATAGAAATATGGAGATAAATGTGTTTATAAATGTATGTATGCATGGATGTACATCTATGTATGTACCTGTGTGTATCCCGGGTCCTGACCACACAGAGGGCCTGCCTGGGAGCAGTGACACTCCAAGAGCAATGAGCACACAAAGCACTCAGATCTTGGCTTCTATGTATCACTGCCACTAAAGGAAACAAACCATTGTCCACTAGAAGGATCCAGTTTGAGACCATGAACTGGATCCCTCTCTGGTAAAGGATGTTATATGGACATCTATAAACCTTGAATGGGGTCCAAGCATTGGAACATTGTCTTTGTTAATTTTCTGACTGTGCTGTATTGTGTTTATGCAGGAGAACATCCTAGTTTGTAGGTATATGCCCCATACTGCAGAGGATGCACAGAAGCCAAATAACCTCATGAGTGACCAACAAATTGAACCTAGAGGCTTCACACCTTGAGGACCTTAATCCCAAATCTAAATTCATTATGTGGATAGAAGATGTACATTTATATGAAATCTTTACAGTTTAAATATTCTTGTGAAGTTATTTTTAAGACACTTGAACCTGGTGAATTAGTTAGGTGACACCTGAACTCAAATGTTGTAGTAGAAGCACCAGACATTTCAAATGTTTGCACCAAAATTTCAGCAGATGGGGCCATTGCCCCTTGGAAGTTCCTTGAATTCAAGAAGCAAGGATGGCAAGCTGGCCAGGCCCTGAGGGGGACGTGAAGACAGGTGGTTACCCGGGAGCAGGCCTCTTCTGGGGGAGGCGGCTGGGCGGCTGGGGCGGCAGGGGCGGGGGTGGGGCTTTGCTCAGTGAGATCCCAGGCTGGGCAGGCTTGCTCTGCTGGTTCAAGGCTTCTATCACACTGGGCGTTTTTGCTACTGGAGGGGGCGGTGTGGGAGCCAAGGGATCTGCAGAAAGAGAAAAGGAGAGGAATAGAGAGGGTCAGGCTTCATCACATCCCCAGCCTTCTCACCAGAGGCTCTTCTGGTAAGGGCTTCCTTTTCTTTTAAAATGGTGATTTCATTAGGGAAAAAAACCCCCCTTTCATGGCAGATTATTAGAAAACCGTATTGGCAGGGAGTTCTTCCAAGACTCAAGTTAGGATTAAAATGTTCCTATGAGCCTGTGAGTATCTGCCTCTGTGGGGAAGCCACCTCAAGACCCGGAGAGACAGAAGTAGGAGGCTGAGTCTGGGCCTGGGATCTTGCCCCCGTCCCACCCCTGGCAAGCAGGCCTTCCTGGGCTAATTCTCTCACTGCCTTAGCTGGCCCATGGGCCCTGCCCATTCCACCAGGCTTCCAGCAGGTCAATCTGAGAAAGAACTAACCCTGTAAAGGCTCCATAGTCTATGAGAGGCCACAAGACGAAGAGGTTATTTATTCACAGACTTGGAGGCCGAGAAGTGATGTGCTTGCCCCCAAAGTTAGAGAGTTGGTAAGACAGGGAGCTGGGCCTGGAGTCCCTGGGCTCCTTTCTCTGTGGCCCCCTCTCCAGAAAACATTAGTGCTACTCCCAAATATCCAGTGTCCTCACCCGCCATCCTTGCTGAGGCAGCAATCGTGCTGAGGACAAGACGGGGACACCCAATGAGCCTTCCAGTGCCACCAGCTCTCACACACATGGCACTTACTGCAGCTGGGGCTGGGCCTCTTCTCAGGTTAAAAACCTCAGGGAGCAACCTGGGTACACCCCAGTGCTCCCAAAGCCAGCCCCGAGATGCTGGAGGTCCTCCCTCCTTTAGCCTGCAGCTTGGCACCCCACGGGTCCAGCAAAGGCATTCTTCTTCCCCTGCCCCTCCCCTAGGCCCCAGGCCTTTCACCCACATGTTGACACGGAAGAAACACGTACCAGATCATATCCACATGACTGTGCCCAAATATTGGGAACCATAGAATGGCCAGAGGAAATGATGCCCTGGGCTCGTGCATGAAAGGAAGCAATGTTGCTCAAGTGCTCGGGAAGACAGAGGAGAGTATGTGAGCCCCCTGGGGCAGGGTGCGGGACAGATAGGAGCTGCAGCTGGGGAGGGCGGCTGAGGGGGGCTGGGGAGGGCGGCTGCGGGGGGCTGGGGGGACACACAGTGCTGGGCTCCTGGCAGCGTCTGCCTGTGGGCAGGCGGCTTCGCAGCTCTCCCCGCGTGGCTGCCGAGAGCACCCCCCAGCCATCCAGATCCAAGAGCCCACTGGCAAGAAAGGAAAAAGGAGAAAACGTACTGGTAGATGTCACGCGGAGAGGGGGCAGCGGTGGATGGACAGCTGGCGGATCTGACGAAGATCGCTGCCTGCTTGCACCGTCCACACTTACAGAGTTTGTCTTCCACAGGGCGGTAGCGGAGGAGGCTGTCTGAACTGCACACGCACGCACATGCACACGCACGCACATGCACGCATGCACACGCACATGAATGCACGCACAAGCATAGAACAAAAACAGAAACAGAACACTGCATTATTGATCCTCTCTCAGAAAATGGTAAATATGACCCTTCTAGAACAGCATTAAGACCACAAAGAGAATCCTGATTTTTCTTTTTTTTAATTCTTGTCTCTGATAAGATAAAGATTTATCCACACCAATTACCAGCTGGTTTTCACAATCTCACTGCTTTTCTTTCTCAGATATAATATTGTTTGAAAAGGTTAACGAATAACCACAGGGACGGGTCCTGAGCACTGCACTCAGGCTGTAAAAGGTCTGCTTGTCTCTACCCGTTCATCAAGTCCTCCCATGGGTGTGTGAGGGTCACTGCCTGGCACAGGGGAGCACCTGTCCTCAGAGCACAAGGAGACAAGGTGCAGATTGGAGGCTCCCCACCTCCTGCAAACATTCCTGACTAAAAGTCAGCACACCTGACACCACGGAGGCTCAGGTGACGCACCAGGGAGGCAGCACTGCCTAGGTCACTGTCCCTCCTCTGCCCCCACAAAGCTCCGTGCATGGCGGGGCCAGGCCCAGGGAGGAGAGCGAGCATGCCAGCATGGGGCATCGCTGCTGCAGACGACGTTTGCCCTGGTGCCGACTCCCCTCCTGTTTGCTGTGTGGGGATGCCCTGCATGGGGATGCCCTGCTGGGCCAAGTGTGGACTAGACCCCGAATGAGGAGGCTCTCTGGGGACTACAGGGATGAAGGACAATCTATACCATCAAAGGATGGCATGAAACTAACCACACGGATAGTTAAAAAAAAAAAAAATCCCAAACCTTCTTATTCTAAGACTTTAGGAAAAAAAAAATTCTATTCCTTTCACATGACCAACAGAGCAAAACAAAATCTTTCCTCCCATGACACACAAGTCAGTAAAAGCCAAATCATTTTAGTTCTAGGCTTCCAAAATTAGTAGACACACACAGGATATAGGAAGAGGCTGGGGAGACAAGAGGCCCCACAAGAACCAGACTGTGGCTGCTGCCCTCGGCTGCCCTGGGCCACTCCCCGCCAGTGCAAGGAGGTGACAGGGAGAAAGGCAGCCGTGGGACCTGGCCTGCAGCTTCCCTCCTGCTCAGGAGTCACCCCATCAGGCCAGGTGTGGCCCTGCCTGGGGTGGGGGCATGCAGGGGCTGTGGGCCCCATGGGGGAGGTGAGGAGACTGTTTCTGGGGCCCGCCTGGGCAGCACCCACTCACCTCTTGGGAATTTACTCCTGGGGGTGTGACCTGGACAACAGACCTATCAGCCTTCTCTGGGCCTCCCTGAGCAATCTCCCTAGTGCTGGGGGCAGGGCCACCGCCCTCGCCCACATCCCCTCCCAGAGAGCAGCTACTGCACCACGGCAATCTGGGACTTATTTCTGGACCACCAGCAGCCCACAGCAGTCCCAGTGCCTAGACACCACACCCCACAAGGCTCTGTCCCTCCTTCTCACGGGAAGCCCTTGGGAGGCTGTGCCGGCCACGTGCTGGACCTGCCTTCAAGGAGCAGACTGGCTAGCTGGCCTTCAGTCCTGGGAAAATCACTTAACTTTTGGAGCCTCAGTTTCCATTTTCATAAAAATAAAAACCAGCATCTGCTGAGTCAAACTCATTCTGTTGTGACAGAGCAACTAAGGTAAGCTTAGCAAGCTCTGGCCCTGAAGGCCCTGGTTGGATATAGGGATTATTTTGTATCTTTACAATTAGGTTGAGTATTGTTTACCAAATTAGCATCTTTTTACCCTTCATTTCATGGGAATCACAGAGATTAAAAAAAAAAAATAACCATAGGCATCACAAGCTGGCTGAATGCAGGCTGGGCGAAAGGAAATAGCAAAGAATAAAGGCAGAGGGAGGGGCAGTGGCAGAAGCAGAGAGAAAAGGAAGGTCTGCAGGAAAATGTCTCACAGGACCAGTGTCATGAGCTGAGCCACCCACCTCAGACCTGCCCTGGTGGCGTCCCTGCACTCCCTGAGTGACACAGATGCCACACCTCTGCCCAGAATAAGGATCAAGCCAGATGTTCCACTACCATTCAGCATCCTAAGAATGATGAGCTCCTTTAGGATGCCAACAGCATAACTATAAGACCAAAAAAGCCCCAAATGTCATCTAGCAGGGGGCAAAGCAACTATAAGCTTCCCAAAGCAAAAACCAAACCATACTGTTCATGCACTGGCAGGAGCTACAGCAGTTTAGTACCTTTGGCAACATTCCGTGGGGGCAGCGGGGGGGCGCTGGCGGTGCTGGGGGCCGCAGGCTGGGTGGGTGGCGGGCTGCCACTGAGGATCGCTCCGTACGTCTCGTTCTGCAAGATGCTGGGCACAAAGCTCCTCTGCTTGTCCTTGGCCAGGCTGGCGGCATCTCTGGCCAAAGATGCGGCATTAGACTGCAGCTGGTTGGAGCCCAGCTGGTAGAAGCTGACGGGCCGGTCTTCTCGCCGACTGGGGCTGGGCTGCGGAGGGATGGCAGGCAGAGGTATGTGGCATGCACACACACACTGACCTCTTGGTCTCAGCGTTACTCTACTGGTGACCACCTCACATTCACTGCGGCTACTTGGGCACGGTGCCTTTTTTGGCTCTCAAATGTTACATGAGAACCACAAGATTTCAAAGTTAATCTCAGCATGTCTCTTATTGGAGATACACATGACCCCCAAAACCATGATTTATAATTTACAATTCTCTATTCTGTGAAGGATTTACAGCATTGGCCATTTCATCTTTACTAGCCAGAGTGATTTTAACCTAGATCTGTGTTTTCACTGGATTTCCCATTAGTAAACAAGCTCTCAATTGAACAACCAGCTGCAATCAATCCCCAACATCTAGGCGGCAAATTCAGGGGACTGATGTTTTTCTTCCCTTATGAACCGAATTCTTGAGATTGCCCTAACTCAAGAGTCAGCAAACCATGGCTCGTGGGCCGCCATCTTTTTTTATAAAGTTTTATTAGAATACCATCATACCCAATCATTTACATATCATCTATGGCTGCTTTTAGGCCACCCTGGCACATCTGAGTCGTTGGAGTAGAGATGGTGATTTCTTAGGCCAAGAGGCCTGAAATATTTATTATTTGGCCCTTTTGGTTTGCTGACCCTTGCTCCCCTGAAGGTCATGTGCATGATATCAGGGTAAATCAGACCTAATTCATTTCAAATATCAGCTTCATTATAAGAGCTATGATCCTGAGCAAATATCTTAACTTGCTGACCTTATTTCTCATCTGTTCAATGGGTAGAATTTTGCTTCTCTAGCACAGTGATTGGCAGATACAGTACTGGCTGTCACACCCCATGTCCCCTCACAGGACCACCCACCCAGTCAAGGCTCTGGCCAACCCAATGGCTCAAACTCAGCTCAGGTATGCAGAACTTGATGGCTAGTTCTCTTTGCGCATATTTTAAATTCAACAAAGCCCATGACTATATGAACGATACCCATCTCTGGTGGAAACAGGGAATGGATGAGGGTTAGCACTTGCTGTCACACTTTTACTTGGACTGTGTGACCTGCTAGGTCATGCTACACTAATGTGTATACCTGCCTTGGGGTCGATGTTTACAATACATTTTTAGGGTAAGTATAACATGAGTCATGAATCAGCTCTTCTCACTTGGACACTGTTTTATAGCTAACTCAGTGGAGAAGTTTCTTAGTCTAAGAAATTTTAAGTATGGATGTTGACTGCTCCACAAACAAGGATAGTCAAGGAGATATCGGAAATGCCACACACGTATATAATGAGACATCCTCAATGTGCATCAGGACACTCAAGTCCTACCGTAAAAACAAAACTTTACATGGCAGTATGGCAGTCCCCACTGGTTTCATAGCAGCCAGGAGTGTGGGTTCTGGAGTCAATCTGCTAGAGTCTGACTCAGCTCTAAGACCTGCGTGAAGGTGGTCACCTGCCAGCGGCACCCCCAAGACTCAGAAGCAAGTACCCTCAGTCTGGGCCTCAAGCTGGCCTCAGTCAACCTCTCTCGAAACTTCCCTGAGACATTTTCTTATCTGATAAAGGAAAAAGGTGGACCCAGAGCTCTAATGGTCATTTAATGATTCTAATTAAGGTTTTGAAGATCAACTAGGTGAACATGAACTATGATGCTGGGGACCCTCCAGCTCTTTATCACATCCACTGTGCGAGGGCTTCCCCTATATCTTTATCTCAGATCAAAAGGTGGGCAGCTGACAATGATGATACAAGGGACATTCCTTTAAATCAACACGTGTAGGAGCTGGAGACCAGTGACAGTTGGGGGAAGGGCAAAGACAAACACCTACTGAGATGGATGGAAGCAGAGTTAATTCTACTTCTTGAACAGAACCACTCTGTGCCCTGATTCTAATCCAGGATCCACAAGGCTCCGAGCAAAGCTCATCTCAATACTCCTGGCACCCCAAGGAATGGCACTGACCTGCAATTTCTCGTCCACATCGTCATCGCTCTCATCCAGGTCTTCGTGGAGCAGTCGCCACTCGTACTCGACATGGACATGAGAGTTGAACCTCCCAGATAAGGCCTGCGTCAGCTGAGGGAACGAAGGGCTGTCAGTGATGCTGCCTGTGAGGTGGGCTACCATGGGCGGTGGGGAGGGGCAGAGGCAGAGACCCTCCAGGGTGAGGCCTGCCCACAGAAATCCCTCTCCCAACTTCAGAGGACAATGCACGTGTCCACTAAATGCTGACCCAACCGAGCCTGGCCAGCATGATAGATCAAGCCCCACAGAAAAAGGATGTGAATTTTAGCAACTCTTTCAAGGAAGGTAGATACCAGCCTCCGTTTTATTTATTTTTTAATTTTATTTTTCTTTTTAAAGATTTTTATTTATTTATTCATGACAGAGCGAGAGAGGCAGAGACACAGGCAGAGGGAGAAGCAGGCTCCATGCAGGGAGCCCAATGCAGGACTCAATCCCAGGACTCCAGGATCACACCCTGGGCCGAAGGCAGGTGCTAAACCGCTGAGCCACCCAGGGATCCCCCAGCTCCATTTTAGATACACAGGAGAGAAGGGAATTCATGAGATTCCGTGGGTGTCTTAGTGAGTTAGCCCTTAATTTCCTCCACAGCCAGAGAGGAGCTGGGTGACCTTGGGCAAATGACTGAACCCTTCTGTGCCTCCTTCCTCGTTGGTAAAACAGAAGAAACCATGTCATAAGGTGCCTCTCAAGTATTAGGAATAGTACCTCTTACTCTTCTCACCTTGGTTGGCATTTACTGTCTGTTCTGTTTATTGAGCACTTACTGATTTTCACAGAGGGCAATGCTGGCTCTCACAACCATATAAACTGGCAAAGCTGACTCCATCTTAACAACTAAGGAGACAGCTGGAGAGCTGGCACTGGCCTGACTTTCCCACGTCATGGTGGGGGAGCCCTACATTGCCTGACCCTGTGGGCTCTGTCCACTGGCCGTACTGCCTCTTCTTCTAGAACAGGACAGGAAAAGATGGTGCAGAACAATCCACAGGATTTGGGACTGGGAACAGAATAAGACACCAGCTTTGGATGCTGCTGCTGGAGGAAGAGCTAGCGGCTTACAGACTCCAGAAAAGAGCCAAAGCTGTGGTGGCCTCCACCTGCCCCAGATAATGCCACAGCTACCATCCACCTGTCTAACCATCAAGTACTGATGTGTGTTCAGGTGTCACTACAAAGGGGTGGTCATGTCCTCTCCAAAGACTCCCAGGACGCTTTCACCTGGTTATCCCTCTAAGGTCCGTATGTGGGAAGACCCTCTGCACAGAGGACAGGGCCCCCCACCCTGGTCCAGGAAGGGTGCCTTGACTCCATCTATGCTAGATAGAGACTCACCAGCTCCTCGCAGTGCTCGTGCCTGAGGCGTTTGGCGATGTCCAGCGGTGTCTCTCCGGACTCATTAGCTAAAAGGCCGGGCAACAAAAGGAGACATTATGGCAAAAACAAGAAAAGGTCTGGTTGGCGAGGCAATTAAAAGAAGATATAGTGAAGCAGCAGCAAGTGAAACTGAGCATGGGGGCTGAACTGGTCTTACAATTGCACAGAACTACAGCAGTGTATGGCCGGTAAGACTTCAAAAGATAGGGTGAGCTAACCACGGATGCAGATACGAACTCCTGTCAGCCTGTAAATCTGAAAATGTGTGTTTTCTTCTAAATAAGCCTCCATCAATAAGGTTTGGTTATTAATTAAAAAAAAAAAAAAGCAAGAAACTTGGCTCAAGCAGGTGTGTGCCTTCTCTTCTGTTTCCTGTTCATGGTTCTTCACAAACCTTCTTCATGATGTGATCACAGCTGCCTGCCCTCCGGCTGGCTGCCAGCACATCAAGGTCCCCTGGCAGAGAGAGGGATGAAGGCCCAGCAGATCAGGGTCCCTCGTGGAGGAGACCTGGTGCCAGGATGGGCGGTGAACAGTGAGTCCCCACCGCCCCATAAACCTTCCACTCAGAGTCAGGAAGGAGTTAAACCTGGTCCTGGGTGGTGGAGATCCTGAACAAGAGGGCAAGATGCCCCAAATCTTGTTCAAATTCACCTCGGCACGAGTGACATCTGCAGGGTCTGTGCTCTGCCTCTTGTAACCTCTAGGATGCCTGCCAATGATGGAAAGTCTATGCAGCAGATGGAGGGAGACCACAGCAGCCTTACAGAGCATGCAGGGGAGGCCCCCGCCTTTGGAGGGCAGGACTGCGGTCTCCTGAGATGACAGGAGCCCAGCACCTGGACTAGGAGCCAGGGGGGTGCCCACTCACCCGTCTCGATGGACGCCTTTCCCCGCAGGAGGAGCTTGAGGCACTCGGCGTTGTCCGTCAGACAGCAGTAGTGCAGGGCGGTGCTGCCCTTCCCCGTCTGTTTATCCAGGTTCCCACTGGCCAAGAAGACGGGCAGGGCAAGAGAAGGAACAGTGAGTCATGGGCCAGCGGAGCAGCACTGCCCAGCGGGGGGGCCTGGGCACGTGAGCAGGAGGCATCCGGCCATCAAGTCACCGAAGGGCACTCCTCCCAGTCCCCCTCCTCTGTGGTAGGACATGGTGCCAGCCCTTCCATGTGGATGGAAGGCCAGGAGGAGGCCAGGAGGAGGCACCCATGTGGCTGCCGAGCGGGGGGCTGAGGGGGTGTGCATCTTGCCTCCCCCGGGCCTGCCCCGGACCACGGCATCCCTCCCACTTCCCCAGCAGTGCCCAGCTGCAGGGTCTGTCGGGGCCTCGAGACACCTGTGTGACTCGTCATCCTGTTCCCCAAAAGGACAGGGAGAGCTTTTTCTCATTATATCATTGGTACTCTTGCCAAGGAAGGGGAAGAGCCACCTCTCCCCAAGTCCAGAATGCGAAAACGCCTCTGAGGCTGTTGGCCCTGCGCCCCCCTGAGAACAGCCAGAGGGGAAGCTGTGAGATTTCAGAGTCATCTGACGTAAAACAAGACCGGGTTACCCCAAAAGACACTGGGCTCCTCAGACAAAGCCACTCAACCTGCTGCTAGAGGGAGCCCTGAGACGTGGCTGAGCAGGAGGGGCACTTGGGGCCTTGTGGCCGCTGGAAGGACAGATGGAGGACAGCCACCAGGTGACACCTACTGCTTTCATCAGGACAGAACCTGTTACACTTTTGGGGTGAAAAGGAGCCTCATCTTCTGATCTCGGCCCTCTTCCTGCTGCCCTGCTTCCAATGCTGGAAGAAAAGGAAGCAGGATTTCCCTTCTCACGCAGCAAGAGTTTACGCGGAGGGAGGATGGCGTCACCGGGCTGTGTCGTCCACTGTCCATTGAGCCACTGTGATGCGCTGGGTGGGCATTCAGCCTCCTACAGTGGGCAGCTTCCACGGAGTCCAGCAAACTGCCAACCTGCCTCAAGCTCCCCTACCGCCGGCCATTTCGTCCTCCAGAAACAGCAGGGAAAGGCAGAAATGCAAAATAAGACCTTGCTTTTGCACTGTGGACATTTCCACTCCGTCTGGAGCACTCTCGGTGGCTTCTGAGAAGCAGCCCCCCTCCATACACCCCAAACCACCATCAGGGAGTCCACATACACTGTGATGGATCTTTGTGTTTGGCCTGCTGCTGCCAGGCAGGTGATGCACTGAGGGAGGTGGGTGGAATGTGCCCAACAACAGGGCTAAGGAGCCGGGGTAAGCGGCGTGCACACACTCCTTAAAGGCAACTTCTAATTAAAAAATAGAAACAGCTTCTTGAACCAAAGCAAATGCCCACAACCCACCCAGTGTTGCAGTTTACAATCTCAGCATAGGCAGGTGGCTCATGTGTGGATTTGTGCGTCCCCTTCTCCTCTCCCCACTGCTCAGGGCACCCTGCCTGGCTCTTGTGAGGCACTTGATGGACAAACACGGGGATGGCTCTGTCCACACGGGGTGGTAATGGGGTCCAGACAGTCTGCCCTCCGGGACCCAGAATTCAGCAGATGTTTCGCCCAGATATCCCCTGAGTCCCAGATACTAGAAGATTTCTTGCAGAAACCAAGAAAGGTCTCTGTCCTCACACTCTCAGGCTTTTTGGGGGCTCCCACTCATGGTAGCTCTCTTCCTGCCCCCCAGTTCATGCTCAGGCCTGGGAAAATCCCAGCATGTTGGCCATGTAACGAAGCAGGAACCTGATCCTTCCTTGGAAATACCAAGAAACAAAATCAAACGCCTCCCCTAATTTTAGAACACCCACCTGTTCTGGACTAAAAAGTCAACGATGTGGAGAGAAGTCCGGTCCACCGATCTGACCGCCAGATGGAGGGCGGTTTCATCTGGCTCCTGAAGACGAAACAGAAACATTCCAGAATTCCAAGGGGAGCATTCAGTTTTGTGTCCAGTGTGAGTGAAATCACGTCTGTCTCTTCCAAAGCCTTTTATTCTTTCTCTCAAACCCTTAATCTCTCAGACACTTGGCCCCTTTAATCTCCATGGCAAACTCTGCCCTGGGGAACCTGCAATGTCCAGACTGGTCCTCCTTCTGCCACAGGAAGCAATGAGAAATTCAGGGGTTTCATCTCAGAGTCCCCTCAATCTCCATGTCCTACCCCTGAACCAATAGCACAGGTGTCACCTCTCCATTCAAAGAAACCAGGAAGATTCCCCAGGCCTCCTATACCCAGTCTCTTCTGCCCGTGTTCACGATTCTCACTCTACACTTACAGAGAGGGCTCAGGGGATTCCTGACCCCACTGCCTTTCCTGAAAGTGAGCTCTGGCAGGTGGGGAAGGATAGACCTGATGAGGGCTGTCTCATCAGGCAGGTATGTGGGCAAGAGGCAAAGGAAATACTCATGCAACAGGGAACATGGAGCAAGGAGGAAGGTGCCCCCAATCCACCTGTCTGGCCTGCGCTGCCAGCTAGGGCCACTCCCCCATCCCCTGCTGCGGCAAGTCTCCGAGCTGAGTGTGCTCTGCCCTGGACCACTGGGCCTGACATCTCTCTCTCTTAAACACTGAATATCAGGCTCCACATAACACATGGTAAGAGGTAACAGCCCAGCACCCTGCACCTTCCCTATGACAGTAAGGAGGTTTCCAGCCAATGAGTGTGTGTCTACAAGGTCACCCATGGAAGAGAACTAGGATACACGCCAGCCTGTGACACTGGTAATCCATCCTAAAGGTAAGATCCCACCCCACCTCGAGGCCGTAATTACCCTCTCAACAAGGTTTTCCTGGAAGACTGGGGGATGTCCCTCCCACTCCACTTCCCCCAGGGAGGAGGGCGCAGGGAGGGAGCAGGCTGTGGAGCTCTCCTTCCTAGGGTAGCCTCAGCAGCTGCTGCTGCTGCTGCGAGTCTGGCTGCCAGCTGCCCATGTGCCCAGGAGGCACCAACGCTCCCTGCTCATCAGGGACAGGACTGCTGCTAGGTTGCTCGGGTCCCTGAGAAGATGCCCCCTTCCCCTAGGGACTGGACTTTCCTCCCAGGGCTGACATTATATTTTTGGTTAAGAATAAACCACCAATTTCTAAAATTCAGTGCTATCTTCTTCCAGAGACTTACGCCTTTGTCAGCATTGCTGCCACTCCTCATCCTCCCCCGCCCTCTCCCCCATCTTTTTCTAAAAGTAGCAGGCCACACTCTTACATGTCCATTGGCCAGTGGGATTTTTTCTGTAAGATCCACACCGTCAGCATACGCCTGGAGTAAACCAAAAATATCTCTTGTTTTGACGGCCTCACAAAGGCTGTGAAGTTTTGCTGCATTGTCCGCGTGCCTCTTCCTCGCGTATTTCCTCTCAATGTACTTGGCAGTAATGTAGTCCTTTCTGGCATTCCTGAAATCAAGCATAATTGCCTTGTAAACGATTAAGGGCCTCTATTCAAACATATCTAACTTTCCATCATCTGTTAACAATTTAAAGAAACCCAGCATATGCCCTCCTTGCAGGAAGTGCTGGCGTATAGGAAGCAAGCCACCGTGTGACCACAGCAGTGCCTACATCCAGTGACACCTGGAGCCCCCCTCTTAAGAAGCGTTGACACTTTCCAGTTTCCATCACAAGAGGCCTCTTGGCTCTGGTGCAGGGTGCCTGGGTCTTACTCAGGGGCCAATGGTAGGCAGCCAGGCTAGGCAGAGGGGGAGGCCCTCCTCAGAGGTGAAGACTGTAGCCTCTCAATTGTGGGCACCGTGCCTGGCAGGAAAGAAACACACCACATGTCTGATGCACCAGAGCAAACTATCGGCTCTGTGGTGTATAGTCTGGCCTCCCCACGGCACTGTGTTCAGACCCTACCTTCCCACCCAGCAAGGAATGGCTGTGCCTCCCGAAAGCCCAAAGAAGCAAGGGTTCAACTTCCACCGCCACCACACTGATAGTGTGTCCTGGGACAAGAATTTCATCTCTTGAGGCCTGAAGGTAGGTTTGTGCCGACCATGTACCATGTACCCTCATGAAACTGTGAGAAGTACGTGAACTGACATTTGCCGGGCCCTGGAACTAACTGATGAACTTAAAATGTAGAGAGCAAGAAAAACGGTAGCAGCTGGTCAGAGGATTCTCAGCATCTTACTCCAATGACCTTAACAAATAACAGCAGAGCAATAAAAGACGCAGACGGGATTTCCGAGAGGCACAGGGAATGCTAAGGTCCCTGTGGCTACCCGGTGAGAAGTGACGGGGAGCAGCCCAGAAACCCATCAGCTGAGGAATGGATAAACAAAATGCTCTCTCCACATAATGGAGAACTCGTCAGCCATAGAAGGAATGAAGTACTGACACAAGCTGCCACATGGACGAGCCCTGAAAACGTTACACAAAGTCAAAGAAGCCACCCAGATACACAAGGCCACACAGTATGATCCCGCTTACATGGAATGCCTGGAAGGGTTAAATCTGTGGAGATAGAAGGTAGGTTAGCAGGGCTGGGGGAGAAGGGGGTGCTGGTTAACAGGTGCGGGGTTTTGTTTCGGGGGGATGAACATGTTCTACAATTGCAGTGATGCGACTTCTGGATAGCTCAGTTGGTGAAGCATCTGAGCTTGGGTCATGCTCAGAGGGTCCTGGGATGGAGCCCCACACTGGGCTCCCTGCTCAGCGGGGAATATGCTTCTCCCCCTGTCTCTCCCCAATACTCATGTGCATGCGCTCTCTCTCTTTCCCTTTCTCAAATAAAATTTTTAAGTAAAATAAAATTGTGGTGATGGATGCACACTCTGTGAACATGAATACTGAATTTACATTTAAATGGGTGAACTGTATATGAATTATACTTCATTAAATCTGTTAAAAAAGAAAAAGCATGTCAGAGAAAACTAAATTCCACCAATAACACAAAAACTTAACTTTAGCCAGTAGATGAACAGAGACATAGGGAGAATGGCACTGACAAGATTGATGCCCTTGGTTCTTTCCTGGAAACTATTTTCTGGAAAGTGTGAAGTACCTTGAAATTTCAAAAAGTTGGGGTGGGGGGTGCAGGGGGAAGGAAAAGCCAGGGCCTGGTGGTTGGCTCTGAGAGATGGCACGGCCCAGGGTCTCGGTCAGATGGCTGCTCACACTGGCTCCGCTGCTCCCTGTTGAGGGCACTGCAGACAAGCCCTTCCTGTGACAACACCTGCTCACTGGGCTGTTGCAGGTGACACGAGATAGCACACTTAGAGCATTCTAGAAACACCAGCATGGAATGAAGGGGCTTATGGTGCCAAGTGAAACCTGCTCAGCTCTTCTCAGCTTAGGCACTGCTCCTTCCCATCCTGCCACCAGGGCTGTGCCAACCGCATCTGCTATCAGCACCAGTCACGAGTCCCTCAGGTCAACACCCCGGGGCCCGTGCTGCAGCACACCAGGGCTGGAGTGGGCAGGTCAACTCCACCCCGGGGCCCGTGCTGCAGCACACCAGGGCTGGAGTGGGCAGGTCAACTCCAGGCTCTGAGAAGGTGGCAGGGGCTTCACTCCCCACTGTTGATGACCTGACCTAAGACACCCACCACCTGGGTGTTTAGAAAATGCAGAAAGCATGAACTGTGCTAACCAACTTTATATGTGTCACCTCACAAAGGTGCATTGCCCGTGGGCTTACAGGTCCAGTGAGACGTGCAGTCTCATTTGGTCCTGACAACAAGGCTATGAGCTTTGTCTCCACCTTACAGAAAAATAAACTGAAGCTTATTAAGGGGACATAAAGGAAACCTGGTGACTCAGTCAGTGAAGCATCTGCCTCTGGCTTAGGTCATGATCTCAGGGTCCTGGGATCGAGCCTCCCATCAGGCTCCATGCTCAGCAGGGAATCTGCTTCTCCCTCTCCATCTGCCCTTCCCCCTGCTCCTTTTCTCTCTCTTCTCTCTCTCTCTCCCTCTCCCTCTCTCAAATAAATAAAACCTTAAAAAAAAGGTGTGGGGGACCTAACAGCTGGCAAGCTCCCTGAGGAGGTCTCCTGGCACAGCCTGGCACACAGGGAACTGCTCAGGGACTCTCTGGGCTTGATGACAGGCCAATCTGACAATGATTCAAATCCTACAGATCTCTTATTATGAGTGGTTGGACTAGATGGCTGTCAAGTTTTAGGGAGTTTCAATAATCCTTGTGGGATGGACAATCACCACTGTGATCTCCCCTGCCTCCTTTGGATGGAGCTGAAGAGATACTGGACCCTTCACTTATTTTTTAATGTATTATTCATCTGCCCAGGGCTCTGCATCCCCAGAAGGTCATTCCTACACAAGTACGGGAACGCACCTGCTCTATGCACCACCACGCTCTATGGTGCTGTGAAGGAAGTTCACCCTGCCAGTGCAATCCCCTCCACACCTTTTTTTTTTTTTTATTTTTTTTTGGAAAGGCTTAGACTTTTGGAGAAAAGCAGTGAACTTAAAATAACAACACACTTGGCATGTGTTCAAGAGAGGTTTCTTGTACTTGTGAAGGATGGGCCTGTGTAAGGGTTCCTCACAGAGGAGGAACGGTGCTGCCTCCACAAGCAGACATTCATCAGCGGGCTTCCTCTTTTCACCTATTTCTATCTCTCCATAGCGCCACCCAACCCAAATCCAAAATCTGGGGATTCACAGGCCACTAGAGGGGTCTTTGGCTTCCCTTTCAGCAGATTTATCTGCAGATGGTATGTTCTTCTGAGATGAAGACAGAAACAGTACACTCCTTTTCATTTGCAAGTAAAATACTGGCTTATATAATAAGTTGCCACTGAGCTGAGACTTTATCTTTGACTCCTTGATTCATTAAATATGTATTGAACCACCACAAGCAACATGATGTGGCGGGAAATACAAAAATTAGAAAGATACAATTTATTAAAGAAATATGTGTCAATACTTTATAAAGTGGGATGAGAGGTTTTTTTTTTTTTTTTTTTTTAGATTTATTTGATGGGGGGTTATGGGGAGAGAGCACATGCAGGAGTGCAAGAGCTGGGCAGGGAGGGGCAGAGGGAAAGGAAGAGGGAGAAGCTGACTCCCCACTGAGCAGGGAGCCCCATGATGAAAGGTTTTAAAACTGAGCCCAATGCTACAGAAGCACAGAGCCCAGCAGTTAATTTCACCTGAGCAGGTATGAAAGTAGGTGGCATCTTGCTATCACACTGGCCCTCATTCTGGGGGGAAAGAGAGAGAGAGCTAAACTTCCTTTTGATTTGTGCCAAGGTTGGGGGGGGGTGGTCTCAATGTAGACAGAACATTTATATTGAAGGATTCAAAGCAGACAGTGATCATTTTTTAAGAATCATCTGGCCCTAGAATAAACAAATTCCTTACTTTTATAAAGCACCCCTGGTATTGGATGAAATTATCATATGCTTTGTTCAAAATTGATCATTATTCTAGCATTTCAGGACACTGGTACCTTCTTTTTAAGCATAGGTATCAATTAGACTGTAAATAAATATGCTGGACTATGAAATTTCCTTTACTAAACAGGATCATCTAGCTATCCTAGGAAGAGCTGGCTCACTTCTGGGTAACTCTATTGAAAACCTAAATTGAGAGGACGCTAATTTTGAGGGGTATGTGGGATCGCTGTGTAGCACTTACGTTGCCTCTACTGCCCACACCCATGGTGAACAGAGCTGCCAACACCACCTAAGTATGTGTCACCTCACCATCCCACTGATAATCATCCCAATGGCGTTGTGAGCAGGGAAGTGTGATCTCCTGCTTATATCAGAGGAGAAGGCTCAGAGAAGCCAGCAAGCCTGCCCAGGTCACTGGCAGGGCTAGGGCTGGATTTCTACATCTCATACTGTCTCTTTCCAGGTCTGGGTAAGAATACAGATTTGGAACTCAGGTCTTTATCCAGAAAGGACAATAACTTAGGCTCACACCTGGTATCCAATCTCATGGAAATGTTACATCACAAACATTCGCTCTAGGAGTCCAACATGAATCAGCTCTAATTCAACACCAACCAAATGGTCATCTCAGATATCTGATACATGACAGGGTGTATAATGGCCACAGGCTGTGTTCATGCCCTTAGATGTCTAGGCTATCTTACTGCATTAAGTTACCCATCCCAATGCAGAAGAACACAGATCCTATGATCCCAGCTTCCCAAAGGCACGTCCCAACAAATTGGTTACAAACACTGAAGTCCTCAGCTTTTGCTATGAGCCTGTGTGCTGCCTATTTGGGAAAGCTCTCTCCAAGCACAGTGCACTGTTCCTCACCCAATGTCCTTTAGGAGGACCTGTGCCATCCATTCCCTCTCAAGCTACTCCAAGGGCAATGCTGTCTCTGTAAATGGTTTTTCTACTCTCTTTTTTCACATTTTCCTCATTTCTTCCTCTCCTGCTGGAAACACTTGGATCCAGACTCACCACTTCAACGCAGATGCTGTGTCTCTACTGAACTGCAGACACCCCCCTTCCTTCCATGTGCTTCACTCTGCCTCAAAACATAGCAGTAACCACCCCCAACCGTTTGGAGCAGACAGGCCATCCACTGCCCTGACCTGCTATTCTCCCATCCATCTTTCACTCTCAGTGACCAGTGTGATCTCGGTGATTATGCTCTGTTTAGGAAGACTGGCAGGAAAATATCCTGTTATGAGGTCTGCTCATGGGGCCAGTGGGATGCATGATGAGGCACAAAACCTCCTCCATCAGGTTTTGTGTCAACAGTAAAACAAAAACAAAAAATTTTTGTTGAAGAAACCATACTCCACATTTGAAAGTACCCTGAGAAAGAAAAGGATACATACTCGTGTATCTATGACAACTGACCCTCCCAGTGGCTGAGCAGTTATGCAGAGGAAATGGGCAGAAAGAACTCCCCTGAGGCAGAAGGCGAGGGGGCACCCACACACCGCCAGCAAGGGTGACAACTCGCCATTCCTCCTTCATAGACACAGAGCATCAGCCAACACTGTCTTCCTGTGGTTTCTTTCTAAGAAAACAAGCCACACCAAATTTTCATTTGGATATCCAAAAAGGTGACTTACCAAAAAAACCCAGGCTGATTTATTCCCTAAAGAAGCAACTACTGAGATACCCCAAGCTTGTTTTTCTCCTGTGTCTCGGGGCTTGGGTACAAGGCCAATCTTTGCTCAGAAAATGGAACAGCCAGTTCCATACTTACATGTCGCTGCCCGGGTTGGGTTTGACGGAGTCCTCAGCTGGAAGGCAATACTCCATAATCTCATTAAAGCCTGCATTCCCAATATTCTTGGCAAGCTGCAAAAACAGAAGTCTATTTCAGGGTACTCAATTATTAATCCATTCCACTGTTACACACTACTCATTCACTGATGATTTATTTAATAGCCACTAAGAAATAGAGCAATAAAGTGGCTTGCCTTTAATAAAGATGTACAAACCCCAAAGGTACCCATAAACTTGAGGTAAGAAGCAGCACATCTATCACAGACAAATGTTCTCATAAAATGTCCCCTGGATAGAGCACCCAGATGGACAGGAAGAAGTAGTAACTTGGTCCAAGGAGAGTGTCCATCCTTACCCACCCCCCAAAAAACTCATGCTCCAGTTGAAATGGCTCAAACAAAATCTATTTACACCAGTGAGGAGGTGTCTCTGATAGAGTCAAGAGGGTACTGGGCCAGGAAGCTAAGACTTGGGTTCAAATTATGGTTTAACTCCCTGATTTTGTGACCACACACAAGTCAGTTTACCTGGGTTTCAATTTTTCATTGGTAAAATGGGGATGATACCTGACTTGTTGGGTTGTAATAATAATAATAATAATAATAATAATAATAATAATAAAAAAATTTGGACAATTTAGGTGAACGCATTCTATACAATGAAACACTAAAAATGTATTTGTTCCAAATGTAAGTAAGGTCCTCCCTTCAACAATTCACTTTCTTATTTGTTAAAAATTAAATGAACACATCTTAGTTAACGCTGATTGAATACTAGGCACTACACTTGGTGCAGCAGGCAGGAGGACAGGCGTCAGTTTGTCTTAGTCTAGCTACCCTGACAATATGGCAACCGGCAGTCTCTTGAATGGATCACAAACTCCTACTAGTGATCAGGAGCTCCTTGAAAGCAGGGGTTTAATCATCTTATTCCAGCTCCCAGTCCAGCACCTGACAGGGATTAGCTTCTTCAGTGTTTAATGAAATAAATCTGGTGGAGGGGGGCACCTCACACAGACAGGGCTTTGGAGAGAAGAGACATTTTAACTTCATGTTGAAAATGGCAGAGTGGAGAGCAGGGGGCCTCTGCTGTTTCTACTCTCGATGAATGATGTGGACACAGGGCCACCGGGAGGACGTCCTGGGAGATACGGATGCTGCTTGTGCAGCCCCTTTTCTCCCCAGAGGGAGCTATCTGAAGAAACAGTCAAAGGGATCTGAGTTAAGGTGAGGTCGAACTTTCTGGTGGCAAATAACATCAAACAGTGAAATGGGATTGTGAGGGATGCAGAAGGGGACACGTGTCAGCTTATTAACTGTATGATGAGGCTTCCTAATTTTGTTGTCCTTAGTTAAATGAACAGAGCATCTCAGAAGGCCCAAAGCACCAAGCACTAACCAACCCCACTTGGGCCCCCATCCTGGCCTGATGGCCTCAGGCCACTGTCAGGTGACAAAACCCCAGGGCCTCACTGCGGTTTCCCCAAGAATAAGGCTGATGGTCAACCATGTCGGGTGACAGATCTAGAGCTGAACCTTGGTATCAGATCTGTTTAGAGCCAGGCATGCTCTAATGATGCCATCTTTCAATATAATGTGGACACCGTCCCCTAGCTAAGCACAGCCGTTTTCAGAGGGTAAGTAACAGAACAAGCCACAGCACCCCTCTGTGAGTGAGGGGCCCACATGCCTCTGAGTCTGTGGTACGCAGATGGGAGGGGGGCGTGAGGAGGAGACTTCCCCAGGAATCGGAAAGCTGCTTCCCTTCTGCTTGGACTTGGCTGGTTTACCAGAGGACAGCTGGTCCAGGGAGCCACCACATCCGTGCGTCACACTTATCCAATGCAGAGAAATGTGCCGCCTGACAGTTTTGCCAAGTTCCAGTGAATATTTCAGCCTGCAGAGAACTTCTTTAGAATCATCAACAAAAGCAAAGCATTTGCAGATGGAGGCTGCAGGGTCATGTTAAGAAAACGTGGGTCCCATGCAGGCCAAGTGGGCAGGAGCCAAGGAAGCAGGATGGCTGGTGTTAAGCAGGCCCCAACACACACGTCCTCCATTCCCAGAGGACTTTGAGGGCTGTGCTGAAGCAGACATGGGGCCAGATCAGATCTAGGAGCGTCTGGGGCATTTTAAGTGCTATATCACTCAGCAAAGCCAATGCCAGCCCTGGGTCAGTGTGCAAATGCACAGTGAGTTCTCAGGAGTGCTAGGCGCTGAGCATGAGACAGGACCCTGCTTAGAGAGAGAGCTCAGTCTAACGAGAGGGACATGAATAAAAAGAGATGCATGGTGATGAGGGCTGGGAAAGGAGCCTGTACTGGGCACTACAAGTATGGACACGGCAGGTGTACACCAGCAGGGCAACTGCTTGGCCAAGATGCCCACTTTATCTCACCTGCCTTACATGGAAGCCTGTGTGTCTCTCTCTCTCACTGTATGGAAGCACCTGAGCACAAGGACCAGGAGTCCCACATTTCTGGAGATCTGTAGCACCTACCTGTGCAGGGTCCACAGAATCACCGAGAGGGCTTGAGTTTTACTCAGAAATTGTTTTAGAGTCTGGGGTGAGGATGGGGAAATCTCCTGCCCGTCTTCATGTTTCCAGGTGGAGGCATATCTACTATTGTGACATTCTTCTCTGTTTCTGCACCACCCCCCCAAGGGGAGGAGTGGGCAAATGAGAGAAAGAACTTCTCTGAGACAGGGTCTCAGCCCCACTGTACCTATAGGATGCCATCCTAGGGGCGATGGGCTCCTCCTGCCCGAGCCTGAGACTTTACCAAACTTGGGAACCTTGTCAACTAATCTGGCTTTTCTCAATAACAAAGCAGATTTTTGATCTCTCACCTGGTTCCATATCCATGCAGGGAAATGGAATGTTATTTACTGGGCCACTCACATCCCAGAAGGGTGGAAGGCTAGAGAGCATGACAATGTACAAATGGGTTAAGGCCCAGGGAAGGGAAGGCACTGGACCCCAGCAGGCCAAGCTAAGAATGCAGTGAGCTCTAAATTTTTACCTCCAAAAGAGGGAGCACAAAAAAAAAAAAAAAAAAAAAAAACCTCTGGGGAACACGGAGATTGTATTTTCATTAAAAAAAAATTATATTTTCATCCAAGGCTTTAAACATTCTATTTTGACATATTTTACAAAGTATATAATATACTTCTCAGTAATACTGCTGTAGTTAGAAATTGTTTTATATATACGTATGTTTTGGTGTTCAACTTTTTTTTGGTGTTTACTTTTTTTTAAGTAATCTTTATAACACCGGGCTCAAACTCAAGACCCCGAGATCAAGAGTGGTAAACTCTTCCAATGGAGTCAGCTAGCTGCCCCTCAATCTCTTTCTGATAGAGTTTGTGGCTGAGAAAAAAGTTTGAGATGTAATTTATAGAACAGAACACAGGCTCTGGGGTATGATGGTCCAGAGTGTAATTCCTGGCTTCACCGCTCCAGCCCCTTTTTATAAAACAGTGTTCTTGCTTAGGTTAGATACAGAGCACCTAGGACAAGGCCTGAGTGTAACAGGTGCTCACTAAGCGGTGGCTGGTACCACACCTCTTGCTGCCTTCAGCTTCCTAGGAGTGGCTTTAACTTAATCCCATGTGAAACAGCGCTTCCAGCTGTAAGGAAGCTCTCGTCTCTGCAGGCCTCCATCACTGGGCTCTCCTTCAGACCTGGCCATCAGCCAACCTGCTCTATGCTGGACAGCTTGTTAGCTTATTAACAATGTCTCGAGAGGAGAGGCAGGACAAAGCTAGGTAACACAGGCCAGAGCCAGCAGTATGTGCACTTAAGGTGCGTGACCCTGCGCTTCAATTTGATGGAAAAGATTTTTAAATTACTGACTCAACATCAAGTTCATAATTCCAAATTTCCCTTTATTAATTTCATGCCAAATGGTGGTGTCAAATTGATCATAGGCTACAGGGACCCTAGTACCACTGGTGCTGTTTTACATGTGAACTAAAATCAATGCTGAAATGATGATCTATGTTAGGGAGGAAACTTATCTTTCTAAAATCTTTGTTCAGGACGATTTCTGAAAGCAGGTTTGCTTTAAAATCTAAAGATATCTAGCAGTACGTGCTAGAGTACCAGTTCAAAGGGCATGACTTCTCTTCATGTACCTGGTTTCTTTCTGCTGAATGAGACATGATTTCTAAAAGCAGGTGGAGGGAAGAAAAGATGACTGCTACCCGGCCACCTTCATGGATGCCGCTGAAACCCATTCAGTTAATAAAAATATTAGAAATCAAACATGCTTTGAAACCAAAATAAGAAAGGAAATAGTGAAACTGCTACCATGGCATACCATCCAAGAGAACTGTGTGCAAACCTGAGACCAGAAAATAATTTACAAGCTTAAGCAAAAAGCTTTTTATCACGAAGAAGGAGGCCATATGGGAGGACAGGAGTGACATTCTATGTGACGAGCGTCTGTCTGTTTAGAAGCACCATGCCAGCCAAGAATGAAAATCCCTGCTTGTCACAGCATACCATCCTGAGATCTGATTTTCCTCAAGGACAGAGAATGTCTGAGCCCATAAAGTAATTTGGCCCAGGCTGCTCCCATAGAGACACTCAAGGTTACTTTCCAGTTCACCCTCTTAACAGGGTGTGGAGAAGTTTCCTCAACATCTGCTGTGCAAGAACACATACCATCGGGAACGACTCAACCAAACAGCTTGACGTCACTGCTCTGCGCATCCTACAGGTTCATTCGTGCAGCAGACGAGCACACTGGAATCTTCCTGCGGATTCACACACACACACTAGGACACGGGGATTATTCTTCCAAAAGGATTTAAGGTCATCTTGGAGTAGGGAATAAGGAGAGCTAATCCTTTACAGTTCTTACTATGTTCCAGACATAATTCTAGACACACACAGAGAGACATCTATGTGTCAAGGCTTCAGGAGAGCCTCTAATTCAAGCATCCAACAGTCTAAGCAGAACAAAAGAACTAGGATGCCTTAAAAAGGCTTGAACTCATAGGGATGCCTGGGTGGCTCAGTCTTGGTTAAAAGTCTGATTCTTGATTTTGGCTCAGGCTATGATCTTGGGGTCATGAGACTGAGCCCTGCCTTTGGCTCTACACTCAGTGCAGTCTGGCCGTCTCTCTCCCTCTGTTCCTGCCCTCACTCGTGTGTGTGCACACTCATTCTCTCTCAAGTAAATAAATAAATAAAGGAGTGTTTGGGTGGTTCAGTCCATTGAGTATCCAACTCTTGATTTTGGCTCAGGTTGTGATGTCAGGGTTGTGATGTCAGGGCCTGGGATCGTACCCATGTTGGGCTCCAGGCTGTGCATGGAGTCTGCTTGAGATTCTCTCTCTCTCCCTGCCCCCTTCCCCGCTTAAGCTCAAATAAACTTTAAAAAATACATAAATCTTTTTTAAAAAGGGTTGAAAAAATAAAAATAAAAAAAAAATAAAAAGGGTTGAACTCATGTTTTACAAATGAATCCTAACCCCTGACACACACTGTCCACGTAGTGCTTGACTGAACAGCTGAGCAGTGAGGGTTCTGGACAGGATGTCAGGCTGTCATCCTGGCACCCAGTGGGTGGGGGTGGGGAGATGCCCACCGTCCATGAGCATGAACCACATGACCACACAGGCAGGGTTGAGGGGGAGGCAGGGGATGGGAGTGAACCTCACAAGATCTGGGGCCCTTTTCCCCTCTATTTTTCTGTAACCACTGAGGAAGAGACAGACAACGGAGAGCCTGGAACTACAGCAGAGGTCAGGTTCTGGAAATACCTGCAGGTATTAAATGAGCAGGCTCTGCCTGACAGCTCCATCAGGGCTGACAGCTGGCCAACTGTTAAACTCCTGTGAGCATGCGTAGACAGAGGCTCTGGGAGATAGAGACCAAGATTCTAACTTAGCATCAGAATCCATCTCATCATTTCACTGAGATGTAGACATCTTCCCTTCTACCTTCCTTGGCCTTTTCCTGTTTAGTAGGCAAGAGTCTCATTTAGCCCATGTTTAGGTTTTGAGACCTATTTAAGCAGGTATAACAGATGTGCTGGGGTCAAGCTCCTACCAGCTCACGAGAGTCATTAGTAAAATTACATTATATGAACTGACAATTACACAAATTGTATTAAAAACAAATAGTCAAAACTCATCACTTCCTAATCATTTTACTATTCTGTTTCTGAAGTCATGGACAATCACCATTTGTGAGGTGAGCTCATTGTATAACAGGGTGTGTTTACCCAGCACCTCTTTCTCACCACACAGTCGGTAACTCACACTGGTTACTGATGATGGCAAAGATTTGACAAAAAGGCCACAGTGAGATCATGACATCATGCAGAAAAGCTGTTAAACATTTTATGGGGAAGGGTACAGGGATGGGGATGGCAGATGGGGGAAGAGGAGTGACAGCAGTGAATGCTCACATGCTCACTACACAGGCACACAAGCCACTACAAAGGCCAGTTATGGCCCGGGCTCCTCAGAGGTTAAGTGCAAGCTCTGGAATCAGATGAAAGGGTCCTGTCCCAGATCTGGCACTTTATAACTATATAACCTTGGGCACATGAATTCTAAGCCTCAGTTCCTCCTTTGTAAAGTGGGGATAAATACCAAGGTCATTGGGTTGTTGTGAAGGGGAAATGAGCTAATATATACCAAGTGCTCTGGGAAGTACCTCATACAAAATAAGCAATTATTATTTCACCAGAAGTCACTTAACATTGCCCACTGTTTTGAGAAAACCAGTAGGACAGTACAGTAACTGCCTTAGTTTACCAGTGCTTTCTGAGAATTTGTGTTTCTCTGAAAATATACTGTGGGAATCTCAAATTTATGCCATCATCAGCTTCCCAGGATTCCACTTGTACACAGATGGCTCTAAGACACAGGAGGAATGTACCACGACATTAACGATAACCACACTGACGATCCAAGAATACACTGCTTGAGTCTTGCCAAGTCCAGCTTAGTTTTAAACTTTAAATAATCAAGAATATTACTAACCGGGAGACCAGAATTCACTCTAGTTTCTCCCAACTTTGTCTTTCAAGACCATAAAGGAATTCTTTGGAAAGACTGGAAGGATTTGACAAGATAGTTCAAAATGCACTGTGAGCTCAGACATGCTGGTTCTAGGGCAGTCATCAAGAAAATTTATGGCCCCTTGAGATGTTATACTGACCACAATAATTGATTTTCTGTCAAGACTATTGCACTTTTCATTACAATCAACAGCAATCTGTAACCACTTAATGTTCACTGTCCAATGCCCAGCTACACCTAGAATTTCTAACACTGCTCCTACCAGCAATTGCAAATTTTGAAAACCGTTCACAAAAGCTTCCTTTTAGGTGGCCCCGAAACACCTAGTGTGATGTGCCTTTCCCTCAGTGGGGCTGGTCTCAATACACTGGATGCTACTTCACAGAAAATGCTTCAACCTCTCAGTCTTAATGGACATCGCACTGCACAGCTTATGTGTTCTCACTGAACCAAGAATGAAAACCTTCCTTAGAAACAAAGGCAGTGAAAGCAAAGACCAGTATCTCCCCCGAAAGGGTAATAGTAAGGGGGCAGGGAAAAGTGCACTAGAGGCTTGAGCCAAAAGGTGACCACAGACTTGGCAGGAATCTGCAGGTGACTTGGGGGGAATGAGTCCTTGATTATCTCTGGGCTTTGCGTTCCGCATGTGGCAAAGGAATGAAGTAAGCTCGACAGTGCCACCATCCTAGTCCACAGTCTCCCAATAGTCTCAAGCCCTCCTTTTAGCCCTCCTTTTAATCACTTCACTTAATTCATTTAAGAATAAAGTTTTACAACAAAAAGTGCCCTCAACTACTAGTAGCTAAGAAGGAGGAATCACTGAGGTTCTAATTGGCCAAACCCATCTGGCAAAAATCAACAACCATCAGCCCAGTGGAATTTCAAGAAGACAAAATGGATTTGAATACCAAAATAAAAACTTGGTTTTTAGCTTATTCATTTCCATTTCAAAATCAAGGACTTGAGAGTTACCAGCAGCTCAGATGTTCCTAAGACATCTAATGTGAGGGACTGCATCCGGGAATAGTGAACCCCGAGCTCCCGGTGGATTCCAGAACACTCAATGCAGGTCAGGATGCCCAGATTGGTGGAAAGCCATGTAGGATCTGCCAAAGAGAACAGGGAAAATTGGAGCTTGCAGTAAGTAGAGGGCCGGGGTCACAACATTTTTCCTGGAGTTACTGCATGTGGAGTTTTGAGCATGAGCATTTTCTCAATCCTTAACACAGCTGGAGCTCTCATTCATCATTCATTCACAATAGCACCGGTTTACGCACAATACACACACATGCACGGGTCTGCTCCCCCTCATTCCATTCCTCCATTTATTTACTCATTTATCCTGCCCACCCTTCCATTCATTAAGAACTCCCAAGTGACAGGTGCTGTGTCCAAGAATAAACAGGCCACAGTGCCCTCTAGTGAGCGTAGGCTTTTGAGGGCTGTCCTGAGCACAGACCACGCAGGTCGCCAACCTTGGTCAGACCAGCAAAGGGGAAAGAAAACCCCCCCAGTCTAGTGCTGTCTATGTGGGGATGCCTGGGTGGCTCAGTGGTTGAGTGTCTGCCTTTGGCTCAGGGCATGATCCCAGAGTCCCGGGATCAAGTCCCAAGTCAGGCTCCCTGCAAGGAGCCTGCTTCTCCCTCTGCCTATGTCTCTACCTCTCTTTCTGTGTCTTTCATGAATAAATCAATAAATAAATCTTAAGGAAAAAAAACCACGTCTCTATGTTCACCAAATGCTAATGGTAATGATGGAGAACACATACTATGTGCCGATGCCATACTCTGTGCTCAGCACTTTGGGAGCAGCAGTGATAGTTCTGTATCACAAGAGCCTCAGAAATTACAGATACTGATATATAATACTTCATTTAGCACAGACAAGGGCACCAGCAGGTGAACAGGACAGGTGTCTTCACAGTGCAGAAAGGAGAAGGGCCTTGCTCAAGAGGGTGGAGAACCAGACCACAGCCCTGCCTGGGCCGAGGCCCAACGTCATCTGGCACTGTGTCACCGTGCTTCTCAGAGCAGTTACCTACTCACTGAGGCATCCTACTATGTGTGGGCCACACAGCAGACACTCCAGAAGTGCCTGATGTATAGGTGCTAGATTGACTAAAAAGGAGGCATTCAAAATAAAATCTATTCGAGCACATTATCACAGCCCTTATTAGGTACCATTCTCTTTCGAACTGCCTGCTGCCTTTAGAAACTCACTGCAGGCAAACAGTGTAACCTGGGTCCCTAGATGATTGTCAAGTTCTTTTTTTAAATGTTCAAGTTACAAAAAATGTAATCCATTCCGAAATACTTCTGGGCATCTGCATTTTCACATCTATCGTATTGGCTGATTCATGCTCTTGGCAGGTATGAGTGCGTTTTGACTACTTTATACCAAGTGTCACGTCACCCATCTTGTCTCAGCATTTGCAAACAGAAATGTCCATAGCTTTGACTTCTTTCTGGAAGCATTTTAAAAGTCCAAGTGCTGCACCATCCTTCTCTTTTCTTAAGAAAAAGCATGATTCACTACTTATCACTCCCTCATCTCCTGCCAACAGGTCATTTTTAGTGGGTCTGAGACTCTGAGGCAGTTCCTCAAATTACCCCCAGATATACAGCCTTTGGGGCAACACGAAACACCCAGCAATTCTCAACTGCCCACGCTGTTTTTGTTGTGTTTGTTTCTTGTAAGAATGGTCAGAAAATTAGAAGAATGAAAATGGTAACTGACCATTCTACCATCTTTCTCATTTTGTAAATGTCCAGAAGCAGCTTTTCCAAAGCTCCCAACCTCCCAGCACCATTTCATCTTAATCAGAAGAAAGCCACTCTTTAAGCTTTTAAAATACCAGCGATTAAAATCTACAATGTTACTCTATGTCGATTAAAAAATGAAGACCCTGAGAGGCTTCATGAAAAGGCAGAAATAAACCTCTCATTTCACAGAATGTGGCACCTGGGAGGGACCCGAAAACCCTCTGGGCCAGTTCCTTCGTTTTCCATACAGGAAAACCCACACTTAACAAAGACAATGGCTCTCCCAGCATCACAGGCTAGACAGTGGCTTAGAGTCTACAAAGTAGCACAAAGGGAGGATGGGGTAAATCCCGAGAAAAGCCACCCCTACAGCTGATACAATGAACACATGACCTTGGTTTCAGCCGCCTTCTGTGCTTCCGTTTTCATTTCTCAAAAAGCTTTAAATCTTTTCAGCTCCATGGGCCTGTTCGAGGCCCGGAGGCAGGTGTCTTCCCACCCTCCTCCCACGCAGTCTGCACACAGCCCAGTATGCAGCTGCGACCTCAGGGCAGCCCTGGTCTGCAGCACAAGGGAAAATTGGTGACTGGACTCCGAATCGGAATGAGATGTGACTGTCCAAGAGCAGCGGGGGCGGGGAGGGAGGGGGTGTCACCTGGCGCCCCACAGTCGCAACACACGTCATTGCCCGTCATCTTCTGCACTTCGGAGATGATCTCCTTTGTCAGTTCTTGGACTATGTTATTTTCCCCGGTATTGTCATCCCCCTTAAATGCATTGTTTAAAGCTTCTTCTTTGCTGTTCTGCAGCACAGACATCCAACTAGAAAAATCAGAGATATTGTGTTAAATCCCCAAGGGCTGCAGGGTCCTGGCCCCCAGGCCCACCTCCCAAGTAACTTACATTTGACATTCCTGCTCATCCTCTGCCTGGAAATGGTACGTCCTGTCATCTGCACGGCAAGAGGAGTTTTGTCACTTGTGAGGCCGTGCAGTAATCTGCACACAATTCCCGCAGAAAGTGGTTTATAATTAACCTCAAGGAATAATCTCAACTCTCTGCTGGAAATGAATGATCTGTGGATCACTGGGCCCTCTCTCATGTCCTTCCCGCACCTTGCTTGCCCTTGCTCAGAGACTGGCTTTGATATCCAAATTCACAAATCTGCCATCTCCATCCCAGTTTATAAAAGACATGAGGCTTCCCCAAACTGAAGCTATCCTGTGATGGAAACCATCATCTTTTCAAAAGCTTTGTTTTTTTAACTGGCTACAAAGTTGGGCCCCCAAAAGTAATTGCTACAGCCCTTTGAATAAAAAAAGCCTTTTCCAAATGAGTATCTTAGAAGTTTTCTGGCCTTTTTAGAAAAAGATGAGACATTCTAACAGGCTGTGGAGGTGCTGTATTTACAGAACAAAGCAGAACAGCCAGGTGATGATGGGACACAAGCTGTATGCTCACACACAACCTGTGTGCAAACACGGCAATGACTACAAAGCTTGTGCCTGACTGCTGACCCCTGTGTGCAGAGCCAAGACGAGGGGCATGGGATGTGCTATTCTCACTAAAAACGCAGAAGTTTGGTCCAATTGTGGGGAAACATCAGGGAAACCCAAGTTGAGGGGCACTGAACCAAGAAACTGATTAATCTTTTTCAAAACAAGTATCAAGGTCATGGAAGACGAGGTGAGGCTCTGGTATTGCTACAGCCTGTAGCATACAAAGATAAAGTAAAAACCAACCACAGGATCCTGCAGGGAGTCCCAGAGAGCCAGGGGAAACGCTGATATAATCTGAGTAAGAATCTTAGTGAACATCATCATCAATGTTAATTTCCAGGTTCTGAAAGCAGTACACATAGTTGGTACCATGTACTACTAGACAAGTCATGGTGGGGAGCAGATATTCAGAAATTCTGTCTATACTCAGTGTAAACTAAAGCCAAAAAGGAAATTAAATTTAAAACCAAACGGAATAAAGGGAGGAGACCCAACTTCTCCAGACAGCAGAGCAGTGACTGTCCTTGGGGACACACAAAACCCTCCGTGCCTCTCTGAATAAGCTCACACATCATCTTCCAGCAGTGGTCTTTATGCCCCCGGAAGCACGCTGGTCCTGAGAGCGGTTCCTGGTGAGCTGGCTGGAGGGACACCTAGGTCCAGGGAGGGTGGGTAAGTGACAAAGGTCAAACGCAGCCAGCAGCAGAGGAGTAAGGTTTCCGACTCATGGTCCCACATGCTGCTTCCCATCCTGACACTTGGGGGATTATAACTACACCCTTGCTACACCCCACCCTGTTACCGCAGAGAGGAATGGGACTTAAGAACAGTTTCAAGTTCAGAAAAATGAACCGAATTACACGATTCAGATGTTAGAGGCTGAGCCATGCTGAACTACCAGTGCTGGAAAAAGGGGAACACTGCCCTTTCCCAGCTCCCACCTTCTGCCCTGACTTTAAAGGCCTCACCCGGAGGCAGGACCCACAGGGGCAGAGCCACACCCCACACTGGGTGGGTCTCTGAGTTCTCAGGAAGCTGTGCTGTTGGTGGGTATGCTGGAGGCTGGGACTCTCACTGACCTGTCTCCTGGCCAGACCAGCCATGGCTCAAGGAGGAGAGTCAAGGTGGCGGAGGGGCAGCCCATTTCCTTTGGCCAATGCTACATTCTGAAATGTGAGGAGCAGGTGAAGTGCTCTGTGAAAACTTCCAAATAAGAATTTATCTCCTACAGACGCTCCTGAGATGCTTTCAAACTCGAGAATAGTTTCTAGCAGCTTCAACTATGAGAGAGAAGAAAAAGCAAGAGAAGATGGTAGCTGGGGCCCGGGAAGGGCTGTCTCTCTGCCTTAGGCTTGGGCTCCAACTGGCCACAAAACCCAGTGTGTGGACTTAGAAAGAGACTGGCTCTCTGTGGGTCTGTCCTATTCAGGGCACTGACCCAGGCCATCTCCAAATTCTCCTGTACCTTCCATCCTGCCAAGAGTGCCTGTGTGATTGAGAACAATGGGGCAGGCCTTGAATTTGCAAAGGGTAGGGTCGATGTGAGGGCAGCAGAGCTGGACAAGCTCCTGAAGAGCCGGCTGTGCCACGAACAACGCTCTCCTTGAGAAGCCCAGGCCCACGTGCAGCTTGTACAGAGCGAGGAATCTCTGGTGGCAGAAAGAATGGTAAAGTAGGGCCCTGCAGGGAACCAAATGAAGCCTGCTGTCCGTCTCTTGCTCTTCCAGGCTCTTTGGGTCACTCTGGGGCGGCTTCACAGGGTGAGGGTGACTCTGGGGGCCTGACAGACCCACAGCTGAAGGATCTTCCTCACTGCACACCATGCAGCTTGACTTTTATTCCTCCAAGCACCCAAATGTTTAAAGAGCTCAAATGCATCTTTGTAATACGTTTCCCACCAGCCCAGCCAGCAGGTAGGGGAGGAACGGAGAGGGTAACAGCCTCGTTTCCTGTGTCAGGCCCCACAAGACCCGGACCCAAGCATCAATCTTCTCGAGGAGCTCAACAAATCAGGGCTTCATCACTGGGCAGCCTTTCCCTAGATGATTCCTGGCCAGTTTTCTGGCTTCTCTGTGACGACCAAACCCACACAGCACGGTGACAAAGCATTATCTTCACAACTCCTCCCAGGAGAGTAGCACCTTTTGAAAACTAGGATGAAAAATTGGTAGGATTGGGATTCACTCTGCCCACTAAAGGACAGTGCGGGGAAGAAGAAACAAGAGCTTTTTACAAAGAATGACAATGGTTTCTGGCCAATTTACAAAAGCTCCTCAAACCAAATTCAGTAAGCCCATTTGGGGATCAGGGGTGGGAAGCCCTTGCCTGAAGTATTTATTATGCATTAGGTAGTAGAGCAAAGATACTGATGGAATCTTGGCAAATGCTGGCTTGCCAGAGCGTTCATACAAAACCAGATTTGCACAGGCTCACCTTCCCACATGTCCAAGGAATGCAATAATTCATGCTTGGTAGGTAGTGAGGCACACTTACCATCCATCCACTGACCCTCCTTAGTGCCTGACCTGTGGTTAAAAATGGGGAGTGCTTTGGAGTTGTTTACAATTGTGTAATAAATGCTTCTGTCCTGCTCTCACGGGGGGGGGGGGGGGGGGGGCGCAGGGATGCTGGAGGGACTGGGGCAAGTGATGAGAAATGCTCACATCTGCCTTTCAGTGTGTGCACCACACGGGCAAGCTTTGTTAACTACTAAGGGCCCATCAGGTCTTGAAGGGTGACACCCTGCTTATCACGAGTTATCACTTCAGAAAAAGGGAATGGCCTAAAGCCTCCAAGTGGTCCCCAGCCTCTTGATACCAGATTAGGACATCAAGTTCTCTGTTCACATAAAACCTCTGGAGGCAGGTAACCCCAGAAGCGATCACATTTTATTTTATTTTATTTATTTTAAACATTTATTTATTTATTTTAGAGAGTCAGAGAAAGAGAGAACCAGAGCGAGCGAGCTCAGGGGGGTACAGGCAGAGGGAGAGAAAGAGAAAGAATCTCAAGCAGACTCCCCACTGAGTGCAGAGCCCTCAGGGGCTCCATCTCATGACCCCGAGATTATGACCTGAGCCAAAAATCAAGAGTTGGATGCTAAACCAACCAGCTCCCCAGGTGACCCTAGATCCCATTTTAAATATGGTCAGTTCTGCATGTTTACACTATCCTGTGTGAATGACGGATCTGAAAGCAGAAGAGGGGTAAACAAATTTGTGGCCCTCCTGAGCCAAGTAGGGACACGGGGTTTGAAGCAGGACAAAGCCGATTTTTATTTTACAATTAAGTCTAGAATTCGAAGGACAGAACAATGCCCAAAGCCTTTATATCACACTGCTCAAGGCTCTTCCCCCACCTCAGTACGGGGCGCATTACAATGGGGACAATAGGGTACGGGGGTGAACTGTGGGCCTCTGTCTCCTCATCCAGAGAAGTGGAGGTGGCAATAATCACCTCCTAAGCTTGCTGTGAGCAATACATCACAGAGGAAATAAGTTCCAATAATATGACCCAACAGACATCTTAAAAAAGCAGACACCTCATGCTCTGGATACTAAGATACACAAGACAGTGCTCACCTTCCTAAAATGCATGGTCTAGGCTTTTCCTCTACAAACTCAAATCCTGTGCCCAAATCCCTTATGACCTCCCCCCCCCGCCCACACACACTCTAAAAGGGGATCTGGCTCCTTCTTTTCCCCAAACTGTAACCCTGCCACCCGAAAGTACCATGCACAAAAGGCCAATCTCGTTTCCATTAAGACCCACTAGTCTTTTCCCTTCTTCGTATGGTTCTGCGGTGATTCTTTTGTGTATGCCACAAAAAGGAAAAGCATACAGATGCAGAAAGACAAACTCTGTGGTGGGGAAGACAAAACAATTTCAAAAACCAAAGTTTCCAGGGCCCTTCTGAAGACCTCACCATGTTAGTTGTGCAACATTTCTAACATCACCCAAACCATGGAAACTCTAACAACAGAATCGTCCTTTTTTTTAGTTAAGTGAGGGGATTTTAGGCTTGAGGGCTGATCTACTATAATCTCGTTTACAGGGGCCTGTGAGGAGAGCAGGGCCGCCTTTAGCGTCAGGTCTGAAGCTGCAGAGACACTGGCAAGCAAGCCGTTATGAGTGGAAAGAGAGAGCATGTATGTCACATCAAATGAAGGCATTTCTCCCTGGCAATCAATTCTGTGAAATGGGACTGATGCCCTAGCTGAGAATTTAAAATCATTTCTCTGTGGCAGAGTACTGAGAAATAAACTTACGTGAAATAAGGTCAAAACACTTTTTCTCCTCGGGGTTGGTCTTCACTTGGCAGGTTAATAGGTTGAGCTTCGCAGGAGGCCGGTTAGCCTGTTTAAAAACAGAGAAACAGGGAGATGTGTGGGAAGGAGGGGAAAATCATATGGTATCATTTCTCTTTAAAATACAGCAAGAACATCGGGTACCTGGGAGGCTCAATTGGTCAAGTGTCTGCCTTCAGCTCAGGTCATGATCTCAGGGTCCTGGGATCGAACTCTGTGTTGGGCTCTCTGCTCAACAGGGAGTCTGCTTGTCCCTTTGCCCCTATCCCTGCTCCTGCTCTCTCTCTCTCAAATAAATAAAATCTTTTAAAATACAGCAAGAACAGGGTTTCTGCTAGTTTGCAAAGACAGCTCGCAGAAGGCAGATTTTATGTAGGAAGGCACAACACAGCATGTCCTTAAATCTCAGCTCCCATGGGGAGGGCAGCTGCCACTCCCTGAGAGGGACGCTTGGTGGCCCACACACCCACCTGGCCAGGGGGACATGTGATGCTAGCTCTGAGGTCGATGGCAGTGGGCTCCCTGAGATCAAATGCTCCATGGCTAACGCTCTGAGACATTCTGTCCCAATTCCTACTGATGACACAGATGGTTGGCTGGGTGACTTGGGCACCCAGCTCAATTTATGGTGATCTTAGAAGTGTTTTCCTCAGTGTAAACACTCATTTCCAAGGAGAGAATCTCACAGCACAATAATGACAAGAGAATCTCACAGCATAACAATGACAAGAGAAAGAATTTTCCCTACTTTTTGAAGTCACAACAGATAATTGATAATTCTAAGTGCAAGTTTTAACAAAACTCATCTTTTTTACGAAGTACCCTGAGTCCCCTGAGCACAGTGGCAACAAAAGATCACAATACATTTTTGTCAGAGAGGTGTCAAAATGGGTATTTTATTTATTTATTTTTTTAAAGATTTTATTTATTTATTCATGAGAGGCACACACAGAGAGAGAGGCAGAGACGCAGGTAGAGGGAAAAGCAGCTCCATGCTGAGAACCCGATGTGGGATTCGATCCCAAGTTTCCAGGATCACACCCTGGGCTGAAGGTAGCACTAAACCACTGAGCCACTCAGGCTGCCCAAAATGGGTATTTTATTACCGTTTCAAAAACCACCACAATTAGTTGAAAAAAGAGCAAAGATCAAATGTTAAGACAATTTAGAAGGAACCCCCCCCCCCAAAAAAAAAAAAAACCTATTAATGGCAAAATGTCTCTCAGAAATCTTGGGGAAATCTCCAAATAAGAAAGGGCTTATTTTACTCACTTCCCAAGCTGCTGAGGGAAAGATCAAATAAAATGTCATACACTTCAACCTCTTACTCACCCTACCTTGGCTACCAGCCATGTTTTTAGGTTGTAAAAGCTTGGATTTGGGATTCATTGAGAAACACACACATGTCCACCCATAGACCTGTGAGACCTTCATTCATTTGTAGATCTCTTTTCACTAAACTCAGAAAGTCAGGGTAAGGGAGCATAGTCTCTGTTAAAACAGGATGGATCCTTGCAGTGTGAACAGTTTGGGTTTGATAAAGGTAGGATAAGCAGAAGTTTGGATCAATAGGGTGGACCAGACTCAACTGGTTTGTGGCCACATTGGGCTCATCTCTTATATGAAAGTCACTGGATATTCTCCACAGTCATAGATGCCTAACAGAATCCTTGGATCATCAGAAATCAGTATTAAATAACTTCAAACTCTGTTCAATCTTGTAAACCTTGACAATTCTGAGTGAAAGTACCATCAATCCAATTTTGGATCTTTACCAATAGAAGTACCTGGCTCATCCAGGAACCAATACACCGAATGATGTATTTCTATAGTGCCAAGGGGGAGACCACACCAAAATGCAATCACGGAATTTACCACATAAAGCAGGTGTCTATCTCATTAACTCCTGTGCATATGCATCTAGGGGACTTTCCTGGCCTACTTCCAAACTGCTGGTGTCCATTGAGTCTTAGGCACAGAAGCAGTAAGAGGGGTTGGTGTGTACAGAAATACTTTCATGCACAAGAAGGTAATTCTGAATAATAAGAGTAGTTACATTTACTCATCTATTTGTAATAATAATGATTATGATGATCAGCCTATAGGAGGCAGGTACTGTTCTAAGCATTAAAAAAAAATAATTCACTTAATCCTTCTGACCTTTGAGATATGAACTGCTCCAGTGTTATAAAGGTACTGGCCCAGATAGACTAAATAACAAGATGGACCTTATAAAGCTTGGAAGCAGTGAAGCAACATTTGAGCCAAGCAGCCTGGCCTCAGAGCACAAGCTCTTAACTGCTGCTCCTGGCTTTCTGCAGAAGGCAGTCATGAACCTGGACATATCTGTGGGTATCTTTCAGTGCAATGAAGAAGGTCAATGAACTAATACCACCCCTTCTCCATCCCCTATAACTTGTATTCTTTCATTTTCCCTGTGCCATGGGGAAAGTTGCTCATTCTTACCGAGACAGCTACCATCAAAGACAGTGTCCTTCACAGTGTACAAACACCATAGAACATGGGAAAATATTCAGTGCCTATAGTGGGAAGTAGGAATAATTATAAAGGCACAAATGTGGCTACACATTAAAAGTAATAGCTATAAGAGTAGGTCCACAAAACTCAGAACAGCTGATACTGCTTAAGATGGTCAGCTTGTAGGTTTTACATTCATAGCTGTTTGCTATCTGTCCATCCAGATTAAGGAGTAGTTGATACCAAAGCCTTAAGAAAAAAGTCTATGAAAAAAAAGAAAGAAAGAAAGAAAGAAAGAAAGAAAGAAAGAAAGAAAGAAAGAAAGAAAGAAAGAAAGAAAGAAAGAAAGAAGAAAGAAAGAGAAAGAAAGAAAGAAAGAAAGAAAGAAAGAAAGAAAGAAGTCTATGGGAGAAAAAAATTTTTAAAAATATTTTATTTATTTATTCATAAGAGACACAGTGAGTGAGAGAGAGAGAGAGAGAGAGAGAGAGAGAGAGGCAGAGACACAGGCAGAGGGAGAAGCAGGCTCCACGCAGGGAGCCCAATGTGGGACTCGATCCCAGGTCTCCAGGATCACAACCTGGGCTGAAGGTGGCACTAACCACTGAGCAACTCAGGTTGCCCTGGAGAAAATTTCTAAATAGAGAGCATTTTCTCCTTTAAATTCCCTCCCCTGCTGCAATTTGGGGGAAATGGTGTCATCACTGAATTCAGCTATAGAACAGCTCTACTGAATTTATCAGATACCAGTGCTCGTTGAGAGCGTAATCTGAAAAGCTCTGGCTTAAGAGAAAGGAAGAGGCAGGGTTAGAGATCTATTATAGATTTTGTGTTTGACTGAAGGCACTGATTATTAGAGCTCCTCTCATTTTAATAATGCCCTTCTATTTTTTCCCAATTTGTCAGGCTTTTAATAGGAAGTCTGTACTCTTCATGATTGATGATCATTTAAAAAAAAAAAAAACTGAAACTACATAAGAACCAGTGGACAGTTCTTCCAACTTAAAAAGTCCCCAGCCTTTGGCAGTGTGGCAGTGATGCACTTGACAAAGATGATACTCAATTAGTTACTTTGTTCCAAGGATCACTTCTGCCTAGTGCCAGAAAACACAATTGACCTTGGCTAATGGGGAATACCAACTACGGGTTTCACTGAATTCTTCCGGATGTTATCACCGTCCCCTATGCTAGAATACAGAACACAACAGTCTCCTTTCCCAAGGGCTGCCAGCCTCCTGGGAAGAAGCTAGTTTTCCAAATGGAGCAAAGACAGCCTGTGCTTCTACAATGTAAAGATGTGATTCTCCACCAAGTGCCAGACACTGCTCTTAGATCCCCATTTACTCAGTCTGGTCTTTGAACAATTGTCCTCCATTCCCCTGATGATAAATTAACTTCTCAAGGAGATGCTGGCTACAAATGTAAGCTACACAAGGAGCCAAATCCAAACAAAATGTTTAAAAAGGCACAAATCCCTTTTTGGGCAGAGGTTAATTCCCATGACCACATGTGAACACCATGTAGGTGCAGTGGCACGTGTGTGTGTTGGGGGGTTGGGGGGTGGAGGGCTCTGCCTTCCAAGAGCATTCAGAATACACACAAAGGAAGGAGGAAAGGACTGCTCTGTGTTGTATGTATACATCGCTCTTGCTACAGTAACCCTCTTATTTCCCTGGCAAGGCAGAGGGTCAGAGCTCTCACCTGCAACTCCTCTGCGCTGGAGGCAATGGCTGCTCCAGCAGCTCCCAGCCCAGGTTGCAAAGGGCAGGGTGAATCATAGAGTGTGCAGAGATTCCCTAGAGAGGGATCCCCCAAACACAAAGCACTTATTAAATATGCAAGTTGTGTGACAAGGTGAGCTGTCAGCATTAAAGCTAGTTATAACGGTACTATTCGCCAAAAACTGGAGTGACCCACCAACACTGAAAGGAAACAGCTTCTGCGTCTTCTAGGGAGAAGCTCAAGCAACAGAAATGATGTGAGCCCAAGTTTACACTGTGAGCCGGTTTTCATTTCTGTCTCAGAGGGAGAACCACTCACTGGCTTAAGCCGAGGCCCTGGGACTAGCAACATACTTTCATGAGGAAAATATACCAAATAACTTAAGAGCTGTCAACAGTCCCCAAATGAAACTCAGTTACTCTGTGAAATTTTCTGCATTGAGGCAGTACACCTGAATTAAAACAAACAACTGAGTAGAAAACCATTTGAAAGCAGAGCACAGAATCACAGGTGTTTAGAGCAGGGAGGGAACCCTGGTCATCATCCAGTCTGTGGTCTTAATTTTTTTTTTTTTAAAGATTGTATTTATTTATTCATGAGAGACACACAGAGAGGCAGAGACACAGGCAGAGGGAGAAGCAGGCTCCGTGCAGGGAGCCCAATGCAGAACTTGATCCCAGGACCCCGGGATCAGGCCCTGAGCCAAAGGTAGACGCTCAACCATTGAGCCACCTGGGCATCCCTGTGGTCTTAATTTTAAAGAGGCATAGTGACTAAATAAATCTGCCTCCCAGAGTCTATATCATTCCTCCCTGAGACTCAGGGATGTTTATATGGAAAGATCACACCAGGATCCAAAATGCATGGCCCCAGGAGTGATGTCATGACCACAAAGGAGGCCAGTGAAGGCTGGATTTTGGAAAAGAGAAATGATCTCTATTTGCCCAGGCAAAAGACACATTCAATCCCGTGGGGCAAAGGTCCAAAGAGATCCCTGCAGACAACTGATGCGTGCTAGGGCCCTGTCTCTCTCTCTCTTCCCAAAGCAGAGTTGGGGAAAATGAAGGGGCCCCCTGTGGGACTCAATCCACATTATGGGTCCAGCCTTCAAGTGGGGTTGTCCACTGTTTCTTGATGCCTGAGTACTGAGAAGAGCTATTTCTCTGGAACCCACATTGAGCCATGACCTGTCGAGAGACATCTGTGCTCCCGCCCAGCTGTGTCCGTCACCAGGGGAACTGGGAGGAATGGGGGGAGGGAGGGGAAGGATGACAGACTCCAGGTCCCTCCACTCCCATCCACTCATGGGACTGAGGCTTGCTCGTATGCACTCGGTACAGGCCTCCTGCTTGGGGAACAAGAATGCTGACCATCACCAGTGTTCTCATTAGCACCAATAAAGCAACAATTAAGGCTTTAGACATTTTCAGAAATGTCTACCTGCCTGTGTGGTATTTACCAGATTCTGCTGTACCAGGTAAGGTGACAATATGCCTAAGCCACTGTGGGAAAGAGCCCATGGTATGAACAGCTGTTTGTAACCATGGTTAAAATTCTTGGTCTCTGAAAGATTAGTAAGTCATTCTATTCTGATTGGTTTTTTAAGAGGCTCCACATAGGGGCCTCAGTTTCTTACAAGGACTCATACACAGGATGACAGGAAAAGGACTTGACTGAGGTTGGGCATAGTGTGTTAGATTTCTATAATAAAGTGACTGAAATCTCTCTTCTCTTGGATTTTAATTCCCAGAGTACTGATCACTTACGCGCTTCTCCTTTACTGGAAAAGTAGGGATCTTCCTGAGTGGGATGTTCAATTTCCCGACAGCTGGGAAGTGGTGTGCTGTTTGTTTCTGGAAGCTGCCAGGGTCTAAATAAAGACCATCTGGCTCATCAGGTCTTCCTGACCCTGTTGGGCAATGAATGACACAAGGCTCTCCCTGGCTAGAGAAGCATAAACTGGGGGCAGATGCACCACATCGAGAAGGACCCCAAAAGGGATCCTTCTAGTAGGGAGGACTTTAAAAGGCATCCAACCTCAGGACACCTGGGTGGGTCAATGGTTGAGCATCTGCCTTTGGCTCAGGTCGTGATCCTGGGGTCCTGGGATCGAGTTCCACATTGAGCTCCCCACAAAGAGCCTGCTTCTTCCTCTGCTTATGTCTCTGCTTCTCTCTGTCTCTCATGAATAAGTAAATAAAAATCTTACAAAATAAAAAGGCATCCATCCTCAAGGCCATAACATGCACAGTGGCCTGTGTCCCGCTGTCGCTTCACCATAGCAAACCATGAATTAAAAGAGAATACTTACGGTGCCGTGGGATATGGTCAGAAAACCGTTTTTAACTGAACATTTCCTTTTCTGCCACACTTTTCGGATCCTTATAGATAAATGGGGGGAAAAAAAAGAGTTCAGCAATTTTGGACACAGAGGAGCTAAACCACCATTTAAACTCTAGTGACACAACCACTTACCCATCGCTCTTCTTATATAGGTTGCCATTCCGCTCAGTCCCGTGTTCTTTGTTTCCCTGAGGCTGATGTAAACTATAGGCTGTACTCTGGCGAATCTGTGAATCCTAAAAGTGGTCAAGAAGTTGTGTTTAATTCTGTCCAGATTCCAAGTTTTTAAAAAAGCCAATCTTATTTATTTTTTTAATTAGAGAAATGTTACCTATCGGCACACCAAAATACGGACATAAAATTCATACCCAGAAAATTTGTAAATGCCACCTACCAGGCTGGAGAAGGAAATGTCAAACCAGCATCCCCCAACTGGCTGAAAGAATGAAACCATCTGGAAGTTACAGATTTTACTTAATTACAAGCCTTACGTCCTTGGTAATGGCAAGAAGCTCCTGGTGTGGCAAAAGCAGAGCTCACTAAGAAGGGTAACATATGTGTTAGAAAAGGCAGCACTTTAAAAAGCAAGAAAAACCCAAAAACAATGTTTTACCTATTATTTTAAGCAAGATACCTAAGCTCCCTGCCTCCATTTCTTCCTTGGAAAACAGGAAAACAACACCCAGTAAAATGGTAACTATAATAAGGTCTGAGTCACAACAGGCATGAAGACCTGGTCCATCACAGGTGTTGAACTTCCTTTCCTGACCCATTAGCCCAGCAGAGGGGCCAAAGCACTGAACCTTAACTGCTTAGCCTCAGGATAGACCATCTGCTTGGTCAGCTGAGAATATGGCTGAGTCTGCACAACTGGGAACTCCATTCTTCAGCTTCTTAAGGGCAAAGACCGTCAATGAAACCCCAGGCATCCAATGGATGATCAACTATTGAACAGATGATACTGGAAGCCCCGAGCCAAGCGTGAAAAGGAGCTGTCCATACTAGCGCTGGAAATTCTGGCAGATGTAAGCAAACAGGGGGGATGAAACATGAACAGAGTTCACAGGCCAATTATTTATTGAGAAGCCCCCAGCCAGTCCATTTCATAATAGAGGAAGTAGAAATATGATGAAAATAAGTGATTTAGTTTTAAGATGCAGAGCTTGTTAGGGAGAAAGGAAAGTAGAAGGGAATTCCATTTCCCCCATCGATGCTCCTTCCATGTGCCCTCACCAGAGGATGTTCAAGACATGAGGACAGTCTCATCTCCACCATCCTTTGGGAAATGAGGCACTGCTGAACCATGAAAGAACTAATGCATGTCAATCAATATGACCTGAACCAAGAACACAGGTACTTAAGAAGCAAAGAACCAAGTGAAGGAAACCACAGGAGTCTGGATGGAGGGTTTTCAAGTTGAAAGCAGGAATAGGTGGAGAATAAGGGACGGCACACAGAGGCTTGGAGAGGAAAGTGGAGGCTGTGGTCATCCTCTACAGAGATAAGGACAGCTAGTGCAGCTAAGATGAAGTGGACCAAGTGGTAGAAGGGCCAGATAGACTCGTGTTGGCATTCAGACTTTATCTGAAAGCAAAAGCAAGCCAGCTGGATTCTTGATAGTTTTAAAGGTTTTTGAAGCATAGCATTTTAAAATTTTGATGAAATTTATCTATTGTTTCTTTAGTCATTTGTACTTTAGATGTCATATCTAAGAAACCGTTGCTGGGATGCCTCAGTGGCTCAGTTGTTGAAGCATGTGACTTTAGTTCGGGTTCTGATCTCAGGGTCCTGGGATCGAGCCCCATGTTGGGCTCCCTGCTCAGTAGGGAGCCTGCTTCTCTCTCTCTGCCTCCCCCTCCCTTTTCATGCTCCGTTTCTCTCTCTCAAATAAATAAACAAAATCTTTAAAAAAAAAAAAAAAAAAGAAGCAATTGCTTACTCCAAGGTCAGGAAGATTTTATACCTGTGTTTTCTTTCTTTCTTTTCTTTTTTAAGATTTTATTTATCTATTCATGAGAGACAGAGAGGCAGACACAGGCAGAAGAAACAGGTTCCCTGCAGGGAGCTCGATGCAGGACTCGATCCCAGGACCATGGGATCATGACTTGAGCCAAAGGCAGATGTTCAACCACTGAGCCACCCAGGTGTCCCTATAATTATGTTTTCTTCTAAGAATTTGAGTTTTAGCTCTTACATGTAGGTCTCTGATTCACTTTAAGTTAGTTTTTGATTATGGTGTGAGGTAGGGGTCCAAATTCATTCTTTTGCTTGTGGCTATCATCCATTTGTTCCAGCATCATTTGTTAGAAAGACTATTCTTTCCTCACTGAATTGTTTTAGCACCCATGTTGAAAAATCAACTGGGCCTATGTGTAAGGGTTTATTTCTGGACTCTCAATTCTGTCTCATTGATCTGTAAGTCTATCCTGGTGTCAGTATCACACTGTCTTGATTATTATAGCTTTGTGGTGAGTTCGAAACCAGGAAGTATGAGTCCTCCAACTTTTATTCTTTTTTAAGGCTGTTTTGGCTATTCTGGGTCCCCTGCGTTTCCTTATGAGTTTTAGAATCAGCTCGTCAATTTCTGCAAAAAGGAAGGGGGAGCATGTGATAGAGATGGCAATGAATCCACACATCAGTCTGGGGCTGACCATCTGAACAGTATTAAATCCTTGATTCCATGAACATAGTCAGTTTGTCAAAAACAGTTTGTTCGTTTTTTTTTCCTAGCACTGACTTTTTAACTGAAGTATATATGGGATAACTCTGCAAAAAAGAAAATTAAAAGAAAAATCTTGATCTGAGAAGTTAATAATGTGCTCAGGCATCCCATTACAACAGAGCCTAAACAAACAGACCCCAAAAGAGGAGAAATGTCCTCATTCTTCGTAGAGTTCACATAGCACTCCTGCCTGCAGACAATGAGGGCACACAACTCATCCATCAGGTGAGGATGGTGCTGGTGCCAGTTTCCACATTCTCTCAAAGGTGCAGAACATTAGCACTAGAAATATAGAGCAAATCCAGCGTTAAGCATCATGGGGAATAAACGTGTGGAGGAGAAACAGAGAAGTGCTTCTCACCTATGCGAATCTCTGTGAAAGACTAAAAATAAACCTGTCAAAAGACTAAATTGTACAACCAAGAAATACCACTATTGATTGGGGAGAAAAAAACCCTGCACAAATTAAGTGGTGGAATCATGTGACAACACTGCTGAAAGTGTTCATGCCAAGCATGTTAATCAGAACTCTCACAGCCCTTAGGAATACGATAAAGGGCATTCCTCTTTTCAACACAATCAGAACTGTGGCCAGACTTTAAGAAAGAAATTACGGTTTTATTCTTTAGACCAGGGATTTCTTGAATCAATTAAAAAGTGGAGGGAGGCAAATCTGAAGCTGTACAATTTCAAAATGTATAAATAGCAGGAATATAATGTTTGACATAAAATTAAACCTTCTTTAGAACTACGTATTTCAGCATCTTCAAGGTGACTTTCAGGTGATCAAACAAAAATAGCCTTTCTTCACCTGTTCATACAGGTATTTTATACAATACCTGATCAAGTAAAAGGGTGACAAATGAAGTCTGCCTTTTCACATAACCAAGACTGCAATTCAATGGAATATAATCCACGAGAAAAGAGCCTTTACTTCTGGGGAGAAGACGACATATAGAGAGGTGACTGGCTCGGGGCCGGGGGATCCATGTTCCCCTGACTTTCGGAGACTCTCCATCATACTATGCACTTCCTCAGAAAAGCCAAGGATGCCCTAGGGCTTGATTGAACAAGCCTCACAAGGTGGACACTGTCTGTATGTACAAAGGTTTTCTATCAATATGCACACATCCTCTTTCCTGTGACATCCAGACAAGTTCTCAGACTCCAGGCACCACCACAACCCTAAAGTTTACGTGGCCATATGAAATGTTAGGCATTGGGTCCTACCAAGATAGAGACTGCCCAGATGAGCAGCAGACTTAATGTTTGAAATTTTCAGGAACAGGGAAAAGAAAAAGAGTGATGATGTTGCATATATCATAAAGGTTTACTCATACATCAGAAGTATCCCCAAGCTCCCTAAGACTCTAGAACATCATAAAAACTTATATACTTTAGGGGTACCTGGGTGGCTCAGTGGGTTAAGCATCTGCCTTCAGCTCAGGGCATGATCCTGGGATCGAGCCTAACATTGGGACCCCTGTTCAGTGGGGAGTCTGCTTCTCCCTCCCACTCTCCTTCTCCCTCTGTCCTTCCTCATCCCACTCGTGCATGCACACGTACGTTGTCTCTCAAATAAGCAAATAATCTAAAAAAAAAAAAAACCCCACCAACAACAAACTTACAAACTTACTTTATCTGTCTACCTCTCAGAAAGTCTATGTCCAGACAATTCTTGTGATATATGGATTGCTAAGGAGTCACCTCTGGATACCTGAAGTTTAACTACCAAGGGAGAGCTGTATGTCCAAGTATGTCCCCCCACACATTCCAGTACCTTCTCAGGGTACGACAGGTGTGTCCACCCACATAGACACAACCAGGAGCTGGAGGCTTTGATAAGCAAGCACTAAGCTGTGTCTAAGAATACTGTCTTCAAATCTCATGACCACACATTCCCCGTTTTTGTGGATAATTTTTAAGATTTTGTCTGATACAAAGTATGATTACAATCTGGCTAAAGAGAACAGGCTTGCAGTAGAAAAGACCAGGGTTAAAAGCCTGGTTCTGACACTACTGAGTGGGCTCCTGCAAGTATACTTTTCCCCTCTCTCAGACTTAACGTTATAAATGTGGACTAATACGACCTGCCCTGCAAGGTAGTTGTTGGGATTACTGGTCACAGTTATAAAGTGCTTGGAAAAACCTAAGAAGTAAGGCAAGTAGGCCTGGCCAAACCACAAAGCAGACCCCTGATGCAGTGAGGGGACAGGCATCAGTGGGTGAAGGCAGGAAACTGGAGAAGTGGGGGAGCAGGGGTCAGGAGCGGGGAGGGGGTCAGTCTAGGCTGGGGTGTGATGGCTCCCAAGTCAGAGAGGGGAGGAGGGCAAAAGTGGGGGTCAGCCATGAAGACAAGGTGCCAGATGACAAGCCAACAGGGAGCATCAAGTTGTCAACCTATCAGAGATACCACCACCAACATCCATTACTGTTCAACCACCAAGAGGTGGCAATTAGATAATTTTTTTTGTAGCTCACTATGGTTCTTCAGCATCTAGCAGCACAGTATGTGTTGAATGAATGAACTAGTCCCTGTTTTTATCAAGATAATGTGTAGAGTGCTTTATAGAGACTATCTCCTCTAGTTCTCATAACAACGCTCTGAGGTGGCAATATCATTCCTGTTTTACAGAAAAAGAGACCAAGGTGTGAAGAGGGCAGGTTACTAGCTCCACACTGTCCTAGTAGGAAGCAAAGACCTACGATAAATCCATGCTCTTCTGCTCTGCTAGACAGCTACTCAGGCAAATTTGCTGTCCTGGTCAGAAGCTGGCTCAAATGCCCCATCTGTTGGGACTTTATTAACTCTGAGCCATCCTCCAAACCCTCAATCCTGACATACACCCACCTAACACATACACCTGTAGCCCACACTGGAGAGATACCTTTTTCTGGAGCTGACTTGCACTGGAGTTCTCATCACACTGTACCCCAATTACTTTTCTCACCCCACTCCCAGAGCCCTTTAAGAGGTAAGAATTAGGGGATCCCTGGGTGGGTCAGTGGTTTAGCGCCTGCCTTTGGCCCAGGGCGCGGTCCTGCAGTCCTGGGATCGAGTCCTGCGTCGGGCTCCCGGCGTGGAGCCTGCTTCTCCCTCCTCCTGTGTCTCTGCCTCCCTCTCTCTCTCTCTATCATAAATAAATAAATAAATAAATAAATAAATAAATAAATAAATAAATAAATCTTAAAAAAAAAAGAGGTGAGAATTAGATCTATCTTATTCTGTTTGTGCAGTGCCTGGCTTGCAGGATGAAATGAAACCCCAAGAAAATGGGGGTTGAGGGGTGCCGGGGGGTGGGGGACGCAGTTGGTTAAGCATCCAACTCTTGGTTTTGGCTCAGGTCAGGATCTCATGGTCTTGAGATCAAGCCTGCATCAGGCTCCATGTTTAGCAGGGAGTCTGCTTCAGATTCTCTCTCCCTCGCCACTCTGCTCCTCTTCTGCTCGCTCTAATAGATAATGTACGTACGTACGTACATTTGTATGTATGTATGTATGTATTTATTTATGAGAGACACAGAGAGAGGCAGAGACAAAGGCAGAGGGAGAAGTAGGCTCCCCGTGAGGAGCCCGATGCAGGGTTCGATCCCAGGATCCCGGGATCATGCCCTGAGCCAAAGGGACATGCTCAACCACTGAATCACCCAGGCGCCCCATAAATAAAATCTTTAAATAAAAAAAAAAGAAAAGAGAAGAAAATGGGAGTTGAATGTGTGACTCAATAAAGAAGTCTTCCATGAAGGGCAAACTGAAGGCCAGTGTCAGGCCTCTGGGAGCTTTGCAGGAGAAGCAAGGAAGTGAATACCTGGCCAGAGGGTTGTGATTAAGGTCAGATTCAGGCATAGGAAGATATGCAAGCCTAGACCAGGAAAGCCAGAGTTGGAAGAGAATTACAGCTGCCATGGACCTCTGTTCTCTGGACAGCACATATTATTGCAACACATTCCTACCAGATAGGGACATGTGAAAAGTGGGGATCACTGGGGCCCTGGGTGGCTCAGTCAATTAAACATCTGACTTCAGCTCAGGTCCTGATCTCAGGGTCCTCGGATGGAGTCAGGGATGGAGCCTCGCACTGCATGCCCCTGCTCAGTGGGGAGTCTGCCTATCTTCTCTGTCTTTTCCCCCTCTTGTGCTGTGTCTCTCTCAAATAAATAAATAAAACCTAAAAAAAGAAAGAAAAGAAAAGAGGGGAGTATAAAGCTGATGTGAAGAGAGACCACACTTGAGATGCCCATAATGGGAAAATCATTGTGGTTTCAGCGCTCAGGCCTACCAACCCCAGCTCCCAGACGCGGAGTCCTCCCCCTGGAGGCACGAGTCTGGGTTCTCAACAGCAAATGGCAGAGAACCCACATGCCAACAATGAGGTTTTGGCAGAGAATCTGCCAGCACTGCAATGGGATGAGATGGGATGTACATGGGGTGGGGAAGCAGAAGGCTCACACAAAATGAGCAGTACTAAAGGGCTTTAACTTTGTTGAAGGGATCTTTCCCAGATGTTAAAACTATGATGCATACAGAGGTGTTCCCTGAACTATTTTTTAATTCTTCTATGAGACTGCAAATTTCATAATAAAAGTAGAAAAATCAAACAGTAGAATCTTCTTCACAGACAGCAGAGATATCAAAGAATACAAAGGCTGGTGATTGTGAGGTGTGGGGGCACTGGGATCGTAGCAGCATAGTCTCCTTTCTAAAATGCGGCCATAGGGTGACAAAGAGAAGCAGCCCAAAGCCGCCATATGCAAGAGCTACATTCTTCACTTAGACCGATGGGCTGATGGGATTTACAGGAAAGAAATAGGAGAGTGGCTCCTACCAACCAGTAATACAGTTTCTCTGGGGCATGTTACCTAATTTTTTTGAACTGAAATGATGTAGTAAGAATTTTTATAAACGTTAAATAGAAACTATTAGCACCTTTGGTTTTCTAAGTCATAGAGAGAATCCAAAAAAAGGGAATGAGAGCTAAACAATGAGAGTGCCCAATGTTCAATTCTCACTGTAACTGAAAGAGATGGAACCCCAATCATAAAAATTATTTAATAATATGTAAAATTCCACTTAAACACATTTGCTTCTTACTGGCAGCTGTGTTCACAGACCATCCAATCTATAAGTACCATCACCAAAAAGCAATGAAGAGTGTAATATAACATCCAGAACGACACAATCACATCAAGAGACTGAGGAGTTAGATCTTTGGGCAGAAATCCAAAGAGGAGCAGTAAAGAAGGTTCTTATGATCCCTTTGTGTAGTCGTGGGCAGTTGGGCTGGTCAACAAAAAAACACAAACATAACAAACCATAAAGACTGGTCTGTGCTGGTAGATTTGTCATACTTTTCTGCAAAACTATAAAGAACCAGCTGACAACAGCCAGTTTTCCCAAACCTCCTAATTCTGCATAGCCAAAGTAAACATGGCCTTTGCACTGCACCCAGAGGGCCACTCAGCTCCAGCATCTGCTCTCCTTTACTGTAAACCTGAGCTTTGCTTCATGGGTGTGACAGTCCTTTCCAGGCAAGAGTGGCTCTCAACTGCTCCCAGAGCCAGCTGCCTTGATGGCATCGGGGCTCCTACACCTAGAACCCTGTCTTCTAGTTATACTTCAGCCATTATTTCCTTCATACTCTAAGTTCTTTTTCTCCTTTTTACTTTTCTGCTTATAGTCCATGTTTGGGAACATCAAAGTGTCAGGATATATATTCTCTAGACTGGGAGGAAGCCATCACCCCGTGGGTAATTTTGAACACTCCCATATAACTTCAACCTGCCAATCTCTCACTTAGCTGACCCACGTTTACCAAGAGCCTAGTAAATGAGCAATATGGGACTACAATGTGATGGCTGACAAGGCACAGAAGGCAGGAGAGCAGCCTCAAGCTGCTCAAGGTCTAGCTGGAGAAAAAACATCTGTGCACTTGAAGACACAGCCAATACCCATCAGGAGTATGTCATGACTGAAATAGCAGGAACTGAAAACCCTGGGGCTGGAGTGAGTAAAGGTGGTCTCCAGAGGCAGGGCTGGCCATGGTCAAGAAGGACGTGGAGAATTCAGCTAGGTAGCAGAAGGGGAGGGAGGGGGTAAGCCGCTCTGCTTCCACAAAGGGACGACAGCAAGAGTATAAACTGTACACTTGGAAATGTGCCATTTCAGTGATACTTGTGAATTCAAATTCTTTACCCTTTAATAAAACCTAGAGAAAGAGTTAAAATTAAAAATGCCACTTAACCATTAATGTATGCATGGAAGAAACTAATTGAAGTTCATGAAGAAAGCATGCAGAACTCTCCAATTTATTGAAATACTGAACTACTTACTCTCCTAGACTTCGGTCACAAAGGTAAATGCATTTGGGAGAGAAACAACAATATTCAGTTATAGTACAAGAACTTAAAATAGAGCATACCAAACTGCAGACAGTGAACGCCATGCTCTGCTAAGTAGTTTAACAGTTACTTATCTAAAATCTACTAGTTACACATTTAGATACATTCTTTTATGCACAAGGAAGGGGATTAGGTTAAATTTCACATGTTAGTATCCACACTATAGTAAACAGGTCATAGAATTACTTAAAGTTTTACTTTTTAATATATTTTTAAGAAGACTCCAAGACATGAATTGTCACTCTATGTTAGCATGCAGCAAGGGGATTATAGGAAAGATGATGCCAGAGAAATGAAGGTTTCCTGCTCATCGAAATGCAGCTGTAAGAAAGCATAGCTCCCCATGTTTTACAGAGCACGATGTCAGGCCTGGCGGGCGTGGGTGGCCACCCTGTCTGTACCTGCTGAAGCCCAAATGGGCAGAGTCCTCGTATACTGGGCCATGGAAACCACAAAGTTCCAGGTAGAAAAATTAATGGCATAAATACCCAGTATCTACGTAATAGAGATGTTAAGAGCTGCTCATCTACAACCACAGAGCAGAAAAAGGGTTTATAGACTGCCATGAAGGCTGGGGCTCCAGTAAATGCTTCCCCCCATGAAATAAACATATCTCAAAAGATGGTTTTTCAAAACCAAACTGAAAGAGCAAACCAAATGGTTGGTGCTGGCTGATACAGTCCCAGAGTGAGTGAACTGTGGTATCCCGAAAACCTGCACGTCCCATTCTTCTGTCCCAAAACCTCGGAGACACGGGTATATAAAAAAACAATCTATCAAAATTAAATTCTCTCACCTCTTTCTGTTCAACTTGCAATGCTGATTTCAAAATATCTCGAAGCTGTATCAACTGCCTTCTCTCTTCATCCTGGGCCTGCTTTATCTTTCAAAAAACAGAACAAAGCAGAGAGCAGCACAGCTGGGGTACGGCAAGGTGCCAGAGTGCACAGGGCATTGCTGCATAAACGTGCCCACTGCCTCCCCCAAGGGTCACCCCTCCCCTGGTCATGACAGAGGATGGGAACAGGAACTCCATCCTTCACGAGGCTGTTGGCTTCTGGGGGGCACAGCATGCAAACACAGGATCATACATCATACATAAAGCAATGTTTAAATCAGAGTGTTTGTTGCATAAAAACCATTTCGACACTCATATGGAAGGGAAGCTGCTTACTGTGTGAAGGTCTGTTGAAAGCGTCTCAATGGAAGGCTTGAGGCTCTCAACCGCCTTCAGTCCATCCTGGAAAAAGCTAAGAGGAAAAAAAGAGACAGAGACAGTGTTTTCATAAAAGAGGAAACGATTTTATTAGACGGAGAAGCTACTTCTTTTAAAGGAAAGTGAGTGAAATCATTACATCATTCCCAGGGGAAAGGACTGTGTGAACCAAACTTTAAAATATCAGGCAAACAAAGAAATGAAATGACACTGAAAACCCGCCAAGAAGTGACAGAAAAGGAACTGCAATAAACCTAAGTATTTATAATATTGCTCTCAACCCATATGAAAGGAGCCCTAAATTTTCAGTGTATAATGGGAAACAGGCCCCTGCTGACAGAGGGCAGTGAAGGCTCTGTTTCAGGAATGAAAAAGCCTGAGGTCAGAAAGAATGGGGTGCAAATAAGAACAAGACACCAAAAAATCTGCCTGGATAGTCAATAGCTGGGTGGAAAAGAGAAGAAGAAAAAAACGAAGCCAGTTTGATGCAGGTGAATGGTTGTGCCACATCTGCAGAACAGGGAAATGTGGCTGGAGAACTTGGGATCAGATATCAAAAGGAAACTTTGTTTTTTGAAGGCCCAGAACTCAATGCTTGGGAAGGCGTTTGTGTGATGCAGGAAATAGAAGAGAAGCTAGACAAGTTTTTCTGCAGCACCAGCGGGCTGATGCTCAGCACTGCCTCTGAAGCATGCTGTATAACTCTTGAGAAGAAAGAAGAAAAACGCTTCCCTCATATGCTCAGGGCAGAGTTCAAAATGTAACAAGGCCTGTAATGCCTGTGAGATTTGGCTACTGTCTCTGTTTCCAAGCTTTAAGTAGCACCATTTACCCCTTTCATTCACTAGATTCCAGAGCTACCACCAGCCTTCCGTCAACAGCCATCAGATCCTTTCTGCCAGGTCCTTTGTACATAGGGCTTCTGCTTTCTAGAGTTCTCCCTGCAGATATCTTCTGTTTTGCCTGGATTATTCCCATCCACTCTTCAAGTTTTAAGTTAAATATCACTTTGTTTGTGAGGCTTCCAGGATCCCTTACTTTAAAAGAAGTCTTCTTGCTATATTCTCTCAGAGCACCCTGTCTCTTGTTTCAAAACTCTTAGCACAACTGCCATTATGTAGTCATTAGTGTGATTATTTAAACTATACCCACCCTCCCTTAGATCCAAAGTTCTAAGAGGATAAGGACACGGTATCCACAAAGCCTGGCACATTTCAAGCACACAGTATTTGGTGAGTGAAAAAATAAATTAATGAAGGAAAGAGTCTCCAACTTAAGCCAGGTTCCTGGAAGGAGATGATCTTCAAAATGTGATCTGGGTCTCACATGTGCTCCTGTGAGGTGATGTTAATCAACTTTTAAACTCAGCAACGGTCCTGTGGGACTTTCCTACATGAAGTATGTAATGAACAGAAGGGGCTGTAAAAGCAATGCAGCATGATATTTAATACAGAAATTCCAAGGAGGAAGGAAGAAGGAAATACACACACAGGATGTGGGTTATGAACCATTACCAGCCAGGCAGCAGGAATCACAGAAGCTGCGCTATGAGAATGTTCTAACCTTAATTTTTAGATCCACGCATAATTCTTTATTTTATAGTCTCATTCCTACATTTTACCTAACACTTTTTCTGAACATGGAATAAATTTCTGACATGGCAACCGTGTCAGAGTGTTATAATGACTTCTCCAGGGGTCTGTGTCCACCGTCAGGGAAGAAAGGCCGTATCTTATGCATTTCTGGGCTTTCCACTCTTCGCACAATGGCCAACACACAGCAGGTACTTCTTTCAACTGAGAAGGAAATTTGGAGGCACACACACAGGAATGAAAAACTGAGCTTCTCCCCTCTTGTCAGGAACTTATCTGGTTCTCATGATTTGCTTCAGTTACATTTTTTCTATATAGAACTATTTCCTTAATTACTTCAAAGTTTTGTGAAATAGGTAGGAAAGGGACCCCTTTAGGGGTGGGAATAGGTGGGGGCGGGACACCAGGGGAAGGAGTAGGAAAAGTATTGCAGGAGACTGGTATGGAAATGGCTCCTACTCTTAGGGACCCGGTGCTCAGCTCTAAGAGCTTCTATGCCCAGCAAGCGCCATGGTGAAGAGAGCCTGTAGCAGAGACAAGTTCTCAGAGAGTTCTCATTGGTGACAAGAAACACCTTCAGCATGACACTGGGTAGTGCGCTTGGAATAATGATACAGATTTATTTGGGTTTAAGATTTGGTTTTTATCTTTGTAATCACCTAGCTGATTCTGACCATCTACCTAAAACACCTCCTCCCTCTGATTGTCAAATTCCTTATCTTTCTGTACCATCTTTTTTTTTAGGGGTAGGGAGGGGCAGAAGGTGGGAAGAGAGGGAGGGAGAGAGGGAGGGAAAGAGGGAGGGAGGGAGGGAATGAGAGAGAGAGAGAGAGAGAATGAGAGAGAGAGAGAAAAAGAGAGAGAGAGAGAAGCAGACTCCTCATTAAACAAGAAGCCTGATGCAGGGCTAGATTCCTGACAGGGAGATCATGACCTGAGCTGAAGGCAGACACTTAACCAACTGAGCCACCCAGGTGCCCTCACTGTGACATTTCTAAATACAAACCCTGGCACATTTTTCTTAGGTTGAACAATTAACACTTTCCCAAACTTCAAACAATGTTTACTGTCAATATTACTAAATATCAATTTTTTAATTAAATGTTTTCTACCCAGCCTGATTAAACTCTCAAGTCTTTAAAATGCACTCACTGAGATTCAGTCTTCAAGTTCCCACCCACGCAGCGTGGCCTCTCCCTCTGGTCACAGGCTTTATGAGAACACCCCATTCTCATGGCCCAAGACCCACCTGCCCTCTGCACCCTGGCCCTGGTGTCTCACTCAACACTGTATCCCAAGTACATCAGGTAACAGGTGGTCATCGTGGTTCTCAGTAGGTACCAGCTCAAAGAACAAGTCAATTCAACATTCATCATCATCTTTTAATTTTTATTTATTTATGATAGTCACACAGAGAGAGAGAGAGAGGCAGAGACACAGGCAGAGGGAGCAGCAGGCTCCATGCAGGGAGCCCGACGTGGGATTCGATCCCGGGTCTCCAGGATCGCGCCCTGGGCCAAAGGCAGGCGCCAAACCGTTGTGCCACCCAGGGATCCCCATCATCATCTTTTAGAACAGGGATGCTTTTGTTTGTTTCATTATTGTTTTAGAGACTGGCCTAGTTCTAGACTCCATTAGAGAATAAGAGTCTCAACCTTCAGCAGCAAAGGCTAATTTAAGACAAATTTTTAGGATATTCCAGGAACTAAGCAGAGATGCAAATTCTTTCTTTAAATGAAATAAAAACAGAGAAACATGAAATACTCTTCAAGGACACTGAAAGTGAAGAGCAAAAATGAATCAAAAGCAAAATAATACATATCTAAGCAGTTCTAAGAGTGAACACTCAAACATGGCTCCCAGAGTCTAGTCTACACCTGCAGAGAACAGCAGCATGTGGGGATATGTGCTGCCCGAGCTGGCTGCCTCTGCCCATCAGGGCACAGTGCTTTTCTGGGCTAAGGATGGGAGACTGGGAATGCTAACTGGGGAACATAAGGGCACTCCTAGAACAAACAACATATGGCCACGTGGTCCTCCGTCCAATGGCCGAGTCACTTCTGCTCTGCATTTTATGCTCCAAAATATGAATTAAAAAAGTCAAAGCTGTGCAGATGATTTGAAGAACATGCAGAGTGCGTGCGTGCACGAGCACACGCGCACACACACACACACACACACACAGAGGAAGTAATAGAAGATTCATCGTTTTTAAAGGTTACTGAGCTCATGCCCATAAAAGGCCAACTAGTTCACTTTTCCACAAGTGGTCTGTTGCTACCCAACGGATCAGTTTGGGCAAAATAAAGAGAAAAAAGGAAATCCCAGAATAGCTTCTTAAAAATAAAATATTAGCAAGGAAGCGACCCACTTCCTAATCTGCCTCACATAAGGTTATGAGGACAAATGCTGAAGAAGTAATTTGTATGTTAATCACAAAGTTAGGATTTTGAGTCTCTATAAAAGATTTCATCTTGGAAATTCTACACATTAAGGGTCTTTGTCCATCCTCCAAGACTCTTTTCCCAAGCTTGGAGCTCCTCTTTTAACCTAGGATGAATCACACAGCATAGCTTCCTCTGCTGCTTGACCTGAGATGCTTCAGAGATGCACTGTCACCGATGCTGTATTAAGAGTTCCAAAGCTGGGCAAAGTTCAACAGTGCAATTCACCGCTGTAACTTTGTGCCAGGTTAAAGCACCGTGCACCATAGATTAAACAAATAAATGTCATGGCCCCTTTCCTTAAAGAATATACAGTTTGGTGAGAGACATGACACAGCATGAAAGATACCATCCTAGAGATAGAGAGTATAATGATACCCTCAGAAGGAAAAGAAGTGTAATAGAAGTATAATTCTATCAGGGGAAGACCAGGTGACTTCAAAGTAGCAGTAGGTAGGTCTTAGGGTGACCATAAGCTAGGGGAAGGCAACAAGGGAGCAGTGGGACATTCTAGGAAAGGGAGCAGTACGTACAAAGACACATCAGCATGGGGCATAGCCTGCTGGGCAAAAAGCAAGAGGCAGGTGTGGCAACTCAACCTCCAAAGAGTTCTCACATCGTCACACCCTCTGCTGGCTTTGTCACCAGTCTAGGCCAAGACATCACCATCCGTGGACTGTGCCAGGATGCCCATACCCATTCTTGCTTGTCCCTTTGTTAACACAGGAATGGAACTGAGAAGCCTTCCCAGATGTTTCCCATCAACACTGCTCTCTCTCTCCCCTTTCCCTGTTCATAACCATGCCCACTCCCTAAAAACTGTTAGAGGTTTTCTTACGTGTTTACTATTTATCCACCCCATCAGAACTGAAGGTTCATGAGCAAATACTGAGCTCCTACTATAGACCAGGCACTATTTGCTGAGTGAATCCCTTCCTTAAAATTTCTGAGAGCTTTCTAATACACTTAGAATAAAATCTAAAACCTTTCCTAAGACTCCTAAGGCCGTCCATGTCTCTAGGTTTTTCCATCCTGTTTCATGTCACACTAACCTCCCCCTCACTCATTATGCTTATGTCACACTGGGCTTTTTCCTGCCTCAAGATCTTGACTTTGCCTGGAATGTTCTTCCCCTCTTCCTCATCTGCTAGATACTCAGATCTCAGAATACAGGTCTCCTCAAAGAGGCATGCAGTTAGTTCAAGAAGTATTTGAATATGTACCATGTGTTGTGCTAGGTACCGTGTCTGGTGGCTGGAGAATACAGCAAGGAACAGGAAAAAAAAAAAAAAAATCCTGTCTCAATCTTAATCTAAATCGGGTCCTTCTAGTCTGTTCTTTGTTAGATGCCAACACCTCTGAACATGTTTCAGACGTGCAATCAGAAACCCACTGCGTAAGCCTACTTGCCTACTTGATTCAAGCAGGAACTATGTCTGTGATGTACGTTCTTTTATCCCCAGCATCTAGGACAGTGCCAGACACATGGCACATGCCCAGCAAGTGAGGAACGAGCTAGGGGCCAGTGTATGTGAGGATTGCGGGTCGGGCAGAAGTGGGGGGATGGCAGAAGCAAGAAAGTAAGTGTGGCATGACAAGGGCCAGGCTGTGAAGGGCTCGAGTGAAGGCCAAGCTGAGTATGAGGCAGCCCCAAACACAGAAGCTTTTCCTTCTCTACCAGATTCAGCCTTCTTAGCTCAGTGCTGTCAACTGCTTTCTAGGATAAATAATACATTAAGGCACCTGGGTGGCTCAGTCAGTTGGGCATCTACCTTTGGCTCAGGTCATGATCCAAGCATCCTGGGATCAAGCCCCAAGTTGGGCTCCCTGCTCAGTGGGGAGCTTGCTTCTCCCTCTGCTACCCCCACTTGGGCTCTCTCACTCTCTCTTCTCTCTCTCAAATAAATAAAATCTTTAAGAATATAGGTATATGAAAGTATTTCCTTAATTTAATATACTGCACTAACCCCATCTAATTTCTTTTTAAGATTTTATTTATTTATGACAGAGAGAGACACAGAGAGAGACAGAGACAGAGAGACAGTGAGAGATAGAGACAGAGACAGGCAGAGGGAGAAGCAGGCTCCATGCAGGGAGCCCAACGTTGGGACTTGATCCCGGGTCTCCAGGTTCAGGCCCTGGGCTGAAGGTGCCCTAAACCGCTGAACCACCTGGGCTGCCCCCCCACTCCCCATCTAATTTCTTGCAAACAAAAAATATCTGTGAATCGTGTATTAGATCAATCTTGTTTGTCATTCTGCAAAAAGGGTAAAAAAAATACATCTGAGAATTACTCTAGATTTTTATATTGTTTATTTTTATTGTTTATTGAAAAAGACTCTTAAACCACAAAATATGCCCTTATAATGTGTACAATTCAGGGGTTTTATTATATTCACAACATTGTGCAATCATAAGCACTGTCTTATTTTAGAACATTTTCATTACCCCAATTAGCAGTCACTCCCCAGTCCCCCTAAGCCCTGGCAATCACTAAACTGTAGATCTGCTTATTTCTGATCTTTCAAGTAAATAAAATCATACAGAATGTGGTCTTTTGTGTCTGGCTTCTTTCACTTAACGTGTTTCTGAGGTTCACCCATGTCACTGTGTCTGCCTGTACCTCACGCCCTTTACATTTAAAGGAATGTTTATTTTCCTCGATACGATACTACGCATCTATCGGAAGTGGCCATAAAGAGAGAAACAGCTGAAATAACATCAGAGCAAAGAGAAAGAACTTACTTGCACTGAGCATGAAAGTATTTGATCAGATTCTGCAGCAAATCCACTCCCTTCTTAATTTTAATTTCATTGACCTTCAGCAGATACTGTTAAGAAAACACAAGATGGTGTGTCATATGCAGAACAGGACAGACTGCCTTCTCCACTATGTAAGATAAATCTAACACCAACCATTAATTAAAGATAAGAAAGAAACTAAAGAAACATCCTCTCTGGCTGCATAGACAGACTCACCTCTCATTGGTGCATTGCTAGAATAGTCTCTCCATTAGTGTTTCTCCACTTCTCTGGGGGTAGAGCTCCTGGCAGATGCCTAGTACTTTCTGAATGCCAGAACTAAACATTTCTCTCAGTCTGGTGCTACGTGAATTATTTGATGTCCAGGTAGTTAAATATTTATCTTGAAACACAACTCTTAGTAGTAAGACACTGTATCTTAACCTGCTAGAGGAAATCTTCTATGAGCTACACAAAGAATGTGGATGTTGAGAGGGAATGGGCTCTTTCTATCTGCAGCCTTCCGTCCTATGTCCCTTCTCGGGCAGCTCATTGTCTGCCACACTAACTACCAGTGTCTAGGAGTGGAGACTCTCATCACCACGTCTCTAACGCCGGCACCGAAAAAAAAATGTGATTGCTATCAAAACCAAATTTTGAGTTGAAATGAATGAAAGCCATTTTTAACTTGGAGAATTCAGGAATGGCCACTAAAATATCCGGAAGTCCCAGGGAATCCACAAAACCAGCATCAGAAAATACATTTGTTCTTTGCTAAAGGTTTGCAGAACAAAGACTCCATAAATTCTCTATCCCTTCCACGGTCAGGATACAACAAAAAGAACTCTGACAACATGTCCTCTCCGAGACTGGGTGCCTCCGAAAGAGCAGCGACCCCTGCTGACCACGCCCACTACTCAGCAATAACCTGGGAAGTAAGTTCATGTTCAAGCCACAGTCCAGCCAGAGAGAGAGAGAGAGAGAGCGAGCGAGCGCACTGCTCTGAGACAATCAAGTACAAAATCTCCTTTTCCTATACCAAGCACCTTTATGTTTTCTTCTTTCAGTCTGATATTTATTTACTGTTAACTGAATAAGATGCTTGGCAGCGTGTCAAATGGTTAAGCTGTTAATAAGATGCTTCGCAATGTGTGGACCTTTTGACATAGAAATTCTTCTTACAGGAACTTATTCTAAGAAGATAATCATAGACATTTACAAAGATGAATAGATAACAAGGTTCAGTGCAGACTTGTTTGTAAAAGTAACAAATGGCAACCCAAATGTAATGAATGGAAAATTAAAGTATGGTTCAGCCACACACAAAAAATTGCTATGTAGCCATGAAGCCAGTGAAGCAAAGACTTTCCAACATGGAAAGATGCCCATGACATACTCATGAGTCAAAATAATCAGGTTACAAAGCACCAGTAGAGAATGATCCTGTTTATACAAATTATTTTTATGTACACAGATATATATATATATATATATATATATATATATATATATATATATATATATGAAAGATGTCAAAGTGCTTATCTTCTGGTGAGTAAAATCTGGGGTGATTTTTAATTTCATATATATATAGACTAATTTTTTAAAGTGTGGATTTTTATAATCACAGAAAAACAAGAGAGGATCTCTTATACATTCTCCATACACAGATGTTCTATATTACCTACTTATTATGGCACACTGAATTTCTCTACAAAATTCATTTTGAAGAAAAAGTTCAGCAGCTTTAAAATAAACACCTGAGGGGATCCCTGGGTGGCTTCAGCGGTTTAGCACCTGCCTTCGGCCCAGGACATGATCCTGGGGTCCCGGGATCAAGTTCCAGATCGGGCTCCCTACATGGAGCCTGCTTCTCCCTCTGCCTGTGTCTCTGCCTCTCTCTCTCCCTCTGTGTGTCTCTCATGAATGAATAAATAAAATCTTTAAAAATAAAATGAAATAAAATAAAATGAATACCTGAAAGCCATTCTTTTAGATTAAATCTTGGGCAACTAACATTTTAGATACCTAAACAATGGCAAGAGTTTATGATACTTGAGATGTTCGGCATGAGGAACTAGCTGAACAATTTTACCATGAATAACTCCAGCAATCTATTCACTTTGAGATTCTGGGGCCTGGGGGCGGGGGGGAGGGCTGCTTTTCAAATATATTCCTCCTTCGCCCACGGAAAGTCTTTTCCAGCCCACTTCTGTTTGGCCCACATGAGTATCCTTCATCAGGTATGTCCTCCTCTGGATGCTTCTGCACAAAGATAAGGTGCCTGCATCCACTAACTGCCAGAACCCCCAGCAAGTGTGCAACTGAGAGGCATCATCTAGACAGGACATTTTCAATAAAATTAACTACTTCACCAGTGCACGGATCTACTCACTCTGAAGGGGAGATTTAACTAGTGTTGGGTGCAATGCACCTCACCTCAAAAGGGGAGATTTAACTAGTGTTGGGTGCAATGCACCTCACCTCAAAGATATACTAGTTAAGTTTCACAATTCACTAAACATTTTTAAACAAGCAGTCTTTTGCAGAGTTTAAGCTAACGTATTTCCTCCTTACTAGCCAAAAAAGAAAAAAAAAAAAAAAAAGAAGAGCATAAACTGTACACAACATAAACACACAAACCTGTTCCAAACCCATTCTTTGTAAAACACTGCTACTCATTTTTACCCCAATTAAACAGAAACAATACCTCATATTGGTGTAACAAACAGCAATTTCCTATCCCATCTCATAACCTCTGGACTGATTCCCCTAACACCCTGTGAAACCTGTGAAATCGGCCAGGCAAGCATTGTTACATATGAGGTCTGTTTACAAAACAACACGTTTCTAAAAACATCCACTCTCCTCTTAAGACTTAGAGCTTAGTTAACTTTCTAAATATCCACTTAATGAAAAAAGAGCAAAGGAAGAACAAAGGAATAAAGAAGACATGAGATATAAAAAACAAAAAAAGACAGCAGACATAAATCCAACCACATCAATAGTAACATCAAATGTGAATGGATTAAACAATCCCATCAAAAGGCTGAGTTTGTCAGACTAGATTTTAAAAACACTGTCTGCCGGAAACACGCTTTAGAGTCATAGAAACACACAGGTTGAAAAAGAAATTCCATGCAAACAGAAACTTAAAGAGCTGGAGTGGCTGTACTGGCGTGAGACTAATATCCTCTCCTTGATCCTGGGACTGGTTCTGTGCCACTGACCACTGAAGAGATTGCTCAGGGAATAAAAACTCGTTTAAATATACTCCTAAGATGCACAATTCTAAAAGTTAAACTCCCGTTGCAATTAATAAACGTTCTGAAGTCAAAAGTGCCTTGTGGTTCAGCTTTGCTGTGGAGTGCTCCCAGGGTGCCGGAGAGCAGGCTCAGCCAGTTTTGGGGCCTGTCACAGACATCACCGAGCACTTGGCACATCTAAAACTGAAGTCTGAGCTGCCATGGCACAATTGCCAAGGAGCACGAGGGGCTCCATGGGCACTGTCAGGAGAGGGGACCCTCAGGCAGAGGTGAGAATGGTTTCCACAGGGCTTTCTTCCCCTTCTTACCCACAAGCAAGGCATAAAAGGCCTTCATGATCGGTGTCTGGTATTTCCTGCCCCCCTCAGCCTCCAGCAAGGGACGTGTCCCAGGGCATCAGTGCTACTTCCCTCCCCCCACAAAGGCAAGGGCTCAAAGCTGCAGAACAGAGCAGAGCAGAACAACTCCCCAGGGCCGCCTGCCTTGATGAGTGAATCTGGGTGGAAGCGCTTCAGAGGCAGGTGGCTTGGCTTTCCGTAGTATGTCCTCACTCACTCATTCACTCACTCACAGACACCCACAGGGGACCGGCTGCAGTTTTTTCCAGCTGACTTCTCCCTGGCCTTCCTCATGAATTCCACTGGTATAATGGGAACCCAGATACCTCATTAAAAAAACACTAACGGAGAGAGTATTCTAGCAATGCACCAGTGAGAGGTGAGTCTATGAGGCCAGAGAGAATGTTTCTTTAGTTTCTTTCTTATTCTTAATTAATGGTTGATGTTAGATTTATCTTATCCCACCCTCCCAGAGACTCAGGCTCCACTTGTAAGAGAAATCAGACAAATGGAGTCCAATAATGCATTAGTGTGCTGTCTGAAGCCTCTGGGAAGTGTGCACTCCCCGGAGTTCATGTGCTGGTGAAGGCAGCCCACCTGGAACCCAGCACCCTGCCAGAACCTGCATCCCACACCTTCCCAACCGTGGTGGCACCCTCAGCATTCACCCTGCACATCTGTAGCTGGAGCCTGCACCCCCTGGTGCTTACCTTGCACATCTGTAGCTAGCCTGCACCCCCTGGTGCTCTGCTCCCACATCTGTAGCTAGAGCCTGTACCCCTGGTACTCTGTTCCCACGTCTGTAGCTGGAGCCTGCACTGCCTGTGCTCCCACATCTGTACCTGGAGCCTGCGCTCCCTGGTGCTCACCTCCCACATCTATAGCTGGAACCTGCATCCCCCGGTGCTCTGCTCCCACATCTGTAGCTGGAGCCTCCACCCCATATGTTCCCACATCTATAGCTGAAGTCTGCACCCCCAGGGCTCACTTCCCATATCTATAGCTGGAGCCTGCACCCCATGTGCTTCCACATCTGTAGCTGGAGCCTGCACCCCTGGGGCTCACCTCGCACATCTGTAGCTGGAAAAGCCGCCGCTCCTTTTCCATCTCTTCAGCAATTTCAGCCCCACTGATTTCGGTGCGAATCATCCCATGCAGCTTGGCATGCTCCTTCTTCTCCTTTTCAATTTTGGTTCTACAGGTGAAAAAACAAGGATAATTTGAGATGCCTCTTAGCACAGCACTCTGCACTGGACAGGCTTGCCGGGGTGCCATTACCCAGCCTGCAACACAAATGTGCACAAGTCTTTTAGAAACAAGATAGCCTCTTTACTTACTGGAAAGGAACATGCATTTGATCCTAAGAATGTCAAATCTGACCCTTTTTGTTGAGTACTCACTCAAAAAATACTTCCTAAGCACCTCCTTTGTGCCAGATCTGGGTCAAAAGAGGCAGAAAGCCTGTGCATGCCTCAGGTCTCCTTTAGGGCAGTGCTCTGTCCGTCTGTCTGGGTATCTGTCGCTGTGCCTGCTGAGCAGCACACGGGGCTGTGTGGTGGGACTCCCTCCCTCCTCCTATTTCTTCCCACTCCTCTCCACCCACCTCCTGAGCGGGGCCTTGCCAGGGCTCTGTCTTGACTAGGATAGTGTTCATCACTGCAGAAATCAACCTCGCATGTAAACGATTAAAGAGTTACTTTTAAAACTTATCTGAGAATTATTTGAAGCTCTTGCACTGTCAAATTCTGGCATTTTGTGAGTAATTCTGTCCCTACTCTATGTATGTCCTGATTTTACAGAATTTGATCTTGTTCCCCCTTCGAGCCTTTTCCTTTCGGAACCAGCAGAGTCTTTCAGGCAATCCTCCTCAAACCCCCCTTGTGGCCCAGGTTCAGTTACACACAGAAGTATCCCGTCTGAGGCACTTGAGGGTGGTGGCAACTGCAGCTGGATGGAAAGTCACCCACTGGCCCTGGCTCAGTGACCTTCTCGCTAGCTGACCAGCAGCAAACCACCAAGTCCTGGCCTCCTGTCTATAAAGCAGGAGTGGCGATCCTTTCTCCATCGAGTGTCCTGTACTGGTATGCAGAGGACGGTGCTAAGGGCCAGAAACTTCTCTGGCTTGAACAGACCTTCAAGGCCATCTACCTCAACACTCTGTGATTATAGGTGAATGTATGCCATTAGTGAAAAATCCAGAATTTGGGGATCCAAGCAACTTCGAGTATGGAAATGTAAGATTTCCAGGAAGGGGACAAATAGCAAAGGTTTGGTATTCCTTGGTTTGAGCTTCGTGATCCCTCACCCAAGGCTGGTTTTAAAAACAAAACACATACAAACACAAAAACCCCAGGTCTACTTAAATACTTGTAGTTACATCTGGAACTACTTTCTTCTTAACACCTCTCTCTGTAACAGATGGCTTCATGTTAAAGTTTCTATTTCCACTCAGAAAACTCTACATTGTTACCCGATGCACAGTAATTGCAAAGCAAACATGAGACATTTAAAAATATTTTCTGTCTCTCAAGTATTTACAGTAATTGAAACCACTATCCCCACAATCGCCAGCCCAATTCCATCGAGCTGAACCTTCCCATGCTGGGAAGGAGAGACTGTGATCTGAAATGTGCTATGGCACAAACAGATGGACAGAGTGGTCATGTCTTCAGTGGAAACAGTGGTGCACATCCAAGAACCAACCAACCCTTTCTTCTTGTTCTTATGGCAGATGAAGCGATCAAATAAGGCTAGAGTAGGGTGTTGCAACTATCTCTCTTTTCTCTCTCTTTCTAAACTGAGGGACTGGTGTTGCAGGGAAATTGAGACACAAAACTAAAAGCAGACAGCTCTTGCAAATCACCAGGAAGCTGGTTGCCAAAAACTGCATTGCCATCGTAAATGGTGACAAAATGGGGAAAGCATTTTTTTTTTAAAAGAGGGAAAGAAACACCTCTGACACAACCTGGATTTCACATTCTTCAATTAGCTTTCCTGAAAATAACTTTCTGTAACCATTATGACATCACAGAAAAGGGACCAGGAGAAACTCGTTGAAGAGGTCCCCCTAGCTTCGCTAAATTTAGACACCGAGTGTGAAAGCATTTGGCATCATAACGGACCACAGCAACACAGGTTTAAGTGAAGTCTCCCCTAGGTTAAGGTTTATTTAAAAAATACCTTTGAGCCATAAAAGCTCAATTTAAAATTAAGATCTCAAATTTCATACATTTTTTTAAAAAATGGAAACACTCACATTTTTGTTTCATAGTCCTTCCAAGCTTTATCAAAAGGCTTTTTCAGATCCTGTAAACAGAGAGGCATAAATTAAACGGAACTCATATTAACTTCTGGGCAAGACAACTTATTTATTCCTGGACTGGTCCTGAAAGGAGCATTAATTTCTGTAATAAATGATGTATGCAATCCCATGAAAAATAAAGAACCTAGGGTACAGGCTTTTAATTAGATGAGTAGCTTTGCCACACACACACAGAGGAAGCAGGGAATCCCGGCACGTTCGCACTGCCCAGCTAGAGTGAGTATGAACTCAGGACCAGATACCCCACCCAGAGAACCATTTAATCTCCAAGTGTTTTAGTACCTCTCTCTACAAAAAAATAGGGACACTGACTTTTTCAATGAATAGGAGATGTAACCCTGATTTGGGCCGCCAGAGCAATGACAGAAAGGCTGTTCACCTTCTCCTGAGGTCTCCTGATTCCACTCTTCTGTCTGGAACTTCGGACCTCATATGCTTTCATAAAAGCTGGCTCAAAAGTATACTGAGCCACTGAAAATTTTATCAAACGGTTCCCATCTATTTGTGTTTCCTTTAACAGGGTTCTTTTGTAAGAACCTCCTTTTTTAGGGGTCAGGAGGCCTATTTTTTCTTTGGCTCTTCACTGGCCTTATGACAAGGCCAAAGCTCATAGCCCAGCATTGGAGGCCTTCCACAAACTAGCCCTTCCCACCCTGGAAGCCTTATCTCCTACTCCTGTACCTCCCTGGACTCAGGGCTCAAGCCTCAGGAGCAGTACCCTGTCACGCTCCCACCTACCTGGATGTGTATCCCTTTACCTCGTGTGCCCTGCCCTCCCATTTCGCTGGCTAACTGGGCTAACATGTGTTCTAGGACCTAGGTCCAGGACGATGAGGAATGTTCCTCAGTCTCGTAATAGCTCGCCAGTCCTGGCAAGCTCTGGGAAGTAAATACTGAAAGGTCTCTGCAGAGGTCGCTGAGATTGGCCAGCCTAGGCTTCCGGATGAGCCAGACGTGCCTGCGAATCACGTGCAGATCCAATCAGAGAATGTGATTTAAGAACTGGGGCACAATCATCTGTCTTTCAGATCACACATCTGTTTGGGCCAATGACGTGCAAAAGCGGCTACTGCTCAGCATCTGGTACAGACACCACTCGAGCCGACTTCCTCACTCACGTGTTCATGAAACAAATCACAGCCTAGGCGTTTATTCTGAACAATGAACGTCCTTTGGAGGATGGAAAAATAACGTTGGCTCAAGCCTTACTGGTGCGGATTTTCCTGCCAGGAAGCTACATCCTTGCAAGGACCCTTACCGCAACAGTCAGTGAGAGCCACACTGGCCTGAGAACCAGACTTCCCCACATGGGCTTCCCCACTCAACCAACAGAGCCTGAAAACTGTTCACAGAAAACAGTTTCTTTCCCTTCCTGCCCTCCTCTCTTTCCCACATTTATGGCACCAGCTAGATGACCGGAAAGGCCATGGGACACCACCGGTATGCCTGAAAGGTGATGCCAAGGTAGCAAATCGAGGGAAACTGAGGCAGCAAAAAACCATCTTATCCAGTAAGAAGCTGGGTGTGTGCTGTGGCCTCGACAGGCCAGCAGGACTGCAATTCTACGTCCCCCAACGGCCGTCCCTGGAGAGTTGGTTCTTTGAGGGCATACCCCTTTCACTCCTTTCAGGTCTCCCTTCAGCAGACTGTCCAAGGGGAAGGAGATGATGTTGTTCATATTCTGAATCTAAAAAGCAAACAAACAAAATTCTCATTCGATTTCCTTTTTAATCTCCAGTAAGGACAGCAAGATGTTAGAGAACAACTGGTATCAATTAACCTTCCCTAAAAACCTGGCCTGCATGAGCATGTCAGCCTTCTTCATTCCGAAGCTCTTCATGGTGGCTTTATCTTGCAAACAGAAACATAACTCATAGAAGTCTGTAACCGTCTATTCTTCACAACTGTGAAGCTGGTTGAAAAGATCGTCATTGTGATGAAGAAAAATTATTTCAAAATAATGAGAGAACCACTCTAAAGATACTGGATACTGGACTAGAATTCACAAACACACACTTCCTGCTCTCACTCACGGCTCTGTCCAATGTCCTGGGCTATGCTTCATTGATGTCTCAGGGCCCACAGATCCCAGTCTCCCCCAGAACTGACCCCCACAGGGCAACACAGAACAAAGAAGAGAACGAAGGAGGTCACTGTTTTGTGGATGCATATGAGTCAATGTTCAGAGACAGGAAGAGAAAGAGGTATGGTGTATTGCATGTTGTTGCATGTGTGAGGTGTGGGGTATATGTGAGATTTGTGGTGTGTGTGTGTGTGTGTTGCACGTATTGGGCACATGAAGTGTGGGGTACATGTGGTACATGTGAAGTGTATGTGGGACATGTGGGGTGTGTGTGTATGGGTGTGTGTGTGTGCATGTTGTGTGTATGAGGTGTGGGGGCATATGGGGGATGTAATGTGTGTGTGTGTTGCTGGAAAAGGAGAAAAATGAAAAAAGGACGGGGGGGGGGGGGTCTTGGGTACTCTATTCTTCTCTCTGAAGCAAGAAGACAAGGGATGGAGGCTGAGCAAGTTGTCACCATGGATCAAATAGACCAGAATCAAACCCAAGGCTGTCCCCACTGGCTTCCAATGTGGGTAAGCTAAGATAAAGCTTCAGCTAGGACCCCTCAGGCACAGCCTGCCATGTTCTGAGGCCTGCAGAGTCCCTCCCTGGCAATAAGCTAAAGCTCTATTGTCTCCTCTTCCCAGGCTCAGCCCACTGCCTTAAATCAACACAATTGCCAGTTGGCAATGCCAGGGCCTGGTGGCATGTGTGTCACTTTGGGATATATACACCTAGATTGTGGCCTATAAAAGAAGACAGACAAGTAAGGACTTTGAAACCATGTGCATTTATTCTTACCACTGAGCAGAGGAAAATTTTAATCTTAGTAGAATTACACTGAATAGAAAGACCAACACCAGGTATAATTTTTAGGGAAATAGGGGATCTGATTTTCAAATACTATTCAGCATATGAAACCTCAAAATAGGAGGAAAAAATTTATCTGAAAAATACTGCAAGTGTGTAATGATGCCTGTGCCAAAGCACCAATCCTGCCAAAGAAATGATCGATTGATGACGGTCATTTCAGAAATGGCTTTTTTTGGGGTAACATTTGTCTGAGGCTCGCACACCTCAATGTGTGTCATGCACCTGGCAGGCGTCTGAGGCACAATGTAATCAGCTAGGACTTGTGAGGATTCACCTTAAGCATTGGATTTTTAGACACTGAGAAGTGGAGTTTAAGGCGAGGTCTCAGGGCTGCCTGGAAGGAACAGTGACAAACAAAGGTGGTGCTGGTGAATAGTCTCTGATGGCAGGCACACCTGGTTTCCACCATAAACTGTGGCAGGAGTAAACCTGAGTGCAGAGCACAGGGCTGCCGCACGCCTGGCTCCTCCCACACCTCCACCCACCGGCAAGGATGCCTGCTGGCGACTGCATGGACCCAAGCCAGCTGCCACTCCACACCCGCCCTGCTGCTTCTGGCAGGTCCCTCACACCGGGCTCCTCTCGGCTCCGCCTTGCAGACCAGCTGCTCACCCACAAGCTCTCCGCTGGCCATTCTTGCCGCCGTGTTCCTGGGTGGGTCTCTCTGCCCCTTTTCTGGACTGAGGCTCTATGCTCCTGGCCTCCGGCCCCTGCTCTCTGCCCGACCCACCCCCATCCTCGGCAGTTGTCAGATTCATCTGGTGTGGTGCCCCTGCCCTAGGGACCCTCCACAGTCCACCTCCTTCACCACTTTCCATCTTCGTATCCGGCCAAGTGGAAGTCTTTGCTCTTGTCTGCTTGTGCTCAATCTGTTCCACCCCGCTGAGTGTCCTCCCACACCTCCTCGTCCAAAGCCTTCTCATCCACCAGGCTTTCCCCACATGCTACCTTCTCCATTAGCACCTCCCAGCTGCCAGCAGGAAGTGATTCCTCCCTCCCAAGTCCTCTAATATTCTCTTTTTAACAAATTTCTTCAGGCCCTTGACAGGTCCTACACTGCTTCATCTCATCAGTCTCGCACTGTACACCCCGAAGGACAGTTTTAAGTATACTTCATTTTATATGCCCCGTGGCACCTAGCACAGGGCTTGGCCCAGAGCAGGTGCCTGAGAAACACTGAGTAAATCAATATACTGAAGTATTTTCCTGATCATCTAATGCATAAGGGACAGACCCTTGAGATACATTAATACCCTTAAACTGAACATCATATGGCAAATATGTATGTGAATTCGTTAATCCATTCATCATGTATTTATTGAGCATGTATTTTGTAGACACCAACTAGCTAGCTACAAAATAAAACACAGTACTTGCCAGCCAGGCAGGCTACCCTGGGCTTGGGAAGAAGGGGACTGTCCCAGTTACTGAGCCTTGAGACATTGCCCATTCAGCCACACGATCACAAAGAGCCATGGCTAAGACTCAGAGGCACTGATCAATTTGGTCCTAAACATTGCCGAAAGGGGAGCCAACACAGCACCATCTTGGATAAGGCAAGTACAAGAAAGAGGCAGCAAAAACAGTCTGAGGAGGAGCAGTAAAACTGCCCAGGGTGGCAGGTTGAGCCAAAGGCACCAGCACAACCCAATTATACAGTGGGCTGGAGGGGGAGAAAAAAGACCAAGGTGCTTACAGATTAAAAATCTTATTATTAAAAAAAAATATATTATTATTAGGGCAGCCCCGGTGGTGCAGAGGATTAGCGCCGCCTGCAGCCTAGAGCGTGATCCTGGAGACCCTGGATGAGTCCCATGTCAGGCTCTCTGCATGGTGCCTGCTTCTCCCTCTGCCTGTGTCTCTCTCTGCCTCTCTCTCTCTCTCTCTCTCTCTGTCTCTATGAATAAAAATAAAAATCTTATTATTAGAAAGAAGTCTAGTGGGTTTGTTACAAGAGGCATGTGTAGGTATGAGTGCATGCACGGATGAATGAGGAGAACAGAATTCTTTACAGCACGGGGAAAGAACACAAAATTTGGCTGATAAATCTACTTTAAGACTATTTGTTATTTAATTCAAACAAGAGTATAGGTACTGATAGACCGGTGTTAGGTCCAGAAGAGGTAAACTAAGCTTTGGTATCTAGACTGAAACAGTAAAGTTGAGGAGTGAAAATCGATGGCTATGCAACCAGCTGGCTTTGCTTTCATTCTCTCTCTCTCTCTCTTTTTTTTTCTTTTTTTAAGATTTTTAATTTATTCATGAGAGACAGGCAGAGGGAGAAGCAGGCTCCTCACAGGGAGCCCAATGTGGGACTTGATCCTGGGACTCTGGGATCACGCCCTGAGCCAAAGGCAGACACCGAACTGCTAAGCCACCCAGGCATCCCTGCTTTCATTCTCAATGCCGTGGATGGGGCCCACAGCCTTGCAGTGACCAGGACGTCACACAGCCACTATAGCTGCCAAGGAGATGCACAGGGTCCTTAGGGAATGACAGGAGATAAAGCTGAAGAGGCACAGAGGGTTAGCAGACAAAGATGGATTAGGTAGAACCGCGGTCCCCAGGAACTCACCATCTAATAGGAAAGATAAAGCCCATAATTAAGTAAGCAACCTGCCCTGTGAAAACTCTGAAGAGCCAAATAAAGCACCATGGAACTTCTAAGAAAAGAAACTTACTTTTAGTCTAGACACCAGGGAAATCTTTGCTGACTGGGAGTTATGTGAGATAGACCTTTAAAAAAGAGGGAGAATTTTGTCTTGCAAGATGGGGTGGAGGGTCTCCCAGGCAAAAGGAGCAGGGTGGAGAAGCAGCCAAAGGTACATGTTAGCCACGTGAGCACAGGGGCAGGGAAGACAATGCTGAGAAGGAAGTCCAGATGCCAGATGGACCCAGGGGGTTCTGGCTTTCATTCCAGTGGATTTTTTTTTTCTGGAGTTATTCAAATGATCTAAAATAAGAAACCATTACTTTTCTAATCAGAAAATAATTAGCTGAATTATTACAAGAGAGACTAAGTGGTTGCCTGGAGCTGGGGGTTAACTGAAAGAGGACACGAGGGACCTTCCTGGGGGGAAAAATGGTCTCTAGGCTGATGTATGGTCATGGCTTCACCATTGGTAGAGTTCCTAGAAATCACTGACTTGTAATACTTGAAATGGGTAAAATTCATGACATATAAAATATACCTCAATAAGGCTGTTTTTTTTTTTATTTATTTATGATAGTCACACAGAGAGAGAGAGAGAGAGAGAGGCAGAGACACAGGCAGAGGGAGAAGCAGGCTCCATGCAGGGAGCCCGACGTGGGACTCGATCCCGGGTCTCCAGGATCGCGCCCTGGGCCAAAGGCAGGCGCTAAACCGCTGCGCCACCCAGGGATCCCCAAGGCTGGTTTTTTTTAAAAAAGAAATATACAATTATAAACAGAATCCTCATCAATGAATTCATTAACCCAGCTTCGTACTACAGGACAGTAGCCTCTGGATTTATATGCTCCACGTATATAAACTGCACAGCCCAGAAGCATTCTGACTCAGGGTGAGCATCCCAGAAAATGTCTGCTTTCGTTTCCACTTGGCTGGGAGAACACGTACGCTGGAGCCCAGATGCTCTGTGTTGGCAAGAGTGCCCTGAAGCACGAAGGCTGGGCTCTGACTCTTTCTCTGACTCTGTGTGCTTGGGGCAGCCCCACAGTCTTGAATGCACCATCTTCTGTTCTGGCGGACAGCAGTGAAAACCACAGCCAAAGACTAGTGCACATCCCTGTGCTCAGCAGCCCCTGCCTCAATTCATGAGTAATGAAATCTTTATGACCTAAGGGAATAATTAAGTTATCCCTGGGTAATCCAGCCAGAATATTCCCTTAGTGCCAAGCAAGCACTGGGCTTTCTCCTATGTTCTTACTTTTAACACATATATTTATACAAAATGGCTTTCTGAATCACCAAGCATGATCCAAATAGAAGTCATTAAGCTCAATCACTGCTATTAACTATGGATCTAATACCAATAGCAAATAGGTAATCTTCTTTTTTCTTAATTACAGTTTTTATTTAAGTAATCTCTATGCCCAACTTGGGGCTCGAACTCATAACCCTGAGACCAAGAGTCACATGCTCTTCTGACTGAACCAGCCAGGTGACCCACAAATAAGCAATCTTTGAATTAACAATCCCCCCTTCTCCCTTCCTGTCTTCACTTTTCCTGGATTCACTTGGATACGTCTGACAAGATGAGAGAGTAAGTAGTCAAAGGTCTGCAATCTCACAAGGAGAAATAAAATGATTCAATTGGTGGGGCAGACAGGCTGGCAGAAATCAAGAAGAACCTCAGTATGCTACTGCCACTGTTCACCATTCGTGAACCAAAATGGGAAAGATTAGTGGGGGCTGGGGAGACAGAGCCAGCCAACAGCCATCTTTCCATGCTATTCTTCCTAATTTTGGGGTGGGGGTATTAAAAATTCCTGGACTCTAGCTTTGTCACTTCCATACTCAGTAAAATCTTTCCACTTTCCCTCCTATGCTTCCTCAGCCCACAGGGGCACCATCTCGCCTGCTCCTTTAGCTCCCATCACTAGTGACCACCTGTTGCTAATCCAGCCAAAGCTCCACCTTGGTCCCATAAATAAAGCACCATGGAACTTCTAAGAAAAGAAACTTACTTACTTTTAGTCTGGACACCAGGGAAATCTTTGCTGATTGGAGGTTATGTGAGATAGACCTTTAAGAAAGAGGGAGAATTTTGTATTGCAAGATGGGGTGGAGGGTCTCCCTGGCAAAAGGAGCAGGGTGGAGAAGTATACAACATGCCCTGGGACCTCGGTGCTGCCTCCTTAACTCAGGCAATGAGCAAAATGGCTTTGCCAGGTGATCTTGCTAAAGGGGATCCATCTAGAAGCCTGAACCTAGACAGGATACTCTTATCACAGCTATTTTTAAGAAGCAGCACAAAAAGAGAGAATCACAACAGAGGAAGTCACTGGGCAGACTTCCTACCTCCAGGCCTGTGAATCTAGTAAGTCCAGGTGTTCCCAAGGCTCCCCTCCAAAATCCTTAATAGAGCCCAACTCTCTTTGGGGATAATAAGGTTGTCTCTAAAAGGCCAATGTATTGCTATATAAAACATGGCTAAGGAATCTCATCTGAGACTGATCTGTGTCATGTAAGTTTATTTTCATCTACTTTGTTCATGAGAAGCCTGAGAAGCAGACAACACTTTGAGATCTGTGGAGTGTTTCTTTTCTAACATGAGCAAATGCTGCCCAATCACAGAGTTACACAAGTAAAAGTGAGGCTTCAAAGAAAGGCAAACCACAAGGAGGCCCAGCTCCTCCTTGTCAGGGTGGAGGGTTGCAAAAAGACTTCAGACCTCATTGCTTCAGTTAAGGGCATAATTCTCAGCGAGGTTTCAGTATTACTAAGGATGAGTATGTAAGAAACAGTCATCACCTGCTGGAAGCTTCAAGTTATTTCCAGGAGCCAGAGCCTAAGGCCCAGTAGGGCGTGTGGGTTGCTAAGTGTGTTATAGTAGCAGGTAAGGCTATACACCTGTGCTGTCCAATGTGTTAGGTTCTAGCTACACGTATATACTCATCACATTGAAATTAACTGAAATTAAATCAAGTTAAAGACCAAGTTCCTTAGTTGCACTAGCCCTATTTCAAGTGTTCAACAGCTACATGTGGCTGATGGCTTATTATACTGAAGCAGGTATCAACATTTCCATCAAAGCAAAAGTTCTACTGAACATCAATGCTTTAAACCAATAGCTTAAAAAAAACTTAAGCACCTTTATTAAGGTATAATTGACATATAGTAAGCTACACACACTTTAAAGTGTACCTAACTCTGGGAAATGAACTAGGGGTGGTGGAAGGGGAGGTGGGCGGGGGGGTGGGGGTGACTGGGTGACGGGCACTGAGGTGGGCACTTGACGGGATGAGCACCGGGTGTTATTCTGTATGTTGGCAAATTGAACACCAATAAAAAATAAATTTATAAAAAAATAAAGTGTACAATTTGGTAAGTTATGACACATATACACACACCCGTTAAACCAGTACCAAAATCCTGATAGTGAACATATATATATCCATCCCCCAAAAAAGTTTCTTTGTGCTCCTCTTACAATCCCCATCTCCCAGTTCCTCAGTCCCTGGGCAGCCACTGATCTAATTCTGTCAGCAAAGAATAGTTTGCATTTCCCAGAATTGTATGTATCTGGAATCATGGGGCATGCACTCCTTTCCGTGGCATCGTATCTGGTTTGAGAGTGAGCACTCCTTACTTGGAGAGGCGTCCATGCTGGTGCATCAACAGTCCACTCTTGTTCCTTGCTGAGCACTGCTCCACAGTCTGGCCAGACTACAATCAGCTTATCCTGACACCTGCTCACAGACTTCTGAGTTATTTCCAGTTTGGGGGCTACCATAAATCTTACAAAGAAAGGTGCTAGGATGATTCATGGCATGGGACTCTCAAATAGTGGTGGGAAGGCCTTTTCAAGAGGAGACATTTGAGCAGAGTAGAGGTGAGGCGCAGAGCCACAGGAGAATCTGGCGGAAGAGTGTTCCCAGCAGAAGGAATTCCTAACATGAAGGCTCTGAGGCAGCAGTGTGCCTGGTAGATTTAAAGAAGTTTTCTATGTGCTTTCCAAAGACTGCTTATCTGAAAAAATGGGCACCCAGGCCAAAAGTTTTTTGGAGAAGCAGAAGGTATTAGATAAAATGGTCTAAATCCCAAAATGGCGGTGGGCTATTTTGTTTCATTCAACCCTAATAACTATTCTGAGAAGTAGGCACAGTTATCCCCATTATACAGACATGCAAAGCAAGAGAGAGCTAAGTCACCCACTTGGCCCCCAAATCCCATTAGAAGCAGCAGAGCCGAAGGGAGAGGCTGAAGCCAGGGCTTGTCCTATCATTTTGCTGCCAGAGAAGGACTCTCACACACACCCCGAGACCAGGCAGGAGGAGCCGGGAGGCAGAACACAGGCTTCCCTCTGAGGGGCCGCTGATGTCACAGTTCCCTTCTAGTCCCTTGTTGAGCAAGCAGTTGGTCAGGAGAGCTACCCAGGTCACTGAGGCTTTCAGGGTCTATGAAGAGGCTCTGCTGGCTGGGGTTGACAGCCTGCACTGGCCCGCTGCACTCCCAGGCCAGCTTCGCTGGCAGCACAGCCACTCCGCTGGTTTGTTTAATTAGAAAAGGGCGGGGGGGAAGCCCACGCTGATCTTGAGTTAAGTTTAACACAAACTGAAAGATCCAAACCAGCCAGCTGCCAAAGACACACTGGCAACTTTCACACCAGAAACACGATGGGATGTAGCTGGCCTGGTTTCTGCCTTACACACTGCGTCTCTGCCACTCATACTGCTTTGATCTGTCAGGTTCTAAGTGGAGAGAAAATAGTGACCCTTTGCCCCTCTTTTCCATCAGAGGCCAGGTGTTGAAATTACACACTACAGCCTCCCTGCAGCCATGCTGGAAACCCACAGACATCCCCCTCTGAGGCCTAGGGGCAGCCACAGAAGAACCCAGCTTCCACAACTTCTCCGAAGCCCACATGATGTGAAAATTAAGCCACTAACCAAAAATGAAAGCACCTTTTCAAACTTCTTACTTCCTAGAATCCAAGGCTGGGAGATACTTGCTGGCCGCAGCATCACTGTCTTCATCTCTGGGGCAGGTAAGCCTCGGAGGCACCTTACCAGGCTGTCCTCTACAGTAGCTGGCTCCTAACCAGTGAGGTCAGCATCATGAGGAAACTTCTTAGAGATGCACATGGTTAGACCCCTGGGAATGGGCCCAAACAAGTGTTCTAACAACTCTCTAGGCATAGTGCGGCACCAAGGTTGAGAACCACCATTCAGCAGGTGCAGTGCGGGGTTGTGATTTTTATTCTGATGAGTTCCAGGTGATGCCAGTGCTGCTGCTGCTGTCCAGGGACTACACTGTGAGAACCTCTGCTTTAGATCAATACTTCTCAAACCCTATGTGCCTACTCATCTCCTGGGGAATCTTATGAAAATGAAGATTCTGGTTCAGTAGGTATAGGGGAGAAGGGCCTGGGAGTCTGCATCTCTAAGATGCCCCACGTGATTCCACTTGAATGCAAGACTGGGGCTTCTAGGGGCATGGGTGAAACAACATCTAAATGCTCTGTGAACTGAATCTGGGATAGGCAAGCATTGACATGGTTTACTGAGTTTTAGATTTTAAGGAATGACTAATAGGTGAAAATTCCCAAAGAAAGGGGAGTATAGGTCACCTGGGTGGCTCAGTGGTTAAGTGTCTGCCTTTGGCTCAGGTCATGATCCTGGGGTACCTGGGATTGAATTCCGCATCGGGCTTCCCACAGGGAACCATGCATCTCCCTCTGCCTATGTCTCTGCCTCTCTCTGTGTGTCACTCATGAATAAATAAACCAAATCTTTAAGAAAAAAAAAGAAAAAAAGGGGAGTGCACATGAAGAAACTAGGACCTTGAATTTATCAACTCACTGTCGCCTCCCCACAGAGGGGCAGGGGCCAGACTCCTGGTCAAGCACCTCACTAACAGGAGGAGACACCAGAAGCACTGCTGACAGTTTGCAGACCCCCTTCTGTAGCATCAACCTCTTCCAGCCACCAGCTCCATCCCTTTGTCACTTTCTCCTTTCCTTATCAACCTCCCCTAGAGCAGCAAACACCTGCTGTTTCCGCCTTGTGCTACTGCAACTTGTCCTCTGCTTTTACACACTCAGGAGAAAGGTTCCTGTGGCCTCCTGATCTCCGAGGCCACTCATCAGGGCTCCTCCTCCTGCTCGTTTGCTGCTAGGTCCAGCTGACTCCCTTCTGCCTTCACTCACATCTTCTACTCCCATCTGTCCACAGGTTATCTCACAGATTTCACAAAAGCTTTTTTTTTTTTAAGTTCAAAGTTCCCTATAACATGGTGGCTGTCCCTTAAATAGCCAACTACTTGAGGAAACGCAGGATGGTGGGAAAGAACAAAGAGAAACCTTGTTTTGAGTTCACTAATGCTCTCAAATGATTATTCTGTAACAGTGCATCCTCCATCTGACAAGTCATTACAGATATGTGCAAGGCATGTGTTCATAAACCTTGCCATCATGCTCATTTGCAGATGGCCCTGGGGACACCTTGTGAAGCCCCACAAGACTCCCTGGACCCACCTCCACCCCAGGACCCAGGGACCCAAGGTGGGGTCACACCCCCAGGGCTTTGTGGCATTTGCACAGTGGCCATCGGAGCACACATTGCTTCTAACAAAAGCGTCTGTGTGTCCCCGGCCAGATGGCAGTGCTCATTGCCTAGACAGCGCCAGAGCGGGCCCTCACCCAGCGGGCCATCATCACTCCTCCCCCACCCAGTTAAGCTCTCCTCCCTCTCGAGGCCTTGTTCCCACCCTGAGCTTCTCCCACTTTCTCTCACTTCTACAGGTCAGTGGTAGCACTGCCATTCCAAAAAAGAAAAGAAACAGAATCAAAGTACATTTACACATATCAGGTGTCTGTGCTACAAACAAGACAGAGACTCTGACATTTTTACTGCTTTTGTTCTTCTGGTCAAGCTAAGGATGTGCTTTCATTTGAGAGCATAGGGAGCAGCTTGAAAGTCTAAGAGAATTTCCAACTGCATATGAGGCCAGTTAAGAAGTCAGTGCCAAGGTTTCTAGGCATCCAAAGTAACAGTCAGTAGGCCTGCCCACAGACTCCATCGCCCTACAGCTCTAGCTCTCCAGCCCTTCATACTCAAAGCTTAGAGATTTTTACTGTGCATACAAGCCTAGGAGCCAAGTCATCCTGAGTGTCAGCTCCCAGCACTGTGGAACAAGAAACAGTGGGGGCAGATACCACAGCAGTCAGAAACCAGTGATCAGCAGGGCAAAGAGCGTCAGGATACTAAAGTGTTGGAAATGGAAAGTAGGTGGTCTGGCATCAATCTCAGGGCAGAAATCCCCATATACCAAAGGAGATATGATACAGTGGGGGAGGGGTTCCTTCAAATTTCAGTGTAGTTCATTTACACCCAGAAAAACGGTAAGTCTTCCTCCCAAAAAGAGGAAATTTTGGTCTCCCTGAGTTTAAGACATTTTAATATATAATCATTTTCAATAAATGAAGTTGAACGAGAAGAAGTATGTGGGGCATGTGGGTGCCTACTTGTTAAGAGTCTGCCTTCAGCTCAGGGCATGATCTCAGGGTCCTGGGATAAAGCCCTGGTAAGCTCCTTGCTTAGTGGGGAGTTTGTTTCTCCCTTTCCCCCTGTTCATGTTCTCTCTCACTCAAATGAATAAATTTAAAAATCTTAAAGAGAGAGAGAGAGAGTAAAGTTTGAGGGTGAAGACCCCTGGCAGGAAGCTCTCCATACTTTAAGCAATGAGATATTCTCTGTTTATCTACAAAATGAGCTCACAGTGTGACCGGAACATGGAGGATATGACAGAAGAACCTGGCTGGGCTACTACCCACACAGCAGGATGGGACACCTTTCCTCCAGGCTCTGCCCACCTCACATGAACGAGGCCACAGGCTACCACATACCCACAAGAGAACCTCACCAGTGCTTTACTCTGCTGCTAGAATATCTTGTATCGCCAATCATTTGTGTAAAATAAATTCATGACTCAAGTGCATGATGGTTGGTAGAACTTTCAAATTCCTCTTTCGATGCAAGTGAAGTGAGATTTCCTCAGCCGCAGGGCCACCCCCAGATCTCACATCGGAACTCCATCCTTTCCTGGGCATCTGTTGGCCCTGCTTCCACTTGGGGCAGCCCTGCAGACAGGGAGCACAAATATCACCTCCAATTCTCCGGAACCAGAGACACAGGGCTGTGTATCTGGGAGTGACCTTTCAGCAATATGTCCTCTAATGCAGCCATTTGTTAAAAAGCTACCTCTTAGCACAGAAGTGGTCCCTGGAAAATCTTTCCAGGATTCTCACATCCATCTGGTAAGAGGAAAAGAACTTAAGAAACTGGGCTGACTTTATAACCAGTTTAATTTCACACATGTTACATTTCTGGAGATGTCTTGTTTTTCCCTTTATCCTGCATAACTGCAGAGAAAATTCATAGGCTCTCTGAAGGTGAGAATCTCACCCATTAGTAACAAAATCTCACTTTATATTAAGTTGGCCTTTCTCTGGAGATGTTCCAAAGGCTTTCTAAACATCCACTCACGCCACAAAGCAGGTAGGTGGTAATTCTTCTTTCTGGACAAGGGGAGAATTGACAATCTTAGCCACCCAAAACGGAAATGTTTTGAAGTGCCTGAGAGAAAGTAAAAGCAAGGCTTTAAAAATAAGAGATAGGATAGATGTGACCAAAAATAGGACTAAGAATGGTATACAAAATACCAAAAAAGGAGAATTCTCCTGTAATCGGCTCACTCTCAGCAACAGCTCCTTAGAGGCAGCTACTCGGTGGTCTGGTGGCTGGGCAGCTGTGCCACCAACACTGGCCCAGAAAAGTAGGCCTGGTAAATCTAATTTTGGCACAAAAAAGAGATTTTCCCCCTCACTCTGATCTTTGCCAGAGGCAGGGTCAACAGCCCTAACTCCATAAAGCAAAAGCTGAAACCAAAGGAAGGCCCACAGACTCAAAGCTACTACTGCCAGGATTTCAGTCAATGTCTTGTCGTGACACCAGGATGTCACCCATGTGCTGGGTTGCAATTTTCAAAGAACCCCCCATCCTCCACCTGCTGCTTTCCTCTTGCTGAGCAGGCCTGGTTTTCCCACCATGAGGGAAACCGAGGCCCCGCTGCTGCCTCGTGGTCACTGCAGCTCAGCGTGGCCTGTGTTTCTTTTTACGCTTTCCCCACGTTGCCATCTCTCCTGTTCAGCCTTTCTCCTTCCAGAAGAGAAACCTTAATTTCTTTAAATGCTACAGTGGACACAGTATGGATCCAGAGTTCTGAGAGCTGGATTTGAATCACAACTCTGTTGCTCACTCAGTACGGACCTGGTGAATCACTTATCAAGTATGTGCCCCCATCAGATGAAGGTAACTTGAGATGTCCTGCATAGTGGTCAGGAGGACTGAAAAAGTGTCCCCTCACGCCTCACCCGGGGCCTAGTGCACCACGGGTGCTCAGCAACGATGGCCACCGATGGCTCACTCACCGCGGCAAGGCAGGTAGCTACTGGGCCTTGGTGGGATTCCCGAAGTGCTCAAAGTGGCAATGCCATGGGGTGGTAGGCAAAGCAGCAGTCACAAGGTCCAGACCCGCCCTGACTTCAGTTGTGCAGAAAATCAAGAAAAGAAGGGGGGGTTCTGTTTAACTGTTTAGTTGCTCCTGCTGATAACCAGGTACAAGCTGGCTTACTGGGGATCCACTGTGTGGAGTACTAGAGGGGGCCTTTCTACACATGCAGGCACATGGGCCCATGTCCCAAGGGCAAGCTCTTTAAAAACCCCAGAGCCTCCTCAATTATATAATCTATGAAGCAAGGAGAATGCAGACTCCCTCCGGGGGTGATTGTAGAGATTAAGTAAATTCAGATGTGTACAACAGTGGGCTCCAGTCTATACACACAACCAGGTGTGGCACTATTACCTCCATTTCAGAGCTGAGAAAAGCTAGATCTGGGGAGGAGTTGAAGATAAGAGTAGCTGCCTGTGGGTGGCGGGCGGCGGGGAGGCCCCTGCCTGGGGCCCTGCCTGCTATTCCCTTTGCCACCCTCCCGGGATCCCTCCTGCTGCATCCTGTTTCAGGACTGACTCACGCATTCAGATGACTCACACGTCTTGCTTGTTCTTGGCTTCCCTCTTCATCTTGCTCAAGCACATCCTTTAGGAGTTTCAGAGAAATGATGCATGGGAGCTAAACTTTTTGAGCCTTGAATGTCTGAAAATCTCTCTAATTCTACTCTCAGGCTTGGCTGGTTAGAATTCCAGGTTGGAATTCTGTTCCTCAGGATTTCAGGGGCCTGGCTTCATGCCTTCAAGTTTCCAGGGTTATTGCTGAGATGTCCAGTACAGCCAATTCTCAGTCTGCCCTGTGCTTTCTGAAAGGGCAAAGACTGTTCGCGATTTCACATGGAGATGCCTGGGGCCTCTCCTCTCCCTGCTCTGGGCTCTGACCAGCCTTCACTTGGGAGACACGAGTGGCTGGTGTCAGGGACCGTCCTGAACTCACAACACCCTCCTGGCCTCTGCTCCCTCTGAAGCACCTGTCCACCGAATGATGGGCCTTGAGGATTAATCCTCATCCATTTTATCTATTTTCCACTCTTGTTTTGCTTTGTTTTTGACCTATTTTCTGAGGAATTTCTATTCCAATCTCGTCACTGGATTTTGCTTTGATATTGTCTTATTACATTAATTGCCTCTCCTATTTCTTTAACCCTAAACTGCATCCCTACTCCTTTCCTCCGATACAATGTCTACTCCGATCTCTCTGAAGAATTACATGTAGATTCCTTCAAGTTTTCTTCTGTTCTGTGCCTCTGAGTCCTTCCCTCTGCTGATTTTGGTCTCTTTCACCCTGGAGGCTGCTCATTCATGCTTAGGAGACAAGAGCCCAAAGCCGGGAAGGGGCTGACCCATGGAGGGCCTGGAAGAGTGGGCTGCACACTGACAAGGTCCCAAGAAGATCCCCACAGGTCTTCCCTGGGGTCATTCAGTTTTTCCAGTTCAAACAAAATATTCTAATCCGACTCAGTGGTGAGAACCTACTAAGTGTGTCTGCCAGAGTCCAGGGAGCAGGGTGACGGGGAAGGGGGGGGCGGTTAGGGCTCCCCAGTCACGGCACTCACTGCCAGCCTGTTCGGAGCAGGAAGAAATGGGTGACAAACTTTATAAAAGCCCCAAGAGACTGCAAATGAGCCTGAGTAAAAAACTTCAGCACAATAATAGCAACTGAAATCTTTTATGAGTGGAGACAGGGAGAGAGACCCAGAGCCTTAAGGATCTGGTTCTTTCCCTTCCCCGTTATTAACTTATACACAATGTTCCCTTCTTTCTGCCCCGCCAAGGCCAGACATACAAACCCGCCATCACCACCATTTGAAGAACGATGAGCTACTTTTTCACTTGTTATTTGCTTGCTGACAGGAGAAATGAGAATGGCGCTGCTGTTTGCGACCTTAACCTGCTCTGGTCACCCATGACCTTTAGAAGCTGGGAGAGAAAAACAGGAAAGGGACGCTGGGGCCATCCCAGTGTACATGGCCCTTGTGGAAGAAGCCAGGCACAGCAGGGTCATGAACACCCTCTCAGGCTGCCCACTTGTTCAGAATTCTGTTCCCACAATGAGGAAGGCACAGAGCTGCCAAGCTCAAGAAAGAAGCCCATTCACCCACGTTACCCAGCACCTACCGCAGGCAAGAAGTACCAGCTCCGTGTTCCCACTTGCTTAAAGAGTGACTTTTTTTAGGCTCTGCCTTTGGGAGCATAAAAGGCCTTTAAATATTCATGGCAATTTCTGTGCTTTGATTATAGGTTACCTTGGTGTGTAAGACAGGCCTGGAACATATTTATTAAATATTGTAAGTTTAACTGCCTACCATAATTACCAGAAACAGATGATTCTACATAGTTTAGAAACTTAAAAATTGAAGTCAGAGGCCCTTAAGAAGATGAATGCATTTATTTGCTTTGTCTCACAGCTGTGCACATTTAAAATGTTGACTTGAATTTAAAAAGCCATGTTACCGTAAAAAATCATAATTCTAAAATTTATTCCAAAGTGACCTAATGGTTATAGAAAATATAATTCCTTTAGGTACCGCATAAGCTTTGAAATTTATTCGCAGTTTATCCAGACACACCCTCTCTATCCTCTACTGAGCTACCTTTCTAGCTAAAGGAACTGCAAGCACTTCACACGCAACCCAACAGCTGCATGTGCGCAATGACACTCACCAGGTTTTTGAAAAGTGCTGTCAGCTCCTTGGTAAACACTGAGAACTTCAGGAATGCACTTCCTAAATCCGGGTCATCTCTGCACACACAGTTGCCACCAAACTTCTCCAGAGCCTGGGTGTACTGCTCTTCATTTTCCACGTGAGCTGCAACAGCAATGTGAGATGCACTGTTAATATAGCAACCTCTCCATCCCCCCATCCTTACCCACTCCTGGTTGTGAGTAAAACCGAACATGTTACCAGAATAAAAATCTGAAAAAAGTCCAGTTGCACCAGGAACAGAAATCATTGTGCTATCCTGAAAACGTCCCGTTGCATTGGCAATGGACCCCAAAGAACAAGCATGACAACCGGGATGGAAAGAGCCTCGCACAAGCCCCATGGCCTCCAGTGCATCAGATGAGGCTCCACGGGTACCTCCCCCAATGCCTTCCACATCCACTAGGACTCCTCTGCAGCCTACGTGATGCCAGGAGTCACCAGTCCAGCCAACAGACAGCCTTCTCCTAGAAACTCAGCAAGAGGAGCCTGCTCCTCCCTAGTGAGGTTCACAGCCCTAACCTGGAGCCACATGTCACAGCTCTCCTTTCCACAAAGAGCTGTGGACCTCGGAGCACAGGCTAGGGCCACGAAGGTCACTTGAGTGGCTCTGAGCTGTGCTCAGACACATCCTCTGCTCAGGTTCCCTGCCATCCCGGACTCCTGTACATCCCACAGATGTTTCCTTCCTCCAGGAAGCCTTCCATGACTCTGCCCTATGCCCCTGGTATCTGGCTTTGGCACTTTCCTGTCTTTGTTCTTAGCATGGACATTGAAATTGTCTGGTAATGTATTTCTCGATGTTAGAAGTGTTTAGAGGACAGGGACTAAGTTTTACTTGTCTTTGCACCTAAAATACAAGATACATGTTGTCTAAATAACAACAAAAAGTGAACCCTTGTCATCTCTCTGAGGGCATTTTACTATCACTATGCCTTAAAACAGCACCTTTAACGCATGAAAACCTGGATTCTGGGTCTCCAGCTTAGTGGTTCCCAACCCCTGATGGACATCAAATCATACATGGATCTCACCAGGCTGTGGAAGCCACCATCCTGCCTCAGATCTCCGATTCAGAAACCCGGGGTGGGGTGGGGGAACACTGGTAATTCTAGTAAATTAATGTGGTTAACTATAATCCCCTCTCTTCTGGGTCAGACTTTTTTTTTTTTTTTTTTTAAGATTTGATAATCTTTTTTTTTTTTTAATTTTTTAAAAAATTTTTATTTATGATAGTCACAGAGAGAGAGAGAGGGGCAAAGACACAGGCAGAGGGAGAAGCAGGCTCCATGCACCAGGAGGCCGACGCGGGACTCGATCCCGGGTCTCCAGGATCCAGCCCTGGGCCAAAGGCAGGCGCCAAACTGCTGCGCCACCCAGGGATCCCGACATTTTTAAATGAATCCAGCCAGTCTGTGATAAAACAACTCTAGTTTGCATCAGGCACCTGATTTCCACGTTTTCCTCATTTCAACTAGAAACGTAACACAACTACTTTGCAGGCACAACAGAGCACAGAGATGTGCTATGTCAACTTGCATGCGAACACCACCAAATTCCTACTTAGGTAAATAAAACCACTGTCAAAAACAAAACAAAACAAAAAAAAAAACCACTGTCACCCAATCCAGTTCCTGGGCCCGATAACCCAGGCAAACAAGGGGAACATGTGTTTGTGATGGGCACCCCGTGACCCTGAGCCAGATCCCTCCAATCTGTGAATGGTGTGGCAGCCTGTCTCACCAGGGAGGTGCTCTGGCCTAGACCTCCGGGGGTGGCCTGAGGGGATGCCCACATGGGTCTGACAAACACAAGAGAAAATTAATTTCACTGTCCGAGCCCTTTTCCTTGTTTTTTTTTCCTTTGACATTTCAGAAAAGGACCTGAGAGCTGTGGCTAAATTAAATGAATTTCCGAGACCCTGCTCTGCAAACAAGACAGATACACACACAGGCCCTGAAGGATGCGTGCCAGAATGGGAAGAGCTCTAGTCTATGCTTTCCAGGAAGTATGTGACTTTGGTGAGTAAATGACCAAATGTCTGAGCCACGTGGAAGTCAGAGACCCGCCGTGAGCTACTCACAAGGTTATGGTAAGAATTAAACAACAGCACAGATGGGAGTTAACAGCAGCATGGATGTCATTTCTATGAAGCATGGACATAGGCTTTTTCTACACCTCACACCAACTTTACAAGATACACACATTATTTCTCATCGTGGTGAAAAGAAATCAGGGCTCAAAGAGACCAGAAAACTTGTCCTGGGACACAGGCCAGCATGTGCATCTCACCCCAAGGCCCACTGTTCTGCTCTGTACTGGTGTTTGTCCCACTAACAAAAACAGCTCACCTCGCCAAAACCAGGTGCACAAGTTTTAGATTTCTAAAACTCCATTTCAGAGCTGGGTCAGGTATGCCTCCTAGTTCACGCCAGCTAGAATTCTAGCACACAGGGTTAACAGTGAAGGGCAGTCCCTCTCCAACCACATGCTCTTTTAGAACTATTTCAAAGCTGGTGGTTAAGATGTGGGTAATTCTGGTGTGGCTCTGGGAGTGACAGTCACAGCAGACATCTGGTGCTGAGGTCACACCACCGGGTGAGAGAAATAGGAATGCAGAGGCCTAAGTCGCCTTGGGAGTCACATGGTGCTTCCCCCTCCCCCCCAAAAAGTGCACGTACCATCACCTGAAGGGTAGCAGGAGGGAATTCCCTTTCAGTTAATGCCTGTCAGGTGGCCTGTAAGCCTTTATTCAAACTTAACTTGGTAACATCATGAGGTCTTAATATTATCATCCCTATTGTCTTCTGAATAAATTCAGTGGAATTCATAGTGGTTACAGGATTTGCTCAAGATCACACAGGTGGTAAGACATGGGGCAGGGGTCAAATCCACCCTCTGTTCACTCTGCAGGCTGCCTCCTAGCCGGTGGTCACCTTGGGAAAGAGGAACCTGTCTTGTCTTCAGTGGTAGTCAGCGAACCTGACCCAGAGGAGAAACAGCAAGACTCCACACTCCAGCATCAAGATGTAGGAACAAACTTCCCATCATCCCTCCTCCTGGGCTTTTCAACAGACTACCTGCTGCTATAGGTTATGGTTTTAAAAATTCTTTTCCATACAAATCATTGAAATAACGTGTTGATTCCTACACCCCAGTCATGATCGACAACGTTTTGGGCTCATCATCAACTCCATGACCTCTTATATTTATATTTAAAATGTCCTGGTCCACTGCAGTCTTTACTTTCTGATGCTCAGGCTGTTTCAACTTGGGTCAGTGGAAACCTCTTCATGCTGATCTAGTCAGGGTTTCTTCCTGCAAACAAATCTGTTAGCTTCTTGATAAAGACCACAGTGCTGTAACTCTCCGTATCTTCCTGAAACACCCAGCATGGTGTCCACTGTAAGAACAGTAAACCTTCCATAACTTATACATTCACTGATTGACCCACTGCTCCAGATTGCCCAAGGTTTGAGATTTTCCTACTAGAGAACAGAAAGTAATTGAGTGCCTTTATTTTTTTCTTTTGCCAGAAACAAACTTAAAATAGGAACCTGAAATAAATAGCTTGGGAATAAATCTTCTGGAAAGAACCCAAACTGGTCTATCAGCTTTTATTTACAAAATTGTTGAAAGCTGTTTTTCTAAAAAGAGCTCTCTTGCCTCCCCCGTTGTTCAAATATATCTTAAACTTGGGTTCTCATTAATGATTCAGATCCAAAAGTCTCTGATGTGGGAAGGATTTAGGAAAATGAGAATCCAAGTCCCTGAGACCACGGTAGGACAAGAAAGACCCTGTTTCTGTTCAGTTCTAACCCTGCAGACCTTCCACTTCCCACACCTCACCGCCCGAAGTCACACTTCCCACCAATCCAATCGGAGGAATGCAAAGAGAGATTCGCACTGACAAATCCATTAGGAAGCCAGAAAGCTGGCTAAATTCTGAATTTAGAAGAACTGGTTTTATCATGTACTCTTTAGTTTGCTTGATTCAGTTATTTATTTATTTATTTATTTTTTTAAACTTGCTATCAAGGAGAAGGCCCAGTGAGTATAGTTCAAGCAAACACAGTTGGACCCAGGAAGGACAAAGGACAGACCCTTTACTCCCACACAGGGAAGAAGCGAGCCATGGACGCAGCACCTGCCAAAAGTGGTCCCACAGCCAATTCATCTTCAAGCAAGCTTCACTTCCACCTCAGATATTTCATTCATCACTTCCAACTCTGCAAAGGGGAGGACCACATGCTGGGGTGGGACACAGACTAGTGTGCTCATGGTCACTGACATCTAGGGAAAGACACACTAACCCACGCCACTGATGGCCTACAATGTGCCAGGTGCTGAGGATTCAGAGATGCCAAGAAGGGGACATGTGAAATGGGGCTCCAAGATCAGGTTGGAATTTCCAGAGAAGGAACAGGAAGCAGCGTGGAGCCCCATGTGGTCAGAGGCTGTGAATGCTTTCATGGGTGAAAAGCCCCTGCCTACATGCAGCTCTCTAAACCATCACAGGGCAGCACGGGCCCCATGGGCCATCCTCCTCACAGCCATCCATACCCACCACTGGGTCTTTTCAGTTGCAATGGGAAATGATCCAGATTCCTCTCTTTACAGACAGGAAACCAAAGCTCAGAGAGGGTGCCGACATGCTCAAGTTCATATGGCAGGTTTGCAACAGAGCTGGAATGAGAACTCTGGTCTCCTGACACCCAGCCCTCCAACATTCTTCACACAGCCACTACTCTGCGCTCTGGGCTAACGTAATTATCCAGTCTCCCAGCCAAACATGTGCACTGGTGACCCACACACCACAGGCTACAACCGGAGAGATGGGAGTAGGTAGGTCACCTTGACTAGGACTGTCTAAGCACCTGCTCCTGGCTGGACCACCGGCCTCTCAGGGGTCGGCTGAGGCAAAGCTCTGCTGACACCACACATACCAACCACCCACACAGACAGCTCTGCCAAGAGTGCGTTTAAGAAGAGACGGATGTTCTCTACAGTAGAGGCTTTACAAAGATACCCCTGAGATAGCATGGTGATTACTATTTGACTGTGTGCCACAATTCTAATGTCAGGATAATCTGCACAAGTGAACATCAAGGAGACCATCTCCACTCACACTGGCGGCCCTATACATCACCTGGTTTTGCATCTAAACTGGAGAGCAGGGGCTCCTGGGAGAACAACGCTTCAAGTCAAAGCTAATCCCTGTTTCCAATAGGATCTGTGCCCTGTGATCTTCTGTCCCGTGGGAGAAAACCATTTTTAGAGCTTTATTTCCAGAATCATCCCAGATGAAAACCTTTCAGTTCACCATCTGCTAATCTGTATCAAACATCTAAAACATTTTTGCCATCCAATAATCCTACTTCTGGAAATGCATTCTAAGGATATAATCTAGGTGATCAGAGATGTGTGTGCAAAATAATTTGTGAAGAGTGAAAACTGAGTGTATCAAGTGCCAACAGTGTGGAAATGGGTGAATATCTATCTCTACAAAATGGAATATTCAGCAGACTTTTGAAATCATGGAGTAGGAATACGTTCAGGACAGAACTCAAGTTTCAGGGGGAAAAAAGGCAGGATACAAAACCACATATTTAGTCTCAACTTTATAAGAAGTTAAAATGTAGAGAAGAGGCTGAGGAAAATCCATCAAAATGCTAAGTGGTGGTAAAAATAGCAAGCACTCCAACAGCGTAGCTGGTGTATGCCAGGTACCAGCCCGCGTCTATGCAGCCCTGTATCCTCTCCCAGTGGGCATCCTTCTGGTGCAGGAGCAGCTAGCCCGGGGGGCACAGCTCTGACTGGCCAGGCCTTGACCACTATCCCGCAGGGCTGCAGGCCAGGAACACACCTGTCCCACAGGGAGTGGGACCCGCCTGCAGCCATGACTTTGTGCTACTGCTTTTCTGAATTTTCTAAAATAAGCTCATATCATCTTTATAATCAGAAAACAACATAAAGGATAAATAAAAATAAATTGAAGTGTCAGCTATTCTGGCTGGATAATTTTGGCTCTCTGTGCCTGCTGAGGATATTACAATCTGTCTTTCTCCACCGAAGCCTCTCCTGGGCAAGGTGACATGATAGAGACAGCCTTTGGAACCTGAGTACTTACCTGCATCATCTCTGAAAAGACACAGGCACCTACAAATCGAAATGGGTTTGATGAGAAACCTATTTTATAATCCCTGGGCTCACACTCAGGACAAGAGGAAGCATGGTCTCTCCCTTGGGAGTTTCTCCAACATACGGGGCTCTTTCCTATTTTCAAAAGTCAGTCCTTTAACCCTTTCCTGGGGCATCCCCTTTGACCTCATGGAAACCACCAGGTTTTTTTTTTTTTCTTTTTTGAAGATTTTATTAATTTATTCATGAGAGACACACATTGAGAGGCAGAGACACAGGCAGAGGGAGAAGCAGGCTCCCTGCGGGGAGCCCAATGTGGGACTCGATCCCGGGACCCTGGGATCACTCCCTGATCCAAAGGCAGATGCTCTACCACTGAGCCACCCTGGCGTCCAGGAAACCACCCATCCTTGTGGAGATGCTCATGGATGTATCCCATCTGGTGATATCTAGCACAGGAAGCTAGCAATGAAGTTATTAATTAAGGTCAAGGTGTGGGCTGGCTACTGAAACATGAACACTTTTGTCTGAGATCACCTCATTCTCTTTGATCCTGCCCTCTATTACTAACAACACAGTGACAGCTGGAAGTCTGTGTGATGAACTCCACACAGGCCCATTGCCTCCATATATGCCCCCCCACCCCCACCCCACCCCCTGGCTCACAAAAGTACGTTCGGGAGGAAAAGGAGGGAGTGAAGATCAGAGACTACTAGATGAGGTCTTTTTTTATGCTGTCCTTTTTGTCACTTTAGATTATAGGCTCAGAGTACAGAAAACCTATCAACATTCACTTGTGTGTACTCATTCTCTATTTCCCGAATACCCACTATCAGGCAAGAACATTATTCCTGGCTACCAAAGGGTAAAAATCTAACCACGTTGAGAGCCTTTTCCACAACAAGCACTAATGAACACAAGAATTCATGAAGCAGAGCCCCCGCCTCAAGCAGCAAAGCTTCTGTGTGAGAAAAAGTCATATGCCAGTCAATTCGGTGCAGAGATGACAGCTGCAAAGAAAATGACACTGGGGACTCAGGGGTGGGGAGGCAGGGGTAGACCAGGTGTGGCCAGAGCATGGGGAGCAGCCAGTGGGAGCCAGATGAAGGACTGCAATCCCAGGTGACAGAGGGCCCCTAAAAGGCCACAGAGTGACATGATAAGACTTCCATTTAAGGAAGCCAGATTTGGAGGGGACAAAGATGATAAAGCCTGGTAACTGCGAGTGCACAATTGAGCAAGAACAATAAATGTGCACGAACAGTGCTCCACGATACACGTTACTGGGAGGCAGAACTGAAGCTTGATAGGAGGAAGAGAGTACATTTTCTGGGGCTGGTGATGGAAAAGGCTTCTCGGAGGAGGTAAAGCTTATAGGACTTTCGTCCTTCAGAATCTGGTCCAGGAGATTCAAGCTGAGCAGCCAGCAGCTTGACTCAGCCCAGATTCTCCTTAACCAAAGAGCTACTTCCCATCCTAGGGCTGCTCTATGGCCGAATCGGAGAAGGAGGCAGAGGCTCCAGCTGAAGGGCTGGCAAGGCTCTCCTTTAGCCTGGAATCCCCAGGTTAAAAGCATGGAAAGTGGGGCAGTAAATCAACATGTGCTAACTGCGGACTATTGGCTCGTAGAAACTTAATGTCCAACTACACAGATGCCCTCTGTTGGCGCAGGAGCTTGCCCGACCGCACCAGAGACTGCATTGTCACTGCCACTTGCCTTCAGTCTTTCTCCCCTTTATTTTTGCCTCCTCCTCCCTAAGGATAAAATTTCCATTACTTACAGATGCTCACCAGACTTCCCCCTGCCCCACTTCTTTGAGAGCACAGCGGACCAAGAGAAAAGACCATGGGAGTCTTCATGCCCCGGGACAAGCAGCCTCAAAAAATCACTGGTCTCCAAGCCTCATGTAACAGCTGCTAGTCAGGCAGGAAAGATTTTAGAGACATACACATATACCACCATATGCATACACACATGTACACGCACACACAACCTTTCACCTCTACAACTCTGGGAAATTTTATAGATGAGGAAGGAGGTTTGGATACTCTTTGAATAATGTAGTCAATGTTTTACAGTAAATAAGGCAGAGTCAACTCTGATGGTATCACATCTGTAAAACATGGGGGGTTTAGCTAGATCACTGGTTCTTTAATTTTTTTTCTTTATCACAGCACCAATAAAAATCAGAAGAATGTTTCAGATTACCTCTCCAGGAAAAAGTACCTTTACATAATTTCCTATACAATTTTTGGGATGCACAGACCCCTTAAGCCTGTCTGCAGACTCTACATACCAGGTGAAAAAACCCTAGCCTAGATGAGCTTAAAAGTTCCCCACCCAATAAATATGACGACCCTAAGTACAATTCATGTTAATACCTGGGACTCTATGTCACAAATTTGAGTGTTCCTTCCAATTAGCTACCCTTTCACAATTAATATGTTGATCACTGCTGACAGGATTCCACAAGTTACTCATCTAAATTCCAATTATTATTCTTAACCAGCAGGAAGGAGACCACAAGCATCTCAGAGGCTTGTAAGTGGAAGACATCTCAAGGTCTCAGAGTCCATGACCCCACCACACCCTACAACTTCTGTAGAGAAGGGGGCACCACACCTCTACTGAAACCCTTCCAAAGGCCAGCTCACTTCTCTCTCATGTTTGAGTCAAAGCCTGCTCCCATCAAACTACCCTCCAGAGAGGAACAGATGGTATGCCTCACTTCCTCATCCTAGAGAATGCCTTTAGATATGCCCTCCCTAGCTAAGAAGTCCTGGGTCTTTCCAATGTCCTCCTACAATGAGGTTTTTAGCTCTAAGATTTTGAGGTTCCTCTTAAAATGTTGCTCTTATGGAGCATCTGGATGGCTCAATGGTTGAGCGTCTGCCTTCAGCTCAGGTCATGATCCCAGGGTCCTGGGATAGAGTCCCGCATCAGGCTCCCTGCAGGGAGCCTGCTTCTCTACATCTCTGCCTCTCTCTGTGTGTCTCACATGAATAAATAAAAAAAATTTTTTTTAAATGTTGCTTATAACTCAATAGTGGGGTAACCACCTTTTTTTTTTTTTTTTTTTTTTTTTTCTTAAAAAAACATACTTCCCCTAAGTCACCTGATTCACCTTTGAGCTTCTCACATACTGGTTCATACTGAAGTTGTGATCAATCAAAACCACCTGGACTTTTTCCAAAAAGGATCACCATGGCTCAGCTAGGTGATATCCAGGACAGCCCCACAGCCTTACTGCTTGGTCCTTCTTTGCTGTGTGGACCCTCATTCACACCCGGTGCCTTGTGCACTAGGAATTGTGCTGCCATGGACAAAAGCAGAGATAGAAAGGCAAGTCTGGCTGTGAATCTCTAGTTCCTAGCTCGACAACCCTGGGCAATGACCTCTCTGTGCCTCACTGACCTCATCTGTGAATGGAGGTGCTGATAGTACCTAACCCACAGAGTTATTGTGAGGATTATACTTATGTAAACTAGTTATCTAGCACAGTGCTTGCCGTACAAGAAGTACTTCATAGGTGTCAGATTTTTATTACTGTTATTATGCCTCCAGTCTCACATTATGAACATCAATACAGAAGCACTTTCTTTTATCATTTATCATGATCTACTTCTTTTGATCACAGACACAGCAATATATATTTTGTATCTTGAGTTTTTAGTCTGAAAATGTCATCATAAGCATTTTTTTTTCATGTTGCTACATAACCATAATTCCATCAAGTAGTATATCCTAATTTAGTTATAGGAGGCTTTCAAGTTTTCTCTGTGAGGAAGCACTGGGACAATGCAATGAGCATCTTTGTGCATCTTCCCACATAAAGAATTTTATTTCTCTTGACATGAACCATCAAACCACTTTTTAAAAATTCCATGTCCTGGTTTTCAATGTACCAGCAAAGTAGTAGAATACCAGTTGCATCCTATTCATGCCAATCACAGGGGATTATTTGATTTAGTTCTTTTTCTCATGTAACAGATAGAAAATCAGGCCAGATATAGTACCTTCTTCATGCACAATGGAATGTCACTTCCTAAGCTACTGCACAGATTTCTTTCAAACTGTTCTATCCTAATTATGTATCTATAATATAAAAAATTCTCTGTATTCTCTGTATTAATTTAATAGCTATATCTAATTAGCATTGCAAATAAAGGGAGAAAAACACACAAAATTACTAAATTCTCATTTTCTTCCATAAGGGGAAGATGGTAAGGGCTTACAGGAAAATTAGCATTTCTTTCTTTATACTTCTCATTTCAACGATGTGACAATTACTCTAGGACATTCAGCTCCAGAGAAAAGAAGATATCCCTCTCTCAGTGAGAAGAGCTGCACCAAATCTTTAAGATACAGTAATTCTAGAGAAGTGAAAATGAAAGTCTTCCGTTACTTCCTTTTTGATAAAGATGAGTTTTTCCACCCACTGATATGTCAAACAGCTAAAAAATGTCAGCTTCGACTTCTGGGAGGGCGGGGGCGCAGGGAGAGAGAGAGTATCTTTGGGCTGAGACAGAGCTTGGGATATTTTAGACTAATAAAAGTTTCAAAACAAATATAAACTGTATGTTTTTAAGACATCAGATAGCAGCTTATTATAAGCGAAAAAAATTATTGTAGACACCGTCTCTCCACAAACCATTATAATGACGGCTTCTGCAAACCTGCATTAAGATGTTCTAGAAAACACACCTAGATGGACTGTCATCTTCTTTGAAAAATGAGAGCAAATGTAATATACTTGCTATTGTGTAAGAAAACTATTGTTTTGTATCTGTGGGGACACACATGATACCCTTTTGGCTTCAGCCAATGTTTCAAGTTACACGTGTGTGTGTACACATGTGCTGTGTGGAATAGTATTCTCACAGGCCAGGAGCAGCTGCAGTGTCACTTGGGAATTTCCTGAACCTACTGAACCAGAAACTCTATAAAGATGGAGGTGCTCAGCACCCTGTGTTTTAATAAGACCTCCAGGGGATTCTGGGCACTCTGACATTTTAGAACCACTACCCTCATGCAGAGGTTGGCAAACTTTTTCCTAAAAAGCCAGAGAATAGGGATCCCTGGATGGCGCAGTGGTTTGGCGCCTGCCTTTGGCCCAGGGCGCGATCCTGGAGACCCGGGATCGAATCCACATTGGGCTCCCAGTGCATGGAGCCTGCTTCTCCCTCTGCCTGTGTCTCTGCCTCTCTCTCTCTGTGACTATCATAAATAAATAAATAAATAAATAAATAAATAAATAAATAAATAAATACCTTAAAAAAATTTAAAAATAAAAAAAAAGCCAGAGAATAATCTAATTTTTTAAGATGTTATTTACTTATTTAAATTTTATTTATTCATTCAGGAGAAACCCAGAGAGAGGCAGACACACAGGCAGAGGGAGAAGCAGGCTCGCTGTGGGGAGCCTGATGTGGGACTCGATCCCAGGACCCCGGGATCATGCCCTGAGCCGAAGGCAGGCACTCAACCGCTGAGCCACCCAGGGGTCCCAGAGGGTAAATATTAAAGGCTCTGCAGGCCAAGAGGCAGTATTGAGGTTACTGTGTAGGTACCTGGTAATATGGTAAAAAACCAGCCGTAGCTCACAGGCTGTAAAAACACAGCTGGTAGCTCTAAGGCACCGCAAATCCCCCTTCTACATAAATCTATATAAATCCTCACATAGCAGCAGAGAGGAGTCAGCCACAAGTGCACCAATTACACCTAAAGTTTTATGTTTCTCTCTTCGACACGAAGAGGACAGTCTAAGAACTTGCAGCAGAAACACAGGAATGACAATTCTGGGGCACCGACTATGGATCTGCTAGCCTCTGCACTAGCCACTGCATGGAACGCACAGCAAGCATACATGCCGCTGCCATGCTCACCTGAGCCCTGAACCCCATCTGCCACTTCTGTCCTGTACTATCTCAGTTAATCTTCACTAACAACAGTTTAAAATATTAATATTCCCATCTCACGTGTGAAGAAACTGAGGCTCAGAAAGATTATTTTCCCGTGACAGGCTTTTTGAGTGGCACACCAACTTCTATTCCAGGCTTCTTGCATTCTACTACCTAAGTGCTCTTTACCCTGAACTACACTGCCTCCAAGAATTAGTCCCTGACCTCAAGGGCTTGCCATCTAGTTAAGGAGCAAAGATCAACAGACATACACCTGCTAGAGAATAATAAAGAGCAATATTTAAAGAGTAAGTAGGACCTGTGTATTAGGTACTCACTTTTTCATTCCTGGCTGAGTAAAAGAGTCAAAATGGATTCAACTGCAAAACTCAGAACTTAGAGGTAAGGTGTGGAAGGCAGAATAATGTCCCCTCCCACCCCAAAGATATGCACATCCTGATGTGTGGGCCCTGTAAAGATGTTCTGCTACCTGACAAATGGGAAATGAGGTTGCATATGAAATTCAAGTTATTCATCAGCTGAATCTGAGATGGGGAGATTATCCTGGATCACCGGGGTCAGCCCAGTGTGATCGCAGGGTTCTTACCTGTGCAAGAGGGAGGAAGGAGAGTCAGTATCCCCTATGGACAAAACTGTGTTGTGCTCCTCCTCCCCCATCACCATCCTCCAGTGTGGTGAAGGGAGGTCTTCTAGAAGATACTTAGGTTTGGATGACATCATAAGGGTGAGGCTCTTCAGCATGGACTAAATGCTCTTACAAGAAAAGACGGCCAAGAGCCCACTCTCTCCACCATGTGAGGACACGATGAGAAGGCAGCTGTCTGCAAGCTAGGGAGAGAGCCTTCATCACAACCAGCCATGCTGACACTCTGACCTTGGGCTTCCAGCCTCCAGAACTATGAGACACAAATGTCTGCATTAAGCCACTTGGTCTGGGTATTTTGTTACAGCAGCCTGTGCAGAACAAGACAGAGTCACAGTAACAGAGTGTGAGAAAGACTCTACTGGCCATTACTGGCTTCAAAGATGGAAGGGCATAAACCAAGGAACACAGTTGGCCTCTAACAGCTGGAAAAGGCAAGGAAGTGCTCTCCCCTGGACTTCTGGGAAGGAGATCTGCCAACACCATCATTTTAGCCCACGAGACCCATCTTGGACTTGGGGTCTCCAGAGCCATGAGATAAATCTGTCTGCTTCTTTTTCATTGTAACAGTTTTTATTGGAAATTGTATATAAGATTACTTTATTCCTGTATCTTCTCAATGGTGTCTTCCTTATATTTGCTCTTTCCCTTTCCTACTTGACGAGATTCGGCTTTACATCCCAGGATCTTTTTGGGGTCTTTGTCCAGTTTTGGGCTAGGGATCACCACCTTATTAGGGTGAACGCCCACATGGACAGTTGCTCCATTTGACCTCACACCATATGTACCCGCTCAGTGCACATGACATATGTCTTCCTGTAAACCTGGACTACTCTGCCAATCTGCTGACCTTTGGAGCGTCCTCACACAACCTCTACTTTATCATTCTTTCGGATGGGCATGGCTCGAACACTATACTTCTGGCTCAGCATTTTGGAAAGAGGGGAAGACATAACCTTCCTGCAAATGTGGGAAAATGCACTGAAATACCCTTTATGGTTTCTGCTCCCATCAGATGTCACAATGGGGTTAAATTTCATTTTGGCCACTGGGGCTTCAGTGATGGCCACAAAGGAAAGAAATAAATTTGTCATTTTAAGGCACTCAGTTTGTGGTAAATTGTCAGAGTAGCCATAGAAAATATAAGAGAGTAAAGAAGGTTAATGCCATGTCAAGTGTCGGGTTGATGGATGTGGGTGAGGAAGGGGCAGGTCTTTAACAGGGGCCTGACACAGGAGAGCATGTGGGGACAGACCAGGAGTGGGGCTGGATGGCAGACAGTGTACAAGGACAGATACTGTCGTGACATGCTCATGAAGCAGGGGGAGGTCAGTCAGCCTGGAGCAGAGAGACACTGGAGACAGCGAGAGATCAGTCAAAGATCAGATGGGGCCAATCCATGACAAATCAGGAAAGTGGGCAGAAAAATCCCAATCTCAGAGAAACAAAGGAACACAAGACAGGAAAGGTATGTGGCAATATAAGGCATAAATGCTAAATCCTTTCTGTTCTTTTAATCATATGTGAAATGAGTGCTTTTCCTATGCAAGCAGTTGCCTTAGGACATTAAACACTCTCACGATCAAACCACATGGGCGTCCTCTTGGAACTAACCTCCTCAGAGACAGAATGAGTGTACACCCACAATGCTCCGGACCAACTGTGGTCACCCGCAGCTAATCCCTTCCTGAATATGCCCCACTGATTTCTGATGTCTAGTTCTGAAAAAATTTCATCTATCCTCACACTCCTCTACCAACAATATTCAAAAGAATGTGCTTACTAAAAGCAGTTCTAGAGAAGAGTTACAAAAATATTGTGAATTGCGTCAGCGACATCACAGGAAAAGGTATGGGGTTTCCTCTAGAAGTCACCAGAGAAGGTGACTTCTTTGAAGCAGGCACCATTGCTCTGAAATAAAGGCTTCAGGATCAGTATTCCAACTTTAAAATAATTCAGACTCAGGGCCTCATGATAACTCAAACTTGGCAACATCTATCAGATGGGTAAAAAAATGACAGAAAAGGAGACCCCCACCCCCAAAGGCAGGCTAACAGTCAGCCTGCTGTGCGGCGCCTCAGGAAGTCACAGGCTGGGTGCTCCAAGTGCGATGTTAAAAATTCCAGAACCAGCCTTTCAACTTCCTTAAGCCTCCGTTTCCTCCAATAAAGTGGCAAAATGCCCTTGCAGGCAGACAGAAGAGCAAATGCAGAGGGAGAAAGCACAGAATGACATGTACTGGGGGAACTGCAAATTATTTCCAAGAAGGGCACAGACTTGGAAGAGCCCCCTGGACAGGGAGCCTGGGGCTGAGGGGGTACAAGGGGCTCAGCTGCCTCTGGAGTTCTGCCATGTTTCCTGAGCCAACCAAGGCTTATGTTGAATTGATGAAGGGAGGTGATGGCACTCTTGTAAGCAAATCAATCTGGAAAAGGCTAAGACAGAGCTCCTTTCATAATCCCCAGGGGCAGGTTGAAGTCTCCAACCAGTCCTGCAGGAATAGACACCGGGTCACCTGTGCTTGACCCCAATTTCCCTACAATTCTCGAGCCCACGCAGGCCCTCCCCATCTCTCCCAGGCTCTGGAACTCACCTTTGAACACCAAAGTGACTAATGAGAAAACACTGTGAAGTTTTGAGAAGAGTGACATCACTAGGCTGTATTTTAGGAAACGACTCTGGGGCAGGTAAAGGAAGAAGGTTTGTGGCACACGCTCAACAATATAGGTCAGAAAGGCAGATTAGACCAAAATGTTACTAAATTTGTACAGGCTAGCTTCCTGACACCAGTGTGTTTACACCTCCTCCCTCTATGCTTGCTTGTTTAAAGCCACGTGGCAGGGTACTGGGTTAGCCTACAAGGACACACATGTCCTTCTCAGGACTGGCAGTGGTCACATGGCCAATGCCTGCATGAGAAGCACCATCCTTCCTTTTCATTTCTGATCAGAACAGCCTTCTTGACATACAACTTCAAAGTCACTCTTGAACCTCATCAGAATATAAAATATTCCCCTTTTAAACTAGTTTTAAATTCTAAACTCAAAAAGCCAAGTGAACACGGTTAAAAAAAGAAAAAAAAAAAACCTTTTAGATACTTTTTGAAATCTGTTGCTTGTCAAAAGAATTAAGCATCCATCTTTGAGTGATTTCTGGAAATCTCGAAGGTAGTCAGTCAGTCAGACACACTGAAGACACGTTGTGGCCTTGAAACAGAGCGGGCCCCTGAACACGGCCCCCAGGGCCAGCAGGAAGCCAAGATCCACAGAGCATCCTGGGAACATGGTAAGCCCTCTGATCTCAGATGGCTCATTTGTAAAATGAGGACAGTTGGCTGTAAAGATTAGCAGAATGTACAGAAAGCACAAGGTTTGTGTAAGTGTTCAGAAACATACAAACAATCATTACACCTCCCTGCACCACCCGACCCTGACTTTATCCCGAAAAGAGCTGGAGGCAGGTGACCACTTTTTTGGATATTCAAACAGTTGCTTCAGCAAAGTTCAGTGCTGAGTTAAGTGAAGAGTTTTATACTCTTTGAACTTTCCTTCTAAATAAATAATAATTTCTTACATATGCTTACATCTAGTTATGTGTTACTCAATGAAAACTAATTGTACTTCCTTCTTTCATAAAATCAGTAATTGTAAGGTAGCCAATCAATGTTTATGCACTTGCAAGCTAAGCATGGTGGTAGTTTCTGGGTTTGTTTTGTTTTTTAAAAACTGCAGAGGACTTTGGGGGTGCTTGGGTGGCTCGGTTGGTTGGGCATCCAACTTTTGGTTTCAGCTCAGGTCATGATCTTGGGATCATGGGATTGATTCCTGCACTGGGCTTGGTGCTCAGCAGGAAACCTGCTAGAGAATCTCTTTCTCCCTCTCCCTCACCCCCTGCTCTCTCTCAAATAAATAAATACCATCTTTAAAACAAAACAAAACAAAAAACTGTAGAGGACTTTGAAGAGCATCTAGTTGAAGGCTTTAACCTTGGCACTACTGTCATTTTGGCTCAGCTAATTCTTTGTTGGAACTCTCCTGTGCATTGTAGGAGCTCTAGCAGTATCCCTGGCCTCTACCACCAAGGTGCCAATAGTATGTGCACACGCCCACACATGTGTGCACACATACCTCTCAAGTGTTAGTAACCAAACTGGGGGTACAAAATCATCCTGGTTGAGAATCACTGATCTGCATTCTAACCTGACTGGATTATTTCAGATACAAGGAACCCAGGGCTAATACATGCTAAGCGATTTGCTCCAGAGTACAACAGCACCACAAACTCCAGATCCAAAAAGTTTTCAAATTTGGTTCAGACAAGCTTGGTCACGAACAACTTGAGTCTTTCCCACCTCTTTCCTTTCCTGAACTTCTTTCACATTCATTTGGAACTTAACCATAAACAACTTAATACCTGTATAATCAATTTGACATCAATACATTACAACATACAAAATATGGAAACTGAAGAGAAAAAAAAACTATAAAGTCAAAAATGCTAAAACAATCATTTCCTACATATGTGTTTTTCCCCCTTCTGAGAAATTTTTAATTTTCTCTTTATCCCTGAGGTCAAGATAGTAGGATATGTTCTGAATCATGTACACATATCCACCCACACATAAATACACACACGCCACACACACTTTGCATATGTACATGTACATGTGTGTACAATGTTTTCCTTAGAATGCAGTATACTCTCTCAATCTGAGATAGTATTTTATTTCTTTTAGAGAGAGAGAGCAAGTGAGAGCACACACACATACAAGAGGTGGGGGAGGGGCAGAGAGAGAGAGAGAGAGAGAATCTCAAGCAGGCTCCATACTCAGCGCAGAGCCCAACATGGGGCTCAACCTACAACCTTGAGATCATGACATGAGCCAAAATGAAGAGTTAGATGCTCAACAGACTGAGCCACCCAGGTGCTCCTCAACCTGAGATCTTAAACTTTTCTTTCTTCTTTTTTTTTAAAAAATATTTTATTTATTTATTCATATGAGAGAGAGAGAGAGGCAGAGACATAGGTAGAGGGAAAAGCAGGCTCCCCGCGGGGAGCCCGATGCAGGACCCGATCCCAGGACCTGGGGACCATACCCTGAGCTGAAGGCGGACGCTCAACCACTGAGCCACCCAGGTGCCCCTTAAACCTTTCTTTAGTTCTGAGAATATGGCAGCTATTATCTTTTAAAAACTTTCTCCTTTTCCATTTTCTTTTCCCTCTTCTACAAGTCTTTTTGGATGGATGCTAATACTCACCCCTCTGAATCTATTTTCTGTGGCTCTGGATTTTTATTTTACGCTGTCCATTCCTTTAACTCATGTTCCAGCAACACGGGGCCTCACTAATCCCCTCTTCCTATGTGTGCAGCCTGCCATTCAGCAAGTTTTAATTTCAACAATTATGTATTTTTCTACTTCCCCACCTTTTACTGGTTCTTTTTCACTAGTATCTTTTCCAGTTCTAGTAATTAAATATCTCCCTTGCTTTTTTTAAGGATGTTAATCACATGCTATTATTTTAAAGACCTGTTCTGATTGCCCTATTAATTTCGTTTCTTCAAGTGTAAGCTCTTCACTGTCTTGATTGGGGGGGGGGGCATCAAATGTTAGGCTCTTCTTAACAGCATTTTTGAGTGCAAAGAAGTGTCTCATTTTGATGCAGTCTGATTTGTCAATTTTTTTCTTTTATGCTATTGCCTCTGTGTCCTTTCTAAGGAGCCTTGGCTGCCCCCATGTTGTAAAGATGTTCTTCTATGTGTTCTTCAAGAAGCTTTAGAGTTTTAGTTTTTACTCTTGAATCTATGACCCATTTCAAAGTACTGTTTGTGTGGGGTGAGAGAGAGGGCTGTTCTGATGGAAAGATCCAGTTCTTCCGGTACCATGTGCTAGAAACACCCTCGTCTCCCCACAGGACTGCCTTGGCAACTGTGCAGTCAGACACATCTAAGTGAGGGTCTATATCTAGACTCTGTCTTTTGTTCCACTGATCTCCTGTTGGCCCCCGCTGGCAGCACAGTCTAGACCACTCCTGTCTCACAAGACTTGAAGGCAGATGGTTTAAGTTCTCCAACCTGTTTCTGTCCTAAGATTGCTTGGGATATTCCAGGTCCTGTGTGTTTCCATATACATTTTGGAATCAGCCTGTCAATTTCTCCTGGAGGACTTTTGATTAGGATTGTGGTGCATCTTAAGATCAATTTGGGGAGAGCAAACATTGTGATTATATCAAGTCTTCCAACCCACATATATCATATATGCCTCGTTTATCTTTAATTCTGACAGTGGCATTTGGTAGTTTTCAATATAGAGTTTTTGCACATCTTTTGTTAATCTGTTACTAAATATATTTGCCATTCCTGATGTAATACCAAATTTGTAGCTGAGATTTCCTACTGGCCTCGTCACAATCTTGGTTTGCAGAGCCCTCCCTGGGGGAGGCAAATGCAGTTATTGGAGCTGGTGCTCACAACAGCAGAACTGGGGTGGGGGCAGGGTTGGGCACAACAGGCATTCCAGACCGTTCCGCACCCCTCCCTCCTTTTGACCACTTATGGCATTCTCTGTCCTTCTACTCCAGTTGCTACTGTCATGAAAGGAAACACCTAAGGGTGATCCAGTGGCCTAACTGCTTCTGTAGGCACAGAGCCCTCCTCTTGGGGCCCCTCCTCCTCCTAGCCAGCAGCTGAGGGCAAAGGGAGTGTTTCTGTCGCACTCGACAGGTGGTGTGCTCTCCCAGGAGCCAGACTTACTCTCTGCAGTCCATCAGCTGGTTCCAAGGTCTCTGGGAGCTCTTACAACCTTTAGACCTCCAAGGCTGCTACTAGCTTATTTCTGAGAAAAACTACATAGTCATTTCATGACTTTAAAAAATTATTTTCTATCACCTGTAAGGTTTTGAGCAGGGGGCAGACCTGTCACATATGCACAGCCTGAAATCTTTAAGTCAGAGGAAAGTTTATTAGTCTAGATCAGATATTACTTTGAATAGTTGACTGTGCTTTTATGTTGTCATTCCAAATAAGAAAGGCAAGCATTGGATGAGAGAAACGGAAGGGCCATTCTAACATGATTAACACACAAACCAAACAACAGAGGCAGGAATGAGGCTGGTGTCCTTGCCGACCAGTTAGACAAAGCTGGTTCATGCAGGGCTGTGGTGGGAAACTCAGCTACACTTCAGAGAACAGGAAGCAGTGCATGGGATAGTAGGAGGGTGGGGAAGGGGGGTGGCAGATGAACTGCCATTCCAGAATTAGACAATGAACAAAACAAAACACACTTCTAAAAACCAAACATTCAACTCAACTTTATAATTTGCAAGCCTAGAAAAAAAGGTTTAACTGGTTATTCATTAATGGTGATCTCTATTATGGCATCAGTATTGCTAATGCAAGGATGTGCACAAAGAAATCTCTAGGAAAGAATGCATACTCACCCAGCCCAGAGATATTTATTGCTTTTACGGATTTCTTCATTTTGTAAAGAACCATCCGGTCCACGTCCAAAGCCTAAAACATAGAGAAGTGGTATTAATTACAAGGTGTTTACAAGGTGTTTGAGCTTAGATCATGACTACCAGGTGATGGCCTGTGACAGCCACTCTGGAGGCCCCTGTGGAGCTGTTTCTTTGGGACAAATACTCAGTATGGCATGAAGATGGAGTCATCCCCAAACCATGGGTGCTGCATCCACTTGAAGCATGTGAGCCACCTCTGCCCACACTACCCATTGGACGTCCACCTTCTACAGTGAAAAGGGTTTTAACTTAGACCGACTCTACTTCCACCAGGTCTCAGTCCTCCCTGCAAACAAGGAAGGCTCAGACATGTGCCCACCTGCCAGGTGCCCCTTCCCAAGAGAGGCAAAGAACAGGGAGCAGGGAGAGGAACGACAAGGGTGTGGTGAGGCAGATCTACCATGAGTGTGTCCCCACCCTGGCAAGACCTCCCTGCCCAGAAGCAGCAGGGTCCGGTGGAAGGCAAACTCACTGGATTTGCAAACACCCAGACATGAATTTGTTCAGGTTAGAAGGCATGTTCTTCTTAAATCCTCTCCTAGCCTAGGTTTCTTTTCCAGAACCAGGGTGTGACAATACCTACTCTGCAAGGCTGAATGATTAATTAGACTCACTTAAGTATTTAATATTCCTTTATTATACTTCACTTAGTGTTACACTTTAACAGACCAATCATTACACAGCAGCAGCATATGGCACTTATAATGCCTAGCACATAGTAAGTGCTCAAGTAATATTTGCTCAACAACTAATCAAATTAGGAGTTTTAAGTATAGCTCAGCTTTCACAAAAGTTATAAGGTAAAATTTCCCTTTAAGCCAATTAAACACTACAGAAGAGCAATGTGTCACTTTCAGTTGTGACAGGAAGAACAGGGCATTTGTAAACTGGGACAGTGAGAACACCCATGACAGGGTCACTGCAAAGAACTGAAGAACCATAGGGGAAACAGCCAGCCCAATATCTGGTATACAGTGACACTCAATAGTATCATTATTACTTATCAGGAGTTGTAATCATAAAAAATTGCAAACGACTGTCATCACAGATAGAACACACCACCTCAGAGCAACAGCAGAGTCCTTCATGTCCAGCCTTCCTGAATCACTTTTTTTTTTTTTTTGAGAGATAAGAGCAGACGAATGGGAGCAGGGGGAAGGGTCAAAGGGAGAGGGAGAGAGAAAACCTTAATCAGGCTCTATGCCCAGAGTGGAGCTTAACCCAGGTGACCCCTGAATCACCTCTTGAATCCAATTTCAATATAAGTCCCATTCTAAAGCAACAATGACTATTTTTAAAAAGATTTTTAATCTATTTATTATTAGAGAGAGAGAGAGAGAGATTGAGCAGGGGGAGGGGCAGAGAAGAGGGAGAGACAAATCTCAAGCAGGACCCCCTGAGCACAGAGCCCAGTGCAGGGCTTGATCTCATAACCCTGAGATCATGACCTGCACCGATATCAAGAATTGTGGATGCTCAACTGACTGAGCCACCCAGGTGCCTGGAGAAGTGATATTTTAAGGTTTCATTTATTTATTTTAGGGAGAGAGCAAGCATAAGCAGGGGGAGAGGTAGAGGGAAAGGGAAAGAGAAAATCTCAAGAGCAGACTCTGGGCAGAGCATGGAGCTCAACATGGGGCTCTACTCCTTCCCCAAGATCATGACCTGAGCTGAAACCAAGAGTCAGATGTTTAACTGAGCCACCAGGCAACCCAGGACAAGTTATATTTTAAAAAGCATTATTGGGGTACCTGGTAGACTCAGATGCAGAGCATATAACTCTGAATCTCAGAGTCCTGAGTTCAAGCCCTAATGCTGGGCATGGAGCTTACTTAAAAAAAAAAGGCATTATTTTCTGACATATTGTAGGAAGGGGTAGGTAAGAACTGGCACAAGAGAGTCAAAATTTCTTGTAGAAAACTAGCTTTTCTTTTCCTAGGTCATCTCTGGTCTGTTCTTGACCTTCCCTTGGGATAGGAAAAGGGATGTGGAAACAGAACATAACCCAGGAAACTCACTGTTGAACTCCTTCTCTGGAAGTCTCACCAACTTTTACTTCTCAGTCTGCCACCCAGCAAACAGTACCCTGCAGGGCATATGATGACTTGCAGGGTTCTGCCAGTGACAAGAAGAAGACAGGATTTGTTCAGGGCTATGTCAGAAACACCAGCTCCTGAGGCTTTATCGACAGTGTGTCGGAGAGTACAACTCTCACAAAGACACAAGTTCAATGACTTATCAAAGCTCTGAAAGGTCCCAATCCCCAGGTGAAGGGCCATTACCGAAAAACATACATGATCTAATCAGCATCTACTCCAGTGCTTGGAGAGTTTGGTCCGGAATTGCTAGAACAATCTCTGACCTGCCTTCAAGTAATTACACCCGCTCCTCCTTCTAAAGCTTCCCACAGACAGCAGAAGATGCCAACACTGGCCCAGCCTACCTGGAAACACAAGTCAGCCAAGATTCTCACGAAGCCCTTTCCAAGGGCTACGAGGTATGAAGAGAGAAAACATCACCCACAGGAGAGAGATGCAGGACACAAGTTCAAGGGGCCCCGCCCCGCCTAGGAAGCCGGTGCTGTTTCTGCACATCCTCAGAATGGGGCATCAACTCTGTGCAGCTCGAAAACCTCTTTGTGACCTGGCCCCCACTGCTCTTCCAGCCCCATCTCTTGACCCCTTCCCCAACCGTGCCCTACGATTCCCTCACAAGAACTCCTGCAGCTCCCCTCAACCTTCTTCCTCCTCTTTACTTCTGAGCACTGTGCACTCTCTTCTCTCCTTCAAAAGCTCTCTTGCCTCCTCTTGACACGTTAGTTCAACTCTGGCTCCAACTCCAACTCTGCAAGTTGATTTAGAGACATGTCCTCCTCCTGAAAGCCTTCTCAGATGGGCTAGGTACTCACCTAGGCTTTTCCTGTAGCACCCCATACTTACTTGGTAGTTGGTCTGGTAAAATTTCCTGTAGCACCCCATACTTACTTGGTAGTTGGTCTGGTAAAATTTACTGAGCACCTACTTACTTAGTACTTAGCGAGCTATTAGAGACACAAATGGGTGAGCAAAACAGGGCCAATGCCCATGCCTGTATGGAATTCATAATCTAGCAAGATAATCCCTTAAATAAACACAAAGACAGAAGTCCAGGCCTATCACGTACATCACCTGCTTTTCTTTTCTTTTTTTTAAGATTTTATTTATTTGAGAGAGAGAGCCCAAGCCAGGGGAGAGGTAAGGGAAGCAGCAGACTCTCCACTGAGCAAGAGCCTGATGCAGGGCCCCAGGATTATACCTGAGCAGAAGTTGGACACCTCACAGACTGAGCCCCCCCAGGCACCCCCATGACCTGCTTTTCTATTTGTCCTGCTCCGCTCAAGACCCGTGCTGCTTGATGTGGTACCTACAAGATACACATGTTTATTAAGCGTGGAAATATGGCCAGTGTCACACATTAAACATAATATTTTGGACATAATAGGTTAAGTGTTAATAAAATTAACCTTATGTCTCTTTTTACCTTTCTCAATGGTCTGTAAGGGCAGGAGCTTGCTCATCACTGTGTCCCTGGCACCCAGCAGAAAGCTGACATACAACAGGACTCAACAGGCAGTTCTAAGTGAGCCTGAGACCAGAAAGGCAGGCAGGGACTCAAGAGGCTGCCATGGGTGTTTGGCTGAGCGAAGGCTTCCCAGCAGGGGAGAAGGGAGAGTGCACTTGAGGTCACTCAGGCCACAGCAGGAACAATGCATCTGAGCAGGCAGGAAGTGGACTTAGGGAAAGGATATCTAAAGGTGAAGGACGCAGCTGGGACCCATGATTGGGAAGACACATGGGATGGGTACAGGGCAGCACACCTCACAGAGAAGTCTGTGAGTAGTCAGAGAGATCTACTCTGCCTCCTGCACGGATTTGAGCTCTCCAGCCTCTGGCACTCTAAAAGAGAAGAAAGTAATCTGTCTACACCCCTGCTCAATCGTGCTGAGACAAATGGCAACTGGAGTAGTCATATATCTCAGTGTGGAAGGCCGACCACAGACAAAATATGCTTCATAACACTGAACTCTGACAAATTTCCTCCCACATTATACTGTGTGTCACACCCCTCCCTGATCTTTTCCTGCATAGAAGTCTTGTAAAAATAGGCCACCATATGGAATCTTCTACCTGTTATTAAAGGGGATGTGCTGTTTCCTGAACTCAGCAAAGAGTGGATAAACGATAACTGTTGCTTTTCTACAGTCTGTTAAGAAGAGCCTGGAAATAAAGGTGAGATCAGCGTAGAGGTAATTTTAAATTAAAACTGCAAGAGGGAAAAGCAATTACCTCCCCACTCAAAAACAAACCCTTCATTATGATGCATACTTGCAGATAATTAAGATTAAACTTGGTCAGGAGAAGTCAGATTGATGAAGAATGAATGCTACAAAAGTCTTCCGTCAATTACATATAAAAACAGCACTGGAATCCTAAAATAATTATAAATAGCACAACTCGAGAGCCTCAAGAAACCAAAGGTGTCCACCAATCAGGCTGAGATTTCAAACAGACTGGGCACTCGCCCATATCCTCCTCTCCCAAAATCTACCCACGCTTAGAAGAAGGGAAAAGGGCTGTAGCCTTGGCCAGAACGTGTGTCTAAAAACTATAAACACAGGCAAAGACTGAATAGCCAACGCGGGCCTACGCGGGAACAGCACAACAGCTCTAGTCTGGCCAAATCCCATTAGTTCTGAGGACCTACACTGCAGCTGACCTTTAGTTTATAAAACAAGTTTCACAGAGCAAATTTATCACATAAACAAGACAGTAGGGATGTGTCTCAGATATTTCAGAAGAAAATAAACAATCGTTTCTGACCACTCCAAAAGCATCTCTTTTGATCCCTGAACCATTACACGAATGGCTCGGGTTTTGATTTATTCCTGCAAGCAGCTCCTCGCAGTCTCCACGGCTCAGTCATGGTCATGGTCACAGGTGGTGGCTCCCAGGAGGGCTGCAGTGTGAGAAAGGGAAGCCCTCCCATGAGGGGACACAAAGCCCTTTACTCTTTCCCTCTTCAGGAAAAGGAACCAATACAGTAACTACTAGCCATGAATGAACATGGAGAATACAATTAATTAACATTTTGTAAAAACAAAATCCAGTTCCTCATGTCTCGCCACCTTTCTCAGGAGCTGCTCAGAAATACACAATCTGTTTCTAAACATGCCACCCACTTTATGCTCTTCCTCTGTACCTACAGATCCCTTGTGTGCCATCCCGTAGGGCAGTCCCATAAGCCACGGGCATCCTCTGCGGGGAGGGAGTCCTCTCCTCTTCCCCACCCCACCCCGGGCTCAGCACAGAGGTGACCGTGTGACCTGTTGCCCTTCGGAGGCTGAAGTTCATCTTTGTTTCCAGAGCCTACAGGGCTGTCCATTCTGGCATGGAGGCACGTGCCTCCCAATGCTGGATGGTGAGGCCAAATTCACAGTCTGAGGAGCTGAGCCTGGAGCAGGTGGATACCTGATGGCAGGCCAGTTTTTGTGTGGCCGCAAGCTAAGATCTGCACAGATGAAGATTACAAACTGATTTAACAATGAGGCAAAGGGGAATACTAGCTTTGAACCACAATGCAGAAATCTTCCCAGAAAGAACTCCCTGATTCTGATTAGACTGACATTAGCAAAAAAATTGTCCTCCAGTATTATATTTTGAACTTTGTTTAAAAAAAATTATGGAAATTTATTTTCTCTCTTATTAGTACCGATATAGTATCTTCAATTTTGCCCCTAGGCCTACAAAGCCTTAAATATTCACTGTTTGGCCCTTCACAAAGTCTGCTGACCCCTGGCCCTAAGGATCCACACAGAGGTTTCCCTAACACTATCAGCTGGCCCAGTTTCCTCTTGGCACAGCACCAGTTTGGTCCCCAGCAATTCAAGCCAATCCAAGGGTGGGAAGGGGCTGGCTTCATTCTTGGAATCCAAAGATGCTGCCTGGAGGAAGAGAGAATGGCCCCCGATTTGGCATCCTGGGAGGCCTGCTCCACTCTCCTGTTCCACCTCCTCTCTCTCTCACTCCTTTAATGAAAAGCTAACCTGAGAGGAAATAACATTTTTAAAAGACACAGACCAAATAACAAAACAAAGCAACACCCAGATCTGTTGGATTTGCCCAAGGATGGCTTTGCCATGAAAGAACCATACAAATATTTAGATGGCAGCTTTGCCTCGTCACACATTGGACTTTACTTTTAAAGTAACACAGAACATTAATGACAGTGTCAAATATTTCCAGAAGCCTTCTGGGAAGCACAGAAATGCACTGTGGCCTGCAGGCTCAGTTTAAAACCAGAGCAATAATGGATCTACCTCCTCCTGGGAATAAAGCAGAGGCCTGGAGAATAGCAGGTGTCACAAAGAATTATGATCAAATAAATATCCAAGCTAAATCAAGCTGTGTAAAACACGTATGCATAAGGACACACTAAAAGGGCACATTTGGCATTCTCTAATAAAACTAAAGTTACTCATAGTATGTAGACATCTGTACCAGAAGACAAGGGTGTTTGTGGCACTCTTCCAAATAGCTGAAAATGGGACAAACCCAAATCCCTGTTGACAGTAAAATGGATGAACTGTTGCATGGACACAGGCAAACTTTATCCACTCAGAACCTAAAGGAATTTCACAAAAATGTTAAGCAAAAAGCAGCAAGTTGTAGAAGTATACATGCAGTATATGACCATAAAAGTTTAAAGAAATAGGAAAAACTAAGATTATATTGTTTATGTTTAGGGATATATATATATTGCCAGTAAGACTACAAATAGAAGTGAGGAGTTGGCAGTCGGCCTGGCGGCTACTCTGAGGGTGTTGACAGAAAGGCAGGCAAGTGCTCTTAGAATGCTGACTGTTGGGACACCTGGGTGGCTCAGTGGTTGAGCATCTGCCTTTGGCTCAGGTTGTGATCCCAGAGTTCTGGGACTGAGTCCCACATCGGGCTCCCTGCATAGAGCCTACTTCTCCCTCTACCTGTGTCTCTGCCTCTCTCTGTGTGTCTCTCATGCATGAATAAATAAAATCTTAAAAAAAAAAATGCTGACTGTGACCACGAAAGACAGGTGATGAGTGTTTGTTCATAATCATTCTTTAAATTACAGTATATTTCCTAATGAGTGTGTGTTTGTGTGTGTGATATGCTAATTTGAATAAAAATAAATTTAAACCCTTCTTTATGCTCACAGGGGTAATATATTAGCTTAGCATTTCGGTCACATACAATGAGTGTAGGGAAATTAGAGATCCCCTAGTCCCATTTCCAAGGCATCTGAGAGCAGATGACCTAAGTCAGTAGGCTGGAGAGAGATGAAGACCATGTCCTCAATCACAGGTAGTCTGCAACAGATGCATCCAAAGAGATGCTGTGGGGGAGGGGGGGCCCAACCTCAGAGAGAGGGGCACCAGCATACCCAGCCTGAGTGCATGAGGTTGATTCTGACCCACATGAGTATAGAGGACTTGGGAGACATGGAGAGCAGAAAACAATAAGGCAGCTTCCAAAGATCAAAATGCAACATACTTTTCTCAAAATATCATCTTGGGAAGTAGGAGAGTACAAGATGACTTACTGAACCAACTGAACACGCATACACAAAATTGTAACCAAGGAATAAACTGTTATAAACTAGAGGAAAGTAAGTGTTGTACTACACACACCAGCTGACTGTGTATATATAAAGAGAGGAAACAAATCATCTTCATTGTCTCAGGGAAAGTTGGAGGGCTTTTTGAATTTTTCTACTTTTAAACTATTGTCAACATGAGTACGTTATACTTGAAATTTTTAAATTAACAAAGAAAGAAAGAAAAAAAAAATTAACAAAGAAAGTACTTCGATATCCTGTGCTATTACCTTCTACAGTTACTTTCAGATCGAACAGGATATTGAGGATTTAACTTTGAGCACAAAAATGTACAAAAGAAACTGACTAAACAATAAAGAAAAATACTCAAAATGGCATCTTTCCATATATAAATATACACATAGAAAGAAAAGTTCCGAAGACACATGAATCCAGCACCGGGGCTCCATAAGGAGATGGAAAAGACCATGAAGGAAGACTCATTTTTTGGTACTGTTCGAAATATTTACTACAAAGATATACCTATGTGTGATTTGTATGGTTAACAATAAGCAATGGAAGATAAACAACTCTCTGGAATGAAAAGGAGTATCACTAACCCAACCTTACTGGCTGAGAACATCAGAAGTTGGACCCTAGGAAGCTAAGAACTCATAAAACATGAAAATCACTGAAGGTTCTGGGGCAGAGAAAAGAAATACAAATCAAAAGAATAAGGCACTAGGTGGTAGAGAGAGCTGATGGTGTGAAATACAAAACAGGGGCACTTGGCTGGCCCAGTCAGTGGACCTTATGACTCTTGATCTCCAGGTTGTGAGTTCAAGCCCCACGGTGGGTGTAAACATTATTAAAAAAATAAACTTAAAAAAAAAAAGAAAGACAAAACAAAACTGGTGTCACCATGCTGCACCCTGAGTTGGCAGCTGAAGGCACTGCTTCCTGCTAGGGTCTTCTGGAAAGTAAGCTTGCCAGAGGCAGCAAAGGGCTTTACCAAAGCCGTTACTACTCTTCTGTTCCAATCCAACTGTAGAAGTACATCCCCATGTCCTCTCTCCTTCCCACACAAGTTATTTCTACAAAAATGTTCTCAGTAGGACTTTGAAAAGAGAGAGAGAGAAAAAAAAAAAGGCAACACCCCAAATACCCAACCAAGGAAAATAACCAAACTACAGGACCCTGACACAAATTCTGGAGAGTTGTTACCACGACTGAAGTGGACTGCATCATACTACGTGAAAACATTTGGGCGGGGGGGAGAACACGGACTATGTGAAAATGCCATGTTAATAAAGGAGAGCCTCGAGGGTCGTCAAGCTTGAAGACCCAACTAACCACAGGCACTCCTGTGAACCCTACCAACTGGAGACATCAGCCAGGAAAACTCAGGCATTTCTAGATCACTCTCTCAGAGAAACAGAAACAGAGGACAATGAATTCTAGCTTTACAAAAATGCTCACATCCTGATTTCTGCTTTGGGGGAAAGAGCCTCTGGGAGATCTAGGGGGAGTTGAAAAGAGAAAGTTGAATTTTGGCAAGGCAGCTACAATACCCCAGTAGCAAAGAAAGGCATTCCTAGTCTCTATGGCCCTGGTGCCCCATTCCCAGAGAAGGGCCTGAAGTCCCCCTGACACCATCAACACTGCACCACTCAGCTCTGCTCCCTTGGATTGACTACAGAGCCCAGATGCAAGCAGGAAGAGGGCCATCTCAGGGGAACAATCACAGACGGAATGAGGAACATCATACCAGAAGGTGCGAGCACAGCACTGAAGGGTGGGGAGGCGGGGTGGGGAGTAAGGCCACGCACAAGGCCAGGCACTGGGGGCCCGGTGACACAGAAGCAGCGGGAGAGGCTGGGAAGGTGACCTTCAGTTGGGAATGAGGTCAGCCTTCCACATCTGTCCCTGTTCCAGAAGACAATGTAATCACAAGCCAGGCTGATTTCCCCAGGAAACAAGGATCCAGCCACACGAACTCCACTGCAGTAACATAAACAGGAGAAAGGAGATGTGAGAGAGCTGTTTTCTCTGAGCCCCACATGCAGACAAGGAGTACAAGGGAGGACTTTGCTTCCAGAGGCTCTGGAGGTCTGCCCAGAAACCATGGTTCACACTCAGTCTGTGGGCTCTGTCCCCAGCCTCATGCCTTCTAGCACACTGGCACTACCATGCCAACTGAGCCGTCGACGGCGGCTTCTCTGCCGTCAATGGGCTGCCACCCTCGTGCGGCACTCTTTCAGAAAGTACATCTCATGACTGCAACTAGACTTTGGGTGATACACACATCAGGAAGGGAAAAGCCATCATTCCCTTCAAGGCGCCTCATTCCCTTTTACCCCCCATACCCCTAACTCCACGATGTCACCTCCAGGGAGACACTGAAAAGAAAACCCAGTAGAATGTGTGATCTTACTTCTAGTCCCTCCATGCTGGATCCTGTAGAATCATGCAGTGGCTAAAAGTCACTGGTTTTTTAAACCAGATAGGGTTCTAAACCAGATTCCCCATATCAGCGCCATGACCTCAGAAAAATCACTTCCCCTCCCTGAGCTTGGTTTAGTCATCTGTAACTGGGGAATAACAATACTTGCTCCATAGGATAAGATTATCAATGTGCACAGTATCTGGCACACTGGAGATACTCCATAATTAATAGCTTTTAGGAGGTGCCTTCTGGGTCTCCAGGGGCTAGGTCTACACTATGCTGAGTAAGGGGGCTGGCCAGGAACATCATCATCCCAGCACTGTTGCAATTGGTAGGATAAATATTTTCTGGACTGATAGTGGTTATGGTAACAAGGAAAAAACTAAGAAAAAAATACCTTTGTAGCTCATGCCAGCCTTTCACTTGCATTAAAATAAGTTTTTTCCCCCATCAACATTTAAATTCTTCAAAGCATTCCCTGATGTGTTTCTAACTCCCCAAGGGGAGACATCAGCAAAGGCAGGGCCACATGACAAGTGACAGAGTAGGGTGCTGTGGGCCAACTTAATGGAGGGGGTCACTTGTCCCCTTTGGGGGACACACAAGGTCAAACGAGACACAGTGGGTGAAAGGGAAGCAGATGGGAACCTGGTGTCAGCCTGTCCCCTGCTCCCGATTCTGCAGACTCTTTGGGAACCCCGCTCACAAAGCCAGACCTCCAAGCAGGCTGGCCCCTCTCACACTTATGTGACCCACCTGTGTCAATCCAGCAAAGCCCACATTCTGTGCCCACCCCCCACCTCAAGCCACACTGAGGGGAGGGGGATCACATTGGACAGTCTCTGGGTGCTAGGAGTGTTCCCAGAAACAAAGTTACTTGGGTAAAGTCACTGGCATTTAAGAGAAATGCCTTTCAGTTCCAAAGATAGCAGCAGGTGAGTGGTCTAAATAGGTACCTACAGTTCCAAGAATCACAGAGCACTTTGCATTCCTCAGAGCACTTTAAGCATCCACCACCTTGCACAATATTTACAACATCTTGTGAAACCACCACCAATTTCCCCAATTTAAAGTAAAAGCAACTGACTCAAAGAGCTGGACTTACCCAAAGTTGTTTATTTGGCTTTGAACTAAAGAAAGGCTAGCGGAGTTCCAGCAAGCTGAGAAGCAAGCTTCCAGAATCATGTGGTCCCCATCTCACCCTCCCACTACAGTTCATAACCATCTGGCTACCAGAGCCAGGATGAGCTCAGGGAGCACTGGGGACTTCTGCTGTGACTTTTCCTGATGTTGGGGGGGACACAATCCCCTCCCCCTGCTGTCCTCCAGGCTTCCTTTAAGCCCCCTCCCTAGTCCAGGGATAAAACCACGTGGAGCTGCTCCTCCCATGCCAGAGATGCCCACTTCCGTTCACTGCGTGAGACTGCCCTGGCCCGTGGGACCGCTGCGCTCCCGCCACCCCAATGGACTGTACCTGACGTTCACCTGGAGCGCAGGCAACCCACCTAGACCACCTGATGTGAGCACTTCTGTGGTTTTAGCACCTTCCCGTGGGCCAGAGCACCAGAGGAGTGGACAGAAGGCAGGTGGTAGAGCTGGGCAGTCAGCCACCATTCGTCTGTGTCCAGGATACACCCTCTCTCCTTGGGCTTTAAGGGGGAAGACTAAACGACCGTGTCTGTAGTCTCCCCATGTCTTGGTCTTCCACTTCTCAGTTCCTGTTTCCCATCCCAGAGACCTGGCCCCACTGCCCCTCGATGGAATGGGAAGTAGGGAGGAGGAGGGAGACCCAGAATGAGGAAGGGAGAAGGAAGGAAGGAAGCACCAGGCTCGTTGAGGCCCCAAGTGGCCTGTCACACACTAAGCCAGCCTCTAAATGCAGCAGACATAGTTTCTGGAAAAAGGGAGGGAGAGCACGCAAGTGAGGCTGATGTGCTCACTGGATCTCTTGTGCCCCTTGCCCTACTTAGGCACACAGACTTTGTGGTGCCTTCCCTCCATCCACGGCTCCCTGGCTGCAAGTCTGTCAACTCCAGGAGCTAACCTTTTGTTTCTGTAATCCGAGAACCATGCTGATGGGGATGAGGAAAGCTGAGCGGGAATGGCCAGGCATTTTTCCTGTCTGCAGACAACACACTCTGCACCCCATTTCATCCTTGTCACCCAGGTTCATCATAAAAGCCATCAGTGCAGTAAAGAGACCATGGGCTCAAGACACACAGACAGTGGACTTCAGTTCCCACATCTCCACACCCGGGTTCCTGATCTCCTGGGCCTCAGGGTCCATATCCTTAAAATGGGGAAATAACATCCATTTGATATAGCTGTTGTGAAGATCACGTGCTAGGTATGAGCACAGCCCTGGCCACTGGAAAGCATCTGGGTTAATGTGAGGACATTCCCCTCTTGTCACCCCAACAGACAGCACAGCAGAGCAATCAGGTCGTCTGGTTAGTGCCTGGCTCTAGGGCAGGACAGGTCCACTGTAGATCTGGGTCTTGCTCTAGCTCTCCTCCAGTTATACCCCTTTCCACATATAGTAAGGGCCAAAGGTCAAAGGGGCCATCCTACAGGGAGCCCACAGCTCCCCCTCCTAGACTGCATTGTGGATACCTAGCTCCCCACCACCCCCTGGACCAGCAGCCTGAGTCTGTGTGGGCTTCCTCCCTGAACTTTTCCCAAATGTGTTTAACCCTAGGCCCAAAGGGTAGCGAGACGGTGGACAGAGCTTGGACAGGAGGTTGCCCCCACTGGTGTGAAAAAGTAAAGCCTATCCAGAGGCCTTGCTTTATAAGTTGCCTACAGGGTGGGGGAGCAGAGGACAGGTTGACACCAGGTGCCTCTGTTCCCCTTGCACCTGGAACTGGGGACCCCTTCTCTGTTCTCCTTGACCCCAGGACTATGCAGGATCCTTTGGGGCCCAGGTGTGATAGCTGAGAAGGCGCGAAGTTCAGTATCTTCTCCCAGCCTCGAACACAGCAGGGCTACCGGCTAGTGTACATGGCAGGTATCAGAAGAGTTCGTTTGAAGAAAATATACCTCTGCTAAAAACACAGATGCAATCTGGATCCTGCTGCCTAGAAGGACAGGAGTCCACAAAACGGTGCTGCATGGTGACCAGCGGGCCAGCCTCAGAGAGGGGTGGTCTGCAGGCCCCTGGGGACAATGTGGGAGCAGCAGAAGGGCCCATCAGATGCACACATCCTCGTTCCTCCTCTCTCCCTCTGAGTAACCGTCCTTAAACAGCACCCACTCACCTAGGAAGCAGGAGTAAAAGATGCGACAGAAATTCAGGAAAGGCCAGCTTAGGAGGAGCCCAGAGAGCATGACCAGCTGGCAGGAAGGGCAGGTCACGGGGCCAGACAAGGCGGTGGGGGCAAGACGGGAAGTAGGGGGAAGAGGTGACAAAGGCAGGTCAGGGTCCCTGGCCCCGAGGGGTGGGGGAGAGGACAGGACTTGCAGCACAAGGCAGGAATGGCTCTTGGCTATGACAGCTCAGAACCTTCTAGGGCTTCTGCAGGTCATTAAGGACTGTTTCAGTATTTGGGGATGTGAGCATTTCTCCTCAAGGATGGGCTTCAGACCATTAGTTTTACTTTCTTTGTCTGGTCTCCATCCAAAGAAAAGAACATCGGAAACCCCGGCTAATAAAACAAGAGGGAGAGAAAGGGAAGGGCACTAAGGGGAAGAGGTGGCCCTCCCCCGACAAGCCGGAAGCAGGAGGACCAGGCCCCGGGGGGCGGTTGTCAGCTTCCCCACCACAGAGACACAAGGCCCAGCTGCACTCCGCGTTCCCAGGGGAACCCCTAGGTGCTGAGTCCTAAACACAGACACTGCACATCATGCTGCTGTTGGTGTGGGGGAAGGAGACGAGAGAGGGACAAAGACAGAAGGTGTACAAGTCAAGATTGCTCAGGTTTCTCGGCCAGAGAGTGCTCACTGCCTTGAAGCTAATGTGCAAGGTTATTTATTTATTCACTGCCCCTCGAAAGGGCAAATATACAGATGACCCTCTCTCTTCCTCCTGAAAGCTGGGGACACTGCAGGAGCCTAGGGAAGAGAGGGCAACATGTCTGGTTCTGCTGCTACAAGCCGTAAGGCCCAGGGATGCACCAGGCTTCCATTTATCAGCAACAGGGAACGCTGGATTGTGCAGGATGAGGGCAGGTGTGTAGTGGGGGGAGAAGGCCAGGAGCGCTGGATGCCACCCAAGCTCTGACAGCCCCTCATATCTGGCCCTAGATCAGTGAGTGACTTCTCCTCCAAGGTTTGAGATGTAAAATCCTATGGAACTACTGTCCTCACGGCAGCTGCACTCCAACTGCCGAGAGCGATCACAATTATGTTCAACTATATGGGATGTAAGGGTCAACTTTCCAGATGAAATGAAGAATCCTACTTGGAAGTGTCAATAAAGCCAAGTAATGACTAGCTATTAATACTATGAATAATCCTGTCCGAAATGTAAAAACAAATATTTGATAATGACAAGAGGTAATTTTCAAGAATTTTTTTTAAAAATTCCACTGCATTTCTCTGGCGTGGGTTTCTCAAATAGACTGGAAGAAATGTCAAGTGTCAGTGAGGGCAGCTCACTAGAAGGTCAGGTACAGACAGGACAATATTAGCAGGGGTCATGGGGGTGGCAGCAGTAAATCTCTTTCATCCACATGGCACTTGAAACAAGAGGCGCTTGTATGTACATTACAGCTGGTGATTCTGAGACTCCAGGTAAGGCAGGTAATATTATAACAAAGAGGAAAGTTGGGCTTGGGAAGGAAGCTAGGTCATTTTTTTCAAGGCCATAGGGTAAGGATAAATACCAACATGCTATCTTTGTGATTTCCTTTTCAGTTCAAAACTGCAGGCCCCTCCGCCCCCATTCCCTTAGCCTGTTGTTCTTTCTGAAATCACGTGTTGCTTCATCTATTCAAAGCAAACTGTTAAAAAGCCAAGAAACAAGGAACAACAAACGGAGAAAATAAAGCTATTTTCATTCTATGGAATAAACTGTAAAACCTCCAGTCATTCCATAATGCTTATTAGGCAGCTATTGTGTTCATGTAGCTGTGTGAGATTCTGTTCACAACCACTGCTTGTGACACAGCAATTGACACTTCTCAGAAACTGAGCCCCACGGAATAAAGACAACCAGCTCCTCGGGGACAGGGACCCACAATTTCTGTCCCTGAATCCCCAGCACCTAGTTCAGCTCCTGACACCTATAAATGCTCCATGAACATGGACTGCATGACACCACATGCATCTGGTCTTCAGGGCACACCAATCAACACTGACACGGCTCTGTTGGGGAAAGGGTTCCTGCCACAGGTAAGCAGAGCCACATGCTGAACGCAAGGAACCGCTTGCTGGCAGGGAGCTGAGTCAAGATCAATAGAGAAGTAGGGCTCTCCCCAGCACCCCACTGGTGGGGAGTGGGGGATACACCCAGAAGAGAGACCAAGAACATGAATGGGCCAGACAAATGACAAAGGCAGAGTTGTGACGGATTTCATTCACTTGGTGGCAGTTTTTTAATACACAATTCCTCTGTATGCAGTGGATTAGAAAGCTTATCTTACTAGTATACAAATTGTTTAGATATAGAACATCACGTCCTATAAAGCGACTCAGTGAAAACAATGACGCTGTTTTCATTCATTTAGAATTGGCAGCCTGGATGCCGATGGCCTATACTTTCACTTCAGAGCTCTTACACAAGATGGGGAAAATTCTGATTTGTACATATAAATAAAAACAGATGGTCACAGACATTCTTTTAAAAAACAAAACAAAACAAAATAGCCCAATATTATTCATTTAAACTAATTTAAAAGCTTTGAAATAGTAAGACATTTATTTCAACTCCCTACCATCCATGCCATCTAATACCCTCTGGAAGTCCTTATCTCAAATATGTTCGACAACTAAGCCCTTAAAACTTACAGTAACTGCTAAGCCTGTGTAAATATTATCATGGCATTGATTTGTGAAACATTAATTCCTTCTTGTACACTGACTGCTATGCCTGACTTTTAACTGAAGATGGCACATGTACACACACACACACACACACACACACACACACAAAACACTGATTTTTTTTTTATGTGTGCACTATACCTAGCACAGAGTCCAACACAGAGCTTGAACTCACAACCCTGAGATTAAGACTTAAGCTGAGCTTAAGAGTCACTTGACCTGAACTGAGATCAAATGATGCTTAACCAACTGAGCCACCTAGACGTCCCAAAATACCAACCATAACATCCTGGCACCCACATATCAACGTATTTTTTTTCTGTCTTGGTCACCCCAGGGTCCTGCTTGACACATAGCTGACATTCAATAAATATCACTAATGAATGAATGGTGCCACCAGGATAATCTGCTTTGCAGAGACCCTAGAACAGCTTTTCTCCTGCGATCTCTGTGAACATGTCTGAACCTATAATTGTGTCACTGATTAGGAAGGCTGTCAATCAGGCTATCGATCAGCATTGGTCTTTCTATGAGTTGAGATCTACATATGTTCCTTTATCAAAATAGGGCATTAAAAATCATCTAACTTAAGGGCTGTAGCACTAGAACAACTCCAGTTAATAAGTGTTCTTCAATACCAAATGAGCCACCAACAGGCACACAAATATGGACAGTGAATTTGCAGCCCACTTACCATGAATGGGTTAAGTCCACTCTTATCAAGAGTTCAAAAAGTTGGGATGCCTGGGTGGCTCAGTGGTTGAGTGTCTGCCTTTGGCTCAGGGCATGATCCTGGGATCCAGGATCAAGTACCGTATCAGGCTCCTTGCGAGGAGCCTGCTTCTCCCTCTGACTATGTCTCTGCCTCTCTCTGTGTCTCTCATGAATAAATATATAAATCTTAAAAATTTTTCAAAATGTTTTGGGATATCACCTCACTGCTAGGGGATGGAAACATGACAATATAAATCTTGCTTCTGACAAGTTTTTATTTTTTTTTCTTCTTTTTAAGGTGTACAATATAATGATTCAACAGTTCCTACTTGGTGCTCATTAAGGTAAGTGTACTCTTAATCGCCTCCACCCACTTCACCCATCCCTCCACCCACCTCCCCTCTGGCAACCACCAGCTGGTTCTCTATAGTTAAGAGTCTGGTTTTTGGTTTGTCTTTTTTCCCCTTTGTTTGCTATTTTGTTTTTTAAAATTCCACATGAGTAAAATCATCTGGTATTGGTCTTTCTCTGACTGACTTATTTTACTTAGCATTATACTCTCTAGCTCGATCTATGTCATTGCAAATGGCAAGATTTCATTCTTTTCATGGCTGAGTAATATTCCATTGTATGTGTATATACAATGTATATATATTTATATACATATATATATATATATTTATATACACACAAACACATCTTCAACTATTCACCAATCAATGGACATTTGGGCTGCTTCCATATCTTGGCTATTGTAAATAATGCTGCAATAAACATAAGGGCATATATATCCCTTCAAATTAGCATTTCCCTTTTCTTTGAGTAAATACCTAGTAATGCAATCACTGCATCATAGTGTAGCTCTATTTTCAACTTTTTGAGAAGCCTCCATACAGTTTTCCACAGTGGCTGCTCCAGTTTGCATTCCCACCAGCAGTGCCAAGAAGGTTCCTTTTTCCTCTACATCCTTGCCAAGCTTGTTTCTTGAGTTTTTGATTTTAGCCATTCTGACAGGTGTGAGGTGCTATCTCATTGTCGTTTTGATTTGCATTTCCCTGATGATCAGGGATGTTGAACATCTTTTCATGTGTCTGTTGGCCATCTGTATATCTGTTCATATCTTCTGCCATTTTTAACTGGTCTGTTCAGCTTTCTGGTATTGAGTTATGTAAGTGCTTTATATAGTTTAGATACTAACCCTTCATTAGATACATCATTTGCAAATATCTTCTCTCATTCCATACATTGTCGTTTAATTTTGTTGACTATTCCCTTCACTGTGCAGAAGCTTTTTGTTTTGATGTAGTCCCAGTAGTTTATCTTTGAGTTTCTTTCCCTTGTCTCAGGAAACATCTCCAGAAAAATGTTGCTATGTCCAATGGGTTTCTGACAACTTTTAAAAAGTTGTTGGCAATACTAAAGATAAAAGCAGTATAGAGAAACCCTTAAGAACCTCTGGGGAACATTAGGGTCTCTGCATCAGTTCTGCCCCTAAATCCCTTCGTCATCTTGGACAAGTAGCTTCACCTCTGACAACGGGGAGGGTGTGAACTCCATAACCTGTAAGGACACCACCTAGAACTATCCATGGTTAACACACAGAACCAGCATGTCACCGCTCCAGTGTTCACCTACATCAAATCATTCCACAATAGCAAGATGGTGTGAGACCATCTCTTCAAAACTCCACAGAAGAACTTTTTCAAGTAAACTGGTAAGCTGCAGGCTATGGATTCTTTAATTTTTTTTTTCTGTAAGAATTTATCCTAGCTCCACAGAATATCTGCAATATTATTCTGTTGAGTATACCTTTCAGAATCTTATGACAAATGATTGTTATTTAAATGTTCCGTTTCTCCTGAATGGCCCCTTTCAGTGAGCCAGTCAATACTCATTAGAATCTCTGCTCTCACAAGCATTTTAACCTATAAAAAGTAAGTTACATGGTGTAAGTAAACACATGTAGATCAAGAGAGTTACACAATGGCCAAGAAGAACATGAAAAGATGCCGAACATCATTAGTTATCAGGGAAATGTAAAATGAAACCACAATGAGATTCCTCTAACACACTCACTAAAATGGCTGATAATGCCAAGGGTATGAAGGGGCAGGAACTCTCACACACTGCCAGTGGAAATGAAAAATGGCACAACCACTTCAGAAACCAGTATGGCTGTATCTTAAAAACACATACTCAGCATATTACCCAATAATCCCATCCCTAGGTATTCACCTAAATCAAGAAATAAAATAAAACATTACGTCCACACAAAGACTTCCACTCAAGGGTTCATGGCAACTTTATTCATAATAGTCAAAACCCAGAAAGAACCCAGATGCCCATCAACTGGTCCTTATAAACAAATTATGGTACAGTCACACAATAGAATATACCCAGGCATCTGTCTGTATCTCCAAGTACCTTCAAAGGCCTTTAGAATAAATTTCTCTGGATTCACTGGTTCCTCAATCATTTAAAGTCTAATGCAGTTCCAATAGCTGTCGGTTCCATCTTCATCAGCTGTCCATCTGCCCTGCCTGGACCCAATGCCCGCACCCCACAGCAGCACTTGTCAGCGCCTCTGCAGTGTGTGTTAATGGCTGTCTTGACACTGGGGATGCGTCTACTCCCAGCATCTCCCAGAGGGAAAGTGTTCTTCAGGATACCACTCTAACCTCTACTTGTCAGTATCCCAATGACATAAAAGACTGATGAAAGAAACTTGATGCATTCCCATGATAATTTTTGGGGAAAAAATGTAAGGAAAGGAAAAATGAGATATGCTGGCACATACTTCCTTCCTCAAGTCTCCTCTCAGTTCACCTGGGGCCTGCCCCTGGTCCCATTTACGCACATAACCCCCTCCCCTTCCTGCCAATTGCCTTGCTAGATGGGCAACTATTAATGTCTCAGCTAAGGTGTTCTCCCCTTTCTATCATTCCTAAAGGCATCCCATTTTCCACACTAATTTCCACCCAAGCACTCTGCTCTCCAACACAAACCCAAGGTCTCTAGGAAAGATGCCTGCCCTCTGAACTCAGCAAGGTTACTTTCCTCTCTGTTCCTCCCAAGGATGCACTGAGTCCCAGCACTTGCCAGCTAGGATGGAGGAAAGGAAAAATCAGATGAGGGGATACTTGGGTGGCTCAGTGGTTGAGCGTCTGCCTTCAGTTCAGGTTGTGATCTCGGGATCCTGGGATTAAATCCTGCATCTGGCTCCCCATAGGGAGCCTGCTTCTCCCTCTGCCTGTCTCTGCCTCCCTCTGTGTCTCTATGAATGAATGAATGAATAAATAAATAAAATCTGAAAAGAAAAATCAGATGAGGTGATGAGCATTTTTAGTAGAGTAAAAATGCACATTTTTCTCTTTAGTTATTTAACATACAAAGCCCATTTGATGAACATTGGGGATTAGCCATTCTGCATCGAGCTTTCAATTTCTTCACATCCTGTGTGCCCAGAGCCATGCAGCAAGCCAAATTCAGCCAGGTCCCATAGCTTTCAGCACCCGCTAGGAGGACAGAGACCACAGAGACTGCCCCACAGAAGGCACTGTGCCAAATGGTGCACTGAGGGTGAAGGTTATGTTCCCAGGACCTCAGTTCCTTTCTCTATAAAGTGAGAGACCTGGTGAAAAACCAATGGGCCCATGTCGCTGACAGAATAAACCCCCTTATCCTGACAACTGAAGCTCCTAATACTCTAACTCCCTTCTTCTTTCCAATGTCTACCTTCACAATCCCTTTGCCAACCCTCCATACTCCATTCCTATCAGACAGCTCACTCTCGAAGCCATGGGCTTCACATATGTGTGAGCTCATGCCATTCCCTTGAGCAGAATGCCTGTTCCACTTTCACCCTTTCTCCAATGAAAACCCTTCAGCCTTTAAGACCCGCCCAGTGCCAGTTCCTCTGAAGCCTCCCCATCCCCTTGGGCTTCCAAGGCCCTCCGATGCTACTTCTTTAAGAAAACCTAATTTCACCTTGCCTTGTTTTGTAGTTTATTGCTGAAAAATTGTCTGCCCCACCAGATCTGAAGTTGCTCAAAGGTATGGCCTGTGTCTCCTCTATTTCTGCTGCCCTACAATGTTGGCCTCAGTGCATTGCTCACAAATGGTCTATAATGGTTGCATTTAGTTTAATCTCTGTGACTCTTTTTACCTGCAGCAGCTACTGTTTGATTCTGTGAGGCACATTACTAGGAGGAGTTCAACATCGCAGAGGCCAAAACACCGCGCCCTCCAGCCAGGCTCTGATTATAGCTCCTGAGCACTCCAGCCCATGACCTGTCCCTCTCTTGGGCACATACTGCTCTCCACTGTGTTGGATGGCTATTTGTGGACTCAGTTTCAGCAAAACACCACCATGCTGTACTCTCTTTGGGGACCAGGCAATGTGTTCTACATCTTACATCCACTGTAGAACAGAAAACCACTATGTGTTCAAAGGCTTGGTAGGTGATTAAGGATCCAAGGCTCCAATCATTGCACGAGGCATGGGTCTGACATCTTCAAAGTCACTCCTGGCACCTGGAGTGCTATGCAAACTCTGGAGTTCTAGAAACAACGGAGTAATTTAATGATCCGGCTTTACATTTCTTATTCTTTCCCCTGTGCTTAGCATGAAGTCTGTGGTCAAATACCATCAGCTGAATTGTTAACAATTACCATGTGTGTAACACAGCTTACAGATCACAGAATTTTACTCAACAAATTTCGAACACCCGCTTTGTGTCAGGTAACATGTTAAATGTTAAAAGTGATGAAGATGGAGTTTCTGCTGAAAGAAGATCCTGTGTATTATTTCAGCTTCACAACAATCCTATGAGGCAGTGGTGTAGGTATTAATTTCCTCATTTTATAATGAAACTGAGGCTAAAGAGATGAAGTAAATTTTCTAAATAAGAAAATGGTCCAGGAGCTCAAGTGGTTGAGCGTCTGCCTTTGGCCCAGGGCGTGATCCGGGGATCCTGGGATCGAGTCCCACATAGGGCTCCCTGCTTGGAGCCTGCTTCTCCCTCTGCCTATGTCTCTGCCTCTCTCTCTGTGTCTCTTATGAAGGATAAGAAGAAGGAAGAAGAAGAAGGAAGAAGATGGAAGAAGGAAGCAAGAAGAAGGAAGAAGGAAGAAAGAAGAAGAAAGAAGAAAGAAGAAGAAGAAGAGAATGGTCCAGAGGGGAAGAGATATAAACTCAGACTTATTGCTGTTCCTGCCCTCCTCCCACCCTAGGGGACTAGCCCCAAGCAAAAGTCTGGGAACTTGGCATTCTTGTTTTCTTGGTCATTCCTCTCTGACCAAGCCTCTGGGGCATTCTCTGCAGTGTCCCCAAGGAGGTCCTGACTTCCTCTGGAGCCACCAGTGCACCTAATTCAACTCAGCCCAAAAAGGTTACTCTGCTCAAGTGCCAGGACACGAGCAGGTGTTGTGCAAGCTCTAGCTCTTGCAGAGGTTACAGGCTCCCAGGCCACAGCTCCAGCCGCACACAGGCTGTCCACGTTCTGTCCTCCATACTAGCACCATGTTGCTCTATCTGCTAAGGCCCCATATGCCCATTTGTGTGACAAGTCCACCCCCATTTCCTTCCCAGAAATCATCCATATGATCTCAGCAAGGTCCTTCCTGCAGGACAATCATAGCAGGCTCCCAGGCAGACAAGACCTTCTGATATCCCCTCAAGTCAATCCCCACTTGAGAATAAGGCAAATCCAAACATGTGGTTCAAGGTCCTAAGTATGAAACCCTTCAGACACCACAATCATCACAGAAATGAAAATTACTACAAGACAGCCCTTGCCATGCCCCTGGGAGGCATGAGGACAGGCAAAGGCAGATGGAGGGAGATTAGGGACAGGGCTAAGCCGCAGACCCCAGTGCACACACCAAGTTCACGCTGAGAGTTCACTCCACATTTAAAGTCCTCTCAGGGCAAAATTTTAAGGCTAAAGTTTCATCGCAGACAAACAAGACAGTAAGCTCCATCAGCGTTGTAAAGAGGGAAAAAACCTGGTCTATACAGATACCTAAAGACCAGGCTGGCTCCACCACTAACTAGCTGTGTGGCCTTGGCCAAGGGACAACCTCTCAGCCCCTGTCTGGGCTGGCCTATCTCACAACAAGCAGTCTGGCCACAGGAATACTAAAAAACAGTCTCACTTAGACCTAAAACTCTAGGAGTCTAAGATTCTATATACGTGGGGGCAGGATGATCATAAAAGTTGAAGGATAGAATTACTCAACACAAACTTCATCCTCTGGATTTGAGGATGGGTAGAATTTTTGGTGATAGATGAACACAAGGGCAAGCCTCACTCACCACCAACACTGGGCACTCGGTAGGCCACAACAGTGACAGTGACCACTGGGGACAAACACCATGATCAAGAGCAAGGTCCTTCACTATAAAGGATTTGCTGAAATATATAACTGCCATGGCATACGGTGGAAGAGAATTTACACGAGGGAGTTATTGCTGTATGCAGAGTAAAGAGCAGGAAAGAGGAGTTAATTCCCACTCCTACCCAGCACCTATATCTGGCGCCTTCAGGTCAGGGTCTCACAAATTCGGGTGACCCTGTGAGCTAGGTGCTTTTATCCTTGTTTTGTAGATGAAGAAATGGGATGTTCAAACAATTAACTGTTGTTGGATCACCTAGCAAGTAGGTGGCAGAAATCAATAAAATACTCATTTCCCTCATCCTTAAAAAATGAAGAGTTCCACATAAATTAATTACCGAGGAAAAAAATGACAACAAAATACAAAGGTTTGTAAAAATTTATCTTGGTTGCAATCCCAGAAAAGCAAATTTTGTATTTTCCTCTTTTTTTTTAATATATATGTATTTTTAGTTTAAGTAAGCTCCATGTTTATTAGCATGGAGCCCAACACAGGGCTTGAACTCATGACCATGAAATCAAGACCTGAGCTGAAATAAAGAGTCGGATGCTCAACCAACTGAACCACCCAGGCACCCCTTCCCTGTTTTCTTAAATATAGAATGCTCACTATAATTCTGCCTTGATACTATTGGCAGAACCAAAGACTGACTGTCTTACAACACTGGACGGTCTGCACACGATACAGAACTGCTGGCCACCATGCTGAAAGGCCCCACTCTGTTGGGCTTTTCTCTCTGTTGCCAGCTGTTCCGCCTTCCATTAGCTGCCTTCTCCTCCACCTACCCTCTGACTTAGACACAAGGGCCGCTGAGCTGAGAGGCCTTTTCTGTGGACTTCCGGTGCCTGGATATGTTCCAGATGGCAGAGGTTGCTAAAAGTCTGACCTCTAGATAAGTGGAGCATAATTATGCCTAAGAGCTGGGGGACGCATCATAAGTTATCAGAGTGTGTGTGTGCACGTGCGTGCGTGGAGGGGAATGAGGAATAGGGCCAAAGACTGACGGTTTCCTGGATCAGCCAAACTTAGCACCAGATTTTAAGCCTGAGAACATGAAGTATAGAGTAAGGAGGAGAAAGACTATATAAGGGTAGAACTGTTAGCATGCGCAAAAAATAACAGTAATAGCTCCCATTCACTGAACACCTACTCTGTGTCTGGTACCAGCCTGTGTGCTCTCTGAACACGGTCTCAGTTAATCAATGACTTAGTATTATTCTTAAATTTCCAAAAGCTGAGGACCTAACTGAGCTTTTAAGACCAAAGACATGAAACATGAAACATAGGAAGCAGCACAGGTGGGATCTGAACCCTGGAAAGCCAATACCATCCAAGTTCCTTCCTCCATATCACACTACCTTAAACAACCTTCTACAGAAGCAGCCAGAAAAATTTCTAGAATAACTGAAATCAAAAAGTTGAACTATGAACAGAAGGAAGCACATGAGCTAATGAGTTCTGTGAGAGCACCATTCTATTAGACATGCAAACTGTTAAAATGATCACCTGGTACAGATGAAGGCCGTGGATGGTCTCAGGCTACCCAGGCATCTGGTGATTTGGAACCATTCCAAGATGGCGCCTCTCTGGCAAAGGGCAAGTCAGTCTCCTTAACTGAGAAACAGAGAGTTCATCTTTATCAAGATTCCCAGTTGCTGCCCTTCAATATCAGATCCATGCATGGCGTGTTATCAAAACTCATAAATAGACAAACTGCTGTCAGCCAGAAGATCCTTCTCAATTTAAAACATTGCTGGATGATTCTCCAGCATACAGGCTTGCATGGAAGCCATTAACTTCCCAGAGACAAGCCTTTCCTACACTGCAGACTCATCAGGGCTGAATGATTTGGATGTGCAGCTGAGGATCAAAAGCATTAAACACAGTAGGGGTGCCTGGGTGGCTCAGTGGTTGAGTGTCTGCCTTTGGCTCAGGTCATGATCCTGGAGTCCTGGGATCGAATCCTGATCACCGCAGGGAGCCTGCTTCTCCCTCTGCCTGTGTCTCTGCCCCTCTCTGGGTCTCTCATGAATAAATAAAGTTTGTTTGTTTTTTTAAAGCATTAAGGGCAGAAAAGCAAGAAAGGCATATTGTACTAAAGATTACTAAAGACATTTTATAGGTTTTAAAAATTCTGGACCCAGGATGAAACCTCACACACAGCTGAATGATTAAACATTTCACACAGTTCACCTGCTCTGTAGTAGATGGGTTACTAAAAAGTTACATGCAAATCAAAAGTTGCTTAGGTATGCCTATTTTTTTATCTTTATTTTTTTATTCATTCATGAGAGACGCAGAGAGAGAGAGAGAGAGAGAGAGAGGCAGAGACACAGGCAGAGGAGAAGCAGGTTCCACTCAGGGAGCCGGATGTGGGACTTGATCCTGGGACTCCAAGACCATGCCCTGGGCCGAAGGCAGGAGCCAAACTGCTGAGCCACCCAGGGATCCCCAGATATGCCTATTTTAAAGTCTAGTGAGTATGGGTTTTGAAAAGACTTTACGAGAATCCCACCCAAATTTTTATACAAATCTAAAGAGCTGTTCAAAGTCACACAACTTATCAGGGTCAGAGCCGAGGCCTCTAAATCAGGTCTGCTGGTGCCCAATCCAGCGCCCTTTCACTGCCCAAGGGCACACTACCCACCTGTCCTTCTAGTAAACTTATATAGCCACCCATTCTATATACTAGTCGTTAAAGGTTTGATTACATGATATAATCAAAGGTGAGGCTCACCTTTCTTGCAACTGGGCCCTGACCACCAGCACAACAAACTCTTTACTGAGAACCAGTTCTGTTCCAGGCACTGTTCTGGCCACTGGGAAGCTGGTGGCAAACAAAACAAAAAGAAGCCTCTGCCGTCAATGCCGTCACTGACTGTCTATAGTGTCATTCTGGTGGTGAGACACACAATAACCTAATAAATGTGTGGCATGTGCTGTCAGACAGGGACAACAGCTACAAAGAAGCTTTGTAGCACAGCTTACATGAGGTGACGTCAACTCTGCAAGGCAGGGATGTCTGTCTCCTGTTCGCTAAGGCATCACCAGCATCCAGAAGCGCTCAGGAACTACTTTTTGATAAAGGAACACCAGAAGGCAAAGACTGGTGCCATTTTAGATAGGGAAGTTAGGAAGATGTGAGGTGATACTTGAGCAATATGTGCAAAAAAGACTTTAGAAACTAAAGTCTTCGGTGTTACAGAAGGAAACTGCCATCACTTGGAGAAATGACCAAAAATAAATGTATGACTCATCTTGTAAGGTTTGTTTTTACAGAAAGCTCCACCCCTAGCATGGTGAATGGCCATGCAGGCCAGCAACATGTGAGGCAGCCCCCACTCCGGGTGTCTCTAGAGCCCCCCAAGAGCAGCAGCAACTTCGGCCTTCATGCCACAAAGGATCCAGAAAACCATCCTCCCCAACACACACACTGCTCATCTTTCTCAGTCCAGAAGCTCTTGCACAGGAGGATCCCAGCTCTTTGCACTCAAAATCCAGCACAGTTCCTGGAATCTCTATTAATTACAGTAGTATCATTACCACTTTGTACTGAACGCTGACCGTGTGTGCCATACTGTAGGAAGCATAATGTAAGATTACTCTTGACCCTCCCAGACAATTCTGCACAGTAGGAAACACAAAGTCATTTGCCTGAGGCAACACTACCATTAAAAGGGAAAAGTCCACACCCAAACCCAGACCTATATGATTCATTGTCTTTACCGTCTACATTATAGAGGTGATCACTTAATGTTGGCTAGATGCGCACGAACTTGGGCACCATCATGTCACCGTGTACAAGCATTCATTTCAGCAGAAAGGCTAAATAACCAAACCTAAGCCATTCTTTTTTCTGATGCCTTAAAGAGGATGTAGTAAAATGCCTTTCCTTCACATCAAACATCCCAATTATACTGTAAATAAATATACATTAAATCCATCCCTGCTTTTTCTAATGGGTGCTTGGTGAGGTATTCCAGGCACAGTCATTAAGCACTGTTTACACTGTGGCACCACCTGAAAGCCCCAGTTAGTGATTCTGTCCTCCACTCAAGCAAATATCAGAGCCACCAAGGCAGAACGGCTTAACATGAAACATGCCTCAACTACTGAGTGTGGTATCAAATTCTGCCCCTGAGTGTTAACTGTGTCACATGCTCTGTGCTCTCACACAGAGTTCTCTGTTCTATTGGCATCATGAACCCTAGACCCTTACTCAAGAATTTTCAGAACCCTGACTCTGTAGATTAACCTTCACCCAGTATTCCAAAATCAAGCATTTGAATTTAATCCTCATTTAATGGCTTGTCAAGGCACTCTATGTGTGAAGGCCTGAATGTATTCAAATTCCTTTAATGATGAGTTTATATGAAAGCAATTTTTCTACTAATTCCCAAAAGAAAATTTCACACATATTTCGTGTGTGTGTGTATCACACACACACACTTCATAAAAACCAACACCACTACCACCTCTCATTTTAGAGAACAAAATTTGCTGGCTATTTTTACCATACCATTTCCTAATTACCTGTATCTGTCTCTTACAACTAGACTGTGAGCCCCAGAAGGTCCGTATTTATGGAACTCTCGGCAGCCACGACAGTATACAATCCAACTGCTTGATGAGTAAATGAATGAATGAACAAATGAATGAATAAATGAACACAAACTCGGGAGACCTAATTCTCTATTCACTATCTCAAATTAGCCTAGATAAAAACAAAACAAGCTTCAGCTTCTCTAAGTAGAAATCCTATCTCATTCTCTAACCCATACCCTCTTGCAAAATACAGTATGTCTTTGACTTTCCGTCGAACTAGATCTCAAAAGTATTTTAAGCAAATTAATCTGCATGACATACAGCAAGCAGATGCTTTTTAAAAATCATTATAATAGTTCCTTCTCTGACTTAGTCACATTTCCCATCTGACTTCCTATACCAACTGTGATTGTAATCTATGAACAAAAATGTGCTTTATGAAAATTTTTTCAAGGCTGGCTACAGCAAACCATTCTTGTTCTTGGAACCTGAAGTACAAACTTTTGTTAATCCATATGCCTTATCTCCATAAATACCTAAAGCCATTACTCAGATCAGGCCAAAATAAAGAGCGCTTATGCATCCTTTTGGAGCAAAAAAAAAAAAAAAATTTTTTTTTTTTTTAAGTTATTGGGCCTTCGTTACATCCAGGCAGGAGCTAATACTAATGGTCTCATACCTAATGGTCTGAACATATGAAAGAGTCTCACCTGACAGTCATCACACAATCATAAGCTGTTCCTCAGTATCATGCTACCCTAGAGTGGGCAATTTCCATCCATAAAGAAGGCAGGAAAAGAAAGAGAAGTTGGAGAAGAGGAAATAGCAAAAAAGTGATAAAATGGTGATCAGCTGGGTTTCCTCCCTTGTGTTACAAGGAGCCACAGGTATCTAGATCACTTCCTTCTCAGTGATCTGGCCACCAACTATTCTCCCCAAAGGCTTCAGCAAGAAGGCCTGGAGGACAGAAACAACACTCTGTTCTGACACAAGATATTCAGTCCAGGCCAGGTTGGAGGCACATCAAGGACCCATCACGACAGGCTGGACAGCGCTGTTGCAGTGCTGGAATTATTCAAGGTCTATAGCGGCCAATTTCCCAGGGGCTGATCCTCCCAGTAGAAAATGCTCATAGAAGCAGAGAGCCAGAGGTCACTGTAAAACCTGAGTATACTGACTCAGCAAACATTTAACTGTACCAACCAATGTGTCAGCACTGGTCTAGGGGTCCCAAGAGCAAATGACAGTCTCAGTAAGGGCCTGCACTTTCTGTGGTCCAGGCCAGATTAGATTCCACCGGCAGACCACGTAAGTATGTTCCTTAAGACCGCTGCCCACACAGAACACTTATCATTACTGTCTGACCAAAAAAATCAGGTTTCATTTCAGCACAGAGCACAGACCTCTCAACTCTTCTAAGACAAGAAGCACAAACTGAATGCCTGTGAAATAAACATCATACCTTCATCTTTTTTTTGTCTCTGAGGAAACTAGAGCCAACTTGCCCAGAAGTACAGAGCTAAGAAACAGTAGAATCTGGTTTGAAACTCACATCTGTCCATCCAATAACAAAGTTCTTACTCTGTCAAATATGCTCCCCTAAAAAATGAACTTATTTGGACCCTAACTCATGCAATCAGAGGATGACCCTTTTTTGTCTGTTGAATTCATCCATTCAAAATGGATGTCATTCCTTTCTCTTCCCCTCCCTTTCCTTGACTTAGCACAGTGTCTGGCATAAAATGGTTGGTGCTCAGTGAATGTTGGCTGCATTGAAAATAAACACGTCCATTATAGGAAGATCACAGTACTTTTTTTTTTTTTGCTGCGGCATGAGCATATACTTAAATCAATCATTTTCATCTTCAAGGGTATATGTATATACTCAACTCTGACTATGTGTTAGGTACTCATAACCATAAATACAGCGGCAATATGGTGATGGCTTCTCAGAAAACTTTCAGCTGAAAACTATCAGGAAGAGAAAGTGCCAATGCTTTACATGCCTATAAGGTCAACTAAAATTCTGCAAAATCATTGCTTAATATTGATAAAATATGTTCCTGATCATAAGGTGAAATAAGAAGGAAGATAGTTGTTCTAACAGATAAATATATGAGCTAATAATATTTAGTTTTGAAATTTGATTTGTACTCATCCTGGTATTCATATAGGTCTGTGAAGACCGACTGTGAAAATCTTGGTTTAGGAGATGGTCTAGTTTTTCATCCTGACTGAAACTCTTTCCCATTAAACCATCCTCAGAGTAATATAGGCAAAAGAACTCAACTTGGAAACAGAAGATCTGAATTCAAAATCTGGCCCTGCTTTCTCACCAGCTGTGTGGTTTTGGGAAAGTCACTTAAACTTCTCTATCAATATCTTCACCTACAGAAATGAGGATGCTGCCTACTGAAAAGCTTTTATGTCAGTAGATGGATCGAAACTTTTGACCCATCAGTAGTGCTCAGTTAATGTCAGGTGAAGGGAAATTGACTTCTCTTACCTCCAAGAAACAGGACCTCAATCTCTTCATTTGTAAAATGAAGGAAATGGCACCTATGTCTTCGGGTCCCTGTGGGAACTCAGAGGTCCTATCGTCTGGCATACAACAGAAGCCACAGAGGGTGTCTTCTCTCTCACAAACATGGCTTTACCCAAAATACAATGAAATTGTAAAAAAAGGTTAGCAGAGTTACATTTAAACAGATCAGACCCTATGGGAATGACTATGGAGAGTAATTGTTGTCAAGAACTCTGAATGTACTAGGAAATCATGAAGTGCAAAACAGCTAATCCTCAAATCCCAATATGATGACACAGAATCCGTGCCTACCCTACACATAAGGCTTCCGTTCCGAAAGGTAGTCGCAGCATTAAAAATGTAATGTAATTCATCACATTAACAAGCTAAAAAAGGAAAACCATATGGTCATTTCAATCGATGCAGAAAAAGCATGTGACAAAATTAAACAGTCATTCACAAGGGAAATTCTCAGCAAACTAGAAATAGTGGAGAACCTGATAAAGGGCTTATACAAAACACCTGCAGCTACTGTCACAGTTAACCATGAAAGGCTGGGATGCTTTCCCCTTTAGGATCAGGAACTGGACAAGGATGCCCATTCTCCTAGTGACCACTCAACACTGTACTACCAGAGGCCTAGACTGTGCAATAACACAAGAGAAATAAATGAAGGCAAACAGATTGGAAAGGAAGAAGGTAGGGGCAGCCCAGATGGCTCAGCGGTTTAGCGCCGCCTTCAGCCCAAGGCCTGATCCTGGAGACCCGGGATAGAGTCCCATGTCAGGCTCCCTGCATGGAGCCTGCTTCTCCCTCTGCCTGTGTCTCTGTGTCTCTGCCTCTCTGCCTCTGCCTCTCTCTCTCTCTCTCTGTTTCTCATGAATAAATAAAATCTTAAAAAAAAAAAGGAAGAAGGTAAAACTTGGTATCCACAGGTGACATGATCATCTATGTAGAACATGCTAAGAAGTCTACAAAAAAAGCTCCTAGAATCACCAAAAAGTTAGCTCAAAGCAGGAGGGAACCTCTTAGAGTGATGGAAGTGTTTTATATCATAATTGTGGTAGGTGATCACATTACTGAACACTTACCAGAGTTCACCAAATTGTACCCTAAAACAGGTGGCTCAGTCGGTTGGGTGAATGACTCTTGGTTTCAGCTCATGATCTCAGGGTCGTGAGATGGAGCTTTCCCTCTTCCTCTCTCTCTCTCTCCCCCTTTGCCCCTCACCACGTGCACTCTCTGTCTCATAAATAAAATCTTTTTTTTTTTAAATCAGTGTTATTATATGTACATTACACCACAATGAAGGTGACCCAAACAGGAAACAATACTTGACCACTCCTCAGTTACAGGCTGCAGTCCTGCCACCCCACCTCCCCACACACATACAGCACTATATCTAAAATACTTGAAGCTTTGTGGTTTCCCATCTTGAGGAGGGAATTTCTGACTTGTAAATCAGAAAAGCCCTGGAGAAAGCAATAACTAATAATTTCTACAAGTAATACAGAAATGAAAACAGCTTTATGCATGAGGTTGGATGAGGTGATCAGGATTCAACACAGTCTGGTAAGACAAAGCTTTGTGAAGTGGACGTGTCAGACATGAGAGCTGGGCACAAAAACATCTGTTTACAAAGCCCTAGAATGTGAGAACTGAAACCAGGGCTCCTCTAGTCGCTGGTGTTAGAGATGAGAAAACCGAGCCTCCAGGAAGAAGCAGTGACTTGCCCAAGAACACAGAAGTTTCTACCAAAGACCAGAAGGATAACATCTAAGCTTTTCAGTTTAAGGCAGAACTTTGATTAAGAAATAAACTAGAGGGATCCCTGGGTGGCTCAGCGGTTTAGCGCCTGGCTTTGGCCCAGGGCATGATCCTGGAGACCCAGGATGGAATCCCACATCAGGCTCCTTGTATGGAGCCTGCTTCTCCCTCTGCCTGTGTCTCTGTCTCCCTCTCTCTCCCTCTGTGTCTCTCATGAGTAAATAAATAAAATTTTTAAAAATAAACAAACTACTCCCTGTGTGTGGGCGGCCGTTAAAAAAAAAAAAACTAAAGGGGCACCTGGGGGGCTCAGTGGTTGAGTGTCTGCCTTGGGCTCAGGTCCTGGGGTCCTGGGATGGAGTCCCACATCAGGCTCCCCAAAGGGAGACTACTGCTCCCTCTGCCTATATCTCTTTCTCATGAATAAATTAAAAAATTGTTTTAAAATGAAAGTAACTAGAAGTTAACACTCAGAAGAAAATAAACACCTTTTATCTGATGCAGGAAAGGAGAACAAAAGAGAAAAGCAAGAAAGAAAAGAATTTTAACTGTGCTGGAAATAAATTATAGTTCAAATTACCAAGGCAGGGCATTGTTTTCTTTAAAAAAGTAAAATGTATCATGTGTAGCTCTCACACACACACAACACACACACACACACACCCTTACATATATGCACATGCAATAATGGGGTAATAGGTTGCTTTCTATTTTTTAAAATTCTCTCAATCTTTAAATTTCCTTTTAAGTCTCAAGTGGAAAGTTTTCCTACTTTTATAGATACCGAGTTAAGATTTTTTAATACGGATAATTATGAAAGCAAATTAAAGTCAAGCTCTTTATAGGAGTACTAAAACAGTTTTAATTTTATTAATCTTCATTTCACAAAAGTAAGGTATCAAAATATACCCCAAAAGGAGGTCATCTGGCATACTGCACAGCACAAGGTTAAAGGGCATAAAAAAAAAATAATACAGGAAGAGGAGTCTAAGAGGATCAGCATTTTAATGCAACTCTTTGAAGATCTCCATTGACTTAATATACCTGAGTGCCCTGAAATCACGATCTTTACTTCATGGCGCTTGATTAAACTTCAGCTTATGAAAATTTCTAAATCATCTTCATCCTGTCCAACTTAAAAGAAACTCGGGCCCACCAAGGCCCTCCCTCCTTTCACCAGGAAACCAGGGCCCAAGAGCAATGAGAGTGCAGACGGCCTGCCCCCTGGGCCCACCAAGCCCCCAGGAACTTGACAACCTTCTAACCCCAGGGGGGCTCTCGGTACATCACTAGCATCACCTGGGCTGGTGCACTGCAGCATGTTGAGCAGGACCCCTGGCCTCTTACCCACCCCTTCTCCCAGGATCAAATATGCCCTGGACCTTGCCAAGAGTCCCTAGGAGGCCAAAGCGCCCAGGTTGAGTGACTCTGTTCAAGCCCATTCCTACTGCCCCAGCAGGGTTCGAGGGGCAGCATCACCAGCCTCACCCTCCAACAGAGCTCTCCAGGTACCACCACCATGGCCACCCTCGGGGTCCAGAATCTCTGGCAAGACAGCCACACCAGCTTTTTAAATGCTTCTTTAGCTCTGCCCCAGGGCGGCGGCCAGCCACACTGCGGCATGGTGAAGGCACGGCTGGGCCTCACTGCGCCTGTCCTTCCCACAGCTCCAGCTCTCCCTCTGATTTTTCTATTATTTCACTCTCTCATGTATCAAGCTTTCCAATCAGCCTGCCAAAAGGCCTCGGGCTATACAAAAGAGAGCCGCTGCGTGATGATTTAAAACATCCGGCCTCTGTTAGAATGAGCAAGGCCTGTATTAAAAACTGAAATAACAGCAAGCTATGGTAAAATCAGACTGTCCAAAGGAAAGAGCCCTGTGTGCGCTGCATGTGCTCTGTCTGCCCCGAGAGGCGAGGCCGTCCTCGCTACTCTGTGTAATAAGGCTCTGAAAGCAACTCTGGCCAGGGGAGCTGGCATATTCTGCATCACCGCCACCCTGGTGCACATGAAGACAGGCCATCTGTTTGGTTCAAAAGGTCATCTAACTCAGTCAGGTTCAAAACTCCAGGCCCCATCTCTAATTTGATTAACTCCATCATTAGTCACTCTGGAGCCAAATGCAGATCCCTGCCTACGACATAAGAGGAAGCTTCCAGTTGGCGTGTATCAGGTCAAGGCAGTGAAACGGTGCATCTGGAGAAACTCGACTTGTTGGGAGACCCGAGGCAGGTGGGGGCGGTGGGTGTTCCTGGGGTAAGCAGAAGAGCAGGGCCATCTCCCCCCTCCCCCCCAGCCCCATTCATCATCAGGAGTACATTTCACACCACTCTGAAATTCTTCTCTCAACACTTCCCCAAACAGGATGTGTCCAATCAGTGAGTCATGAAAAATCGGGTATTTCTAAAAATCTGCTGGAAGGAAGGTGTGGGAGAAAATTTCTAAAGGGAGAGAACAAAAAGACAATATGCAAAGCTAATTAACCATGCAAAAGGCCGGAAGTGGGGTAGCTGGGCCCTGTATGACCTGACCTCACGGTGGTTGCCAGGCCTTTCATTTCACTCCATCCCCTGGCTCACCTTGAGAGTACAACCCACTACACCCCAGAACAAATCCATCTTTCTGCACCTTGTCATACCTACCCATCTAGTCAAACCCTAGCTTTTTAACCCGTTAGAGCCCCAGCTCCTGGATCTATCCAATGGGGAGTCAGTCCCCTGTTGCGCCTCGCCTGTCCTCCCCTCCGCCTACATAAAGGCATCCTAGTGCCCCCAGAAGTAATCTCTGTTATCAGTGCCCTGTAAGGACGCTTAGCACATGTTACCTTGTATTAGCGTAATTTGTGCACCATTTTTTTAATGTTTTTTTAAATTTATTTATGATAGTCATATAGAGGGAGAGAGAGAGGCAGAGACATAGGCAGAGGGAGAAGCAGGCTCCATGCACCTGGAGCCTGACGTGGGACTCGATCCCGGGTCTCCAGGATCACGCCCTGGGCCAAAGGCAGGCGCCAAACCGCTGCGCTACCCAGGGATCCCCAATTTGTGCACCATCTTATCTCCCTCCACTAGACCACAGTAGCAGTGCCAGTTGCCATGAGCCCTCTCCATGAGACAAGCTCTAGGCTAAATGTCCCATGTGAGTTTTCTCATTTAATTCCCACACCAATCCTCTGCCCAGGCAGTATGATTATCAGCTCTCCCATTTTATGGATTTAGGAGGCTCAAGGGAGAAAGCTGATAGGCAGATACATAGTATCATGATGAAAGCATGAACTCAAGAGCCTGAGTGCCCAGGGTTGAAATTCTGGCTTTACTCTACCCAGCTCAGCGATCCTGGGAAAGCTACTTTAATCTGTGTCCCAGTTTCCTCTTCCTTGAACATGGATGACACCAGTACCTTACCACAGAGTTGTCATTAAGGATTAAATACATCTAACTTGTGTTAAGCGCTTAGTGCCTGGCACATAGTAAGTGTTATGTAAGAGTTTGTTAAATAAAAGTCAACAGGCCTACCTGCCCAAGGTCATGCAAGTATTAACTGACTGAAATCAGTGTTTGAGTCCTGATCCAACTGGCTTCAACACAGATGCTATAGTCACTGCACAGGCTGAGGAATAACAAATTCCTCCTGGGACCGGACAATTTCTCATTCATCCCTGCACTCCTGAAAAAGCATATCGGTCCCGGGTCACCACACAGCTTTTAGAGGTGTTTCTAAAGAATGAAATCTGAAGAATTTATAAAAAGCTGTCTCCGAAAAGAGTTTAGAAACACTAAAGAACTACCAGGGCCTGCAAAAGAAAAACCTACAAAAAAAACACATAATAGCCTCTCATCAAGTAACCTTACAATCCGGACATCCATCCTGACTACGCTCTTTTGGAGACCCCGACATTAACAAGACAATATTCCAAACAGGAAAACAGGGTGACAGGGCAGGAGGTAACCATGGCTTCTCAACTCCCTTACTATCTGAGAGACTCTTCAGAGTCCCAACATAACACCCATCTCCCTTATAATTTTCACATGGACATTGATCATGATCACCAAAGCAACCCCTGCCGGTTAAACTCCCAGCCATCGTGAATAATAATTAGATGACTCACACAGTTTCAAAGCCACAGCTCTGAATCTCTCTGCTATGGAACTACTTTGTTCCCACTGAGTAAAAAAATAAATAAGCAGATTGGCAACATTGTCCATTCATAATAAATAGCAATCTAGAAATATACAGGTGATCCTCAGAGCTCTGCTGGAGCAGAACAAGACTGTGGCTAGTCCACATCTCACCCTGGAATTCCTTCCTTTAGAGCAGTAAGGCAATCTCAACCCCTCTACACAGGTCACAAGTGCTGTTCCCAAGGGATGGAGCAATTCAACCCAACTCTTAACTTTTTTAAGGGATCTACACTCACTAATTCAACTTTTCAATCACTACCCTCTAAAATCAAATCTCTTCCCTTCCCTTTGACCAAAGAAACAAGATTTCTATTATCCAGCAATATCACTATTTCTGGAACACCATGGGCCACTCCCCACAATCTAAGCTATACCTGCTGGCCACTTTTGTTCATTCAACAAACATGAATTATGCATCAGGCACAATTTTAGGTACTGATTAAAAATTCCTGCCCCCTTGAAGCTTATGATCTAATGTGGGTAAGGGGGAGAGAGAAACTACAGCTGCAACAATTAAAGAATTTATTAGATTAAGAGGTGGGGAAGGGAGGGTCAGGGAACTGGTGTAAACCATGATCAGTGCAGGCCTCTTGAGAAGGTGATGTTTGAAAGAGGGAAAAGGAGTGAGCCACGTGGATTACCTGGCAGGAAAGCAGAGAACTCTGGACAGAAGGAACAGCCAAGCACACAGTCGTGTGTGCAGAGCAGCCAGGATGCAGCATGGCTGCAGCAGAGGAAGGCAGGAGCATTTAGGTCAGAGAAGACCCTCTCAGGACACGAGGGTGGTATTCACAGAGCACCAGCAACCTTAACTCTTTCAGTGATTCCTAAGTGCAGGTCTCTGTGCTCAGGAAGGCCACAGGCTGATGGAGATGGGGTTGATGGGACAGTGCACGTGCTGATCACCAGCCCTGAGAGAGGTGCCACGGAGGCTGTGTGAAGCCAGGAGGCGGCTAACACAGCCTCCAAAGATGCTCCAGCTGAACTTTATAGGACAGGCAGAGACAAGATGAAAAGGAAGTGACTCGACCGGCAGAGGAGTAACATTCATAAAAAGACAGTGGTACGGGGCAGGGTGATTATGTTGTGTGGCTGGTGGAGAGAATGGGGATGGGTTGGAGAGGCAAGCAGGGGCCAGAGTCTGGTCATGAGCCAAACGTAAAGTCACAGTGAGTTTGAAGCTCTAAATTTAAAGGCCACGTCTTTGTTTTAGGATGAGCTCTGTGACTGCAGCTGGCGTGGAGGCCATTGGATAACTGAGCTGAGAAATGACCGGTATCCACTGCCACTGTAGGAATGGAGAGGAGTCTGAGCAAGAGAGGTTGGAGGACTAGTTAACCAACTGGAGGCAAGCCATGTTGTTTCACAGAGCACTTTCCAAAGGAGCCAACCAGTCCAGTTTAGACGGTGCTGCACACAGCCTCTCCAACTTTCCTGTGAAGCAGGAAAAGGCAAGGCTGCTAGAAGACAAAAACCAACCCCTTCCCTGACCCACTCCCAATGATGGCTGAGATGCTAAGACCGGGCAAGAAGTTAACGTGCCGGGGATCCCTGGGTGGCTCAGTGGTTTAGCGCCTGCCTTTGGCAGGGCATGATCCTGGAGTCCCAGGATCAAGTCCCGTATCGGGTTCCCTACATGGAGCCTGCTTCTCCTTCTGCCTGTGTCTCTGCCTGCCTGTCTCTCTCTCTCCCTGTCTCTCATGAATAAATAAATAAAATCTTAAAAAAAAAAAAATGTTAACGTGCAGAAAACCTCCAAAGAGCATCTGCAGCATGAGGCAGGAGGGGCCCATCAGCAGGAGTTGGGGATACAGGCAACAGATGTCAGGGACAACCAAAGGCCAGCCAGAAAGGCAGGCCTCTTGCTTTAGGAGCACCTAAGAGCAAGAACATGGCCCTCAGACAGGTCGGGGAGGAGGAATGGACAAAAGCAGGGCAGGGGTGGGGAGTGAGGGCAGGTGTCCTCGATAAAGTGGGCAGGCAGCCAAGTGTCTGAACAGGAGTACTGGTCAGAGCCTGGGCCTCCCAATGGAGGCAGTCTTGTCATACAAGTAAAAGCCATTTCTTGGCATTCGCTAAGCAAGTGGCAGGCCTATTCCATGACATAATAAAGCCCAGGCTACCACCACCACCCTAGACACCCATTAAAACCGAGGCTCAAAACTAGATGTGACTTCATCAAAGTTCCCAAGCAAGTCCCTCCGGGCTGAAGTCAGAGCAAAGTTGAGGAAGGGCAAGTCAGAGTGCAGGACAAGATGCAGAGCCTGAAAACCCTGGCAGTAGTCAAAAGGAGATGGTCAGCGGCTTCCAGGAGGGGACGAGTTCTGCCCAGAGAGCTGAGGGGCAGATTTGTGCCAGAACAGCCTTCTCATAGGCAGAAATGGCACCCCAGGATCCTGCTGGCAGGAAGAGGAAACCCTCTTGCCCCTGCTGGCATACGAAGGAGAAGGAAGGAAGTGGCTCAGGGAAAGTGACCAACATATAACCACAGACCAACCCGAGCCTGGGCAGCAATCCCCCCTCTGTCAGAAGGCAAGAAGCCCCAGCGCATGGGACATGATGCCAAGGGCCTTCCTCACACACCACAACTCCCCAGTCCCACAAAACCCTGTGGCCCTGTGCTTGTGGCACCGACAACCAGGCTCTGCATGGGGCCACGGGGCCCTTGTAGCTGTCCCAGACACTGCTGCCGCCTTGGCATCTGTTCTCATCAGAACCCGCACAGATCCTGGCTGATCTCACTGAGAAGGCTGCTTCAGTGATCAGAAAATGCAGATGTTTCCCTGACGACCTTCCCTCTCCTTGCCCCAGACCCGCCTTTGCTCCCAGCCCAGAAAGAAAACAAGGAACGTCCTCTTCACCAAGGAGCTCAGGAGATGCATCCTCTCTACCAAGGAGCTCAGGAGATGCAGGTGCTATATTTAGCAAGCTGGCTCTCAGCAGAAGCCAGGTCCACGTGCAGAGGCTGCCCTCCACCCCTCCCACCCCTGCTTCAGGAGGCTGCGTCTACCCAGGGAGAGCTGCTTGCAGTCTGATCACAGGACTGCGCTCTGGGGAACCAGTCACAGCACAGGTTTTTCTTGCTGGTTCCAGAAACTTCTGTAACACTCCTGCGTGGTAAACCTGTTCACCAGGGTCGGGGCTGACCCAGGTACACAGCGGCACATCTGTACCATGTCAGCATCACTGGTCCATCAGGTTCTCCACAAGACCCTGGGCAAACAAGCCCGTTCACTGCCACGCGCGTTGTTATGAGCGACTTGACGTTGCCATAGCAACCGCCTCGGTCTCTTGCCGCATTTATCAAACCATACCCTAATTGTTTGTTTACGCATCTGTTTACACCGCAAAACTGTCAACTCCTAGAAATTCAGGACGCTCTCTTTATTCACATTAGTAAGCGCCCCGGTGCCTGCACAGGATACGCAGAGCTCCAATGAATGATGTAAAAATAAGTAAACGCAATAATCTCTTCTTGGAAAATCATGAAGCTGTTCCCAAACAACGCCTTCCTTTCCTCTTAGAGCTTGGTGAGTATCTCTCCTCACTCCACACACTCAGATGAAAGGCCCCAACACCTCCCCTGTCCAGATGAAGAGGTGAACACAGTGCACACAGCCCTCCCCACCAGGCCCTGCACTTGCTTACTTTCTTTCTTCTTAAGATTTTATTTATTTATTTGAGAGACAGCCAAGTGAGCACGTGAGGGAAGGGGGGAGCAGACTCCCCACTGAGCAGGAAGCTTGCCATGGGGCTCAATCTCACGACCCTGAGACCATGACCTGAGCTGAAACCAAGAGTCAGATGCTCAACCAACTGAGTCACCCAGGCACCCTGGCCCTGCACTTTCTTACCTTTCTTCAGGCAACTCTCTTGCCCAGGCTCAGGTACCCTGACCCTTCCTACCAGGCTCTTTCCTACTCTCTTTGCAATCATTTGTTCATCACTTACTCAACAAATCTCCCTGACTGGTTTTTGGTGTGGCAGGCCTTGTTCCTGGCTACCCCTGCCTGCTTGTGCTTCCTGGTCCAGTAAAGGTTCAGGCTCTGGCAGGAAGCAATGCTAGCCACGCTGGTCCCACTCTCCTCTCCAGAAAGGAGCTGGGCCTCTCCCCCAGGCTAGCAGCACACCCAGGAGGGTGCTCACATCTCTGACCTCTTTCGCAGCTGCCCCCAGTGCCCAGCTCAACACGAGCTAGAGACAGTATTCAGGTGGGTTATCAACAGATGGGGAGACTCCTCCATCAAGGCCCAAGGAAATTCAGAAGTGAAGACAACAAAGGTGCAGGTAACACCCCTGCAGTTGCGGCTGAGTGAAGTCCGGCCCACTGCCAACTACCCGGGGCAACGGCAAAGCCCAGCGCACACAGGATCACCTCCAGTGCACTCACCTTATGCACGCTGCCTACCCCTCAGCAAACTCTGCTGATGAAGCCCTTCCATCTCTCAACCTGCTTGGAGTCTTTTTCCCTGAATGTGAGATGTGATGACCCAGGGGGCAAAGAGGGACACAATCCTGAGAAGCCCAAGATAACTTTCCTTCCAAAGTACTCCCTTCCTGGTCTCAACGCCCTCAAATTCTTACTAAGACTCCTCTCCTTGCCAAGTCATCTTGACAGCCTGTCCTTAATCAGGCATTCCCACACCAGGAATAGTCACGGCCATTAGCAGGGAGCTAGGCAGCACTCGCTCCAAAAGGTGCCAGAAATCTTCCACCTCTGGAGCTGTAGCCCCATGGGGGTATTTGGAGCTGCTGGAAATGTCACAGAAATTCATCAGGAAACGACTACTGATGCACTTCGTTATTGTGGCACTAAAACGGAAATTTTAGTTACAGAGCACCACTATTTAGGTACCACTCATGGTGTCTTTGTCAACTGAGCAGCATAAATTTACATATATTAGGTACCAATAGACATAATTTGCATTTGGGTGTGCTAACTCACATACACATTCTGTTGTCCCTTGGGATTCTGAGAAATTCAATGTTGAAATGGCACCAGTGGTTTTTCTGCCCATGTGACAGCCAGCTGGAAAGATGGAAAGAGACCATTCAGTTGTCATTCACAGATGAACTCTGCTTAGAGGAAGAGCACCATCTACTTTGTCCAGCATAACAGAAATGCACCATCAGCCTCAAGATGGGCTCATTTCTCCTGCAGCCACCCAATCACCTTTCCATAAAGAGATCTGCAATCAAACATCAAAACAAAGCAATCAAAAGGAATGAGAAAATCATAAAAACAGTGACACAGACTCAAAGACTGGGTGCCACTTAGCTACCACCTAGAATCCCCTTCTCTTCTTAAGGATAACCAAGTGAGTAGGAGGAATGTAAAAAAAGGAAATATGCTATGTAACCAGAATATTCACTATGACACATGACAGAAAGAAACACTTTTAACACTAGAGAAAGATATGATTCTTTCTTTTTTCAAATACCCTTTGAATGAAAGGGTATTTCATTCCAATGATAAATAATTCAAGATTGATGACTTCTCATGGTTATATGGCCAGAGTACCTCCTGTCACAGACAGGACATAAATTATTCCTTACACTAAAATTTGGGAGCTTTTAAAACCTTTATTTAAAGATTTCCCCCCCCCCAACTTCCCTTAAATTATAATTACACCCACATTTATAATGTCATCTGAGCTTTCCTCTCCAATCTTGCTGCTATTATCTGGTTATTACGAATAAACAGTATCTTTTCCCGGAACAGCTAATACCACTAGTATTAATAGTAACCGTTATTATTAATTCTCTTCTGATGTAATGTGCAAATATTTCTAAAGTATCTGTCCTCTCCAGTCATTTCTAAAGACAGTAACATATAACTAATAGTGCATGTACAAAATTTTCAACCTCTTTTAAAATAAAAAGACAGGGCAATGAGGTTCCTAAGCTTAGGGAATCTATGCATATGCACATGCACCCCTCAATATTATACCCATACATTTTCTTTTTAACTCAAAAGAATGATTATTGAGCAGCTCTCAGCTGCTCAGATGGTTCTGGGTAACAGAAAGATCATTCACAAGGGCTGTAAATCCTTGTTCAAATCTCATGACCACTACCAAACTAAGTATCTTATTTTATGAAGCCATTAAACCTCTGGGAGGCTGTTTGCTCAGCTGCAAAATGGGCATAAGATTTGTCCCATCCAAACTATGGTTTGAAAAAAATTAAGTATAAATAAAAATAAGAGGGTTTTTTTGTTTTTGTTTTTTTAAGAGCTCCTGTTCTCAGGAGTTTGCAGTTTGGATTCAGGAAATAGGAACACAAACACAGGAAACAGGTCCACAGTGTGAATGGTACACTTGTTTTATAAGAGATTAATCATCCAAAGACATTTAGAGAGGGTCTGGGTCCCTGGCACTGCAGGACACGGGAAAACACCAACACTGTCCTCACGGCGAGCACACACCCTTACAACAAAGGGCTAAAGGGTGCAGCCAAGGTGAGGTGCCCAACATTGTAAGAGGTGCAGCTGAAGGAGCCTATTGTGATGAATGGAAATCTCTTTAGCACAGCATGGCTGGAGAAAGACTTAGAAGATAGAGGAGTAGGATTACAGAACCACAGAGGGGAGGAAATCCTCTGCTGTCTGACTGTCCCCAAGACACAGGACTCTCTCAAGCATCCTGCCTTGGTTTGCACATCAAATTCCTCTCCTTTCTCCCTTTGGGCTGGGCTCTGCTGACAATTACCCTGTCCCAGCCCATCCTCCATGCTTCCGTCAGGCCAAGGGGTGCTCAGCCTACAATCTCTCTCTAAACCAAGGCACTTCTCAACCCCAGGCTGAGAGCTGGCCAGGGAGCATCCAGATGGAGAGCATACCCAGGTGATGCCAGGTAAGGGAAGAGCCCGATATATGGATTGCTGACATGTGAGTAGGTGGGAAACAGATTTCTTTGGGTTTTTTCCAGGCTGCCTATAACCTATTCCTTGAGTCTGCCCTTCCACTCAGACATGCCCCCCCCCGCCCCGCCCCCGCCCGGTCTAACAGCCCAGTATGAGAAGACAGAAAAGTGAAGCAGGATGACCCCTCCTGCAGTAGCAGGGAGAACCCAGCAGAGGCCAGAGTTCAGAATATCTTTAGCACAGCTTACTCCACCCATCTCCCTTTTACTATTGCCCTTCAACAGGCGGCAGGACACCAAGAAATGAGGCAAAAGGTATTTGGAGGAAAAAAAGCTCAAGAGGGCAGGAGGCAGACCTAAGCGTCCTGTATGGCTAAGGAAGGTGACCCTGCTCCCTTTGTACATACACTGGTGATTACTAGGCATATACGAATGTAGGTATATTATGCGCCTCAGATAAGTAAGTATTGAATGAGTAAGTTCATGGTTGAATAAATTCATGACTGGTCTGTTCTTTTTAAGTGGTCAGTTCCTTAAAGGTAGAGACAAGATTGTATCTCTAATATTTTTGGTGTAATGTTCACTTCTCACATACAGCATTATTACTCTAAATACGTGACCTGCTGCCAGAGATCAAATACTCAACCTCTGAGTCCCTATTGCGTGCAAGGCACTGGGGTAAGACATACATGCGCGAAACAAACTCCGCCTTCAAGGAGCTCATCTGCTGCCACCTCCTCCCCAGAGTTTCCCTCATCCCCTCCCTGGTACAATCCTTATTTCTCCTTCCCTCTAGCTCATGAATACCTTCAAGGCATGAACTCTGTGGAGCCCAGGGCCTGGTACAGAGCAGATGATCTATGTATTTAATGAAGGAAAAACAAAGGCCTAAACCACCAATCAAACCAACCAACTCTGAGTGATGGCCAAGTCCACAGACAGGTCTGACAAACAGGTGGCCGCTGTTTTACTCCCCTGCAGCTATGTCCCTTCCTTGGATTTCCCACTGCACTATTTCAGACCCCAATGACCACCTTCTTGGGCAGTGGCCAGTGCTTCCCTATTGGGCCCCCTTGCCTTGGGTCCTCCTCACCCTCCCATCCCATGTCTGATTGGTCTTCCTGAAGCCCAGCTCTGTTCATCTCACTCCCTTACTCAAAAGCCTCCTCCCTATAACCCTGGATAGAAAAGGATGCTTCCACAGGTAGCACAGACCTCAACACTGCGGCAAGCAGAGATGTTCAAAATAGAGGCTCATGTAATATGTGGACCACTAGGCTAAACAGCTTTTTTTTTCCCTAAGATTTTATTTATTTATTCAAGAGAGACACACAGAGAGAGGCAGAGACATAGGCAGAAGGAGAAGCAGGCTCCCCGTGGGGAACCCAATCCGGGACTTGATTCCGGGACTCCAAGAGACCATGACCAGAGCCAAAGGTATTCAACCACTAAGCCACCCAGGCATCCCTAGACTAAGCAACTTTTAAGCTCACTACATGCAACATTCTGTCCAGGTTAGGGCAGATTCTATACACCGAGAGGTGGGAAAACTTTCTCTATAAACAGCCAGATAGTAAATAAATATTTTAGGCCTAACAAGGCACATATATAGTCTCTGCTGAATAGCCTTTAGATTTTTGGGTTTTTACAACACTTGCTAAACTATGAACTCCATTTTTAGTTTTTTGTTTTGTTTTTTTGCATACAAAAACAAGCTCTGTGCCCCTGAACCCAAATTGCTTTGTTCTAACTTCCACAATGCCTCAAGCTACACCCTGTTGTCCTACTCCTTTGATGAGATTCTTACTCTCAAAGCCTGTGAGCACTGAAGAGGGAAGCAAGGACCACCACCCTCAGCATACAGGAAGCGGCCACATGTGCCGTGCACCAGCACACTCTCTACTGCTGCAGAACACTTTATGCTTTGGCACGTGAGACATCCCAGGTCGGTCCCAGGGATGGACAGACAGATGATTGATCGACTGATGGATCAAAAGATGGATCAAAGGATAAACAGATAGGTAAGTGGACAGTTGGATAAAAAAGAACCAACAAGTGAGTCAGAGAGTACTGCTTTAAGAATTCAGAGAAGTGGGGTGCCTGGGTGGCTCAATTGGTTAAGCGTCTGCCTTCGGCTTAGGTCATGATCCGGGCGTCCTGGGATCCAGTCGTTCATGGGGCTCCCTGCTCAGCTGGGAGCCTGCTTCTCCCTCTCCCTCTGTCCCTTCCCCCCTGCTTGTGCTCACTCTGTCACTATCTCTCTCAAATACATACATACATAAAATTCAAAGAAGAAAATGGTCCTGATGGACTGGGGATGAGGGGAAGGTTTACAAAAGAAAAGACATGATTAATATACTTTTCAGAGTAGCCCCTGTGGCTTAGTGATTTAGCCTTCAGCCTGGGGTGCGATCCTGGAGACCCGGGATTGAGTCCCACGTCGGGCTCCCTGCATGGAGCCTGCTTCTCCCTCTGCCTGTCTCTACCTGCCTCTGTGTGTGTGTGTGTGTGTGTGTCTCATAAATATTATATATATATATATATATATATATATATATACTTTTCAACAAAGAAATTAGGTATTAAGTGGGATGCTTTATAGAGCAGAGATCTTGGTGACTCTTAAAAAGATCTTCCTGTTTCGAAGGATGGCATGACAATCTTGATTTTGCAAATAAAAAGAAATTTATTTCTAAACACACAGAAAGCCTTTTGAAGGGACAGATACAAAATCACAAAATCAAAAAAATTACCTCACATTCAACACTTTCTTCAAACTGCGTGCTGAGAAACATGTTGGCTGCTGTGGGTTCAAAGACCCACTCCTCATCCCAGGTACGGTCTGATATGAAGGTCCACCATGGAAACTAGTCACTGCAGGCAGGGGGAACTCCAGATTTGGAAGCTACTTCAACCCAAAAAGGAAGTGCCAAAATACTCTGAGGTCAGATAGGAAACCACACGGCTCATTCTCTCCCTCTTCACACTCTTTAATAGCAGACATCTGAGGGCCAAGGGCTGTCCTTACATATGTCCCAGAAACTGATTTCTCCACAGTCCAAACTCCATCCAGGAAGCTACACCAAAGGCCTCACTTGGGCCAACACCACGGAAAGGGGTTGTTCTACATGAATTAATTTCTCAGTAAACTAAAGCTCATCAAAATTACACCACAAAACCCAAAAGCTATTTTCATGCAAATTCTCCTCAGTGGAGGGCCTGCTTCCCTCCACCACAGCAGGGGGCACACATCTGGACCCTTCTTAAACAGGCTCTGCCATAGTGTTATGGCCTCAGGGACAACCTTCTGCAAGAGTCTAATTCCCTTTTCCTCCCTTCCACTGGCCTCAGCGGTTGAGCACTGGTCTCTGCTATTTCTATTTTATTACATGATCTTTTCTAGAACCTTGAGGATGACATGATCCTGACCTACAGAGAAACAAAATGGGCTTCCTAGTAGCTACTTTACTATTAACTGGGGGTTTTTTGTGTACTTCCTGGTTCTAATGCAAGCCCTATGGTCCCCAGCTTTCATTATTCAACCTAATGGTACATTTTCCTTTGGAAAAAACAGTAACTCTCATTTGCTGATACTCTACTCCCTAATCCAAACCAAAATCTGGCAAAGTGTCAGAACCCTGTAACAGCTCACCTTGTATCAGGGGCAGAAACAAAGCCCAGAATGTGACGTTGCAGGCTCTCTGGCTTTGTGCACAGATGCTCAAGGGATGCAAGGTAGTTCATAAATTAAAAGAGCAAATAAAACAGGAGCCCTTAAGAGATTTCATATTAGCTATGACTAAATCAATTTTGTCGTAAGATCAAGCCTCCTTTATTTTGCTCTGACCATGAAGAAAAAAACTGTGCATTTCAACAATTACACTCCTTTCACATTGCCACAGAAGATGATAAATCATTTTTTAAAAGATAGAATAAAGGCAGTTCTGGAAAATGGAGGCAGCATGGCAGGAAAGAAGGCCAACTTTAAACGTCATCACCAAAGCAGCCGCTTACCAGTGGGTCTGCAGAGATGTGGGAGGGCAGGCCTCGGCTGGAAATCCCAAATTAAAGCTTCCCTCTGGAGTCCCTTCTGGCTAGAATATCCTCTTTTAAAAAGAAAACATAAGGCCCTGAGGGTCTGGAAATATAAAGAAGTAGTGAAGGTAAAAGAGAAAGCAACGGAGAAGAAGAGGAGGAGAATGTTAAGCTTTGGACATCACCTAAATTGCAGCGTAAGAAACTTGGTCCCCAAGGAAAAGACAGAGACAGGAGTGTGGAGGAGGGAAGAGGGGAAGATGAAAGAGGTGAAGAGCCATTCTGCCTCCTTCACGATTTTCACTGTGGGTTGGCAAACAATCAAGCAGGACCTCTTCCAAATCAAAAGCCTGCGACCTGGCAAGCCACAACCAAGACAAAGAAAAGCTACAGGTTCTGACAGCCCAGCAGTTCCAGTAGTAAACACACCTAATTCCTATTTGCCAAAAAAGAGATTTACAAGGTGAGAAGAAAACCAGGAATCTCAACAATTACCTTTTGTCAAAAAATGAGTGGTCTCCATGGTGAACAAATCAAGATGATGCTTATAGAAAGGAGCAACCAAAAAGCCACATTAACCAGCAAAAACAATGGGTTGTTCAGAATCTGCTGCTGCAGAAACAGACAAGGTCAGTCCCCTGGGCTGTAAACCTCCCAGGTGACTACTAAACATCCAGGCTGAATGAGGCAGATATCTGAAACCCACTTACTAACCCAAGCGAGGTTTTTAACTTACTTTGCAACTAGAGACCAAGCAGGCAGATCTTCCAGTTTCCTTAGTATTTTCAGGGCCCAGATGAGAAGAACAAAACAAACTAAATATAAGCAATTTTGGCCACAAATACAAACTGTTTTCTTAATCCTAAAGTCAGTCATCCCATAAAGTAATTAAGCCCCTACTCTGTACAACCCACTCGGCATTTAAAGATGATTAAGAATTGATCTAGCAACTAGGCAATACAAAGACATAAAAGACACCCAGATTGTTAAGGAAGAAATAAAACGATCTCTATTTGCAGATATTATCTTAATACAAACAATCCTAAGGAGCACAGACATGCACAACACACATCCATGAAAACTAAGAAGTTCATCAAGACAAACTTCAATATCAATATACAAAAGATCAATAACTTCAAGATCAATATACAAAAGTTAATTATATTTCTGTGCATTAGTAATCAATGATCCAGAAATGAAATTAAGAAAGCAATTCCATTTACAATAGCATCAAAAGAATAAAACACTCAGTAATTAATCTGACAAAAGAAGTGTAAGATTTGTACAGTGAAAACTGCAAAATATTGTTAAAAGAAATTAGAGGCTTAAATAAATGAAAAACATCCCAAGGTAAAGACTAGAAGATGTTAAAAGGAGTTGTTAAGATGTCTATACTTCCAAAATTGATCTGCAGATTGAATGCAACTCCCAACAAAATCCCAGCTGGCCTTTTGGCAAAAATGGACAAGTTGATCCTAAAATTCACATGGTAATGGCAAGGGACCCTGAATAGCCAATTTTGGAAAAGAATAAAGTCAAAGGACTCAGGCTTCCTAATTTCAAAAATTACCATAAGCCTACAGTAATCAAGACTGTGTATTATTACTACCGATTACTAGAATAGAACTCAAGGTCTAGTAATAAACCCATCAAAGAACAAATATTTTTGTTACCCTTTTTTAAATTACCCTTTTAATATTACCCTTTTTTAAAAAGGGTGCTCAGAGAATTCAATGGAGAAAGAATCCTTTTAAACAAATGGTGTTGGGACAACTGGATATTCACATGCAAAAGAAAGAAGTCAAATCCCTACCTCACATCATATGCAAAAACTAACTCAAAATGTATCAAGGACTTCAATGTAAGGGCTAAAACTATAAAATCCTCTTAAGAAAATATACGTATAAATCTTTGTGACCTTAATTTAGGCAATAGTTTCTTAGATACGACACCAAAAGCATAAACAATGAAAGAAAAAATAGGTATTCTGGACTTTAGTAAAATTAAAAACTCCTGTGCTTCAAATGATACCATCAAGTGGATAAAAAGTTCACAAAATGGGAGAAAGTGTGTGCAAATCACATATTTGTTAAGAGTCTAGTTTCTATAATATATGAAGTAGTCTTACAATTTGACAGTAAAGACAAATATCCCATTTTAAAACTGGGCAAAGGATCTCAAGAGGTATTTCTCTAAAGAAAATATACAAATGGCCATAGGCACATGAGACAATGCTCAGGACCATAAATTATCCATCAGGAAAATTCAAATGAAGCCCATGAGATACCAGTTCATTGCTCGAGGATGGTTATAATCCAAAAAACAACAACAAAAACAAACAGACAATAAAAAGCATTGACAAGGGTGTGGAGAAATGGGAACCCTGTATGCTGCTGGTGAGAAATGTAAAGTAGTGCAGCCTCTATGAAGAGTAGTCTGGTGGTTCCTCAAAAAGTTCAACATAGGGTTGCCATGTGACCCAGAAATTCCACACCTAGGTATATACCTAAGAGAAAACATGTCTGCTCAAAAATTTGTACAAGAATATTCACAGCAAGGGATCCCTGGGTGGCGCAGCAGTTTGGCGCCTGCCTTTGGCCCAGGGCGCGATCCTGGAGACCCCGGATCGAATCCCACGTCGGGCTCCCGGTGCATGGAGCCTGCTTCTCCCTCTGCCTGTGTCTCTGCCTCTCTCTCTCTCTATGTGACTATCACAAATAAATAAAATAAAAAAAAAAAGAATATTCACAGCAACATTATTTACTATAGCCAAAAAGTAGAAACAACCCAAATGTTCATCAATCAATGAATGGATAAAGATGTCATAAATCTATACAATGAAGTATTACTCAGTCAGAAAAAGGAATGAAGTATAGACTGAACCTCAAAAATATTATGCCATGTGAAGGAAGCGAAAGACAAAAGGCCATATACTGGATGAATCCCATTACATGAAATGTCTGCAATAAGCAAATCCACAGAGATAGAAAATAAATTAGTGGTTGTCTGATAAAAAGGGAAATCAAGAGTAGCTACTAATGGGTACACGGTGTTTCTTTGATGTGATGAAAATGTTCTGGAATTGGACAGTGGAGGCCACACAACTTTGTGAATAAAAGTAAAAATCAGGGACACTTGGGTGGCTCAGCAGTTGGGTGCCTGCCTTTGGGTCAGGGCATGATCCTGGAGTCCCAGGATGGAGTCCTACCTCAGGCTCCCTGCATGGAGCCTGCTTCTCCCTCTGCCTATGTCTCTACCTCTCTCTCTGTGTGTCTCTCAAGAATAAATAAAATCTTTAAAATTTAAGTTAAATTAAATTAAAAATCAATGAATTAGTTTAAAAAGGTGAATTTTATGGTATGTGAATCCTATCTCAATTTAAAACAACAACAAATAAGCACTCCAGGAAGCCACCGAAAGGTCTTTTTTTAAAAAAACTCAAGTTGGAAATATAATTCAGAAGCTACACTTTCTTTTCAGGACTACAAATTAGTAATTTCCTGTTGACTTTTATTCCCATCATTTTTTCTAGAACCTTTTCAAACCCAATATATGTGATACAAAATCCATGGTCTTTTCAGGCTGGAGAGAGAAGTCAGCGACCATCTAATGCAAACCCCTCATTTTAGACGTTCAGGGTAGTGACTGGCCCAAGATTATATAGCAAAGTGGAGACCAAATTAGAGCTAGAATCACCTCTTCTAACTCTTTGGTGGGTGATCTTTCCACTCTACCATATTAACACAACCCAATCCACAGAGCTTCATAATCAAGGGCAGAGCTTCCAATGAGGAAAATATTGGCTTTCCCCAAACCTAGGGAAAAGCTATGAGAACCTTGATATCAAAAGATCAGTATCTACTTCAAGTTCAGCAGTCCAGATTATTTAATGATCACAAAACCCTGTGATCATATTTTCAGTAACACAACCTGCTTTTCACCAGCAAAACAAAGCACCACAGAAATAGACTCAAGAGACCAAGACATGTAGCAAAGACCTAAGAACTGCTCCAAGGAGAGATGGATGGCAAACAACACTGCCCCACTTGTCCCAAACTTGAACTAGAACTGCACTCAATGACAATTCCAGCTCAAGTACCAACAACCACTCTGCTGACTCCAGTGATCTTCTGGGGAAGGGACTCTTTAAAGGGGGAATGGAAGAGGTGAAGCTTATTTTCACTTATAACCTCTTGGAAAGTAGGAGTATGAATAGCTAAGAGAAAGAGAGTAGAGGAAATGATCAGAAAAAAAGGCAGGTGATTTGTGTTGCAGACAACTGTAGACACGGAATGTTAAGAGCTGGAGAAGCCCTGCAGTTCATCTCATCCTGCTCTTCATTCTACAAATGAGGCCACTGAGGCTGGACCAGAAAACACCAGCCCAAGATCCATGAGCTGGTTAGCAACAGGTCAGGGCTAACAGAGGAATAAATACAGCACAGGACTCAAGACTCCTTGTTCCTCTCAGAATCTCTCCCAAAAAGTCCCCTAACTGGCAAAAGGGAACTGACTCCTGGAGTCTGCCTGGACATGCCACATTTGTGATTCACCCTCCAGTGGCCTTCTCTCAAAACACAGATTTGCTGGGCAGCCCAGGTGGCTCAGTGGTTTAGCACCGCCTTCAGCCCAGGGTGTGATCCTGGAGACCTGGGATCAAGTCCCACGTCAGGCTCCCTGCATGGAGCCTGCTTGTCCTCTGCCTGTGTCTGTGCCTCTCTCTGTCTCTCATGAACAAGTAAATAAATTTTTTTTAAAAATCAACTTTCTAAAAAAAACCAAACAAAACAAAAACCACACAGATTTGCTGACAAAGAAATCTGTATGGGTCTGATCACTGCTGAACTGGCCGTGGAATCCCTTACACACAGCTGTGACAGTATTCTCAGTCCCTTGGCTCCAAGGAAACCAGATCTCTCCTTTTAACTCACTTCAAGGCAGTCAAGGTCACTTAATAAACACCTCTCATGCTAAGCACCTCCCCGAGGGGTTAGTGTCTGATGGCCCTATCTGGGCAATCACACATTCTCTAAGTCAGCAACAATGGGAACTGGCCTACAGAATGTCTACAATTATCCACGTGTGCTAAAGAGACCCACAGAGATACCTACAGAGGAACAGAGATGCCAGCAGGAGACATCAGGTGGTTCAAGGACCAAGACAAATAAGGGCCAGGATAGCAGGGCTGATGTCAGCATGGCTGAGAGGACTGGTTCCGTCAACTGCTGGTGTGGGATGGCAGAGCCACAGTCATGTAACTTAACTTGTCTGCGTCCTGACTTCCTCAACTGTAAGATAGAACAGGATCTACCTCAAAGGATCACTGAAAGGACTCAATCATCAATTTAAAACATTGTGTATGTCCTTAATACACAATTAAGGCTCAACTCAAAGAAATGTCAGCTATTGTTGCAGGTAGTTTAAAAAAAATACTAAAATGGGCAGCTGGGGTGGCTCAGTGGTTTAGCGCCGCCTTCAACCCAGGGTGTGATCCTGGAGGCCCAGGATTGAGTTCCACGTCGGGCTCCTTGCACGGAGCCTGCTTCTCCCTCTTCCTGTCTCTCTCTCTCTCTCTCTCTTATGAATAAATAAATAAAATCTTAAAAAAAAAATACTAAGGGCAGCCCCGGTGGCACAGCGGTTTAGTGCCGCCTGCAGCCCAGGGTGTGACCCTGGAGACCCGGGATCAAGTCCTACATCGGGCTCCTTGCATGGAGCCTGCTTCTCCCTCTGCCTGTGTCTCTGCCTCTCTCTCTCTGTGTTTCTCATGAATGAATGAATGAATAAATAAATAAATAAATAAATAAATCTTAAAAAAAAAAAACTAAAATAAGAATGTGATTTCTTCTGGGAAGCTAAAGAAAGAGGCCTCCAAATCCTGATCACCTTGATAGAATCCTAAAAGACACAGAAATTCATCATTAGAGGGAGCAATCTTCATCAGCCACCTGATTTTACTGACAGCATCTGTGTATAAAATCAAATTGACAAAGCCATCTCCAGGATCAAGTGGAAAGATGACATCATTAGTAACACCGTTAGTAGGACAGGCCTCCTGCCAGGGTGTGAGCAATGCCCTGGGCCACTCGGCTCTGCACGGCTGGGCATGTCAGCAGAGCAGCGAAGCCAAGGAAGAGAAACCATTTCTGCAGCACAAGGACAGAGAGGAAGCAGAACAGCAAGGGCTTCCCAGAAGCTACTCCCCAACACTAAGGGGAGGGGTTCCTGCTGGCCATGCAGCCATCAACACTGAGGGCCTTCTCTGGCCCAGGTTATATACAGGCAATTGACTGCTAAAAGGGCAGACTCTTGTGTTGAAATGCCTGAGTTTGGGGATCCCTGGGTGGCGCAGCGGTTTGGCGCCTGCCTTTGGCCCAGGGCGCGATCCTGGAGACCCGGGATCGAATCCCACATCGGGCTCCCGGTGCATGGAGCCTGCTTCTCCCTCTGCCTCTCTCTCTCTCTCTCTGTGTGGCTATAATAAATAAATAAATAAATAAATAAATACATACATACATACATACATACATACATACATACATACAATGCCTGAGTTTGAATCCTGCTCCTACCGCTTCCTAGTTTTGTGATCCTGGCAAAGTGGCTGAGGTCCTCTGAACCGTGTAGGGTTTTCATAATAATGAAACAAGGTAATAGCATATAGAGAGAACTTAAAGCATGTCGGGCACATGGTGAGCACCTCATAAAGGCTAGAAAGACAAGAGGGAAAAAGAAGTGACCAACTAACACTCCAGCACACTGTGGATATCCCAAACACATTCCTACAACAGCAGCATCATTTCAATGTAATCTCACCAAAAACAAGATTCTGGGAAGTTTCCCTTAAAATTAAAACTCTGGGCAGAAGGTCCTGAAAACGTACTACAGCTTCACAAACAAGCCTGCCATACAGAGTCAAGGATAGTGAGTAACATGCTAGCAAAACAGGAAGGGTAAAAACAGGAGGACTGGCTTGCAGAGAGGCAGCCCTGCTCAGGGTCCTAAGTACAGGATTCAGAGATGCATTCACCGTTCTGCTGAACTCCAAGGCATGGGTAAGTGCGTGAATGAACTGATGGGACTGTATGAGAGGCTGCCAAACCCTGACCCTGAGAAAATGCAGAGAGCACCATGGCTGCCAAACCACAACTGGCAGCTCTACCCACCACCCCAGTTCCTCCAAACATCTTTACCACTTGATCATTTTAACACCAGCTTTGGGTATAATACTTCTCAGCTAGATCCTAAGAACCAACTCACGACAATGACAGTATAATAACTGCAAAGCCTTTTTAAAGAGCACTGTTACAGAGTCAATCGCTCACTCCAAAATCAATGAACTGAAAGAATCTTACCACCAAGCCTAGAATTCTTTGTCTGAATTCAAAGGGTCCATAAACCTGGATTGGAAGAAAGAATCACACCTGTATTTCATTAGTCCCTTACTGAAATTTAGTATTTTCTTCATTTATGAATGTAAGTAAGACACCATAGTAATATTAGCAGCATCTGTGACTCCAATAAAAGGTATGTTAATATAACTTCAGAGTTTGAAATATCTCACGGTATTGCTTATACTCATTGGCACCTCAAAATTATTTATTATCAGACCCACTGCCAACTGTTGATATTTAATGTCTTAGTAAAATAGCATATATTGGTATGACAGATTTTTCAAATATTTTGCTAACTGTATTTTAATATATTTCGTTACCTTTCACTTCCTCTGTACTGTATCTGATGCACTAAAACATCTTTCTGAATAAGGTCCACCACCTTCCTCAGAATGTCAGAGGGGTCCATGGCACAAGTAAGGCTATAAAAATAAACTATAATTGCACAAAAAAGATGAGAGTATAAGTGGTTCCTAGGGAAGGAGCTAGCCCTGTCCACTTTTATAGCCCTGGCACCTGGCAGAGACAACATACTGGTAGGTGCCCATGACAGACATTTATAAACCAATAAACTCAACAAAACCAAATACAAATAAAAATATAGCCCAAGTGTTCCAGTTCTAGTTAATGGCCCATTTATTCCAACATCATTCATATGATAAAATGATAATGGTACACAAGTGCCTGGAAGGGTCCTGGCAACTGCTTTAAGGCCATACAACATGTGAAAGCATAAGCAAAGGAGGCAGGATAGTGACGAGGTAAACTCAGCACCTCTCTTTAGTAGGGAAAGAGGAGTGTTTGGGGAGCTTAATCAGGGACAGGATCTCAGGCATCTGACCCAGCCATAAAAGTGTCACCAGCTAACCCCTGCCTAGAAACAGCAGAGGAGAGAAGCAAACATGTCCCTCCTGCCCAGGTCTCCATCGCTGGATCTCAGTCTGCTGTGAAACAAAATAAATATTCAGGATCGGTCCTAACAGAAGTTCTAGAACTAGTAAGGCTGTGCAGCACACAGTTGGCTTTGAGGTGATACAAAGCAGCAGCAGAGAGCTTCAGCTCCACTACACAGGCACCGGAGGTCCCTTCTCCAGTCCCCTGGGTGAACCGGGCTTGACTGCCGCCTCGTGGGGCAGGGCCTCAGTTCTGCTCGCCTCTCCCCAGCACCCCAACACCATCTTCACCAGACGGCTCCTCTGCCCCCACTAAAGGTCAAGACCCTCTTGTCTGGATGGCCCCAAGTCTCCCGCTCTCCTCTCTTGCCTTGCTAGAACAATTTCCGTGACATCTGTAAAATGTAAATCAGATCATGTTCTTCCCTGCTCAAACCCACTGATAGCTTCCCAACTCATCAGAGTTAGGTCCAATCCTCTCCCAAGACCACAGAGGCCCGTGTGACCTGCCCGCCCCCATCCTGCCCGCCTTGCCCACCTCCTTCTTCCTGTCCTTAAATACCCTAGCCCATTGCCATCTTCTGGCCTCTTCCACGCTGTTCTTCCATTCCAACTCTTCCCTGGCTTCTTCACTGCATTCTGGGTTCTGCTCTACTGTCACCTCTGCAGAGAGACCTTTCCTGATCTGTCTCCCAATCTAGTTCTAGGCAACTTTTCTTATCGCTTATCACTTACCAATACCTGATGTTGCACTAGATGATTATCTCTTTACTGAAGGGATCACCAACCCCAACTGGGGAGAAGCTCTCAAAAATGCCAGCACTCCAGGCCTCACCCAAACCAGTAAATCAGAGTCCCAGGGAGTGGATCAGGCATTTGTGTTTCTACAAAATCCCCCAGGGCCAAGTGATTCTAATGCGCAGCCAGGATTCACACTCCTAGAACAGTGCTTCTCAAACTTTAATATGCATATAATGCACCTGGGGATGATATTAAACTGTAGACTCAGTTTCAGTAGGTCTAAGGTGGGATCTAAGATTCTGCCAGGTGGTGCCAAAGCTGCTGGTCAGTGGACCCCACTTTGAGTTGCAAGGGTCTAAAACAGCACTGCCCGACAGAACTTTCCACAGGGATAAAAATGTTCTAAATCTATACCATCCAAAACATACGTGGCTACTGAGCACTTGAACGTTAGCTAGTACAGTGGAGAAACTGAATTTTTAATCTTAGACTACCATGTGAGTACAGGACTAGAAGGCATATGCTCCATGAGGAAAGGCAGCAATGCCTAGAAACGTGGAGGGTAAGAGAAGAATTAAGATCCCTCCAAATTCTTGGCCTGAGCAGCCCTCTGTAGGTTGGACACTATGAAAATCTGATCAGAGGCCTAGTTGGCCACCACCTCAGGAGTGGATCAATATTTATCTAAAGCAGGGAGGCAGACACAGAAGACTTTTGAGACTTCAGTGGCTAACAAGCATGTGGAACCCACAAATGACTACCTTGCCCTCACGATGCAATCACACATCACTACACAAAGCCCTCCTAACCACAGCCCCAGGTACACCTGACCGCTGCCATCCTTGGGCATCTGTGGTTCTGGATGATCTTAGAGCCGCAGCGCTCACACTGACTTGGTTTATTGCACGGATTTGTTTATAGGATGCCTATCTCTCCCACTCAAGCTGTAGCTTCTTTCAAAGACAGAACTTACTCCACTTGGTATTCTATTCCCGCCACTTAGCACACAACAGGACTCAATAAAAACTGCATGACCGAGCCTGGAATCTACCAGGAGTACCATTAGTGGTTTTACTGTTAATCACAAGAAAGAGGGAAACTGAATTGTGGGAAGGCGGGGTGGGGGTGGGGGGGACTTACATAACAAGAGAAGATCATTTCCTCCTTAAATGACTCAAAAATTTCCAAGCACATCAGTCCAGATTTCAGAACACAGCATAAATAAGGTGGTCTTGTGTGACCACAGAACCTCATTTCCAAAAACACAAATGCGTGGCCAAAAAGATGATGTTGTTCTGACAACAAATCCAAGATCTGTTCGTCTGGGATTTGGAAGAGGCCTGTTCATAAAGAGCTAAGATTCCAAAACACACTCTTGCCTAAAAGGCACATGGGCCAGGTTCCCAACTGCTGGGAGGGACATCTGGCCCCAAGGACAGCAAGGCCCCTTGGGAATTGGTGTAGCCCAGATGCTCATTTTACCCCTGCAGTCAGAACCCTGTGCTTGTGACAGCAATGAGATTTCCAAGGTAACCAAGGACAACAGAGTAGAGAATTATGGCCCCGGAAGGAAGTAGATTAAATTTTAATACTTGCGAGTCGACATCAAATTTATTTTTAAAACTACGTATCTAACAAAGCCACCAGATAAGCAAGACAGAAAGGATGGTGCTCTATGGGAGGGTTTAACTATAAACATGAATATTCCAAGTATGTAGACAATTTTTTCCTATTTTGAGAATACTTCAAAGTTCCTAGAGACTCAAAGAAATGGAGACAGAAATAACACCCCCCCAAAAAAAGGGGGGGGGGAGAAGCTCATTTTTCAGAGTTATGCCACAACTACTTATTTTTTCCCGTTATTTCCAAAAACACAGATTCCATCTAGTGGTTGAGCAGCAGACTTTGCTAAAACTGTGCACAATAATTACTTTACCCAGAGAAAGTGATCACCAGGCAAATATTTTAAAACATAGCTATGTGCTGACCTGCTGCCAAGACAACAAACTGGTTAAAAAAGAAAATAAGCAAAAAAAAAAAAAAAAAAAAAAAAAAAAAAAAAAAAGCATGGGTTAACAGATACATGGTTTTTTATTCCCTTAACTCATTCTACGATTCATCCATTTCTCCCACTCTTCCTACTCAACCCCCATGTAAATCCCATCTTGATGCCAAAGCCCTCACCACTTTCCATGTATTAACTATAATATCATCTGTTAAGCAGTTAGCATTTACTCAACCAGTTGTCTGTCAGGTATCTCCCTGTGGATTATCTCAGTAAGCCCTCCCCATAACCCTCTGAAGTAGAAAAGTATTGTTATCCAGAATTTAGTGCTGAGTAAAGTGAGAAAAGGGGTATCTCAGCCAAGTGCACACAACTGGCAACTGGTAGAGTCTGAACTTGAACCCAGATCTATCTCACAAATGAGGGATTCAGAGAAATCGGTTTTTTTTTTTTTTTTAAGAATTCAGCATTATTAAAAGTAACAAAACAGGGGTGCCTGGCTGCCTCAGTGAAGCAGGTGTGACTCTTGATCTCAGGGTCGTAAGTTCAAGCCCCATGTTGGGTGTAGAAATGACTTAAAAATAATATTTTAAAAAAGTCATGGAAAACAGCAACATTTCTGAAAATAGCACAGAGCCAAATTCAATTCCAGCTCTTCAACTTCCTAGGCTCTATAGCCTTGAACAAATTATCCTGAGACTCAATTTCCTCACATATAAAGCCAGGATGAGAAAGACATGTCAGAGATGTGATGTTCATAGTATAGGGCAGGGACCCATAGTATAGGATAGGATATTCATAGTCGGCAGGGACTACTCATAGTCTAGCTACAAGGTGCGTGTTATCAAAAAAGTACAGTGCAGTTGCAAGACGATTTTTATCTAATTTGCTAATCCTATGACTCATTTATTTAAACACAGGGCCAAGAGCTCGCAAATTTTAAATTCATTTTATTTCTGTTAAATGAGTGACAAGTCACAACACCCACTGTTTCACTCCAGTATGAAAAGTAGATGCTTGTTGAAAACCAAAATGTGGATTCATCAAGTTTTGGTAATGGGAATGAACATTCGAGTGAAGAAAAAAGCATTATTTAAAGGCATCCACAGTGATTTCTCAGAGAGTAAACACCTTCCAAATCCAGTTATCCCATAAATCCAAACTCACAAACTTCATCATCATAGTATGGATAGTGGCTTTGCTTAAAGCTTAAAGTGAAGACAGCCCCATAACGATTTCAAGTTTTTCATTTTTGAGAGTTTAACCAATTTGTGTGCTTTGATGGCAACACAGAGCAAGTCTGCAGTTTAATAAAATGACCAAATCCAGGCTCTTTTTAATCTGCTCAGTAACTGAGCTCTTGGGTAATCCCCTGCACAGCGTACCAAAAAAAAAAAAAGAAAAAAAAAGCCTTGGAATAACACTGCAAACTAAAATTAATCAGAGGAAGGGTATGCCAATTTTAACAGCAATTCCTATTTGCTAGCTTCCCAGCATCTGCCAGCGTTAATAATATTTGACAAAGCGCGGTGGGTAAAAGAAACAGAACTTTACACGCAATCAAGCCTTCTTTAAGGCATAGAGTACAAAGCTTCCTTCTCCAAAGAAATATTTGGCTACTTCTTTGGTTGCAGTCCTTCCATAGATGTTATTAATGGTGTATTCTCAAAACTTCATGAAAACGTTCCCCTTGCTTTTCAACCAGTACTTCTGGAAAAACTTCTTTGGGTCATCCCCATCTGCCTCCTTTGAAACCATCTTTTTAAAGCCTTGCTGACACAAGTAGAATTAAGTGATGTGGGATTACAGAACTCACTACAAAAGATTTACACGGAGCTCTCCTCCACCAAAAAAAAAAAAAAAAAAGAGAGAGAGAGAGAGAAGGAAGGAGGGAGGGTGGGAGGATGCCCTAGCTATACTTAAACATTTAGAACGCTGAGTCTATAACTTTTGAGTTAGCCTATTATTGACTGTTTATGCCTACAAAGAAAAAAAAATCCCATTAAGGGAAACATTCTGGATCCCCCCCCACCCCAAACAGTTCCTAACAGCAGATGCTTTGTTGAAGTGGGGGAAAAAAAAAAAAAAACAACCTAATGGCATCACTTAATTAATACCTCGGTGGTGACCTTCCCTCACTCACTCTAGCCCAATCATCTTCTAATACAATCCCTACAATACACCATTTTAAGGCTGGAACCTGACGTTCTGGCCAAGAGAAACGTAATCGCCGATTCTGCACCTGCACACGTGTGGCTCGTAAACCAGTTACCTATTATGAGCCAGGCAGGGTGCTAAGCACCTTACGCACAGGGTCTCTAACCCTCGTAATAACCCGGGAAAGGATGCATCCCTAGTCCCGTTTGCTAGGTAAGGAAAATGAGGGGCAGAGAGGTGAGGAGCCGCCCCCACCCCACACAGCCAAGCGGGGCCCTGGACTCCCAAACTCGGCCCTTCCCCGCGGGCTGCTCTGATCGTCAACCGAGGCTCGTCCATTCCGAAGCGTTCTCCCCTCAGGAGGTGGAGGGGCTCACCCGTTAGCACGAGGCGCGATGACTTTGCACCTTGGAAGCACTTGACTAAAATCAGGCCCTTCTGCAGGAGGATGGGGAGGGCGGCGATGAGGGTGGGGTCCCAGCAGGTGAGACACACACGCAGACGGGGGCGGGCGGGGGGGGGGCCCTCCAAGGGCTTCGGGTCCGAAGCGCCGGCTCAGCGCCCAGCTCCCCGCACCGGGCTCCCGGGCGCGGCTGCGGGACGCGCTGAGGCCTTCCCGGCGGAGGCGTGCACCCCGTTCCCGGGCGGCCGGGGTCCCGACGCCCCCCAGGGCCCGGCCGAGGCGGCGCGCGCTGCAGCGGGGCTCGGAGCTCCGGGCTGCGCCCCCGCGGGGCCGGCTGCGGGCAGGGGCTCCTCCCCCACAAGCAGCGGGAGGTGGGCGCCCGGGGAAGGCGGGCCCCGGGGTCCCCGCGAAGTCGGCCGCGCCGCGGGGGCAGTGAGCGCGGAGGGGGGGCTCGGAGAGGCCCGAGGTGGCCGTCAGCCGTCTCCCCGCAGCCACCTCCACGGAACAAAGGGCTTCTGTGTCGGGCCCGGCCGCGGCGGATTCCGAGGGAAAGAAACTTTTCCCGGGCGGCGGGCGGCGGCGGCGGCGGCGGCGGGCGGGGCGCGGGGCCACCTGAGGCCGGAGCCGCCGCCCCCGCCGCCCCCGCCCGCCCGGCGCCGCTCACCTCCTCGATGGCCGCCACCGTGTTCCGGCACTGCGCCGTGCGCGTGGTGAAGCTCGAGGCCGTGGGCGCCTTGTAGTCCTCATGGGTCTCCGCCACGAATTCCGACACGGAGATCTGGTCCGGCATCGCCTCGGCGCGCGGGCGCGGGGAGCCGCCGCCTCAGCCGCCGCGCGGGCTCCGACCGGCCGCTCGGACGCCGCCGCCGCCGCCGCGCCCGCAGCTCGCCCGGCCCGCGGACAAAGGGAAGCGCCGGGGCGCGGGAGCCGCCGCCGCCGCCTCAGCCGCCTCAGCCGCCTCAGCCGCCTCAGCCGCCGCACGGCGCGGGTCGGCCGCCCGCGGGGCCCGGCGGCGGGAGCAGGGGCGGCGCGTGCAGCCCCGCGCAGCTCGGGCCCGGCCGCTCCGCCCGCCGCGCCGAGGGCTCCGCCGCCTGCCCTCCCCGAGCCTCGGACCCGAGGCGGACGCGCAGAGCCGGCGGGAACTGCCCGCCACCCAGCCGCGGGCCCCGAGCGCCTCCCGCGGAGAGAGGGGCGGGTCCGGGCCGGGGGCGGCGGCCGGCGAGCGCGGGGCGGGGCGGGGCGGGGCGGGGCGGCGCGGAGGGCCGGGCCACCAATGGGCGCGCTCGCCGCCGCCGCCGCCGCCGGGAAGCCGAGCCCGCAGGAAGGAAGGCGGCGCGCGCCCCGGCCCCCGAGCCGCCCGCCGCCGCCGCCGCCGCCGCATTGTCTCGGCGTTCGAGGCCCCGCGCCGCGGTTCGAGGGCGCGCCCCGCGGGCCCAGAGGGGAAGGCGGGGGCCGCGTCGCAGCCTCCCCCGCCCGGACCCGACCCCCTCCCCGGGGGGCGCTCACCCCGGGCCGCCGGGAGCGCCGGTGCGGGCGGCGGAGAAAGGACGAGGAGCCCGCCCCCTGCCGGACGCTGCGCCCCGGGGTGGGTGCCCCCGAGCTCGACGTGCAGCCCCCAGGCCCCCAGCCTCGCGGGGCGCGCCAAGCGAGGCTTGCTTGGTTTACGGAGAGAGCAGCGGGCCCGGGGGCAGGGGCGAAGCGCACCCCCACCCCCACCCCCACCCCGCGGCGGCCTCGGGGTCCAGACTTGGGTCCTGCCCCCCCCCCCCCCCGCAAGCGCTCCCGGGCCCCGCGCGGGTGTCCCCGTCGCGTCTCCCGCGCTCGCAGGAGCCTGGATCGCTCCGCCCAGTTGGGAGTAGTTTTAGGGTCCTCGCCCAGGACCCGCCCCGGGAGGGTAACTGGGTGCCCCGAGGCGCGGGGAGCCCCCGAGAAGAGCTCTTTTTCCTACGGTGGCAGAGGGGAGCGTGCGACAATGGCAGGCAAACCTCGTTCGGAACTGGTCCAGTGCAGAATTTGAGTTAGGGACGCCTGGGTGGCTCCAAGGTTGAGCGGCTGCCTTTGGCTCGGGGTCTTGGGATCGAGTCCCGCGTCGGGCTCCCTGCACGGAGCCTGCTTCTCCCTCTGCCTGTGTCTCTGCCTCTCTCTCTCTCTGTCTCTCATGAATAAATAAATCTTAAAAAAAAAAAAAAAAAAAAGGAGTAGGGCAGCCTGGGTGGCTCATCGATTTAGCGACGCCTTCAGCCCAGGGCCTGATCCTAGAGACCTGCGATAGAGTCCCACGTCGGGCTCCCTGCGTGGAGCCTGCTTCTCCCTCTCTCTGTCTCTGCCTCTGTGTGTGTGTGTGTGTCTCTCGTGAATAAATAAAATCTTTTTTAAAAAAATTTTAATTAGTACAGATTTTCATGTGACAGCTCTTAAACTTTTAATAGTGTTTTTTAAAAAAACCGAGAAGCTCTAAAGACACTCCTCAAACACAATCACACCCTATATAACTCTACACCAGGCCTGTGGCATGGTTTCTGTAGCTGCCAGCCATAAAACCAAGAGAAACTTTACAAAAACCTTTTGTGCATCTTGAAAAGGAGGAAGTGTGAGAGACGCTGGAAATTCAATATGTCAGACAAAGCAGTCTCCTGACAAAGCTGCAGGACAGTGGACCAGTCAATCTTTTTAAAGCTCCCGTGTAAGAATTTGCTATATGACATGGCAGCTTGGGTCAGACGTTATGTATGGCCTTTGGTATTTTAGTAGCCTCGCCTGTGAAATTTAGCTCTCCGAAATAGCTGTGTTAAGTAGATGGCTTTTATTACTGCACTAAGCAATGGGAACAAATTTCGAAAATGTAGCATCTCTGCTTCTGTCTTTTATGTGCTTTCACTCTTTTGGCGTCTTTGGTGGGTTTCCTCTATATGCAGCTTTGTACCATCCGAGTCCTGTACATGTTTTTATCAATACATCCTCCCTTACGCCACGGCAACGCTGTATTCCTCCCAGCTAGTTTTCCAGCTACAGCTTTTGCTGTGGACGCCAGGGAATATTCTGGATAATTTTTCAAGTCTTGACTTTGAGAGGACTAGTATCTACCAGGCTGTGAGAGTTTAAGAGGAGGAAGTAGTATTTTTCCTTGGCATCTAGTCCGGCATTAACCAGACCCATCAAGACTTACTTTACCAGGACAAAGTTGAGCGTGGCATTCTTCTCTGCTCTCTTTTTATAGGCAACTTCTGTTCTTGTGTCCTGTGGTTTAATATAGCTCTTCGGGTATCTTTACAGGAACCTTTAGTAGCCTCAGAAATAAATTTGCAAAGCAGCAGTGCATCATGCAGGTGTATGGGAGGGCTGGTGGGAGGCAAGTAATTACCAAGTCCACTGGTGGTGCAAAGAGGTCATCTTGAACGTGGCTCAAGAAAATATGACACACAACACACACACACACACACACACCCATTTTTTAGTACACGAAGGGAAGAACTTGCTGATAATATCATTAAAGACCTGCATTCCTGGGCACCTGGGTGGCTCAGTGGTTGAGCATCTGCCTTCGGCTCAGGTTGTGATCCCGGGGTCCTGGGATCGAGTCCCACATCCGGCTCCCCATGGGGAGCCTGCTTCTCCCTCTGCCTGTGTCTCTGCCTGTCTCTGTGTGTGTCTCATGAATAAATAAATAAAATATTTAAAAATAAAAAAGTCCTGCATTCCCTTAACAAGAACTTTAACATCTAAATAGCCCTGAAAACATAGTTTCAAAAATAAGTTTCAGTCATAAAACTGACCTGAAATGAACTGACATGAAGCTATTTTATAGTCTTGTTTATCCCACTTCATATGAATATTTATGCTTTGCTGCAAAATATAAATGTGCATAATTATGGACTATTGCCCCAGACCCTACTGGGGGTGACTCAGAATATCCAGTGTGTGTGCTGTATTACCATTCTAAAACTGAAAAACTCTGAATTCCACACACATCTGGCCCCAAGGATTTCAGATAAGAGGTTGTAGGCTTGTATTACTTAAAAAAGAAAAAAAGGGGATGCCTGGGTGGCTCAGTGGTTGAGCTTCTTCCTTTGGCTCAGGTCGTGATCCCGGGGTCATGAGATCTAGTACAGCATTGGGTTCCCTGCAGGGAGCCTGCTCCTCCCTCTGCCTATGCCTCTGCCTCTCTCTGGGTCTCTCATGAATAAATAAATAAAATCTTAAAAAAAAAGAAAAAAGGGAAAAAAAGAAAAAGATGGTGTTACACACTTCTCATTTCCAGGGAAGAGGAAAGAAACTCTCAAAAATGACATTTTCAGCAGCCCACTGGGACTGGCCAACAGCCCATTTTCCAAAGGGATTTTCTGCTCCACGAGTTCTCAAGAACCTGGGATTTTTCACTCTCAGGTCAAGGTGTAAAATAAGTTCTTAACTCTGAAATGTATTTGAGGGTTGGCTGGTTTAATACAAGACTTATCCAGTTCGCTTGCTATTAATTTGTGAACAATTACTCTTAGAATGAATAGATCTTGGCTTTAAAAGAATTATGGTAAACAGTGTAATGAAAAAAGGGGCAGGGGAAACCTACAACAACCCCAGTGTTAGAACATGTAAATATAACCAAAAGTTTCTCTTCTACAGCTTAACAACATTCTCCACCCCCACCCCACCCCCACCTCCAGTGTTAGCAAAGGGGCACATTTATCCTAAAGTGAGACAGGTTTGAATACATTTACCACAATGATCTTGCCCTTGAGAGGGAAAAAATTAGCATACAGAAACTCTTTTACAAGTGAGAACTTAGGCTTTGGCATCAGCTTTGCTCTTCTGTGATTTGGTTAAGTAAATTAACCTCTTTGTACTCAGTTCATTTGTAAAATGAAAACAGCTGGACGAGCTAATTCCGAAGGTTCTTCCTGCATTGGTACTGATTCCATGATCCATGTTTTATGTTAGTTTGGGCCCAAGAGGGAATACAAGCCCTTGCTACAAGGGCTGTATTATTACTGAGAATCTAATCATTGGTCCTAGACATTTGAGAATGAGCATGTTTTAGAGGATGTTTCAAACTAATTTTTGAGAATGTTGTCATTTTGTTACGTTGGTAAGTTGAGATGACAAACTGATTTATTCATAGCTCACTTTGCATTAAGATACTTGAGGTGTGTTCATATATATATATATTTTTTTTAACAAAGCAGTTTCTCTAGGGGACACTCTGCTGAACTACAAGAGACAGTTCTAGAAAAATGAGGCAGGGATCCCTGGGTGGCACAGCGGTTTGGCGCCTGCCTTTGGCCCTGGGCGCGATCCTGGAGACCCAGGATCGAATCCCACGTAGGGCTCCCGGTGCATGGAGCCTGCTTCTCCCTCTGTGTCTCTGCCTCTCTCTCTGTGACTATCATAAATAAATTTAAAAAAAAATTTTTAAAAAAAGAAAAATGAGGCATAATCTGCACTGTGCCGCAGTCAGCTAGAGCTGATTCCAGAGAATTGACAGATTGTCAGAAATTTTGTGAATTGTCGATTACCCCCATGTGGTGGAAAGACTATTCCAACAGTGTGCTACTGTACATCTCTTCCCAGTTCCATGCCCTGGTGGCTTGAAACTGTCCGTTGGTGGGAGTATTTATGAATGCTAAAAACCAAGGTTTTATTGTTGTGTTGATTGTCTAAACTTAATAAAGCGGTAGAGAAACATTAATAACGTAGATTAAAAGTGTGTCATGAAAAAAAATAAATAAAAAAATAAAAGTGTGTCATGTCTGTAACCTTTCTGTTGTGAATCGTGAAAATATTTGAGGTGATGTTCTTCTAGGATTTGCAGACTGTCATACGATTCAGCCAAGAGGTTGCTCACATGTCACTGACAGATGAGTGAAGCTACAGCATACATCTTTATGGCTCCACTTCTGTCTCTTTTATTAACATGGACAAAAATATCAACCAACATTCATGTCGGAACTACACTCATTTGTCAATGACATGAGCAACTTCTTCGCTGAACTGGATAATAATCAAGCATTTATTCATAGTCATAATGTCAAATCATGGGTGAGTTGCAAATCCTGAGTGGCCATGAATACAAGAGTTGAACAAAAAGAAATGAAAGCATTCTGGGAGAATCAATTAGCTGTATGGAACTTATAAGAAAGAATATTGTATAATTTGGTGTTATTTATAAATTAGGTGCTACATATCCTTTATATCAGTGAAATTTAAAATAAATGTATGTATACACACATTTTTTTCCCCCTGAGAGCAGGTTGTTAAACATTTACCAGCTGCTGGGTATAATTGTATCTTCCGTGCCAGGAGGCAGAGCATTAGACCTTCCCACCCTGAGTCATGCTTATGGGATAAAGCCCGTGTGGGACAAAACCTCGATAAATTGGACTTCACAGGCAAAGGCAACTTGTGTTAATAAAAATTATCTTAGGGTAATTAAGAAAATGCCATTTGTTGTTTTCAAGTACTTAGAACAACACAATTAAGTGCCAACAGAGGGTGTGGTCTGTTTTAATGAAAAAGCGAAGAAAGTTTAATTAGCACTCTGTATGTAAATAGATTTTGCCAAAGCATTTAAAGAGTGCTTGCATTAATTTATTTCCAGCAAATCAGTGGCTTCCCTCTCAATTTAGCTCCATTCTCAGGCCTCCTAGGATGCCCTCAGGTGGCACAGATTCTCATTTGTGCCTCATCTGAACACCCTAGCCCTTCACTGAACAGCTCTATCGGTTCACTTTTGGCCACAGAATAAAGCTGAAACTCCTTACTCACACACAATCTGTGCCAGGCTTTTCCCCAGCCTCCTCCACCATTATCTTCTCTCAGCCTTGCTCTCACTCGGGGTCCCCAAACTATGGCCCTCGGGACAGAGATGATCCGCAGCCTGCTTTTCTACTGTCTTCGAGCTTACAATGGTTTTGACATTTTCCAGTAGGAGAAAAAATCAAAAGAATAGTTTGTGACACAAGAAAATGATATGCATCTCAAATGTGAGCGCTGATAAAGTTTTATTGGCACACAACCACACCCATTCACTTACAGATTCTCTGTGGTGTGTGGTGTGTGGTGACGGAGTTGAGTAGTTGCAACAGACCCCGGAAGGCCCACATACCTAAAATGTTTAGGTATAATATGGTCCTTTACAGAAGGAGTTTGCTCACCCCATCTTAACTGCACTAAATTTCTCATTTTTCCCAACTCAGAGAGACCTTTTGAGATAAGTGGAGTGAACACGACTGCCTTTAATCTCATTTTCCCAGAGGGCAAGTCCTAGCTTCCCTGCTGCTCCAGCCTCATCCTCAGCCACTTACCCACTTTCCCCTCCTAAGCCCTGTAACCCACACCTGGGCCACACCTCTCTCTCATTGTTCGCTGAGTTCATTATTTCCTCACCACAAGACCTGAGCCTGGAGACTCTTCCTCTTGTCCATCTGCCAAACTCCTGACCATCCTTCAGGATCAAACCCAACCCTTCTTTTTTTTTTAATTTATTTTTTATTGGTGTTCAATTTGCCAACATATAGAATAACATCCAGTGCTCATCCCATCAAGTGCCCCCCTCCGTGACCATCACCCCGTCACCCCCACCCCCCGCCCACCTCCCTTTCCACTACCCCTTGTTCGTTTCCCAGAGTTAGGAGTCTTTCATGTTCTGTCTCCCTTTCTGATATTTCCCACTCATTTTTTCTTCTTTCCCCTTTATTACCTTTCACTATTTTTTATATTCCCCAAATGAATGAGAACATATCATGTTTGTCCTTCTCCGATTGACTTATTTCACTGCTGGGGACTTACCCCAAAGATACAGATGCAATGAAACTCCGGGACACCTGCACCCTGATGTTTATAGCAGCAATGTCCACAATTACCAAACTGTGAAAGGAGCCTCAGTATCCATCAAAAGATGAATGGATAAAGAAGATGTGGTTTATGTATACAATGGAATATTACTCAGCCATTAGAAACAACAAATACCCACCATTTGCTTCAACGTGGGTGGAACTGGAGGGTATTATGCTGAGTGAAACCCAACCCTTCTTTCCACGAAGCCTCTTCTAAACATTTGAGACCGAGGGGCGCCTGGCTGGCTGAGTCAGTAAAGCATGCGATGGAGTCCTGAGTTCAAGTCCCCGTGGGGCATGAAGCCTACTTTAAAAATGACCAAACAAATATTCTAGGCCAATTCAACTATCTCCTCCTCTGTTTCCATGGTGCTTTAGACCTGTCTCTGGTGCTTTTGTTAAGGAAATGGAATGGCACGCCAGGCTCTGCACCTTAGAACACTGTAAAAGGCCTCTTCTGTCCCTCCTCCCTCCTGTGCTCACCCTCCTTCCCATTCTCTTTGGTGTGTGAAGCAATTGGGTTGGCCAAATAATGAGTCGGACAAGATGGGCACACTCATTTCAACTGAATGGATAAGTCTCTACTTTACTCTAGAAAAAAAAATGCTTTGCTCCCCCAAAGCTCTGGACGCTTCCATTAGAGAAACGTTATCATGACTAGCACGTTATTTTTCTCATCTCACTGTGGTTACCAGACTAAACTCCTGGAGGAGACGGGATGTCTTTGTGCCTCTAGTTCCAAAACACCAGGCAGGCACACAGTAGGTGCTCAGTAAGTGTTAACAGAACTGAAATGCATGCAAGTGCTTCTCTTTCAGCGTACAGAATGAGAGAAGACAGAGCAGTTCAACATCCAGAAAATCCACAGATTTGAGAGGTAGGAAGGCAAATGAGCTTTTCCTATGATGGGGCCTTCGCAATGGCTCAGGTGTTCTGAGATATAAGGGAAATCTGGCATTGGATGGTGGAGAAGAGAGGATTGCTGGATGACCCGCCCCTTCAGAGACCGAAATGTACAGTTTTCTTCCCTTAATATGGGAAGACTTACCATGTTGAGGATGGTTTCAAGATGACAGTGGTATGACATCATCACACGTGGCATCCCCTCAATCCTTGCTGCTCCATCTGCGGTCCCCAGATCAGCATCATCAGCATCTTTTGGACGCCTGGGGGAAGTGCAGAACCCAGACCTAGTGAATCAGAGTGTCTGCACGTTAACAAGACACCCAGGTAATTTGTTTGCATTTTAAAATTTGAGAAAGAATTTTCTAGCATACATAAAGGGTACACACTACCTGGCTTTCCCATCCTGCCAGAGACCCAATATTCCAATTATGTAAACTATACTGTACTAAAGGGACTTGATAAAACCTAAAGAATTAAGGTTCTTTCCAATCTTGAGATTTATTTATTATTTATTTATTTATTTATTCATGAGAGATGCAAAGAGAGAGGCAGAGACATAGGCAGAGGGAGAAGCAGGCTCCATCAAGATGCGGGACTTGATCCCAGGACCCCGGAATCATGACCTGAGCCAAAGGCAGCTTCTTAAACACTGAGCCACCCATGTGCCCTCAACCTGAGATTTATGAAGGTTTCTTTCGGTTCTGAGGCGCCATGCTATAATGCACTGTCTAGGTGCTGCTCTACTACATTGCCCAGTAACTCCACTAATATTTACCAATAGCCTACTATATGCCTGACACTGTCCCCAAAACTAAGATGTAGCAGTGAACAAGCCAGAGAAGGTCACCTGTTATCAAACTTAGACTCTAGCAGAGACAGACAAGACAGATAATACATAAATAAAAGAGTTTCATGTGAGTCCCCCTTGAAAGAAATGCAACAGGGTGATGTAATAAAGGGGATCTAGGATGGATGAGAAGTTACTACTTTAGAGAGGGCAATCAGGAAAGACTTCAGGCAGGAAGCAGCTTTTGAACTGGGTCTGGAAGGAAGAGAAGGGGCAGCTGAATGTAAATTACAGAGGAGCAAACAACAAAGGAACAGCAAGAGCAAAGTCCCTAAAGCATGAACTAGGTAGATATTTAGACAAAGGTCAAAGCAGCTGGGATGTTGTGAGCAAGAAAGATAACGTAAGACGATGCCGGAGAGGTGGACGGAGCGAGATCACACAGGCTAACCTGTGACTTTCCTACATGCAGGAGCCTGGCAGAGTTTGCTTTATACTTTTAAAAAGATCACTTTGGCTGCTCCTGGAAAACTGACTGCAGAGGGTCAAGTGGAGAGGCAACACAGGTGGATGAAACACTAATTAGCAACATAGACATTGGACTTCATCAAAATTAAAGACTTTTGTGCTTCAAAGGATGCATCAAGAAAGTAAAGAAAACCCCCAGATGGTGGGACAATATTTTCAAATATCTGATAAAGGGACTTGTACCTAGAATATAGAAAGAACTCTTATAACTCAATAATAGGAGACAAACCAATGGAAGAATGGAGAGAGAATATCAATAGGCATTTCTTCAGAGGAGATCTACAAATGGCCATAAAGCACATGAAAAGATGCTCAATAGAATTAGTCAGCAGGGAAATGCAAATCAAACCACAATACAATACTACTTCAAACTCGCTAGTATGGCTGTAATAAAAAAGACAATAACAATGTTGGTAAAGAGGTAGAGAAACCAGACCTTAGTATACCGCTGGCAAGAATGGGGAATGGCGTAGCTGTGAGGGAAAGCAGTCTACTAGCTCCTCAAAGGTTTGAACACCGAGTTACTATATGACAAGCAATTCCGCATCTAGGTATGTATACACCCAAAGGAGAAGAGAGCACATGTCCACATAAAAACTTGTTCACAGAGGTGGACTGCGGCATTACTCGTAATAGCCTAAAGGTAGAAACAACTCAAATATCCAACAGTGTAACTTAGTGTGAACTCAGCAAAATGTGGTAAATTCATGTACTGTGTGTTAGTTTGCTAGGGCTGCCATGACAAACTGTGTGGCTTATTGTCTCACACTTCTGGAGGCTACAAATCTTGGAATCAAGGTGTTGTTGGCAAGGTCGGCACCTTTGAGGACCTAAGGGGAGAATCTGTTCCATGCCTCTTTCTGAGTTTCTGGTGGTTGGTAGCAACCTTTGGCATTCCTGGGCAAATGGCTGTCATCTCTGTTGTGTTCATGTGGTGTTCATCCTGTGTGCACGTCTCTGCGGCCAAATCTCCCCTTTGTATAAGGGCGTTGATCACCCTGGAGTCAGGACCCACCTACTCGATATGGCTATATGATGTATAGGACCTCCAGTCTGATTGCTTATATGTGCAGTGTTCCTATTTCCAAATAAAGTCACATTCTGATCTGCCAAGGGTTAGGATTTCGAGAGATGAATTTTGGAGGGACCCAATTCAATCCATACAACAGTAGAATATCATTCACCTACAAAAAGGGATGAAATACCGATGTAGGCTACGATAGGGATGGACCTTGAAAACATTAACTAGGGACACCTGCATGACTAAGTGGTTGAGCATCTGCCTTTGGCTCAGGGCAAAGGACCCTGGGATCGAGTCCCACATCAGGCTGTCCACAGGAAGTCTGCTTCTCCCTCTGACTATGTGTCTGCCTCCCTCTGTGTGACTCTAATGAATAAATAAATAAAATCCTTTTTAAAAAAGGATATGGAGGGCAGCCCGGGGGGCTCAGCAGTTTAGCGCTGGCTTCGGCCCAGGGCATGACCCTGGAGACCCAGGATTGAGTCCCGCGTCAGGCTCCCTGCATGGAGCCTGCTTCTCCCTCTGCCTACGTCTCTGTCTCTCTCTCCTCTCCGTGTTTCTCATGAATAAATAAATAAAAATCTTTAAAAAAAAAAAAGGATATGGGGGTTCTTTTTTGGTGATGAAAATATTCTAAGATTTATTGTGACGGGTGCTCAACTCTGAATACACTTAAAATTATGGAATTGTATACTTCCAGTGGTTAAATAGTAGGGTATGTTAATTATATCTTGATAAAGCTGTTACCAAAAGAAAACAAATTAGTGTTATAAAAAATGTTAAAGACAAAAAAAAAAGTGTGCCTTCTAGGCTTTGGAATTCAAAGTTCAAAATCTGGCCCTGCAACCTTCTGTTACCTTGAGCAATTTTCTCAAAGAGCCTTAGATCCATTGGAAAGGTGTAGATGGGGAAGGGACAGACGGCCACATACCTAGCAGGGTTGTCATGAGAATTGGAGACTATCTCAATAAAATACCTGACACAGGGGATCCCTGGGTGGCTCAGCGGTTTAGCGCCTGCCTTTGGCCCAGGGCGCGATCCTTGAGTCCCGGGATCGAGTCCCACGTTGGGCTCCCGGCATGGAGCCTGCTTCTCCCTCTTCCTGTGTCTCTGCCCCTCTCTCTCTCTCTCTCTCTCTCTCTCTTTCTCTCTCTGTATATCATAAATAAATAAATAAATCTTAAAAAAAATACCTGACACATACAGTTGCTCAATAAAAGATATTGTTCGGGGCACCTGGGTAGCTCAGTGGTTAAACGTCTGCCTTCAGCTCAGGTCGTGATCCCGGGGTCCTGGGATCGAGACCCGAAGCATGATGGAGCCTGCTTCTCCCTCTGCCTATGTCTCTCTCTGCCTCTCTCTGTGTGTCTTTAATGAATAAATAAATAAAATCTTTTTAAAAAATTAAAGATATTGTTAGTTGTACTCTTGAAAGCCGATTGTGAGTCCATCACAGATCAATCTTTCTTTGGGTTACTTATTTTTTTTAACTGGTCAGAGAAGGGCTATTTCATGCCTCTCAGGAAGCAAACTCCCAAAATGGAGCCCAAACTTTAGAAGAAATACCTATCCTCTCATATTATTCATGCCACCGGAGGACCCAACTCTACGCTGCTTTTTCTGCCTCTGACATCTCTTCCTAACTTTTGTTTTTATTCCTGGAGCTGATAATTGAAGCTGTCAGAGATGGCTCTTGAGGCTCCTTATTTCATTGACGGATTCCAGCTGGGACCTCTAGAGCATGTTGCTGAGTAGGAGAAAGAGAGAGGAGGCCTCTCAGGAAGGAGCCCACACTCAAGGCAGTGGGGGTTTGAGCGTCTGGCTGGTTATTCAATCTGTGCCAGGAGGGTTTCTCAGCACATGCATCTGAAGGGACAGGCCTGAGTCAGCAGGAGTCTGAAGAGCACAGTGAATCCAGCAAGACACCTGGAGACTTAAGTCGCTGAAATGAAATTAGAGTAGACAGTGATTCCTGCCACAGGCCTAAGCATTTCCTGATGCTTTCAAGGGAAGATGAGAATCAGACATCGCTCTGGTCGGGAGTCCGACATCTCCATCAAATGCTGGGAGCCCCCAAGGTAAAATAATATTGAGAGGCTCAATTCAGAGCAGTGCAGTGGTGTCCACGGATGGCATCCTGTGTGCCAGGCACTGCGCCGGACTCTAGAGACATGGGGACACCTGGGTTCGCACGCAGGAACCAACAAGGCCCTTCAGAGAGGCGCTCCTCAGGAGCTCAAGGTCGCAGAGAAACATGGCCTGAGCCGCGCCGGAGCACCAATGACTTGGCAGCATGTGATCAGAGTATGAAGTGCTGATAAAACCTGCTCCCAAATTACATTTTCTTCTAACTCTCTAGATGGTCTACTTTATTGCATCCTGCCGCTGTGCCCCAAACAGGTCCTGCCCAAATAAGTCCTATGGTTATGAGTCATAATCCGAGCAGCAGCAGCCTCATTATAGAACAGCTTATTCAGGAATGATCTCCTCCTGAACTTTGAGGAGATGAAGATGGTTGGTAGGTAAACCCCCTCACCTCTGAACCCCGTTCTGAGGATTTCTTTTCTTCTTCCAGGGCTCTTCTCCCTGCTGCCCCCATGCCCAGCACAGGCCTCTCCTAGTACCAGACTCCTGTGGTGGGCCAGGCCCCCATGATCTCCTCTCCATTGTGGTCACTGCTCACCTGTTGGGGGTGTGGTGGGAATGACCATGAGGGCGGGACCACCCCCTCCACCTGCGACCCCTGGCTTGAAACATTGCCACTCTTCACTTGTATAACTGAGAATTTCCAGGCACCCTTGTTAAAATCCAGGTTCCAGACGGCTGTACCATAAACCTACCAGGTCAGTCTTCAGGGGAGGGACCTAGACATCTGGATTTTTAATATATGCCTCAGGAGATTTTGGATAAAGCCAGTTTGGGGGAGCAAAACTAAGACTTTTGGGCTTCTTGGCAAGCATATGCCTCTGTTGGGGCAAATCCTAGAGGCAGATGAGTTAGTCCCCTTCCATTACAGCATTAATTCCTCAGCTCCCTGGGGAACCATTTACAAATTATGATCTGAGAGCAAAATGTTCCCTAGGGATCCGAAAGTGCCTAATACTCATTCTGAAAGTGCTGGCCTAACTGCCCTCCAGGGAATGGTTGGTTTGCCCACAGGATTTGGAGCTGTGGACATTTCCTGCCTCGATGCAGACGTAATAACCCCTCCTTGTCATAAGAGACCTAGTCATGGCTTTAAACAGAAACTTCGGTTTCTCAGTTCGGCGGCATTCCCTAAGTCTTTGTGACTGAATGTGTGATTCTTCTTGGAAAGGGTTTGTGAGCTATTTTCTCAGGCCTTTGAACTTGACTGGGGAGCAGCATTCGGTGAGCTGCTCTGAGCAGCCTCAGGGGGCAGGTATCAGAGGGACAGGGGCAGACTGCCTCTGGGTTTAGAGTGGCCCCCTTTTCCTCTAAGAGTTCCTTTCCCAGTTGTTTCTAACAAGAGCTACACCCTGGTTGCATGTGCCCCTGTGTCCCCTTCCTTCCTCTCCTTGACTCTCCCCGCCGGTTTGAGGTTCTCAGCCAAAGTTGACCTCACTTGCTGACTCCACATCGCATTTTGGTGAGTCCCAGTTACAGATGCCAAGAAGTGAGCCGTGATGTTTGCTCAGGCCCTGTTCAAATTTTCCATAAGGCTCTGAGCATAATAACTCAGCCCGGACTCCCTGCCTCCACTGGGGTCCTGTCCTGAACCTTCCCTGGGCACTGCCCTGAATGTGGCAAGAAGTGCCCCCCCCACACACAGGGGGTTGGGCCTGTGCAAATGGCCGGTGGGCACACTGGGTCAGGCAGCCGTTGTGCTGGAGACAGGACACAGCAGAGGAATGACCTAGGAATTTGATGGCAGTGCACCAGCTGATCAATGCCTCCTTTGTGCCTTGCTCTGTAATATGACACAGCAGCGCAGCCTCGAGCTTGTAGAAGCAAAGAACACATCTTATGGACTTTGAATCAGATGGAAAGGTGCTGATATTATAACCAAATAGGACTGACTCACTCACTGGGGTTACAGATTGAACAAAGGTTCTCACACTCCTTGAATCTAAGAGTCCCTGGCATAGCAAAAGACAGATAACTGTTGCTTCCTTGCTCAGAAAGGCAGTAGGAAAGATGGTTTTCCTTGGTGGAGGCCCCAGGGATTGACGACCCAAAGTAAATAGATAATTTGCTTCATGGTCCTACTGATTTAATTTGTTCTTTTTCCTCAGCCCGCTGTCCAAACAGAAATGGTGGCACCATCCTAAATCCTTCTCCATATCCCACAAAACCAGTCACCAGATTCTGATATTTCAACTTATAAAAAGTCACATAGATGCCCCCCGCCCCAATTCTCCTCCACATCCCTCATCCATCCAGGTTCTCACCCTTTGAGCATTAAGAATGCAGCTTCATTAATGAGTCCTTGTATCTCCAGCCCAGACAACCTTCCAATCTGTCCTATTTCCACCAATGCCAGAGTTATCTTTCTGAAAGTGATCCTTTAAAAATGCAAATCCAGTTACAGTGCTTGCTTAAAAGTCTCCCAAAGGCTCCCCAGAGTCTGTGGACAAAATCCAAATGCCTTAGTGAGCTACATAGGGTCCTTCACAGGGTACACTGCCTAACTGTTCAGTCTTGTTTCTCTTCGAGCCTCACCTGGCCCTTGCATTCATTTGCTGTGTTCCTGTTACATGTCAGATCCTGAGCGAGGCTCTGAGGATCCAGTGATGAGCAAGATAGTCAAAGTTTCCCTGGAGCTGGCAAGGGGAAGACAAACTTCAAACAAGAAGGTATAATCAACTTTGGAGGGCACTAAGCTAGGGCAGGTGCCAAGGGACATCACCTAGCCTTGGGTACATCCCCTGAGCCAAAGGAATTAGGGAGCAGTGGTGAACATGAATTGGAAATTGGAGGTGAGAGACGGTATGTAGAGGTTCAAAGATGAGAGAGCTTCGTGTTTTCAAGCAACTGAAGGAAATGTGGCCTTCAAGCTATGAGCGAGAGAGAGCTGTGAGGTGAACAGGAGCCTGGTCCTATAGGAGAGCTTAGAAGATTGCATATTAAGGACTTTGTGACTTTACCTGGGGTTAACAGAGAGCCATAGACCCATATTTTTAGCAGATCTGCATTTTTTAAAAAAGATTTTATTTATTTATTCATGAAAGACAGAGAGAGAGAGAGAGGCAGAGACACAGGCAGAGGGAGAAGCAGGCTCCCTGCGGGGAGCCTGATGTGGGACTCAATCCCAGGATCCTGGGATCACACTCTGAGCCAAAGGCAGACACCCAACCACTGAGTCACTCAGTCATCCCTAACAGATTTGCATTTTTGACAGATCCCCAGCTGCAGTCTGGGGAATGGGTTGGACCACTTATAGATCCCCAAATTGCTGTGCATTTCTGCATAGCTGTGCCTTTGCACAAACATTTTCGTCCAGCTAGGAGGCCCTTCTGATTTCATCTACTTAGTGAGTTCCTTCCATGTTTCAAAACTCAGCTCGGAATCCTTAAAATTCCCAGCCCTGGTCCCGCTGGACCCACCTCCACCTTTGCTCCCACGATATATTGTTCAGCATTCTATTAGTCTTGTTCACATCATATGCCAGTCCCCATTACTGGGCTACAAGTTGATAAGGGGAATCCAGTCTGTGTTCTACTGTTTCATACCCCTAAGGGCTAGCACTTAGTTGTTGCTTTAAACACATTCGGTTTAAGCCTCCGACTCCTGATTCCGGCTTGGGTCACGATCTTGGGGTTGTGAGATTGAGCCCCATGTCAGGCTCCGAGCTGAGTACGGAGCCTGCTTAAGCTTCTATCTGCCCCTCCCTCTCTCCCTCCCTCTCCAATAAATAAGTAAATAAATAAATAATAAAATAATAAAATAAAAGTAAAAATATTTTTAAAATGTTCCTTGAATGGATGATTTTTTTAAAAGAATTTAGTAATTCATGAGAAGCACAGAGAGGCAGAGACATAGAGGGAGGGAGAAACAGGCTCCCCACAAGGAGCCCCATGTGGGACTTGATCCCCTGACCCAGGATCATGCTCTGAGCCGAAGGCAGACACCACCCAGGCGTCCCGATGGATGAATTTATGCCAGGGGCAAGAGAATACTGAAAAGCTGAGATTCAAGACTTCTGTGACTCCCTCCATAGTCTGTCTCTCGGCTGGAGGGGCCCCATTCCCCCTAGACCCAGAAGCCACACAAGGGTTTACCATCCCTGAAGACTTTTCTGTTCCACACAAAGTACATTTCAGCAAGCGGGCTCCTGAAGGAATGGGGAACTCTAGTGTCGCCTTCCAATCTTTTATGATGGTGGAAATCCTTAACTTTGTACCCAAGTTGCTTAAACTTAGAAGTCTGGTCAGGAAGTCTGAATTTTATTTTCATTGAAGTGGCCCAGGGCAAGTAAATAACTCGGGTGTCACATCAAACTGCATGTTTATTAAGCTTTTGGGGGAGGGGAGCAGATGGCAATAGTGTCTTGAGGAAGGGGCTCCCTTTCTAACCACACAGATGGCTCTATATGGGCTTGAGAAACTAGAAGTGTGTCTTTAGTGAAGATGTTAGAAACTTGCTTTAGTTGATTTTTGTTTATATGTGGCTTCTAGCAGTGTTTAGTTGGGATTAATTGATGTAAAGAAGAATGGGCTTGCCTTTTTGGAAAGGGTCTTCACATCAGCGGGGCAGACATGTTTCGTTTACATCATCTGCCCTTCAGTGGGGACTAGGGCTCTGGAATCTCTCAGATTCTTTGTTGAAGTTATAAGCTGTTCATTCATTAATTTAATCCTTTTTTCATTCATCCAACATATTAATGGAGCCCAATTTGCCATTTGGGGCCCAATTTGCCATTTTGGGGCCCAATTTGCCATTTGCTTTACACAAGTTATGTTCTTGCAAAGTCCTTATTACACAGGTATGTCATTCCCATTGCACAGTTTATGGACTAAATAGGAAAGGTGAAGTCCTGTGTGAAGAGCCACATGTTTAGGACACGCTAGAGCTGGGCCCTCTCTCTCCAGTGACTTAGACTCTTCCAGGGTTGACAAAACATGTAGAGAAATGCCCATGATCTGCAATAGGAAGTGACAAGTGACCTCCATAGTGGTGCTTACAATGTTTCTGGGAGTAAGACAAAAGACCATTTCTGATTGCCAAGATATGAGAGGGCTTCCTGGAGGAGGTGGCACTGGAATTGGACTTGATAGGATTTGGATATGTAGAAAGAGGATAAGCCCTCCCTCTCTCTACAGTCCTGCAACGGTGGTTCTTCTTCTTCTTCTTCTTCTTTTTTTAAAATTTTACTTATTCATCAGAGACACACACACACAGAGGCAGAGATACTGGCAGAGGGAGAAGCAGGATCCCTCTGGGGAGTCTGATGCGGGACTTGATCCCAGGACCCTGGGATCAGGCCCTGAGCCAAAGGCAGCTGCTTGACCATTGAGCCACCCAGATGTCCCTGCAATGATGGTTCTAAAAGCTAGAGCTTTAATAAGTCTTAGAAGGATGCAAATGTTAGGGAATGGTTAAAAACGAAAGGCAGAGAAGCCAGATCTAATTATTCGAGAATCTCTCTTGGCACAGGTCTGGGAGGAAGCATATAAAAAGTCTTGGTCCCTGCCCCAGTGGCCAGCAATTTAAGAGGCAGACAAGTGGCCACACACTCTCCAAGCACACATGAGGTAGGAGGGCATCGAATTAGCAGAGCAGCATCCAGGAGCCAAGGCAATGTTTGATTTTATCTTCATAGGCAATAAAATGTGAAGCATACTCTCTGGCAGCAATCAGAAAGGCAGATTGCTGGCTTTTTGTGATTCTCTGGAGTCTTAGAGCGTGTCAGTTAGCACAGCAGTTCTCGCAACAGAGAGATACCTTGTGTCGGGGCCGACTGAGTGTGCAAGATGAGTGTGGCGGGAGGCTGGGGCTTGTGACACAGCGCTCGGCCTTCAAGCTGTCCTGCCTCTTCTGAAATACGTTCAATTAGAGAGCTCATCTGCTGTGCATTCCAGAGCTCTCGTGGGAAACGACTGCTCGATCTCGCTGTCGTTAGGTGCGTGTTTTACATGACACCAATTATGATAATGTTTCTAACGTGGAGACAACATTGTGACGAGTGCCGTTTTAGCGCCTGGTGTATCTAGACCGTGGGGCGAGTTCCCTGCAAGTCAAACAAGTCAAATGTGTTGTGCTTTCAAGAACACTGCTCACACAGGATCACTTTTAAGTTTTATTTCATCGCCATCTGTTGAATCAGGTTTGACATGTGAATTAAATAATCATCACCGTAGATCCTGATGGCTTCTCTTCATCTCAAATAACCTCTTGCCATCGAGAGTTCTATGAAACAAAATGACGTCACTCTCATTGGATGCTGGATGTGTGTTCTTTCTCATTTAGGGATTCTGCAGTCCGTAAGGATGTGGGCTCCTGTATTGCAGATGGGGAAATTGGCTTTGGGAAGTGGTTTCCAGGGGTGCCCAAGTCGGGAGGGGGGCTCAGTGCACTTGGGTCACCTGGCTCCGACACCCATGCTCTCCCATGTTCCCAGGGCCTTTGCGTGAACAATCATCTCTAAGTCAGACTCAGGGATCTGGTGCAGAGGTGACCTCCCCCACTTCCACCCAGGCGGTAAGACAGGAGCACCAGTGATAAGGCAATTGTCCCTTTAAGCCTCTAGAATTATGTGGCAAGTCATTAAAACTAAACCAACGCAAAATCACACCTTCCCTGCCACAAAAGGAAAAAAAAAAACCAAAAACCAAAAACCTCATGAATCAGAAGGGAGAGCAGCCACCTGTCTTCTATTTATCTGCAGAAGGAACATGTCACAATATGTTTGGGTACATACCCTTGAGGAAGGCACTTCTGAGTCTCCACCAAACCATCCACCGCATCCCCTGCCCGGAATGGGGATCGGGCCCCTGGAGCTCTTACTTCTCTCAGAAAAGAAGCTAGAAGGGACGCCTGGGTGGCTCAGTGGTTGAGCATCTGCCTTTGGCTCAGGTCGTGATCCCTGCTCGTGGGATGGAGTCCCGCATGGGGTTCCCCACAGGGAGCCTGCTTCTCCCTCTGCCCATGACTGCTTCTCTGTGTGTCTCTCATGAATAACGAAATAATCTTAAAAAAAAAAAAGAAAGAAAGAAAGAAAAGGAGCTAGGAGAGGGGAAGGTGCTCTGCAGCCCAGCCCCCCAGCCCCACTTCCCATTCTCTCATTTCTGGTCCCACCATGTCAAGGAGAGACTATCTTGGTGGAACACTAAAGGTGAGTCAAAAGAATCTGAATATCACACGGCTGCTTCTCTGAACTGGCTACGGAAGTGCACAACCCACCCTGGGCCTGTTCCAGCCCTTGGATATCACATCTGTTCTGAGATCCTAGGTAGACAGGGAACCAGCCGAGAAATGTGCTCTTAGCTGGTATAGGGGACAGATATTTGGTCCCTTTTTGCTTCCCCGGCTGTTCAAAGTTCTAGGTTTTAACTGCCCAGAACCCAGATCACTTAGCAAGTCACAAACTAGAGGAAATAGGCCTGTAGGGGCATGAGGGCAGCTTGGGGGCTTGTGGCAGAGCCATCTGGGGCCCTCGTGACCTTGGGATGCTCCCATGGCAGGGGGAAGGCTGGTCCTGGCCCGTGGCCCCCGACGGGGTCAGGCTCTTGCTGCAGGACAGCCTGGCTCAGAGGCGGCATCGGAGCCTGCCAAGGTCTCTGCCAAGGACCTGCTAATAGCTCCCATCTATCATCCGGGGAAGCGATTTCTGGGGCTAGATAATCGACTTCTGTTCGTTGTGACGGATGAGGTTTTGACGCGCCTGGGCCCGCACCTGTCTCTTTCATTAGTGACAGGCTCTGCCTTGGGAGGGCAGGTCTGTGGGAGACGGGGAATGTGTGTTCTCACTTTCACCCCAGCGCAGGGGTCAAGCTGAGATCTGGTGTCATTATTACTGTCCCTTTAGGTCCCAAGTCCCTGTTGTCTTTGCCTTTATAGTTATGCAAGAAATACTGAGGTTCTGATCGAAAGAGTTAATAACTGCTTACATTCATAGTTTGTACTACTCTTCCACAGTTTCTCTGGTTTATGTATTATATATATATATATATATATATATATATATATATATATATTTTAAAGATTTTATTTATTTATTTGAGAGAGAGAGAGAGAGCACACGAGAGGGAGCACAAGCAGGAGGAGGGGCAGAGGGAGAGGGAGAAGCAGATGCCCGCTCTGAGCAGGGAGCCCAGTGGGGAACTCGATCCCAGGACCCCAGGATCATGACCTGAGCCAAAGGCAGATGCTCGACCACCTGAGCCACCCGGGTGCCCCTCTATGTTTCCATAATAGCACTAACACCCTCTCATATGTGGCACAGTCCAGTGACATTTCCCTCGTCTCCCTGTGAGGCAGGCAAAGTAAGGAAGGTGCTCTTCTCCCCCCTGAGACTCAGAGACGTTAAGTGGCTGGCTCGGGGTCACAGAGCAGAGATGGGGCAGGGCCAGGACTCCAGTTCCTGCCCTCTGGTTGTGAAGTGCCATCCCGCCCTGGTCGGCTGGTTTCAAGGCAGCCCCTTCTTGTCCCTGCTCTGGTGGGGGTCCCCCCACCTCACAGCTGGGGCTCTGGCAGCTGCTGAAGGGCACCCCCACATCATCCGCTCCATCTAGGACACGCACACGGGTTCAAACTAGTTGGGCCTCCCTGCAGCACCACCTTGCTGCCATCCTGAACATGTGCTTGGGTGAACAAGCACCCAGCACAGTGTTTTACCCATAACCTGCCATCGGCATTATTGGCTGAATGAAAGCACCGGTGTGCTCCTCAGGGCGGGGGGCATGCTGTGTTTACCGGGGACGCCATGAGCCAGCACAGGGGACAGGGTGGCTGCCCAGCCATGTTTGTGCCACACGATAAGCAAGAGGTGGCTTGTCCGCTCACTTTCAAAGGCTCCCTCTCCCTATCAAGTTAGTGTTCAAATGGCTTTGCCTGGCATTCATTATACATCTTTCTTTATTTCTTTTTTAAATTTTTCCTATTTATTCATGAGAAGCACAGACATAGGCAGAGGGAGATGCAGGCTCCCGGCAAAGAGCCTGACGAGGGACTCGATCCCAGGACCCCGGGATCGCGCCCTGAGCTGAAGGCAGACGCTCGACCACCTGAGCCACCCAGGAGCCCCTCAATATACTTTTATAAGATATTTCTGTATTAGAGATTACAAACGCACTTGCAAAGAATTTAAGCATAAAAAAGGGAATTTATTGGCTTGTATGACCAGAGATCTATCAAGAACAGGATCAGGCTACTTAAGGCAAGATCTGGAAGGCCGGCAAGGAAGCTGAGGTGCAGAGATGATGGGGGATGGGAAGGGGGTTGGGGTAACCTTCGTCGTAGGTGCTTGCAGCAAACTCTGGAGTCTGGGTCTTCACGCAGTCCCCGGACATCGTCTGCACATGCAGGACCATTCAAAGCAGCTTCGCTGGTAACGTCCTGTGGGGTGTAAGGACTAAAGGCCCCTCAAGCCGGGGGTGGGAGTGGAGGGAGGTGCTTGGAAATGACATACCGGAGGTAGAATTAAGAGCTTCTATCCAGTAAGATGGTCATTTTTAGGTAATAGCCTCACCTGAGTGAAAATTAAAATTGCTTTCTTCCCATCGAGAACATCAGGGTTCTTGCTGTGGGCCTCAGTTCTTCCTCTGGATCACTGTGAGAATGAGAGGAGTCACTGCACGCAGACCCTGGTTGGCACACAGTAAGCGCTATCTAAATGTGCTCTTATCTCTGGACGATTATTACATCATGCTGCCGAAAATGATTTGCACCCAGAAAAACAACATTCTAGAAAAACAGGAAGTCTCTTTTCAAATGGAACCTCAGGAAGACTAACAGCCCTGGGAAAGCTGGTGTTGCCTTCCCCGCCTCGGTCAGTATGTCCCTCACCAGTGGGTCCAGGCCCAGGACAAGGCCCTAGCAGGGAAGGTCACCCGAGAGCTTCGCCGGGTCTGTCCTTCGTGGCCTAAATTAGATGGTCTGATGGCTGTTTGGAAAAATGCACCACATTCTTTATGAATTTTCCCCATCAAAACACGTCTGTTTCGTTCTCTTTTAAAGGGCATTCATGAGTCATGCGGCAGGAACAAAGAAACTTCAGTCTGAAACTTCCATGGGGGAAGCAGTTTAAACAGTGTGGGCTCACAAGGTTTTCTGAAATCTGAAAACATGCCTTGGAGGTGCCCTCAAGCACCTGATAGCAGCTGTTCTCTCTTGACAGCTGGATTCTAAATGTAAACATTATTTGTCTGAACGCGTTGGAGTCATTTGCATGCAGATGTCGACAGCTATATGACAGGGCGGACCGGGAAGCAGCTAGAAAACACTTTCTGCTCCCTGTCGGCTAGAGCCCGGGGTGCGTTCCTACAGGGGCTCATCGCCTCACAGAGGTGAGGACCTCAAGAGCCAGGCCAGCATCCTTTCTCTTTGTGGGGACAGCTCCCCAACTCTCCAACCCAATCTTCGGGCCATCAGTGTGAAGTGAAGATGCAGAAGGCCAAGGGCGGGGGGTGAGGGGGAGCAGGAGTGAAGTCCTGCCACCTGGAGCCCAGGCCCAGACATCCAGACACCCAGCACCCGCACCCCAGCCTGTGTGTGCAAACACCCCTCTCTCAGCAACCTGCACACCTGAGCCCACCTGCCCTCACCCAGGTGCACGTTGGTGGCGGAGTGAGGTGGTCTGTGATTCAGGTACAGGCCACTCCTTATTCAGTGACTTGCACCCCGAGTTTTATCAGCTTCTTACAGGGGATAATAACGCAACAACTTCCCCTCATAGGGGCGGGGTGAGGACTCAATGGTGTCATGCACTCGAAGTGCTGTCCCAGCGTCTGGCACAGGTAAGCCCTGGGCACATGTTGCAGGTTGTTCAGTCAGCAAGTCCCCCATAGCCTTCCCTGGTTATTACGCTGGATTCCAACGGGCCTCCCGTTCCTGCTGTGGCCCCAGCCCCATCCGCCCCCAACTCAGTCCTGAGTTAGCGCCTTCCACTCACGTATGGGGCTCTAGTCTCCTTCCTAAACCCTCGGTGGGATCCTACTGCTTCAGGACACACACAGGAGCTTCTAAGCCTGGTTCCCAATGCCCGGGATGGCCTGTCTCCTCCCTCCCTCCCACCTTCCTTCTCTCCCTCATTCACTCATTCACTCACTCACCCATTCACTCGCTCATTCACTCACTCACACTCATTCACTTATTCAATCTCTCATTCACTTATTTACTCACTCATTCACTCACCTACTCATTCATATTCTCACTCAATCATTCCACCACCCATTCATTCACTCATTTATTCACTCACTCACCCATTCACTCACTCATTCACTCACTCACTCATTCACTCAGTCACTTGCTCACTCATTCACTCGCTCACACTCTCATTCACTAATTCACTCTCTCATTCACTTATTTACTCATTCACTCATTCACTCACTCATTCATACTCTCATTCAGTCATTCCCCCACTCATCCATTCCCTCATTTATTTACTCACTCACACTCTCACTCATTCATCCACTCATACTCTCACTCAGTCACTCACCACGTAAATACTGCAAGCTTAGTGTGTTCCAGGCTCAGTGCTGGCCCCAGGCAAAGTCCCAGTTTCTGCCCCCATGGAGCAGGGGACACAGAGAAATGGGAGGAAAGACCCTGAGGAAGTGATTTCTGAGCCTAAATCAGAAGGAAGAAGCAGACTTAATCTAGCGTGGGGAAGAGGGAGGGGGCCCGGAGCATGGCCGACAGTGGTTAAGCAGGAAGGCCAAGCCCTTTCAGACCCTCCTGGGAGGGTCCTGCCATTCTGGAGACCCCGATACCCTCCTTCTCTTTCTGTCCCTCACTGAGTGGCCCCGGAACGGACATCATAAGGCCTATTCTGTGCCCAGAGAGCACTGGCTGAAGAAATGAATGGCCTGGGTGGACCATGCTTGCTTGACATGGGTTTTCCAAAAACACTCTCCAAGGGCAATTGAGTCATCCTTAGATGACTTTAATTCATCTCTCTGGAGCCCACTTGCGCAGTGCGGCTTGTTGGTGCCTGGTGTTCGGATTGGCCAGAGGCAATATCCAAAAAATATTTCACAACTGGTGAGAAAGAGGTGCTGACCCATCTGGACTGCTGGCAAGACCGGGTCGGGCAGAGGCGCTGCTCGTGATATGCCCAGCGGTGTGTGCCCACGATTTGTTGTTTGCGGAAGAGTATGTCCCATAACTACGGGCTTCTCTTCATTCTCCCACATATTCTGTTCACTTCAGCTGCCAGCAATTATAAGACAGAGCAGTAAGAGTCCTCTCACATTGACTGGACACTAAATCAACCTGTGGGATGAGCCTCCTTTCTTTCCTTCCGTAAGCGGACATACAGTGCAGAGGAGAGAGCAAAGTTTTGAAGCTAGGTAGATGAACATTGAAGTCCTCGCCCCACTACCATGTGTGATTTGGGGTAAAACACTTAAGATCCTTGAACCTTCGGTTTCTTTTGTGTAAAATGGAAATAATTCATTGCATTTACATTAGCAGCTGTGAAGCTTAAATGAGAAAATGTATGTGTGGTGCTTGGTATATAGCGGGCGTACAGTGAGTGATACGAGTTCCCTCTTTCTCTGGTGGTCGGTGGAACTCGTTGACCTGATAGTTTAACTGACACCCCCCTTTCACTGTAAACACCCGACTTGCTCCACGATCATAGGCTGAAAGTTCACGGTCACCAGGCCACTCCCCAGATTGCTCTTCTTATACTTCTGCTTCTGTCATCGGCAGAGATGCATGCTTTCCGAGGGGTGGCTTTGGTTCCCAAGCCCATTTATGCCAGCAGTGCCTACAATTTTCATTATTTAGTTTAATTACATGCAATGCAACCAATAAAATATGAGGCTGTAAATAGAGTTATCTAGAAAAAACAACTTTATTTTAGATAAAAGACTTAATAAGGGGGAATTACTACCTGTGGAATTCTAATGAGACATGCAGAACTCCAATTAGGTACAATCACTCAAAATAAGAATGAATAAATGTACACTTTAAGTTAAAATAAGATGTTTAAGAATAAATAAAACATTTTCCTTCACCCTGTTTTATCCTATCCTTGTGGTGGAGAGACCAGCTGTGGCTTCTGGTCCCATTCCAAATGCACTCGGTATCTTATTACAAGATTGACATGTATGTCTCATTATCCTCACCATAAGGTAAGAATATGTGTATGACCAACAAACTTAACATAAGGTCAATTTAACCAAGATAACATTTATTTTTCACATAAAGGAAGTCTAGAGGTGAGGAAGTCTCCGGTGTCAGGGAGCCAGGCTGCTGTCTTCTTGTTCCTTTTGCTTTCTCAGCCATGGCTTCCAGTCTCAAGATTTCTTCCTGAGTCCAAGAAGAGTGGCTTTGTGAGAGCTCCAGGTGTCACATCTTTAGGTCCAGGGACCCCATCTTTGTTTCAAGCAACAGGAAGAAGGAAGGGGTGGTAGTTGGGAAGGCTATTTCTCTATCTTTGTAAAGCTGAGAACCGTAGTCTTTTCTTCCTGGGAGCAATATGACCAGATAATAATCGAGGTCTTGTGAGCAGGGAAAAGGGCAAAAGTGGTTATTAGGGCTGGCAATTAGCAGTCTCTGCCACATATTTTTATTTTATTTTATTTTAATTCAATTAATTAACATATAGTATATCATTAGCTTAGGAGGTTGAGGTCAGTGATTCATCTGTTGTATATAACACCCAGTGCTCATGACATTATGTGCCCTCCTTCATGCCCATCACCCAGTGACCCCACCCATCACCCACCTCCTTTCCAGCCACCCTCAGTTTGTTTCCTAGGATTAAGAATCTCTTATGGTTTTCTCCCTCTAATTTCGTCTTTAGTTTTCCCTCCCTTCCCCTCTGATCCTCTGTTTTGTTTCTTAAATTCCACACGAGTGAGATCATATGATAATTGTCTTTCTCTGATTGACTTATGTCGCTTAGCATAATACACGCTGTAGTTCCAACCACATTGTTGCAAATGTCAAGCTTTCATTTGTTTTTTTTTTTTTTTTGCTGGCTGAGTAATATTCCATTGTATATAATGGAATATTATATACCACATCTTATCTGTTTCTTAAGATTTTATTTATTTATTTATTTGACAGAGAGAAAGAGAGAGCAGAAGTAGGCAGAGGAGCAAGCAGAGGGCAAGGGAGAAGCAGAGTCTCTGCTGAGCAGGGAGTCCGATGTGGGGCTCCCACCCAGAACCCTGGGATCATGACCTGAGCCACCCAGGCACCCCTACCTCATCTTTTTCCATTCATCTGTCGATGGACACCTGGGCTCTTTCCATAGTTTAGCTATCATTTTTGCCACGAGCATTTCACAGGGAGAAATCGGAGGCTCAGAGAGGGAAGACCACGTAGCTAGTGAGCAGCAGAGCCGAGGCTCAGACACAGGTGAGTGGAAAGGCCTGACAAGGTAAAAACATCCTCCTGGCGTTGAGTGTTTGCTAAGGCAGCACTTGGTCTGAGTCACCTGTCTCTTAGGAACGCTTGTGCATCTGACACCCTGACCTCTGCCCACACCAGCACTCAGCTGCCGGCTCAGAGCTGACTCCCAGCTGTATTTGTCCACGGCAGGTTTTTAATTGGTTTCCGTTTTTGCAAAGTAGTCATAGCAGCTTTGGTCATGACCATGATGTGGTTCTTCATAGCAGTTTCTCATTACAGGAGGATAGGATTGTCAGAGGAAGGAGTCGCGAAGATTCAGTTAGAATGGTATGGATGGACGGGATTGCCTTGTGGGGCTTAGATCAGTGCTTCTCAACTAGGGGCAATTTGACAATGTCTGGAGATGTTTTAGGATGTCATACTGGAGGGGGCGGCTACTGGTGTCTAGTGGGGAGAGGCCAGGGATGCTGTGATGCATCCTACAATGCACAGGACAGGCTTTTACGACAACAAGAAAAAAATCGAGATGCCAAGGTGGGGGAACCCAGGTCTCGACCATTTGAACTAATGGAGCCGATGTAATATGGCACCTGCTGTTTTAACAGAGATGTCCTAGTAAGAACCTGGGGACTGAGTCTTCACCTTTCTCTTTCTGTTTCTGCTCATGGCTATAGGAAAAAAAAGACCCTAGAGAAGCCTACTCAGTGGATGTTTGGTTGATATTCATTATTGATAATAATACTCGCAATCATATCTTTTCAAATCAATTGCTAAGTATTCATTGAGTTGCCTCAATCCCTAGAACAGGAATTTAGGGATCATCCAATGCAGAGGTGGCAAGTCCATGGCGTCTGTACCGTGCGTGCCCTGCCTGCTTTTGCCCACACCTCTAGAAAACCGTCAATCAGAGCATTTTTTTGAGGAGCCCAGATGCAGCCTCTGAGTCCTTCTCTTTTTTTTTTAATTTTTATTTATTATTTATGATAGTCACATACAGAGATAGAGAGAGAGGCAGAGACACAGGCAGAGGGAGAAGCAGGCTCCATGCACTGGGAGCCCGACATGGGATTCGATCCCGGGTCTCCAGGATCATGCCCTGGGCCAAAGGCAGGTGCCAAACCGCTGCGCCACCCAGGGATCCCATGAGTCCTTCTCAACACAGCAAGCCAGGGACAACTACTAATGAATATATATGGCATGGAATGTAAAACCTATTTGCCTTTCCTCTCCTAGATCAACCCCTATTCCTTGCTTGCTAAAACTAGAATCTAGGTTTTGTAGCTTCCTGTCTGCTGTTCATTTCACTGCCCTGTGCTAGAGCCTGCGACTTTATTTATGATCCACTGTGGTTTGAACTGTGTCCCCACAAGAAGCTCTGCTGGAGTTCTAAGCCCCAGTACCTCAGAAAGTGACCTTATTTAGAGAGAGTGCTTTTTACACAGGTAATCAAATTAAAACAAGGTCATGGAGACAGACATGCACCGAGAGAGGACAGTGTGGAGACACAGGGAGAAGACAACCACCTGCAGCTGGAAGACACCAACTAGAGGAGCTGGGAGAGGGGCCTGGGACAGCCTCCCCACCTGTTCCCAGGAGACACCAACCCTGCTGACACCTGGATCTTGGACTCCTGGCCTCCAGAGCTCTCGGTGGATAAAGCTACCCACTCTGTGATAATTTCTTACTGTAGCCCTAGCAAACTCCTACAACACCCAGTGCTGGAGCAGTCTTCCATAGCACAAACTACTGTTATTCCAGATTTGCTGGTTTTTATTGTCAAGAACTTCTGTGATGTTTGCATATTTTCATTCCTCCTGTGTTTTTTTTTAATTTTTATTTATTTATGATAGTCACAGAGAGAGAGAGAGAGAGAGAGGCAGAGACATAGGCAGAGGGAGAAGCAGGCTCCATGCACCGGGAGCCCGACGTGGGACTCGATCCTGGGTCTCCAGGATCGCGCCCTGGGCCAAAGGCAGGCGCCAAATCGCTGCGCCACCCAGGGATCCCCCCTCCTGTGTTTTGATAGCGATTTTCCTCATTACACCTGTGCTGAGGAGTACTCTGCTGAGTACCGAAGGGACCGTCCACAGATCTGCAGAGTTCTCCTATCTGGTCCTCCTCCTGTAGCTAGAGCTGCCTGGCTCCCTGGACTTGCATGTCCTCAAGTCACAGAGGTTGCAGTGCCCTGCCTGAGTTCTTCTCCTGCTGCCACAGCCTAGGAAGAGTCTCTCCTAAGTCAGCTGGAGCAATGGCAGGTCTGCCTCACCTGTTGTCAGGCTCTCAGGCACCACTGTCCCTTATCACCCACTGTCCCATGTCTTGTGTGTCATTGTTTTATTACCCTGTCTTGTTGTTGAGTTGTTTCAGGTGGAAGGGCGAAACTGATTCCATCTCGATTGGGAGTGGAAGGCTCCACAGGCATCGCTCAGGTTCTGTGAGGCCGGGAGAAAGTGATGAGGGAATTCAGGTGGGAGGAAGCCAGGAAGGGGAGAAGCTGTGCCAGGTGGGGGTGAAGACCCTCTACAAGCTCCTCCTGAAGGTTCTGCTAAAATCACCTGGACCTGAAAACGGCCATATGGGGCTGGGGGTATCACAAAACAAGGCTGAGACAAAGGAGGCTGTAAGGACACAGGCTGCCCTGGACTTCAGTGCAGTCTTTGGGAGGGTCTGAACCTCCATCAGCAATGGATCCATCCCATCTGGGTCTCAAGAGGCTCTTGCCCAGATGCCCATCCAGACAGAGGCGTGCACTCCCCGGCTGCTGGGGGTGTTGGTGACAGACCACTCTCAGTGGGTCCTTCAGGTGTCACACTCAGTCAAAGAAAATCTCACCAACGATATGCCCTCCCCTCAGGGGCGGCCCACACCCAATGATTGGTTAATGAAGGGGGTACTCACTCTTGGTCCCCTCTTTGTCAAGGGAGACAACTCTGGAGGGCCAACTAATTCTAGGCTCACCACGGGGCCGTGGAATTGGCTGAGGTCTCTGCTGTGACTACATCTCACATTGCTCTGGGCTCTTCCCTCTGCCTCATTCTGCACTTCACTCCCTTCGAAGTGTGGATTCTCCAGTAAACCTCCTCCACGAGAATCTCCGTGTGTCTGAGTGCGTTACATACAGGGGATGCCACACATCTGCATGCACGTGTGTGTGTATTACATGCAATGGACGCCCTATGTGCGTGTGCATACAATGCACACACACATCAGTGTTAACATACAATGAAATTTTAAAAACATTATTTATTTTAGAGAGGGAGAGAGAGAGCATGAGGGGGAGGTGCAGAGGGAGGGGGAGAGAGAATCTCAAGCAGACTCCCCGCTGAGCACAGGGCCTGACTCAGGGCTTGATTCCAGGATCCTGAGATTATGACTTGAGCTGGAATCAAGAGTCTGATGCTTAACCAACTGTTCCAATCTGGTGTCCCAACATACAATGGATTTCTTAAGGCAATTAGAGTTCAATTTATTGGGATCCCAGTTGAGAAGGGCTCTCTGGGATGTGCACACCCACCTTTCTGGGCTGGAAAGTCTGTCCTGGGAACACATGCCCAGCTCCTCAGACTTGGATCCACTCCTCTGTGGCTCACACTGTGGTGTCCAGCAGCTTCTGTGTCCTAGGAATGTCCTGACTTCACTCTGTACCCTCTCTTCGGCTCCTAGGGCTCCTTCCCAGCCTCCTTTCCAGCTGCTGCCTTGCACATCTGGGCTATCTCACTGTGGTTGCCCTTATAGGTTTTCTTAGCCACGTGCTCTGTGGTTCCTTCTCACTCACTGCAGGAGGGGCTACTTATTTAGCCCTTAGGAAACCCTGGTGAGGGGATCCCTGGATGGCACAGTGGTTTGGTGCCTGCCTTTGGCCTAGGGCGCGGTCCTGAAGACCCGGGATCGAATCTCATGTCGGGCTCCCGGTGCATGGAGCCTGCTTCTCCCTCTGTCTGTGTCTCTGCCTCTCTCTCTGTGTGACTATCATAAATAAATAAAAATGAAAAAAAAAAAAAGGAAACTCTGGTGAATTGTCAGAAAAGCATTGTCTTCTGAATAGTGGCAGGAAGAGAATATCCCCCTGGAAACAAAACAAACCTATTTCTAAGGCATGTTGTTCCTTCCATTCTCTCTCTTTTTTTTTTTAAGTGTGACTTTTTTTTTTTTTTTTGAGAGAGAGAGAGAGTGCATGAGCAGATGCACAAGACAGGAGGGAGGGGGGCGGTATCAGGGAGAAAGGGAAAAAGGGAATCTTAAGCAGGCTCCATGCCCAGCACAGAGCCAGACATGGAGCTCAATCCCACAGCCCCTGAGATCATGACCTGAGCCAAAATCAAGAGTCAGATGCTGAACCAAGGGAGCCACCCAGACACCCCTGTTCCTTCTATTCTAAGGAGGCAGGGCTAAACCCTATCCAGACCAGGAGAATGCATTCTTTACGCTTCTGCTTTTAACCATTTGATGCCCACCACAAGTGAGTTACACCATCACATAAAGAGAAGATTAAAAAATATTTTTCAACAATTAAAAGACCCAGATATAAATAATTTGCTTGCTGATTTCTGGTGCCTTGGCCTGGGGAGAGGCTACACAATGCATTTGAACTTGGCTATTTGGATGACTAACATTTAGCTACTAGTGGCCAAGGTGCTGATAACAGTGCGCATATTCAAAACACTTTGTATGCACGAACGGATCACTTATTTTTCATGATCCATGCACTGAATCTCAGCTTTACAATGGGATGTGTGGCTCAAAGACAAACTGGGGCAGAATTAAAACTCAACACCTGATATCTATCCAGACATTTAGATCGTGTCTTGGGAGGTAAAGTACCTTGACATTCCTAGATAAAAATCAACTCAAGAAAAATGCCTTACTATAAAGAAAATGCCCAGAATTTCTATTTCTCTGCCTATCTCATGGGAAAGTAAATAGCCTTAGATGAAATATGTAAACCATATTTCGTGCAGTGTCATAAGAGTTCATCAGAGAGATCTCTTTAGATTTTGCAAGCGTTGGTCAGCTCACAGGGAACTATTCGAAGTGTCACATGTCCTTGTACCTCTGAAGTCAAAGTCGACAGCACAGCCAGCACAGGGCATTGCTTCCAATGTCTTCCCAGCTAATGACGTGTTTGGGGACTCAGACTGGAAGGCACTGCCTTGTTTAGCTGAGCTGAATATTGACAGAGGGGTCAAGCGGCCAGAGCTGAATGCACAATCCTGAGATGAAAGGAGTCTGTTCTGCAAACAGACATTGTTCATGAAACGACACAGGCTGAACAGCAAGTCACTGACAGATTCCACGACATCCGAGAGCCAGGAGTGACCTCCGAGATCGGCAAGTGCTGAGGACGCAGGGTTGGGTCTGGAGAGCCGCAGAGCCTGGGGAGAGCTGCGCCCCCTGCCCTGCGGCGCCCCCTGGGCTCTGGCTGTCGCTGGGAGCCTGCTTCCTCCTGCCATCCGGTCCGGGGCCCTGGACAGTCTCGCCCCCTCCCATCAAACGGGCTGCGGAGGAAGCCCGGTGGAGGCTTGCCCTTTTCCTGGCTCTCTCACTTCCTTTATTCACGGCTCCTGGGAAGTGAGTCACCCAGAGGGAGAGATGCTCCCGCGGATGTCAGGATGAGTGGCACCACCGCCAGGTCCTGCTGGGCTTGGGGCAGGCCGCATCCCCGCTCTGGGATCCCTTATCTGCAAACGAGGACACGGGCTGCAAGAATCTGGCTCTGGCCCTCCAAACTGCACTTTCTAGAATTTCACTTTCCCATTTTCAATCAGGTTGGCTTTCCTCCACCAGCAAGCAAAGAAACAATGCATGGCCACCAGCCGAGTCCCCGCCCGGCTTCGGGAAGCCTCAGGTTTCACCGGTTCTCCTAGATGGTGCGGGGGATGCTCGGGGCCAAAGGCGGTTCAGGCTCTTTCACCTTCCTGCGTCGAGCTCCCTGGATGGACAGCGGGCGCACCCCCACCCCGGTCCCTCCAGGGGGGCAGGCCTGCCACGACCCCAGCCTGGGCTGCTGGGCCCTGGCCCGGGCGCCGCTACCGTCACCGCCTCTCCCCCTCTAACCCGGGGAGAGGGCCTTCCGCTGTCGCCTGTCCCCGGACTGCCGCACCCTCTGCCCGCTCTCAGCTCCTCCGCCATCAATGTAGCCAATTCTGTGCATTAAATTCCCTGCTTTAAGTTATCAGAGTTGTTTGCCTTCCTGGTGGAGCCTGACTGATAACACCCGATGACCACGGGGGCCCCCCCACCCGGATCCAATGTCTTCCAGACTCCTCTGTTCTCACGCCGGCCCTCCCATAAATTGACTGGTCTTGGGCAAATCGCTTCTCCCTCTAGAATGAATGCTTTGTCCTCCGTGGGCTTTAATTCCTTCCCGGCATAAGAGCTCTGCACCCATAACTAAGCCTTGAGGCTCACCTGGTGAGCCTCCCTACATTCACCCCCCAGCCCCGCGGCGCCTCTCGAACTGCGGCAGGCACCGGCAGGCACCAGCAGGCACCAGCAGGCACCAGCACGGCCAGGAGAGGTCATTAAAAAGGCAGGAAATTAAGGAGGGCTCCTGATGAGATGAGCACTGGGTGTTGTAGTAAAAGTTGGCAAATTGAATTTAAATAAAATGTTTAAAAAGGCAGGAAATAGGGGCGCCTGGGGGGGCTCAGTCCGTTGAGCATCCGGCTGGCTCTCGGGTTTGGCTCAGGTCCTGATCTTAGGGTGGTGAGATTGAGCCCAGTGTCCCGGTCCGTGCTCAGCGGGGAGTCTGCTTGAAGACTTTCTCCCTCCACCCTTCCCCTCCTCCTTGACTCAAATAAATAAATAAATCCTAAAAAAAAAAAAAAAAAGAAAAAGGCAGGAAATACAGGCTTTAAACCTGAAGGCTGTGATGCAGTTGTCCTGGGGCAAGGCCCAAGAATGTGACATTCTATCAAGCATCCCAGGAGACTCTGCGGCAGGCAGTCTGCTGCCCTTTCTAAAGATCTAGTGACTCCGGTTTTTATGACAAACCACCAAGGCTGCGAGATGGTTTAGAGAGAGCCCGTGGCTCTGCTCGTTCATGCTCGCTCTTTGCTGGTGGCGCTGTGATGCATCAACTCCATTTTTTCTTACTCTTCTTCTGACTCTAGCACCCATCAGGGTCTTAGTTTCAAGTAAACAGAATCCAACTGGCTAATCCAAGCAGAACGGGACTTTATTTGTAGGCCCCTGATAACCCACAGAATCTCCAGAAGGGCTGGTGGGCCAGGTTCAGACGTCGTGCAGCCAGAACCACATCCACTCTGCAAAGCAGCGCTTGTCCTCCCAGGAGGCCGCCGATCCTCGGCCCTGGCCACTGGCCACATGGTGGTGCCACCACGAGGGCGGGAATTGTATCTCACCGCTAGCTGCTGGCACTGCTAGAGAGGATCTGCTCTGCTCTTTTTCATTATGAATGAACCACATGAGTCCTCCTTCTCCTTCCCACCCACCCCCTCCTCCACCTTCCACCTTTGAGGCTTCCGTGGCTCTAAGAGGGTGATAACAGAATCCAAGAGCAAAGGTTTCTAGTTCTTGATTTTAAAGCTGTGATGTTCAGCCCTAGACTCACATCAGAATCACCTGGGAGATTTAGAAGCTCTCCTCGTCTGGATCATAGCAAACTGATTGGATCAGAATCCCCAGAGGTGGGGCCTGGACACTAGTGTTTTTAAAAGTCTCCCCAAGTAATTTTAACGTGCATCAGGGCTGAGAATCCCTGTTTTGGTTTCAGAAGCTATGATCGAGGTATAATATGGGCAGAAGGGTTTGGAATAGTATGGGATTCAGCAGAGATGGTTCTTTCCCTGCCCTTGGTGGACTAGAGAGGGGTCCTGAGCTGGTAGGAGGGAGAGTCAGGAAGAGGGGACACACTGCTGTCCCCAGGCTGAGCCGAGGCTGGAGTAGGGCATGGGGGAAACTGCAGATGTGGTTTTGCCCTGAAGGCAGAGCGAACTTGGCTACAGATAAGGGCTGTCCAGCGCTTCTGAAAGATGAGCTGAAGGCAGCCTTACTGTCGTGACCATGCCATTGAGGTATGGAGAGCAGCCAAGGATTTTTCTTCATGTGACTAAGACAGGATCAGGATGAATGGTAATGACAGCAGCCCTGGAAGATCCTTCTGGGCAGAAGGAGGGATGTGGCAGGGACTTCAGGGTTGATGGCTACTTGGAAGGACAGCAGAATGTGTCAGCTAAGAGCTCAGATTCTGCAGAATGCATGAGCTTGAATCCCAAATCCACCGCTTTTAGGTCTGTGACCTTGGGTAAGGTACATAACCTCTCAGTGCCTCAGTCTCCTCATCTGTAAAATTGAACTAATACGGTGACCACCCGACAGGATTGTTCTGAAGAATCTGCCTATTGCTTTGGGTAAAGTACTAAGAACTGTGTCCAGCAGGCAACCAGTTAGCACCATATGGGAGCATCTTACATAAATGCAGAGATGGGCATGAAGATATCTCCACGGATGCTAGCTCAGAAGCATTGGATGACCAAGAACCAGATAGCTACCCTTACGTCCTAATGCTAAAAATCCCCAAGGGAGCTTGGCTGAAACTCTGGGGAGACAGTGGAGAGCAGAGAACCGTGAAATGTGTAATTTTGTCATGAGAGGAGAGTTTAACATAGACGCTGTTCACAAAGGACATGAGGGACATCGTAGAGCCCAGGGCTGGTGCCAGCAGGTCTAACGCCAGGGGTTAGCAGGACGAGGGAAGCCAGAGTTCACGGAGAGGGCCATCTGGAAAGGAGACACAGCCTGCTAGTGCAACATACAGGGAATAAAGCCCCTGACCTCCCTCCCTCCTTTCAATCTCTACCTGGGCTCCACATTGGCTAAGCCCAAACAGAAGCTAGAGGACCAGGGAGACCAGGCCCATCTCTGTGGGCAGATGGTGAGGTAGAGGGGATGTGGAGAAGGGGCTGGAGCAGAGCACCTGGCTGTGTGGGAAGAACTCAGGGATGAGGCCTCACTTGGAAGTGAGTTAACTCTGTGAACTTAGGTACTTACCTTCCTCTTTACAGGCCTCCGTTTCCCCAGATGTAACAAGAAGAGGTTGGACAGGATACTTTCTCAGAGCCTTTTTGTGTTTAACATGCAATGATCATCCCAACGCCTCCTTAATGTGGTATGGCTACTCTCAGCTTCTTGAGACTGAACTTGGCTGCAATTAAGAGATAACACCGATAATAGTAGCTTAAAGAAGATAGGGATGTATGTCCCTCTTTTTGCAAGAGAAGTCCAGTGGAGGGTGGTCTCAGACTGACATGGCAGCTGCTTAGAGACCCAAGGTCCCCCTATTCCTCCTTACAGGTATCTCTGGCTGATATTTGTTACCCTGTGTTCACAGAATGGCTGCTGGAGCTCCAGCCATCATGTCCCTGTTCCAGGAAGACAGCGGGGAAGGTTAAAAGGCAGAAGAGGTTTTCCTAGAAGACTGGCTCAATATCTTCTACTCAATCTCCTTTGACAACCATGTCACATGTCATTGCAGAGTGACTAGGAAATTTAACATTTTAGTAGGACACACTGCTTCCTTGAATTGAACCTGGGTTTAATTAATCAGGAAGAAAGAATGGCTTTTGGGTTGGACTCTCTCCATCCCTGTTATAAGATACTGGCTCATAAGAGAAGACAATGGTCAACAATAGCCCGGGAAGGGGAAAGGACCCGATGCCCAGGACTTGGTTAACCTGCCACCAGGTACCAGTGTGCCTGGTGACCATTCTACTGGGCTGAGCATCTGGGAGAGGCTCCCGGCTCCTCCTGAGCCCCTGGGATCCGGCTGCACTCTGCAGGCTGACTTACTTCCATCCCGCCGTTGCTGTTGTGGTTGGAGCTCCATACATCCCCGCCCCAACCCTACAAGGCATTGCACAGTTGGATGCCATTTGAGTGAAATTGTTTCATTTTTAAATGTTAGAGCGTTTAAGAAAAACAACTTATAAGAGGAGCAGGATTTAATGAAATAAAAGGTATCTCTTCTTCCTAGTCTTAAGCGGCTTCATTTTGTTCTGGCCACGGGTGCAACAGAGCCAGCGACATGGAGGCTGATGACGGTGAAGGGAACAGCTGGCACTCTTTCCGGAAAGAGGTAGGAGCCAAACCTCACGGGAAAATCGATCAGATGCAATTTTTAACTAATTGATGAATTGCTGTCTGAAGTCCATTCATTAAAACACAGTCTTATCGATGATGGAGTCATAAAACTGTAAAAGCCCCAGCAGGAGCGGATGGAGCCACTGTCCCCGGAGGCCACGGGCGGCTCTTAGGGACCCTGCCTGCCAAGCTGGGACCTGGGCAGCCTTCCTGAAGACTCCATACAGGGGAAAGAGCCGGGGCTTCAGGGGCCGAAAGAGCCTCAGTCTGAAGCTCGGGTGCACTTAGGTGAGGGTATCCAACATCTCAGAGGCTCCTGTCCTGAAAGTGGATGAAATGCAGGGTTAAATCTGTAGGGTATATACGTGCTCCCGCAGAGCAGCATGGGTAGGGACACAGTAAAGGTCTGCTTATAATCGTTGAGCCTTGGGGCTGGAGTTGAAAAGGGAAAAGCAAGGGCCAGGCCATCTGCGAGAGGTCCTCCCTCCCGGTTGTCATTCACTTCCCGTCCCTTTGGAAAGGAGAAGCCAAATTCACAGTGTTTGGGGTTCAGCTCATGCCGGGGAGAAAGACACCCTACACGGGCCAGTGAAACTTGGCTGAAGGAATGTCCGTGTTGACTAAAGTGAGTTAAAGCAGTGAGCTATTTTCGACCTTAGGCATGCTCCTGTGCTCTGATGAGGCTTTCAGGACAATGGCATGGGTGCAGAGGCTGTGGGAGCCGGGCCTCGGGAGTGGGGGGGCACCTGTGGGCTCCCCTGTGCCTGGTCACCGCACTCATATTCAGCACATGAATAGCAGATGAAATGCACCCCAACGCTAGCCAGTTATGATAGAATTTTCTCAGATAATCGGGAACAAACAAAAGGAACAATCATTTCTGAATATCATGCCCTCAAACCTGCTGTGAAGTCAAACTGTATCTCTGCAGCTTGCTGCCTGTTGGGTTTTGTATCTTTTTTCTGGACAGTGTTGGGGCAGAGGTGGTCCACACGAGCTGCCAGCTTTTCCTCCTTTTCTGGATCCTCCTGCAACCCTCCCTCCTCTCAGCCTGGGGACCTGAAGGGACATTCATCCCTTGCTGGCTCCTCTCTGGATCTGGATGACTTGGGCCTCCCCATGGTTCCTTCCCGGGCTGCAGGGGCCACAGGCAGGGCCAGCTGGTGTGGGACAGAAAACACGTGGCCTCAGAGGCCACTGGAGCCTCTCTTTTCAGGACTGGCCTTCCTAGAGCCACACTCCAGGTCAGCACAGCTAGAGGCTGTGGGGAGTCATGGACTGAGTTCCATCTGTCCAGGTGAGCTTGGGATGGACCCTCCCGACTCTGTCCGTAGCTGGCTGTGTGGTCCTGGGCAAGTTGCTCAACCTCTCCGAGCCACCACTTCTCTAGGGTAAGACAGGTTTCAGAGAGACACAGCTCAGAGGACTGCCGAGGTGGAAATGGGGGTGTGATAGTGGGGGTGTGGTATTGGGGGGAATGAGTCCAGCCCAACCCCCTCTTCACAGAGCCCGAGTGGGGTTCTCACCAGGGTTGGGCTCCTGTCCTTCAGAGCACACAACACTTACTGTTTTATGTTCATTAGACTGAGTCCCGTCCCCACATACGAGTCCTCACATTGGAATGTGAGCTCCACAAGAGCAGGGCCCTTTTTGGCACCACCCTGAACACTGCCTGACCTGGGGCGCTGGACACGGATCTGCTGCATGGACCCCGGTGAGTCTCCGCCCTCTGACCGGCTTGACCGGGTTCCGCGCCCGCACCCCCGGAGGGGCGGTTAGTGTGATCACAGCGTGCACTGCACGCACCGCGGGCTTCCCAGGTGCCAGCCGGTGTTCCAGGCCTTTAGGCGTGTGGGCCCCTTCAGTCCCCATGGCAGCCACCAGGAGTGGCTGTTACTGGCCCATTTCACAGAGGGGCGAAGCAGAGCACAGACACTTGAATTGCATTGCCCTAAATCACACAGTCTGTAAGGAAAGCAGGATCAGAATGACCGCTGGCCATTGGCTCTTTACCTCCTCGGCTTGGGACTCAGAGAGGTCAAGCTTATGACCCCCAAATCCTGAGTTAACCCAAACTGGATCCTCCTCCCCCTCCCCCTCCTGCCTTGAGTTCCCTACTGGTGGGGTTGTGCTAGAAGGTGGGTGGTGGAGGGCCAGGGGTAGGAGGCCCTGTCTAGCCCCTTACAGGGCCAAGAGCTGCTAAGCCATCACCGGAGTCCCCACAGGCCCGGGGGTCTCCCCTAGGGACAAGCAAGAGGCCCCAGGTGCTGTGCCTCATTGGCATCCCCTGCTCTTCACAGGCAGATGCTACCATGGGATGTAGTTCCTGAGGAGGGGCTTAGCCCCCGGGTTTCTCAGACGGTAACAGGGAGCCCCCCTCCATCTCCCAGCTCAGCCATCAGCAGAGCCACAGAACAGTGAGTGAGGAGGCGGGGTCCCCGGGGCTCCCCGTCTCTTGCTGCTCTCCCAGAAGGAGCGTGGGGCGGCCTCGCCCAGCAGGTGCAGGGCCTTTGAGGCCTACCTCCTCCCAAGCCAGCCGGGCGGGATGTGTGCAGCAGAGGCGCCGGAGGTCCTGGGTACCAACTCCGCTCCCTGGGCCCGGAGCTCCCATTAATTGTGGGCATCAGCATCCGTGGAGAATAGTCCCTAAGTTTACACTCGTTTCGCACCGAGGAAGACAGCTCCGGGCGCCGCTCCGCTCCGCACGAGCACCGCGCTGCACGCGTGTCCGCTTCGCTTTCCTCCCTGACCGCTGTGCGCCTGCTGTGTGGTCTCGAGCACCTCCTCTGATTTCAGGTCTCAGGTGTCTTCACCTGTTCAAGAGGCTATTAAAGTACCAACCACGCAGGGCGTCAACTTGCAATGATGGCTGTGAAGTGCTCAGCGCAGGGCCTGGCGCATGAGGGGCTTTGGAAATTTTTACTATCATTGGACGCTTAGGCTTCCATGTGCCAGGGCCCAGTGGGTGCGGGAGAAGCAGAAGTGAGAGAGACGGGAGCCATGCCTTTCATGTCCGGAGTGACCTAGAGATCACGGAGACCGGCTGGAGCCCACCCGATGCAGCAGAGCGAGGAATCGAGGAATCAGGGCAGGGAGCAACCAGAGGCCTGGAAAGGTCCCTGGAGGAGGGACACCCATGGGTGAACAAGAAACTGCCCTCCTGGTAGACCGGATGGGGAGGGACCTGGAGACTGGAACGCCCAAGCCTGACCTCTGCGCCCACCCCACCCCACCCCACCCGGCGTCCATCCCCTCCCCGCCTCCACCCCACTCTGCACCCACTCCCACCCTGCTCCTGGCTCAGGCAGGAGGAGAGGTGCTGGTGGTGTGGGGTGAGGGTGTGGAGCTGGGAAGGACCACAGACCAACCCTGGGGGCCACCAACCTTTGAGAGGCCAATGGGAGAGAGGCCTCCACAAAGGAGGCCAAGAAAACACCAAATGTGGGGCGAGAATCCTGTCCCAGAGCCCAGGAGGAGAGAGTGTTCAGAAGGAGGACCGGGGGACCAAATCCTACCAGGATGCAGGCAGGGGGAATGGGCACAGTCTTCCCATTTTAGGATTTCTAGTGAGGAGTGGGGGCAGGACCAGATTGCTGGGGCCTGAAGAAGGCTCTGGAGTTCCCAGGAGTAGAGCCAGTGAGCACAGGAGGGGAGGCAGGGGAGGTGGGACCCAGGGGAGAGCAAGGGAGTAGACAGGAGGGGGAGGGGAGGGGGGACAGGATGGGGAGGTGGGGTCTGAGGCAGAGGGGAGGTGGGACCAGAGGGGGAGGGGAGGTGGGGCACAGGGGAGCCATAGGGCAAGGAGTCCCAGCAGGGCCCTGGGTGGGGGAAAGACTGGGACGTTTGTCTTGTTGGGTCACAAGCCCAAGGCTTCCTCCCAACTTCCGGATGTGGGGCTCCGAGCTCCTGGGGTGAAGTCTCGAGATCATTTCTGCCTCCGCCCATTCCTTCCCTTTCTGCTAGGGGGGAAGGTACAGAGGAGAAAGATCACTGATAGAAGGTTCAGGAGGACTCTGGACTCCCCAGCAGCCCTGGAGGTGTTGTCAGCCTGTGCACTTCCTCTCTCACCTGGCTGGCTGGTGGAGCCCACCCCTCACCCCCCCACCCCGGGGCGCCTGCAGCCCTGCTCCCCCCCATGGCCCCCACGGGCTCTGTGCCAGGCCCTGCCCCGGGCTGGCCACACCTCAGCCTTCTGCAGCCGCTCCCATCCGGTCTCCTCTCTGCTTTCCAGACCCTTCCTGAAGTGACCATGACGATGCTTGTGTTACTGTCCAAACCTTTCCACAGAGCTCCGCGTGCACCCGAGCTATGCGAAGTCCTCTGCAGCTATGAGCCCCGTCTGCAGCTGCTTCGCATAGCAATTGTACCTATTTTACGGATGAGAAAACCAAGGCACGTGGGGCCGTAGGACTGTCCCCAGGGCCACGCAGGGATTGGCAGAGCCGGGTTCACAGCCGGGAACCTCGGAGCTCGTGCCCTAACCGAAGACATTTCTTCTGCTCCACCCAGATGGCTCTTCCCACTTTCTCACCAAAAGCCTCTCACCAAAAGCTCTTCCCACTTTCTCACCAAAAAGGTGTGGTCAGACTCCTTCATGAGGAAGAGAGGGAGGTGGGAAGGGGTCGCACACGACTTGTCACAAGCTGCGTGGATCCTAGAGCTGGCGCAGCTGGGCCTCAACCTCTGACCCATGGGCCGAGCTCTGAGAAACTCAAGATAAATTCCAGATGGCAAAGAAGAGAGCCAGGTCGGGGAGGCCCCCGCTGCTGGGAGCACCCAGCACAGGATGGAGGGAGACTTGGCCTGGGGCCCAGGAGGGAGACTCGCATGGTCCCCATTTCACCGAAGAAAAAGCCGAGTCAGAGCGATGAGGTGACTTGTTCCAGGCCTCATAGCTGGTGGACCCGTAAGCTTTCTCTGAGCTCCGGGGTTCTGGAAACTGGAAGTTCAGGTTCTGCTACTTGGTTTGACTGATTAGACTTTCCTACCACAGCCTGCCCGTGGTTCTGAAGTCAAGTGTCCCTCCCACTAGCCCTTTGCTCCTCAAGCCTCATTCGATGAAAGCAGTGAATTTTACTTGGTCTCCTGCCGGAGAGCCAGAGCCGGACAGTAGCTAAAGCACAAAACCGATTTCCACAGGGAGCTCTACGGTGGGAGGGGAAAGGAGAGATGGGGTCAGAGGTGGGTTCAGTTCTGGAAGCAGCGTGGACAAGCAGGTGTTTGTATCCAGAGGTGGGGCGGGGTCCGGTGGTGGAGGGCTGCTAGGAGACGGGGTGTGGGGGGACGGGTAAGTGGGATTCAGGTTAACCTGCCCAAGCAGGATTCCTGCTGGAGGCAGGGGTGGGGGGTGTCAGACATCACCTGGGGCAGGGAGGGTGAGGGAGGAGGAACCTGCTCAGACATTGAGGGTGATCGGAGGGGTGGGGGTTTATAAGCTGACCTTACAGGATTCCTGCTACCGCTGGGCGATGCAGGCCCAGCAGGGGTGGAGGCCTGGCCTGGCGGCTCCGGGAGCCTGACTAGGGTCGGTCAAGGAGATAGTTTTGTCACTTCCTACGTTAATTTTTGATGTCTACCATGTGATCAGACTTTAATGCGGGACCTGAGCACGTACAGCACCTGGAAGCCCAAATGACAGGATTGCTTTTGTGTTTAGAGAGGGTCACCAGGGCTGCGGGGCAGAGATGTGCCTAGAGCCTGGACACCTGGAGAAAGAGGAGGTGAGGACTGCTTCACCACCTCAGGGAGATCCCAGGGCAGCGACTGACCGGTGGGACGGGGTGACGGGGTCCCTTGGCCATGCTAGTTGGAGGAAGCTGGGGGGGGGGGGTGGGATCTGGAATAGGGGAAGCTTGTTGGACACACAAGCCTGGGCACAGGACAGAAGAGTGGGCTGGACATGGAGACACAGGCTTGCAGACATCTTTTTTTTTTAATTAAAAAAATTTAAAGTTATTGCAGATTCACAGGGCAAAAAAAAAGGTCCTATGTACCCTTCATCCAGTTTCACTCAATGGTAATAGAGTCTTGGAGAACTACCGCACAATATCAAAGCCAGGAAGGTACAACCTACTGTGTTTATTCAGATTTCACCAGTTAATATGTATAAAGTGTGTATGTGTGTAGTTCTGTGCAATTTTAGGACATATAATGATGTGTGTAATCACCACAACACCATTCACATACTTATTTTACGTGTGGACATTCAATTGTGGTGTCCTGGAGGCATCTCAGATACCAAAGGCCACAGCCTAGGGTAGGATTTCTGAGGGCAGGGCAGAGAGGGAGAGGAGGCGGCAGCTTGGGATGGAACACCAGGCAGAGGAGGAGAGCTCTGCTCAGGTGGAAGAGACCCTGAGCTCCCCTGAAAGGACACCACAGTGCCAGGGAGGGGGGGGGGCACCCTGCCCTGTCTCAGCTCTCGGGCCTGCACTTTGCAGCCCTGCTCACCCATGCCCAAGTCACCAGCCCAGAAACGCCAACAGAGAGGTCTCTGGGCTACACTTCCCAGACAGCGGTTTGCATCTGGAAAATGCTTTGTGGGGCCACCTGTACTAGATTCAGGCTTGGAGAAATGTAAATATATCCGTAAATGTGTCAACGACACTTAATGCCATTACTAAGGGTGGTTCTCAGGGGACCCTGCCCTGAAGCTGGACACTGGGGTCTCATTTACCTTGGCACAGGGCCTAGTGCAGAGGGGGCGTCTGTGTGCAGCTCTCACATGCCACACTTTTGTACCTTTTTCCCCCAAAAAAGAGCACAGCCGAGTGGTTTCCCTAGAGCTTCAGCAAGTCAACTCCTCCCAGCAAGTCAAGGGGCGAGGAGGGGGGGATCTTTTTCCCCCAAAAAAGAATGGAAGTGCCTCAGTATGTTTCACGCCGTCTATATTTTTATTCCGTCACCTGCACATTAATTCTTTCATCCATGAACTCAGATTCCGGGGATCACAGCTTCAGACACTTGTCCCTTGGAACACCCCAAGGGCACCTTGGAGGCCAGGGGGCGCCCGGATGGCGCGGTGGTGCCATCTGCCGGCGGATGCGAGCGCGGCACCCGGCTTTCCCAGGCTCTGCCCTCCAGCCTCCCCGCAGCCCAGAGAAAGCCTGCCGTGGACCTGGGAGACAGGGACCCCGTTCCTGGGTCCCTGCCGTTTGGGTTACGGTGGCTGCCGAGGACCAGAGATGAAGGGACAGGGTCCCTGATGCCCCAGAGCCCAACCCCTGCGGGGGTCAGAGCCAAGCTAGAGACTCTTGGAGTTTGAGTCCTGGCTCTTTCTTGCCACCTGGGGGGCGGGGAGCAAGCTACTTAAGCATTTTGAAAAGGCACTAAGCTTTTTCATCGGTAAACAGGAAAATGGGGCTAATAATTAGTCCCTGGTGTGGCTGTTTTTAAACGACATCCTCTCTGTGAAATGTGGAGTACGTGATAGAGATTCACTAACGGGCAAGTAAGTGCGCTTTTTCATTGATGTAGTAACAACTGGTCAGACGAATTAGGGAGTACTGGGGTGTGGGGGTGAGGAGAGGCTTGACAGATGAGGGTGCATGTCAGCCGTGTTTTGAAGGATGAGTAGGAGTTTTCCAACCAGGCAAAGGAAATGGGCGTTCGGGATGGGTGAACCGTGTGTACAAACCACGATAGTTGGCAGTGCTGTGCTGCCTTAGGGAAACTGTAAGTAGTCTGGTCTGTTCTGTGGGAGAAGTGAAGCAGGTGGAACTGGAACTGGACAGGGGAGCTGGATCAGAATCACTAGGAGCCGGCTGTGGAAATCCGTATTTGAAAAAGATTCCTGGGGGATTCTGAGGCAGGCCGCCAAAGGTCTCAGCAGGGCATTCAGCATGGCTCTCTCTAATCTGCACCCCGACCTGGCTAGGGAGACATCATGGTCCTTGTTTTACACAACGGAAAACTGAAGCTCAGAGAGGTTGGGTGACTTGTCCAAGGTCACACAGCCAATGTGTGCCAAGATTCAGTGTCTGGTCAACTTGACTCCAAGCCCCATACACCCAGTGAGTGCTCAGTAAAAGCAGCTATTACCCTAAATGCCAATGCTCTTCAGGCCTGAGCTGCCAGATGTGTCCATCTCCTGTCCTCCCGAAGTCTGTCCTGTCAGTATTTGCAGGAAGACGTGGACGGGGCCAGAGAAGCCCACTCTGTGGACCAGATTTTTTTCTAAAGATTTTATTTATTTATTCATGAGAGACACAGAAAGAGAGGCAGAGACATAGGCAGAGGGAGAAGCAGACTCCCTGCGGGGAGCCCGATGCGGGACTCGATCCTGGTTCCCATGGATCACGCCCTGAGCCGAAGGCAAATACTCAACTGCTGAGCCCCCCAGGCGTCCCCACGGGCCAGATTCTTGTGCTGGGCACATGCAATTAAAGAGTTTTTCCTCATTAGAATTCCTCATTGGAAGGCAGAGAACCCTCCTCTCCTCTTCTCTAGAATTGTTCAGTTTCATAGGTGTGTAATGTATTTTTTTTTTAATTAAAGAAACTCAAATTTATAGAAAAGCCTTATCACAAATTACATATTTTATTCTGGAGCCATTTTTTTTAAAGATTTTATTTATTTATTCATAGAGATGCAGAGAGAGAGAGAGAGAGAGAGAGGCAGAGACACAGGCAGAGGGAGAAGCAGGCTCCATGCAGGGAGCCCGACGTGGGACTCGATCCAGGGTCTATTCTGGAGCCATCTGAGGGTAAGTTGTCAACCTGGTGCTCCGTCGTCCCTGACTCCTCCACCGTTTTTCCTACAAGTAAGGACTCTCTCCTATTGGGTCAGAGCAACGCCGCCAGTCCCAACCGGGTGGGCACGAGGCCGTCCCGGGGTTCCTTTAGAGTCAACGGATCCAGCTCAGGTTTGCAGGTGGCCTCCGGTGGTCGGGTGTCCTCAGTCTCCCTCAGCCTGGAGCAGTTCCTCAGTCTTGCTTTTCGTGACCTTGACACTTTTGAAGATTCAGGGGAGACTGTGCCCCCTTGTTTGGGTGTGTTTGCTGTTCCCTCGTGATTAGTTTGAGATTAAACGTCTTTGGTGGGAGCCTCCCACAAGGGCTATTCAAGTGGCACGGGATTTCGAGGAGTCCCCGGAATACGACGCTTACTTTGATCCTTTGGTTGAATGGTTTCTGCTAGGCTGCTTCTCTGCAGTTATTCTTTCTCCCTTTGCAATTACTAACTTGGGGGGCGGCAGGTGGCAACTGTGACCCCATTCCTCATCAGACTTGCAATGCTTCATCCATGTTAGCATATGGCCTCGGGTTTCCCGTGTGCTCAGAGGGTTATCATCGATCTGGGGCTCCAGTGGTCTCAGGTTGGCCAGTGGAGCCCCTTGGAGGCTCCTGAGTCCTCCTGGCGTGTCCCCTGGTTCTCTGGGCACCCCCCCCCCCCGGCCTTCTGGTGCAGTAGGACACCAAAGCTCAGTTTGTACTTTCTCTGTCCCCTCCCTGGAATCAGCCCGTCCTCCAAGGGCCCCAGTTCTCTTTAGCGGAGGAGAGAACTTAAAGTCACGATCTGGGTGACGTGTTCGCGCAGTGCTATTGAGGGGTCGCCGCTCCCAGACCCTCTCAGCAAAATATATGCATGTGTACGTGAATTCACACACGAGTGTATACTTCTGCATTTGCTCTATCCCCATCTATATACCAATGTGTTTAGATCACGTGTTTACTTATTTATCAACCTTTGGTTGGCAGTCTCTTAGCTGGATGGCTTTTGAGATTCAGAGAACAGTGGAAGGTTAAAGCTTTTTTTTTTTTTTTTTTTTTTAAGATTTTATTTATTTGAGAGAGAGAATGCGAGCGAGAGCAAGCTCACAATCAGGGGAAGGGCAAAGGGAGAAGCAGACATGGGAGTCAATCCCAGGACCCAGGACCCCCAGGATCCTGAGCCAAAGGCAAATGCTTAACTGAGCCACCCAGGCCTTTTTGAAACCATCCCCTCTAATGTCTTTATTTTGCAGATGGGGGTTGAGACCCAGCGCAGGGGAGCTGGAAGTTCTGGGGCTCCCCGCAGCCTGGCTGAGGACAGAAGGGTGCCAGGCTCACTCCCTTCCCAGCATGTGCAGGTTGTGATCAAACAGGTGGAGCTTGTCTTCTGGGAGAGGATTGGGCTTACTGGGAGAGGAGGGGGCTTACCTGGGAGAGGAGTGGGCTTACCTGGGAGAGGAGTGGGCTTACCTGGAGGAGGAGTGGGCTTACTGGGAGAGGATTGGGCTTACCTGGGGGAGGAGTGGCCTTACTGGGAGAGGAGGGGGCTTACCTGGGGGAGGAGTGGCCTTACTGGGCGAGGAGTGGGCTTACCTGGGAGAGGATTGGGCTTACCTGGGAGGATGGGAGGACCTCAACCACGGAACAGGACCCTGGGAAAGCAGATGTCCCCTTGCAGTGAGGAAGGAGTGTTCAGAGTCAGCCGGTGTTCACAGTGGCCGGTGGTGGGGAGCTCACTCACCAACCCTGTGTGTGCTGCCCTGGGGCTCACATGTCCGGAGTGGGTGGGGCTTGGGGCACCTGGACTCCTGTCAGCTCACCCATCAAGCCTCAGAAGTGCCCTGGGTGGCTCAGCGGTTTGGCACCTGCCTTTGGCCCAGGGCATGATCCTGGAGTCCTGGGATCGAGTTCCACATCGGGCTCCCTGCAGGGAGCCTGCTTCAACCTCTGCCTGTGTCTCTGCTTCTCTCTGTGTGTTTCTCATGAATAAATAAATAAAATCTTAAAAAAAAAAAAAAGAAGTGCAAGGCCTGGACCAGCAAGTTCTCATCCCGCCTTCTGCTGTGCAGATTTTCCCGCTCTTCCCAGGTCACCTGGACTCTGGGGGTTCAGCCTTCCCCACACTCTTGGATTCACTGACTTCAGTTCTGACCCTTTTGAGTCCCTCTTAGAGCTGCAGATGGACTTCTGGGGTCATCTGAGAACCCTATGAGCCTGACATCCCCCTGGTGTCTCCCCTTGGGTTCTTCTTCCCCTCAGAGTGCGGGTGGCCTTTCGGGTCTGGCACACATTATGAGGTGGCCAGGAGGTGGTGCTGCTGGGTCCGGGCCCTGCACCCCTACATGCTAATTAAGTTCAGAGAAGGGACTGTGTGTAGGGCAAACGGGAGGGGTGGAGACTGGGAACAAGAGGCTGTAGGGTACACCCGAAGCATTCTGTGTGTGCGTGCACGTGTGTGCCAGTAAACATACACGTAAGTACATAAAGTACATGCCAGTAAGTACACGCACACATACATCATAATACACGTAAATATATATTCACACATACATATACATACCAGGACAAATACATGCATACAGGGGCACCTGGGTGGCTCAGTCTGTTGGGTGTCTGCCTTTGGCTCTGGTCATAATCTCGGCGTCATGGGATCAAGCCCTGTGTCGGGCTCCCTGCTCAGCAGGGAGTCTGCTTCTCCTCTCCCTCTGCTGCTTCCCCTGCTTGTGCTCTCTCCCTCTGTCAAATAAATACATCTTAAAAAAAAAAACCCAATACGTGCATATACCAATATGTATATATACAGCAGAGGAACACGTATACATCCACACACATATATGCATACTGTCCACACGGGCACATATACCAGCATACGGAGAGAGAACTAATGACCAATATGCATTTCTAAAATATATCATATGTACATACATACACAGAATTACCCATGTGTATATGTGTGTGTGTGTACTGGTGTACACGCACGCGAATACTCACCGACATGCATGTGTCCGTATATATCTGCACACACTGGTATGTGTATCTGTGTGTGCACCTGCATATGTATATGGCAGCAAATAGGCCCTGCCAGTCTGTGGTTCCGACGTCGGGCCTGGGAGGCTCCAGGAAGGCGGCAGCTTCTCCCGGGATCATACGGCCCCGTCTGGATCTCCTTTCTCATCACGGATTTATTGGCCACCTGAGGGCAAGATCTTAGCACACCTTCAGAGAATGTTGCCCCAGGTTGCCAGGGTCTAGAAATCTCCCCAAATGAAGAAAGAAGTGGCTTTGACTTGAGTGAGGATATTCTTTTTGGGGTTCGGGTGGGAATGTGATCGAGGTCAGCCTAACAGACGTGGGGCGTTGGAAGGGCCTTCCAGAGAGTGCCAGACCGGGTCCCTATTGCATTCCAGACAAGGGATATATTGGTTTGCTCGGCGTCTGTGATGAAGTACACAGACTGGGGGGCTGGAAACACCTGAAATGCATTCTCTCGTGGTTCTGGAGGCTAAAAGTCTGAAAGCAAAGCGTGGGCAGGGTGGGTTCCTTCCCAGGGCTGTGAGGGAAGGCTGTGTTCCGTGGTTCCCTCTGGGCAGCTGATGGTTTTCTGGCAAATCCCGGCATTCCTTGGCTTGTAGACACATTGCTCCCATCTCTGCCTGGGTCGCCACAAAGCCGTGTGTGTGTGTGTGTGTGTGTGTGTGTGTGTGTGTGTTTCTTCTCTTCCATGTAGAGGGACAACAGCCTGACTGGATTAAGGGCTGCTGTGCTTCAGTGTGACCTTGTCTAGGTGCCATCTGCAACAACCCTATTTCCAAAGAAGACCATTCTGAGACTCTGGGGGTCAGGACTTGAACCTGTCTTTATTAGGGGACGCAGTTCAAACGGCAGCAGAGGGACTGTGACTCGCTCAAGGCTCACGGCTAGTTCATTGATTAGTCCACTTTTCTCTGCGTCTGATGCCTAATTAATACAAAGTGAACCTCCGATTCCTGGAGTTCTCGTAGCTTCTGGCTTGTCCGCTGTTCCTGTGGCCTGTTATTCAGACAAAACAAGACTTGCTTGACAGATAAAAAGAGGGATTAGCTAGTTGTCTGCAGTGTCTCGATTTCTGCAAGACAGCTACCGGCACTACGTTCTGGGGGAGAAAACAGTTGCATAAGGCGAAGGAAGCTCTGATCCCCCTGCCAAAAGCACTTGAGCTCTGAGTAGATACTTCCCCTGTCAGGCCCCGGGGGGAGTGCTAATGGATCTGTGCATCACTCTCTGAACCTTGGCAAGGGAGACTGGGTTTCTCATGTAAGGAAGGCGGCTCGGTGCCAGCCAAGAGATTGCAAATCTGCAAAGTCGGAAATGCTGGAGGACGCGGGGTCAGCTGGCCCGAGAGATACATGGCCATAGGGCAGGTGGCTGGTTGTTGGAGTCAGAGCAAGCCCTGCGGACCTTCCTTCTTGTTGGAGCCGAGAGCACAGCTGCGCAGATTGTATCTGGGCATTGGTGGGACAGGGATTAGGGTGGCTGGCTTCAGGGGTGTGTGACCGGGGCAGTCACACAGGGACCTGCGCTTAGAAGAGCCTTGAGCTTGGTTTTAGGCATTGACAGTAGTCACCATCTTAAAATTCTTTTCTTTGAAGATTTTTTTTAATTTATTTGAGAGAGAGAGAGAGAGAGAGAGAGAGCACAAGGGGGGGGGGCAGAGGGAGAGGAGGAAGCAAACTCCCCCCTAAGCAGGGAGCCTGAGGTGGGGCTTGATCCCAGGACCCCAAGATCATGACCTGAACTGAAGGCAGATACTTAACTGATTGAGCCACGCAGGCGTCCTGCTACCTTGAAATACTTAATGATAGTTTGACAACCACTCTTGCATTTTCTTCTTTTTTTATAAGGATTTTATTTATTCATCACACACCACACACACACCACACACACACACACACACACACACACACACACACAGGCAGAGACACAGGCCGAAGGAGAAGCAGGCTCCATGCAGGGAACCCGATGCAGGACCCGATCCCAGGACCCTGGGATCACGCCCTGGGCCAAAGGCAGGTGCTCAACCGCTGAGCCACCTGGGTGTCCCAAGACTCTTGCATTTTTGTGTGCACTGGTTCCTGAAAATTATGTGGCAGGTCCTGATGGATGAGTGTCCTCAGTGCGTGGTTATTTGTGAGGCAAGTGGTGCGACTGACTGTCTACAATCTATGCTCTGGTGTCAAAGAGAGAAGCCAGAGCCCCTGGAAGAAGACCGGAGGCTGGCCTCGAGGACCCTTAGGCTCTAGTCTCGACACTGCTGGGACCTGGACTAGCTATGTGCCTTTGGGTAGGTCATTGAGCCTCCCTTGACCTCAATTGCTTTATCTGTGACACAGACACATGAGAGCCCTGCATACCTCACACAGAATTGCTCTGAGCTCCTCGAGCATAGGGACTCAACTTCTCCCTTTGTACCTTGGGTGGAATCCAGCCCAGCACTTTGCATGTGGTACAGTTTCAGTGTATCCTTGATAATTAAAAACGAGGTAATGGGGGATCCCTGGGTGGCTCAGTGGTTTGGCACCTGCCTTCGGCCCAGGGAGTGATTCTGGAGTCATGGGATTGAGTCCCACATGGGGCTCCCTGCAGGGAACCTGCTTCTCCCTCTGCCTGTGTCTCTGCCTCTCTCTCTCTGTCTCTCTGTCTCTCTGTGTCTCTCATGAATAAATAAATAAAATCTTTAAAAAAAACAAAAAACTGAGGTAATGCAGGGAAAAGTGTTAGGCGAGGCCACACGAGTGAAAGGTGTGATGTGTCATCGTGACACACTGACGCCTTGTGTGGTTCTCCCAGCTGGGCTCTGAAGCTCTGAGGTTTCATACCAGAGGGTCAGGGACCCTGTTCACCTTGGGGACCAGTCCTGGAACATCTCCGCTGTGGATGCTTGGAATACTGAGATGATCAACCAACTGATGATCAAAACCATCAACTGAGATGATTCGTGTGGGAGTACACGAATGTTTGGGGTGCCTGGGCAGCTCTGTCTGCTGAGCATCCGACTCTTGGTTTCGGCTCAGGTCATGATCTCAGGGTCGTGAGATCGAGCCCCGACTCAGGCTCTGCACTCAGTGTGGAGTCTGCTTGGGACTCTCTTTCCCTCACCCTCTGCCCCTCCCCACCCTCCCCACCCCCACCCCCACCCCCCTCAAATAAATAAATAAATCTTAAAAAAAAAAAGGAATACATGAATGCTTCCTTCTTGTCAGCCAAGTTTGGATGATTCAGTTCAGGTCTTCCCTTCAGATGATGGGATAATCATAATGATCGTAGTAGCCCCTCTGGATGCGCACTGTGCACGCAGGTGATTTCATTCGTGTCGTGACCCTGTTACAGTCTCTCTCCATTTAACAGACGAAGCTCTGGCTTGAGGGACCTGCCTGCATGTCATGACTGGGAGGGACAGGTCTGTCTGGTATCCCCATCTTGGATCCTGTCACCTGTGCCGGGCACTCCTGCACACCTGTGTTCACTGTGTCTCCTGAGGAGGGTCTTCTGGGGGATTTTGTGATGGGTCACTCTGCAACATTGTCTAAAGAGAGCCTGTTTTCATGCATTTTAGCCTCCCCTGTTTCCCAAGGCTTCTGAGAGAAATGTGCTACAGGGGCTGCAGGTGGCTGTCCAGGCTCCTTCGAAGTCTTAGGAGACTTTAACATTTGTTTATTAATTTCCTTAAGAACTTGATTATGGTATATTTACATACTATACAATTAACCCATTTAAAACAATTCAATGGCTTTTACTATATCCAAATAATGGCACAACCATCACCACAGTTAATTTTAGAACATGTTCATCATCCCTAGAAGAAATGCCACACCCTCCCCTCCTAGGGAGCCACTGGTCTTTGTTCCGCCTCTGTGGACTTGCCCTTTCTGGACATTTCATATAAGTGGGTTTATGCCGGATGTGGCGCTTGGGTCCGGCGTCTCTCACTGAGGACCATGTTTTCAAGGTTCATCCACGTTGTAGTGTGTGTCAGTACTTCATTCCTTTTTATGGCCGAGTAACATTCCACTGCAGGGACATGCCACATGTGTTTATCCAGTCATCAACTGGTGGACGCTTGGGTTGTTTCCGCTATTTGGGCCATTGTGAATAATCCTGTCTGGACATTTGTGCATAGATCTTTGTGTGGGCACATGCTCTCTTTTATCCTTTATTTACATCGTTCTTTTCTAGGACCCAAATGTGGTCTCTGGTGGTCCCTCCTGGATGATACTGAGTAAACCATAAGTCTTCTTGGGCTTAGTTATCTTGTGGCTGTGTGTGCGCACGCGCATGTGTCTTTCTGCGTCGGGCTTCGGTGAGGCTGGAGAGAGGGGTCTAATCAGGAAGCAGGTGACCAGGTGAGCTGGAGAGGCACTCCCCCCAGAAGGACATCCCCAAAGAATGATAGATCGGCAGCCTATTCTCTCTGGGTTCCTCTCTCCTGTGCTGGCCAGAGGTACAGGTGAGAAGAGTGTAAAGCACTTTGGGATCAGGCCTCCGACTGGCACACTTTGACTTGGAAAGTGGACGTGGAATTATGCCATCTGCGAGTCATCCTGCAGGGACCACCTTACTGTTGCCCTGTGGCCCTGGTCCGGCAGGAGCTTCTCCCAGAGACCTTCCCCTCAGAGCAGAGAAGATGCACACTGTTCCATCTTCCACTGACAGGTGTCTCTGGCTCCCTTAGGCGTGATCCTAGTTTGGCCCAAGTCATTCAGATTCTTGAAACGCAGCTGGGCAGAGTGGAAAGAGGAAGCACCGGGATTTGGACAGTCTTGATGCAAACCCTTATTAGGCACATGGCCTTTAGCAGGCCACTCGCCCCCCCGTGAGCCTCATTCTCTGTGTCTATAGATGAGGCTGACGGTTCGCACATTGGGATTGTCGGGAGCATCAGATGATGAACGCCAAGTGCCTGGTGATAGTAGACAGCCATGAACGCTGGCTGTTGTTGTAGGACAACGTTGAGTGATCTATTGAAAACACACCCAACTACTTGGCCGCTCGTCTAACCTGTGGGCAGAAGGCGGAGAACAAGGAGGCTTCTACTTTTCAATTGGGTGCATCTTTCCACAAATGTTCTTTCTACTACATATGAATCAGCTCATAGATTTCCAAGGGACTCTGAATTTTAATTTGATGAATTTTACTAAGTTGTATTGCATATGTGAATCACCTTCAATTATTTTACAAATATTCATCCATCTGACCAGTCCGTATAAGTTTATTTTCCAGGCCCACCTCTCTGATGGGTGGAGAGAAGGGAAAGTGTATAAGACAGGCACCTGGTGGCTATGTCAGGTAAGCGTTCGACTCTTGGTTTTGGCTCAGGTCATGACCTTAGGGTCCTGGGATTGGGCCCTGCTTCGGGCTTCTCACTCAGCTCGGAGTCCACTTGAGATTATTTCTCCCTCTCCCTGCTCTCTCTCTCAATCAATAAAATTTTTGAAACTTGGATTTGTGGATTCCTTCCAGAACAGACTGGAATTAAGTGGGGTTTGAGACCCTTTGCCAGCCCTGACACTCCAGAAGGATGTTTGCTGATCACTTTGGGCAGTTTATCCTCTGCAGGAGAGCACAACTGCCCTCATTCCTCAGCCTGGGACACTCAGCCTGGGAAATGGGGCGCACTGTGTAGCCTGGCTCTTCTGCTTTCAGGTCTTATCACCACACATCTGCATCTTCCTTATGGATGGATCCATCTTACTGATGGATTTCTGTCAGAACCAGAAAGGTGGCATGTGGCACATTTGGACCTGGGCTGAGGGTGGACAGCCTCCAAGGTACTGAGCAGAGTACAGATGGCTTTATTACGTCACCTGTTTTTAATTTTTATTAAGGAAACTTCAAGCACAAAGGTAGATAGAACACGGTAATGGATATCTCCGTACTCACACCCAACTTCAACGGTCACTGGCCTTCTTCCATCTTGTTTCATTTATCCTTCTTCTCCAACACATTTTTCAAAATTTTAATTTGACTGTAAGGTAAATCTCAGACATCTTATAAGTTCACCTGTGAGTGATATGAGATTTATTTCCGACATATGTAGCTGCACCTTACATACCTCCAATGCCATTATCACACCCAACACATTTAACACTATCCTCTACTGACCAATTCATATTCCAGTTTTGTGCATTTTAGTTATTTTTTATTTTTTTAAAATATTTTATTTATTTGAGAGAGAGACAGAGAGAGCATGAGCAGGAGAGAGGGGTCAGAGGCAGCGAGAGAAGCAGACTCCCCACTGAGCAGGGAGCCCGATGCGGGGCTCAATCCCAGGACCCTGAGATCATGACCTGAGCTGAAGGTAGACACTTAACTGACTGAGCCACCCAGGCGCCCCAGTTGCAAACATCTTAAAGACTGTCCAAATTATGAAGGATATATTGGCCTATCTAAGTATCCATCCATTCATCCATCCATCCATTCATTCATTCAACTGATGGCGTGACGTCTTTACTGTGGCCAGTAGTTGGTGGGGCTCACTATCTTATCGGGAACAGGCCTTCGGCAAGCAGGTGATGGGGGAAGGTGGGAGCAGGAGAGAGAAGGTGTGGGAAACATGTGGTGCTTGGGAAGCAACAAGTATGTGTAGCAGGTACTCTTCGGGACCTGTGACCGAAACAGACAAAAATTGCTAACCCGGTGCAGCTGACGCTACTCGTCGGGAAGACTCACAATAATGTAATAAATAAATGTCTACATGTTAAAAATAGGACTGTGGAAAAGAAAAACAGAACAAAAATGAGGTAAAGAGGATTAGGTGTGCCAGGATTGGGACCGGTGGCCATCAGGGTGGGGGTGGGAGAAACTGGCCAGCTGCTCACATCTCTTTTCCTCCTGTGCACACAAAAACTGGGTTTCTCAGCCTTTTTTTGGAGTTAGATTGGGGCAACTGATTGCGTTCTGGTGGATAAGAGACAGCTGGAAGTGACGCATGCCCCTTCCAGACCTGGCCATAACCCTGAGTGACCTTCCATGTTCTTCCTTCTTCCTCTTCCATGACTTGTTGGAGGTCATGCACTGGGGATGAGACAGCAGAGCCCAGGTCACTAAGTCACAAGTTTGGAACTGTATTTAAAAATCCTGGGGGTTGGTGCAGCCCGGGTGGCTCAGCGGTTTAGCGCCACCTTCGGCTCAGGGCCTGATCCTGGAGACCCGGGATCGAGTCCCATGTCGGGCTCCTTGCATGGAGCCTGCTTCTCCCTCTGCCTGTATCTCTCTTTCTCTCTCTCATGAATAAATAAATAAAATCTTAAAAACAACATCCTGGGGGCACCTGGGTGGCTCGGTTGTTTAAATGTCCGACTCTTGGTTTCAGCTCAGGTCATGATCTCCTGGAGTCATGAGATCGAGTCCAGTGTTGGGCTCCGTGCTGAGCATGAAGCCTGTTTGGGATTCTCCCCCTTTCCCTCTGCCCCTCCCCCTCTTAAATAAATGAATAAATAAATAAATATCCTGAACTCAACACTAACGTTCACAGTACAGTTGTGTCTAGTGCCCTAGGGTAGCGTGGCCCACTCTGGTCCTCTGTTTTTTTTTTTTTTTTTAAAGATTTTATTTATTTATTCATGAGAGACACAGAGAGAGAGGCAGAGACACAGGCAGAGGGAGAAGCAGGCTCCCCATAGGGAGCCCGATGTAGGACTTGATGTGGGGACTCCAGGATCAGGCCCTGGGCCAAAGGCAGACTAGACTGTCAACCACCGAGCCACCCAGGTGCCCCTCCCTCCGGTCCTCTTACCCTCTTTTCTTCCTCTGTGTTCTGTGTCATCTTCCCAGGAGCAGGACAGCAGCTGCACAGGGCGAGGAGGACAGGCTGAGGAAGGACGGGCTTTGGGCTTGCACCCATGCCAGCTCAGAGGTGCCAAGCAGAGGATCCCAGATTGCCCACCTTCACAATACCCGTCCTTCTGAGCCTGGTCTTTGTGTCACTCAGCAATTCTGATGAACAAGCTTGGCTATGGATGGCCTACAAATGTTACTTCTTTTTTGTCCCAATATTTTAATGTGAAAAATTGCAAACATGCAAAACTTTGAAATAATTTTACAGTGAACCCTTGCCATCCAGATTCTCCCCTTAATATTCCACTATGATTGCTTCATCACACATCTACTGACCAGCCCTCCAAGAATTCTTCTTACCTTTTCTGTACTTCAAAGTAAATTGCAGACACCAGGACACTCCCCTCAAATACTTTAGTCTGCTTGTGTATCATTAAACCAGAGTTTGGGGCGCCTGAGCGTCTGCCTCCGACTCAGGGCGTGATCCCAGGGTCCTGGGATCAAGTCCCACATTAGGCTTCCCACAGGGAGCCTGCTTCTCCCTCTGTCTGTGTCTCTGTGTCTCTCATGAATAGATAAATAAAATATTAAAAAAAAAAACAAAAACCAGAGTTTGATATTTGTTTATAGTTTTCTCTAATAAGGTAAATCTTACATAAAATGAAATGCCCAGATCCTAAATGTGCCTTTGCTGAGTTTGGACAAAACACACGTAAACCTTCTCACCATATAGAACATTCCCAACACTTCTGAAAATTACCTCTTGTCCCATCCCTGTCACTCCCTGACTCCAGCCTCCAAAAGCAATCCCTGTTTTGATTTGTTCCACCGAAGATTAGTTTTTTCTAGAGTTCCAGAATCTCATATAAACGGCATCATACATTATGAAATCATTTGTGCGAGGCTTCTTTCACCCAGCGTTATGATTTTGTGATTCACCCATGTTCTTGCATTTATTAGTGAATCATTCTTTTTATTGCTGAGAAATATTCCTTTCATGAATATACCACAATGTGTTTATCCACTGACAGACACCTGGGCTCTTTCCAGGATTTGGAAATTATGGATAAAGCTGCTATGAATATTCTTGTGCAAGCCTTTCTGTGAATTTGGGTGTCTTTTTGCTACTGCAGTTTATAAGCCATGCTACCTTTAAATTGTCGTGATTTCCATATCTTAATTGCCAGTAATGCTGTGCGTTTTTTACCCTCTGATAATAATGATAATTCCATTTCTTGAATGCTTACTATAGTGACAGGCCCTCTAATTTATCCTCATAAGAATCCTGCAAAGTAGGTATAATTACATCCATTTTACATACGAAGGGACAGATGTGGGCTCATTAAGAGAGTTGAATGTGTGGACTGTGAGTCATCCCTCATCGGAGGCTCTCTCCAGGCCACTCTGGGCTCCCTGAGGATGTGACACTGGCTCCTGGATAAACCACCTGGACATTTTTTTCACTTCTTGGAGGGGCATCTGGATTTGAACATTATGCAGTCCTACCAATTTTAATAATTTTATTCATAAGCTCCTTGCTGTTGTATCAGTGACACATTTTCTGCGTTCTGTGGTTTTCTTTTTAGTACATATTTTGTAGAATTTTGTTGCACAAAGATGTATTTATTCAAACCCATCTATCTTGCCTGTTGACAGGCTCGATTTTTCAAGAGCCAGAAACTTATCTTTGCTCCACTGCTAGAATAAATTATGCGGTTCTGTTTTCTTCTTTTTTTAAATGTTTTTTGTGTTTTGCTTTCTGCATATTGGAAACGTGTTGCCATACATGGCACGAGATATGGAACCACATAAGGATGAGAAATGTCTGCTCAATAAATAAATCTAAAATGGAAATGCTGCTTCAATTTCATCCATGATAAATAGAAGCCAAAATTATTAAAGCATGTTTCCTAAAGTTGGGCAGTCGGCTGGTGGTGGAGGGGGAGCACCCAGAAGCCCAGGGCTGGGGAGGCCATGAGTGGGTGAGTGGAGAGCTCTGCTCTGGAGGATGGTAGGCAGGAGGAAGGGAGCCTAAAGAGGTCTGGGAAAGACCCCTCCACCCTGGGGACCTCACCACCTGGTGCAGAAGCTTTTCCCCTAGCAGGGCTGGGGCAGGAGAGTGCTGTGGCCAGAGCCTGGGCATACAAAAAGCACTCAGGCTCCAGGGAGGACCAAACTGGGGAGGTACCAGGATAAGGAGGACACTTTGCAGAATAGCTGGGGATGCTAAGACATTTCTTGTCCTTATGTGTGTTGGGAGGGATGGAGAGAAGAGATACTTAGGAAGTAAAATCAGTAGGACTTGGTGCCTGACTCAGTGCGGGGGAGGGAAGCAGGAGGGAGGACGGATGGGATGGTGTGGTGCCCATGGAAGGAGGACACAGAAGAGGAAACTCAGTTTTCAGGGAGTACGATGCATTCCATTCTTGACATGTGAGCTTAAGGGGATGCAGGTCATCCGAAAGGCTCTGAGCTGGGAGGGGGGGCGTCACACCTCTAGGCACTGGACTGAGACTCAGCAGCAAATGGTGTTGAATCGACTAACAGCTGAATCAGCCAAGGAGAATGAGTAGATGGGAAGCAGAGGGGGCCAAACAAGGATAGGCCCCTTGACATTTAGGGGCAAATGAAGGAAGGCGGCCAAGAAGAAACAGTCCAAGGGGGAAGCGGGGAGGTCAGTGGGGCAGTGAGTTTGGGGAGAGGGCTGCGGGAGGGCACACGGGTGAGATGAGGACTGAAGGTATTTGGCCACAAAAGGACTTTGCAAACTGAGAACCCTATCAGTGAATTGGGAGTGGGTGGGTGGCGTAAAATTCAGATGCAAGTGATTGAGTAACCAGAGAAGGGCAAACCCAAGTGGAGACTGGGAGTGGGTTTTTCTTTGAAGAGGTTTGGAAAGAAAGGGGAGAAAACTGGATGATCCTTACGAAGCGTTAAGGGAAGTTTTCCTCGTCAGGTTGGTCAAGACCTGAGCGTGTGTAAAGGCTGAGTGTGGGGAAGGAGTCTTCCAAGAGAGAGAAGGTTCAGGCCTAAAGACAGAGGGAAAGGCTGGTGGGCAGAGGCCCCGGGAGACGGTGTGGTCAAGGGCATGTGGGTGGGTGGGGGGGCTGCGTTGCCTGGAGCTGAGCGGAGACCCACTGTGAGGGCAGGGAGGGTAGGTGGGAAGGCTCGGCGGGGGTGTTCATATGTTTGTAGGGGCAGGAGGGGTGCGGAGCGTCCTGTGCTTTTTTTTTCTATTTTAAAAATTTTATTTATTCATGAGCGTCCTGCGCTTCTTGCACACTCTGAGGCAGTTGCTTGAGGAAGGCAGCTCAAGCTGCAGAACTTGCCAGAAGCCTGGGGGGCCAGAGGTCTAGGTGAGAGCTGGTCAGACCACAGGGCCCCCGAGGTGACCTGAGCTGAGAGACCAGGCCATGATCTCTGCACAGAGTGGGCCCTGTGGGCCTTGGGGGGTACCTTCACACCAGGTCAATGTTCTAGAAGCTGGGTGGGGTCTGCTCCAGTCCTTGAATGTGTACCCTGTTCTAGTGAAAGGTATGTCAGTGCAGAGGTACCAAGTAGGGATGGGCAGATTGGTGCAACAGGAGGCAATGCCCCTTCGGGCCCTGTGTGATGAGTGCTGGCTTGTAGCCACCACCACCTCCTGCTCACACCCAGCCTTTGTTCTTCTCTGGGAGATGAAACTGTGGAACGCAGTGATTCTGGAAGGAGAGGGCAAGATCTGGGCCGTCGGTGCTCTGGGAGTGGCTCAGTGGTTCCAAGCGCCTACACCTGACCTACTGACCATTTTAAAGGAATGAAATAAACACCTGTGAAAGCACCGCCCCACCTGAAATCTAGGGCCTTCTCAGTGGTTTACACCCAGCTGTGTGATCCACCCCATTACATCCGCCTCCTTCTCTTCTCCAGAGTAACCACCATCGAGTCCTGTGTGCATTATTTTCCTTTTCCTATCATTTCACATTATCTACATGTGTTCCTCTCCTCTATATGTACTCCTAAGTCTACCTCTTAAGTTTTAATTGTCTTTACCTTCTTTAGAAAGGGGTCAGTCTGTCTGTAATCTTTTAGGACTTTGTTTTCTCTCAGTATTACGTTGATAAGCAGCATCCACGTTGCTCTGTGTTGCTGTAGTTCGTGTATTTTGACTGCTGCGTGATATGCTGTGGTGTGGACATGCCGTGAGCTTTTGAACAGTTCCAGTATGAGCATTTTTATACATGCATAGAGGTTTTACTTAAATATCTACCTAGAGGTGGAATTGTTGGGTCATAGAATAATATATGACCATCCCTCTGGGGGCTGCTCAACTGTTTTCCCAAATGGCTGATAGTTTAGACTCCTACCGCCAGATGCAGAGAACCTAAGGGTCACACCTTCTCCAGCACTTGGCAGTGTCATACTTCTCAATTTGTGTCAGCTGAATAGGAGTGTCTTGGTCAGGATTTTCCAGAGAAACAACTAACTGATAGATGATAGACAGATATAGATATATAGAGAGAATATTTATACTAGGAATTGGCTCTCATGATTATGAAGGCTGAGAAGTCCTGACATTTAAGCTGAAGAACCAGGAAACCTGGTGATGTAACTCTGTCCAAGTCCAGAGGCCTGAGAACCAGGGGAGCTGATGGTGAAGTGTGAGTCCAAATCCATGAACGTGGGCCTTCCAATGGTGTAAGTCCCAGCCCCAGTCTAAAGGCCCAAGGGCACCAATGTCTGAGGGCAGAGGGTGGATGTCCCAGCTCAAACAAAGAATAAATTTTCCCTTGCTTCACCTTCTTGTTCTATCCAGGCTCTCAATGGATTGGGTGATGCCCACTCACACTGGAAACGGGAATTTTCCTGAGTCTACTGATTTAAATACAATCCCTTCCAGAAAACACCCTCACAGACTCACCCAGAAATGATGCTTTACCACCAGCTATGTGGGCATCCCTTAACCAAATCAAATTGGCACATAAAATTAACCATCATGGCGGGTAAAAAGGCGCCTCACTGTGTCTGGTTCTGCCCAGTTCATGAATGGATTCAGCTGGGAAGGCCTCTTTGACCAGCATGTGTATCCAAGCTCACTCTTTTGGGTGCCACTCAACTGCCTTCTCCCACTTCCCCACTGTGTCCTTACCTCTTTGACATTAATTGTGCTGTTGGAGTAAAACAGAATCCTTGTTTGTGCAGATGGAGGAAGTCAAACGCCATTTATGCGGGAGGTGGCGAAGCCCGGGAAGTGCTGGGATAGGAAGCCAGCTGTGAGCTCCTGATTGCAGGTCGTGGTTGGCCAGGTGAGACCCTAATTAGCCTCTCGGAGGGGCCCAGTGATTGTTGGGAGCGGTGTGACTTCTCCCAGCAGGCCGGGGCCAAGGCCTCTGAGGGTTGAGCCTTGTCACGGGGCAGGAGCTGGTGTTTTGCTCAGAGGCAGACTTTGCCTTCCGTCTGGAGGAGAGGAAATCAATAGCTCATTACCAGGCCTGCTCCGGTCGTGGAACCGTCCTTGGCAGCAATGAGGAGTGCCAGCCTCAGCCCCGGCCTGTCCGGAGCTCTCAGCCAGGGGCGTCAGGGGAGCTTCCGATTCATTCCAGGCAACAGTTCCAGGCGCGTGGCCTGTCCCACCCCGGGGCCCAGGCTGGGCTGAGGTGGGCCCCGCGCAGAGGGCTTGGGCAGGCGTGGGGGGCGCTCCAGCCTCGGGAGGCCTGCCTGGTGGGGGCTTGCAGGGAGCGTGGAGTAGGCCCGGAGGCCAGAACCCCCACACCTGCCCATCTGTGGGTGACTGGAGGGTTTTCTTTTCAATGCGTCTACGTTCCTCTGGGGCCTGCTTCCCTGTGGGCCTCAAAATCTGAGGCTGTGCAAGGAAAGTTGCGGGTGGGGCCGCTGTTGTGGGTTTTATTCTTCTAAACCCACAGCCACACGTGCGTATCATCAAGCGGGCTTCGGTCCTGGCCTCTGTTTTTACAGCCTTCTCACTACAGGCCGGGGAGCCCCAAACAAGCCCCCCCCCCCGGCTAACGTCGTCTGTGGTTCTATCAGGCCGATAAGCAATGGTCACGCATATGAAGAGCAGTCCCTTTCTCTCTCGCAGGCTCTAGCACTTTCAGAGCCTGTTGCTGTCCATCCTCCCATTTCATCTTTCCCATCTTTTTTTTTTTTTTTTAGCCACAAGTTTCCCTACGGGCCCCAGTTTGTGCCATTTCTGTCGGAGGCGATGTCCATTGCTCCCATCCCTCCTCCCACCATGAAAGTGGATGAGGAAAATTCAAACTTCCTCTGCGATGTGAGGGAACCTCGTGTCCCAACCCCCAAGTCACCAGGCACATGCTGGAAACCTGTTACACGGTTACCTTGACTCAGCTCACTCAATCCATTCTAGGCTCTTTTTTTTTTTTTTAAAGATATTTATTTCATGAGACAGAGTGAGAGTGAGCGAGCACACACGCAAGCAGGGGAAGGGGCAGAGGCAGAGGGAGACAGAGAATCCCAAGCAGGCTCCACGCTCAGCATGGACCCCCCCTCGGGGCTTGATCTCCCAACCCTGAGATCATGACCTGAGCCGAAAGTAAGAGTCAAATGGACACTTAACAGGCGGAGCCAGCCAGGGCCCCCATTCTAGGCTCTCATTAATTCTTCTGTCATCTAGCAAACATTTCTGGGCAGCTGTGCAGCAAGGAGCTGCGTGAGGGACGCCGAGGATCCAGAGGTGCAATGCACGATCATGACCTCCATCTGCCCGCAAGTCCTGGAGGCAAGACCGGTGTCGAGCTGTGGTGGGGAGGCTGCGAAGGGCTTGAGTTAAAATGCCTCTGAGCAAAAGGCCTACCCTTTGCGGGGAGACAGAGCTGGCTCTGCTGTCGGCCAGCAACGTGTCCTTGGCGGGTTCCTCCCCTCCTTGCTCCTCGCCATCCTCGTCTGCAAAACATGACCCTGGAGCCACTGTTTATCACATGCCCGCGGTGCGCCCGGCAGGTGCGTCCCCGTCTTGAGTGCGCGGGTTTCCCCCAACGCCCCGGAGGCCACCTCGCTCGCTTCCACGTAGCAGACACGTGTGCTCTGCAAGGGAGGCGACCAGCCTGCCCTGTCCACACAGCACGCGGCTGGGTAGGGAATAAAATCCATTAATGTTTGGCTTCTAGACCCAACTTCTTCCCATTCCCGGATGCGGCCTCCGGAGCTGTGGAGAGGATTAAATGGGATTTTTTTTTTTCATACAAAAGGCCCAGCCCGGAGCCTGGATCCCCGCAGGTTGCTGGGAAGGAGCTCTGATGGTTCCATCAGCAACGTGTCCCCTCTCTCCACGTCCCCTCCACTACGTCATCCTCCCAGATGGAGCACCAGGGCACATTTCCCCCTTGTAATAATTAATACATGTGCCAACATGTTTATGGAAAATCGCTCACACTGTGTCCTTCATCTCTAAGGACCCAATACTGCTTGGCGAGCAGGTTCCCAGATGAGAGGCTGGTTCTCTCAGTCAAACAAAGGGGAGGAGATTATCTAGGAAATTCTGACAAAGAAAGCAATTACTCTGGCCTGATGAGTGTGGGCTGCTCATGCCAAAACTGGGGCTTTGTGCTTGAATTACCTGAGTGATGTGTCTGCGGAGCCCCAGACACATTAGGTTAATTTTCTTAATGCTTCTTTTGCCCACTGAGTGCCCCCTAGGCTTCACATCCGTGGATCGCAGGAGAGCAGGCTGGCAGTGCAGAGCCCTCGGGGTGTCCTCCGTTGTCGGGGATCTGGGGAAAGATCTTAAGCCCCTCATCACCCTAAGACTTGAGTGGCGGTGCCCTGCAGTAGGGGTCCTGTCCTTTGCCTCTTCTGTGGTCTCCTGGTTCTTCTGATCTGCCCAGGGCCTGGGGAGCCACCAACTAATCCCTACTGGGGATTAGCCAGCCCCCTGCAACTGGCGACTAGCGACTAGCATTTTAGTAATAATAATGCTTCTTTTGGTTCTGCAGTGCTGGCTTTCATATCCATTATCTCCCCTGATCCGTACAGGGCCCTGCGAGACAGGCATTAGTGGCACCGTTTAAATGAAAAAAAGAATCTGAGAAAGGAAGAGTGGGTTTATCCCAGGTCACCAGGCTAGAAAGAGCAGAGCCAGCACCCAGCCGAGAGGAGGGAGCCCAGAAGCAGGTGCTCTGAGTTGTGGCTGTGTTCTCTGCACTTGTAGAAAAACACATCTAAGACCCAAAGGAGTGGATTTTTAAATGGACGGCTTTCCAGCTCCCGTGAGAAGTGATGGGGGAGTTGTCCTCGGCTCTGGGAGGAGGGCTTTCAGAGGCCTGATCACACTACACCCCACAGGCAGCTGCCTCCTCCTGGGCGGAGGGGCAGGGGTGGGGTGCAGGGCTAGTATCACTGTCGAGATACCATCTCCCTGCAGAAAGTTTGGAATCTGGGCAGTGAATTGGGAACGCAGATAAACAATCCCATCAGCCAGGTGCTCAGTGGTGACTGCCGACCCTGACCCCGAAAGGGACAGAGCAGTAATCTCTACCGCAGAGATGAGAGACAGAGACAGAGAAGAGAGAGGAGAGGGAGAGGAGGGACAGCTGAAAGCTGACGCCCTGGATAATTAGAGCTGGTGTAGCACCTTTTGATAAGGATCAGAAAGGTCTTTGCAGACACTAGTGAGTTCTCCCCACCAGGTGAAGAGACCAGTTTCTAAATGCGTCAGGGCAGGCCTGGGTGACAAGGCAGCGGCCTCACACATTCCCCAGAAAGTCAGCTCACAGAAGGGACCCGACCACCGACACTTGGCCCGGCGCCACGTCCTCTGCACCCCGGAGATGGCCGTGTGCCCACTCGCCCCCTCCTCTCTGAGGTCCCCGGACACAGACGTGCAGCACCGAGCCTCTCCCCCAACTTCCCTCTTGGTTTTCCTTTCTGTCGCCGTTGATAGAGACTTCACAGCATCCACCGACCTGGGTGGGCAGCCTCACGGGTTTGGTGAGGTCATGGACGCGTGTCACTCTGTGGTTCCACTTGCAGGCACGTTTCTCACCGTCTTTCTTTTTTTTTTTTTTTAATTTTTATTTATTTATGATAGAGAGAGAGAGAGAGAGGCAGAGACACAGGCAGAGGGAGAAGCAGGCTCCATGCACCGGGAGCCCGATGTGGGATTCGATCCTGGGTCTCCAGGATCGCGCCCTGGGCCAAAGGCAGGCGCCAAACCGCTGCGCCACCCAGGGATCCCTCTCACCATCTTTCTGCGTGTTGGCAACACTGACTTCCTCCTCTTCCTCCTCCTCCTCCTCCTCCTCCTCCTCCACCTCCTCCTCCTTCTAAAAAATATTTGTTCATTTGAAAGAGAATGAAAGAGAGAGCACGAGCAAGGGGAGGGACAGAAGGAGAAGCAGGATCCCTGCAGGGAGCCCGATGCAGGGCTTGATCCCAGGACCCCGGGATCACGCCCTGAGCCAAAGGCAGACACTCCACCACTGAGTCACCAGGGCGCCCCTGGCAACTTCCTTCTGCACACCCCTCATCTCTGTCTCCCCTCCCCCCCAAAGCCGACGACACGGGCACAGCCACAAGAGCACTTTGCCAACTGGCAAGTGTCCTCCAGATCCTGGCTCCTGGTATTGTCACTGTCCTGTTTCTCCATCTTTGTGCTGTACATCCATGCAATGGCACGACGCTTTAAGATGCCACAAAACTGTCACCCAGAGTGAAAAGGAAGAGAAACAAAGAAAGCATGCTGCTCTCTTGAAAATACTTTGGAAAATCGCTGTCCATGCTGCGCTAAGTAACTAGCTGCCCAGGGGACGTCCTGTGACGTTCGGGAGCCTGGGCGTCTGTGACCGGCCGTGGGCTCATTCAGGGATCGGGGGTTCGTTCAGTGCTCCGAGGGGCCGTGGGCCCTGTGCTGCTGGGGGGCAGGGGGGACGCGTGTGACCACAGGGACAAGGACAGACCAGCCCTGGGCGTCCGCGGTCCTCTCTTCTGAACTAGCTGATCCGCCTCCGGTAACTCCTCCTTGCTCTAGTGAGTTCGCCTTTGCGGAGATCTGTCCGGCTCCTCGTGGCCCTGGTTCAGGTGATTCTCAGCCATAAGCTGAGGCTCCTTCAGATTTCAATTTCTTAGGAAAAAAAAAAGCCCCTAAAAACAATTCTTAAAACCTCAGGCCCATCCTCCTATTGCTGGGCGACTCTCCTCCCAAACCTCCAGCTCTAAGTGCTCAGGTGGATTCCGGGCCCCCAGCCTGGCCCCTCCAGGCCCCGGGCCCCTCCGATGCCCACGTCGTGCGGGTCCCTCTGTTTCTGCCTGGCTCACCCCAACCTCTCCCTGAGGCTCCCCTGTCTGGCCTGTCCCATGGGGCAGCTCCCCAGCCTCACACCTGGCGCAGCCCCGGGGGGTCCCCACGCAGCCAAGCAGCCCATCCCGTCCTGTGTTGCCTGCCTCCCTGCCTGGCAGGCCCTGGGACAAGTGACCCGCCACCCGCCCCCGTGCTCTGCTTGCCTCTGGCTTCCTGGGACCACATCACCTTCCTTCCCGAGCGTTCGATTCCGGTTCGGTTCTCTCTGAAAAAAACGCGGCATGGGCTGGACCTGGGTCCACCTGGCCACGCCGGGTCCCTCCCTGAAGCCTCCCCAAATTACTGTTGCATCAGACAGATATGACCCAGTCCTGATGTCTTTCTGCAGCGCCAATGACACTGGTGAAGCGTCCGCGTCTGAGTGTTCTCACGGCCCCCTCTCCCTAATCGCGCTCCCTGGGTGCCAAGACGGGGGCCGTATCTTACCATCACTCCCCGGGGGGGGGCCTTGTGGCCTTGGCACCCCTTCAGGAGCTGGGTTCTGTCTGCTCTAAGGCTCCCCCAAAGGGCTGTGCGTCCTCAGTCCCCTTGCCCCCATTCCTCCCCGGCTGGTCCGCCTGCCCAAGCCCCCAGCTGCCGTCACCTGCCCTGTTTCTGTTTGGGCAAATTCCCAGGCTCTTGGTCTTGTCCTAGCTAATAAGCCTCCTGTCCTGTCCCCTATGGGACAAGCCCAGATCCCCAGGGATCCCCTGCCCTGGGCTTGACTTCCAGCCTCCCCCACCCCGAGAGCTTTATCCCTGCTCCCGGAGCTTGCCAGCCTGGCCCTTCATGGGTTGGAGCAAATCTGCACATTTGCGTGTTTATTATTCATGTCTGTCTTTCTGGCTAAATTGTCAGTTTTCTGAGAACAGGTCACGCCAACTCCTCTTCCTCATCGCGGGTTTCTCGGTGCCCAGAGCAAGGAGTGTTTGTTGAGTGAATGAATGAATAAAAGTAAATAAATGAATGTATACACACCACTTTGTTCTAAAAAAGGAACATTAGGCAGCTTCTTTTCACATCTATTATTTTCCTTGATTTTTGAACAACGCTGAAGGGTTAGAGCCTCCTCTAAAGATGAGAGGAGAGAGGTCCAGGGAGAGTTAATGAGTCCACTGGTCTGAGGCCACACAGCGAGGCTGGACAGAGCTGGATGGAGCCCAGGTCCTGGCACTGGTCATTCGAGGCCCTGTTTGAAAATCTTGGGGCTGGACACACACACACACACACACACACACACACACACACACTCATTCACACTCACTCACTCCCATGCCTGTGTGCAGGATAGTTCTATAAATAGTAACAGTCATGACACTTCTCTTTTAAGGCCTCCCCCCCACCTGCACCCCCAGGGAAGATGCCCGTGGAAGAGGAAGCAGTGAGTTTGACATTCCTGACATCCCAGTGTCCACCAGCCATGGTGACTACAGTCCTGGGGCCGCCAGGTGGCTGAAGTCCTGTTGCAGGAGGTGCCTGAGGGCTGAAGACGGGTCCCTGGAGCCCCCAGAGCCTCCCTGGGGGCCTGGGCCCCCCTCTCGGGGCCCCCACGTCCCCAACACCCGCCGCTCTGGTGGGCCTTCTCCTTCCTGCTCACTGGGAGCCCGCGGCCTCCACGCGGGCATGTTCTGGGCCTACCTCAAAGGGCTGCGGAGGTGGAATTTAAGAAAGGACTCCCTCTCCGGAATAATGAAAATAGGTGTGTCTCAAGTTGCTGTCACTGTCCCTCCTACCCTAAATGCAGAGGGTGTGTGGTGTGCAGCTCTGGCTTTACACCACCGCGTCCTCCCACACCCCTTCCTGGGCAACCGCCAACAGCAGCGCCTCAGGCCTTCGCCCCAACCTGCTGCCCAGACGCGGGCTCCTTACCTGCTCCCCACCCCTCTGCTTTGGTGTCTTCCCAGCTTTCAGAGGCTCACCCCTGCAGCCCCTTGGGTGCTGCCCACCCCCCACCCCACCCCTGCCCTGTACATGAAAAGCCCCCACCCAGCGGTGAGGCCACACGCTTGTGCTTGCCTATGCTTGCCATTTGCCCGTTCTGGCACTTTCTGTGCAGGCCAGAGCCACCTGGCATGCTCGGTCCCCCTGGGCCTGGGTCAGGGTCTTCTGCAGTCTCTAGCTTCCTCTGAAGGCCCTGTGGTGTTTTGTGGCACCTCCGATGACATCTGATGGCACTCTCTGTTGATGGAGCAGACACTGAGGAGCCAGTGGCCGGGGGAGCGGGTTGGGCCTCCTGGCTGGGTCCTCACCCTTCTCTGAGGTCTGGGGCCCTGCTGGGTGGCCGTGCCAGGCCCCTTGGGACCGGGCTCTGGGCAGAACCCTGTGGGAAGGAAGCCCGGGAGGCAAGGGTGGCTCTGATCCCTTCAGCGGAGGAGCCTGGGGGGGCCGGGGTACGTCCTCCTCTGCCATGAGGGGAGCCTTCTCCCTCACTGGGCCCCAGGTCATGCGTCAGTGTCGTGGGACCATGGACTGTGCTCCTCTCCGATCTCTTTCACTTTCTGAGTTTTATGTGATTTCAGTTGTTTCTGCGACTCTGGACTCCCAGGCAGTCTGGCACAGCGCCACAGCCCCTGCACTGCCCCTTCCCTCACCCGACGTCCCCAGATGCCACTCGGGATCGGCCCCTGGGACGGAGCAAGGTCGTCAGGCCTCATCACAGAGCTGTGCGTGCGGGCAGTGGACCGTGCTTAACCCGGGGGGGGGGGCCGCTGGGGCCCCCCAGGGGGGCAGTCGACTCCTCCCCCCCCCCAGGTGGCCTACTTTCAGAGGGACTCCCGGGCCAGGGACTTCTCTGCGGGCTGGGGGCGGCAACGGGCCACTGCACCACCGGGCTTCCTTCCAGTGCGGCTTTCGGGAGACTGTTTGTCACTTCGCTTCCTGGCCCGGCCCTCCTGCCAAGTGCCCTCAGCCTCTGGAGCAGCCCAGCAGGTGCAGCTAAGGATTCTGACCGCTGCGGCCTTCGTCCCCAGAATATCAAGTAGGCCTGGGCGGCCTTGGTCAGCACTTCCTGTTCCCCTCGCTGTCACCTCTGCCGGGGGTGGCGTGGGGGCTGGGGGGGAGCATGTGTCCACTCTTCCCAAACCCAAACCATTTGGGGGCAGCATCCGGGCCCCGGGAGTGAATTTGGGTTTTCTCGCTCACATGGATTCAGCCTGTAAAGCTCAGGACAGTACGAGTGACGAGAATCACAATGACAGACATAGTCACTCAAGGGAAACGGGTGGTCACATCTGTGTGTCCCTCGCCTCCCGTGAAGAACATGTTTCCCTGGCAGAGCTGTGCACCTCAGAGCACGTCATCTTTGTGAGCAATGCCAGCCAAACCCTTTCTCTTGAGCTTCCCTGACTTCGGAGAAGAGCAAATGCTTGTTCCAGAAGCGCATCCAAGCTACCAAAGCGATGCTGTGGTTTCCTCTCTTTGTTTCAGAATCTACGCAAAGTTGACATCCTACGGCCCGAACTATCCATGTTTGCTTGTATATAAAAGTGACATTTTGGGGCACCTGGGTGGCTCAGTGGGTTAAGCATCCGATTCTTGATCTCGGCTCAGGTTGTGACCTCGGGGTTGTGAGATCGAGCCCCACATCAGGCTCTGCACTCAGTGTGGAGTCTGCTTGGGATTCTCTCTCCCTCGTCCCCATCTCTAAAAATAAATGAAGAAATAGAAATGTGCTGGGACACATGGGTGGTTCAAGTGGTTATTAGGCGTCTGACTCTCGGTTTCAGCTCAAGTCATGACCTCAGGGGCATGAGATCGAGCCCCGTGTGGGGCTCCTCGCCCAGCGGGGAGTCTGCTTCTCTCTCTCTCTCTCTCTCTCTCTCTTTCTCTGCCTCTGCTCCTGCTCGTGCACACACTTTCTTTCTGCTTCTCAAAAATAATAAATAAATAAATCTTTTTAAAGAGGTGATATTTTAAATCACCGAATGACCACTCAGTTTACCGATGCCACTCCAAATGTTTGAGTAACTGGGACAGGCACATCAGGAAGACTCACCACGTCCCCTCTCTGGCCTGGCTTCACAAACGCACAGGCAGCACAAATACCAGTTTGAGAAGCAAGGGAAGAAGGTACTGTTTTCCCTCGAGGCTCAATAATCCCCTTCTTCTGCCCACCGCTCTAGGCGTTAGTAAGCATGCCCACTCACGGTGATGTTGTGCACGTGATGGAGACTCGAGAGCCCCTCCACCCCGTGTCCTGCTGGGGGCCACTCTTCCGTTGGCTTTCACATGTCAACCTGAAGGCTTGAGCTCAGCAAGAGCGTAGGTTCTCCCCAAGGGGCTCCCCTTTCAGAACTACCAGCTCGAGATGAGCCGGAGCGGGAATGAGAGCGTTTAAGGAGATGGTTTAAGGGTCTGAGCTGCGATCACAGAATAATTAACCAAAAGGGCTGGCAGGACTCAGGCCCTGGCCAGCTGGGCAGCATGTGCTGGCTCTGGAGCTCCTCACCAGCAGACTGGAGCTCCACACACAGTGGGAACTGGGCAGAGCTTTGGTGGCTGGAGCTCTTCTATTTTTGAGGACTCTGCTTTGCTACTTCGGATGTAGACCAGTTGGCATGGTGGATGAAGAGCCGTAGGGTGGTAAACCCAGATCTGAATCTGGTAGCTCAGCGGTCCTCCTCAGCAGCGGGGTGGGAGGAAGGATGGTTTTCATTAAACTGGCTATCCTGGTTGTGGTTGCCGGAAAGTCCTGCAGTGGAGAGGGAGTGGCAGCCACATCATGGGGTGCATGACTCAGGTGGCTGCGTGCAGAAGCCAGGATGGTGCAGGGGAGACGGGAGGAGTGGGCAGGGCCAGGTGGGGAAGGCTTGGATCTCATCCTGCAGTAGCTGCAGGGCCAGCCCTTCATCCCCCCAGCCAAGATCTGCCTCACCTTGTTCAGGGGGCCAGCCGTGCCGCACCACATTCTGCCCCAAGAGCTCAGGAGACCCTCATGATTCTGCTCAAAGGGGACACTGGCCAAACACTCCTCAAAGCAGAAGTAATAGGGGGTGGAGGCTCCAAAGTGGGTAAGCACTGGACACACTGCACAGAGCCCAAGGGACACTAGGATACGTGAACTCCCTGAGGGCAGGGACCATCCCTATGGTCAGAGATTTAGCTCCCTCACCCAACATGATGCTTGGGCAAAATAACTGCCCACAAATATATGTCTGGTGTGTGAATGCATAACGTGTTTTATATCTTGGAAATCAATCAACCTGGGGCACCTCGGTGGTCAGGGCATGATCCTGGGGTCCTGGGATCGAGTCCTGCATCAGGCTCCCTGTGGAAAGCCTGCTTCTCCCTCTGCTTGTGTCTTTGCCTCTCTCTCTCTCTCTCTGTCTCTCATGAATAAATATATAAAATCTTAAAATAAAGTCAATCAACCTAATCCATCATATCCTCAGACAAAAGAAGAGAAACTCCATGGTCATCTCAATAAATTTGGGAAAATACGTGGCAAAATTCAGCATTCATTTATGACAAAAATTCTCAGCAAACCAAAGGGAACTTCCTCAGTCTGATGAAGGGAATTTATGCAAAGACCTGCAGCCAACATCACACTTAACTCAATGTGTTCCCCTTAGAATCTAGAAAAATGAAGGATGCCTGCTTTCACCACTTCAGTTCAATATCAGGTTAGAGGCCCCAGCCAGAGCAATAAGGCACAGATAAGAAATAAACAACATGCAGTTTGGAAAAGAAGAAAAAGAACTTTTCCCATGGGCGATAACAAGATTGTAGAAATTCCCAAAGAATCCATAAGCTTTTAGAACAAATGAGTTTTACAAGGCCATACGACATGAGATCATACACAAAATCCAATCAGGATGTGAGAATTAAAAATGTTTCGTTCATCGACCAGCCCATAGTAGATGCCCCATGAATATGCAATATTATCTGGTGCTCAGGTCACTTAGATAGTGGTGGAACTGAGATTACGATCGGTCCAAACAAGGTACTTTTCTATCACGTATTCTCTATTACGTGGCTGCTTGTTAGGTGGACTTTAAGGGAATACTTGATTTAAATGGTATTTATTATGAGTTATGATAGATAGCCTTCACTCCTAACTTTATGTTTTCGAGAGATCAAGCATCATAACTCCTCCCCAGGTCACAACCTGTTGAGTATACATACACTGGAACCTCAAGTATTTTAGTGTACCTAACCCTGCACCCTCCTAAAAACAAAGGTAAACCCCAGATATTCCCATCATCAAGTTAGAAAACTGTTCAGAATTGTTGGCTCCATCCATCCGACACACAAAAAGGAGAAGGGCATGCTGCTGAACTGGCACCTGTGGGGTGATTACACAGCCCCTGATCGCCTATCAAGTGGCTGGATGGACGTTAAATAGGACAGCAGCGTTGAGCACGACTCCCGTGAATCATGTAGTAACCAAGATTTCATTAAGTGGCATAAACGAAAAAAAAAATTAAAAGATGTAATAGCTTCTTAAGGGAATGTTCGGAGATGTACTCAAAGATGACGAAGTCACTAAAAGAAGAGCCATCTGTCCCGTTAGCACACCTCCTGACTTCTGTCCGGTAGATTTTATCATGGTGAATGCACTTTGGACATAATCAGTGGTTCCTGGGTCTTAATTAAATCAACCAGCAAGAGATAATTACCTGTGGTTTCTGAGCTACCGCAAAGACAGACCCAGACCGTGTCAAGAGAGGGGGGTCCCTCTCTCCCTGTCTCCCGCCCGCTGTCTGAGACAGATACAGGGAAGGCCTCCGGTCTGACTAAGCTCATCATTGGGAAATACGGTAGTGCTACCAAGAATCCATACACAACTTTGCAAAGAGGGTTGAGGTATGTTTTAATTGGCATTAGAACCACCTGGAGGGGGTAAATTTTGTGATTGGCACATTGGAGAAAGTGTGAACTGTGGAGGGATACATCTCATTTCAAACCTGGCTTAGCCAAATACCAAATATTGTAGCCAATACAAATTTTGGTATTTGTATGACCAAAATACAGGTCATACCTGTATGACCCTGAGAAAGTAATTTGCCCTCTTAGCTTCAATTTCCTTTTTGGTGGGATTACTACAAAAGCACAGAGGAGCTGGACTATATTTATGGGGCCTATTTTTATTCTACTTTACAAATTATACCCAACAAAGTTAACAGTAACAGTGATATGGCTCCTCTCCTCCAGGAGAGATGAGGAGAAAACCCATAATGACATAGAGATTTCTAATTGCTGGGTAAATAATGGTGCTGACAAGTGGAGGAGAAAAATTAAGGCTCCTTTGGTCAGAAGGGAGAAGCCACATGGTTAGTTTACTAGAATTACTCAATTTATTTGTTTTCATTCTATTTTTAGCACTCTAGTAATAGTAAAACAAATGTGTCCAAAAATGTTCCATCTTTCTATCAACTGAAGGAGTGCAAATTAAAGTAAACTCAAAGAAACTTTTTACAACAAATGATTAAAACATAAAAAGTGATAGTGCTCCGTGCTGGTAAAGATGTGATGAAACTGACACTTTTAGCTCATACTGTTGTGTAACCTAATTAGAAAGAAAAATATTGATGTTTGTTCACTGCCATGTTCTCTAGTAAAGCAAAAGCTATGCACAACTAAAATATCCATGAGCAAGAGAATGAAAAATTACAGTTCATCAACAGGCAGCTTTAAAAAAAATGATCATTTTAAGAGTATGTATAAACATCAGCGTATTTTATGATATAAAATACCCTGTAAATGTATATGTCTGATATGATTGCAAAAACATGGCAATGTCCACATGTGGCCAAAGAATGGAAGGCATGTGTAAAAGTGAAAATAATTTGTGTATTAGGACGGTGAGATTATGGTTATTTTTTCAGGAATTTAATGTTATTATTTTGGTTTTATGAGAAAACAGCCTTGGGAGATATGATTCCCTGTTCATCTCTCTTTGATGTGTATCTAGCTGTCTTACAGCTCAATAATATTAGTAAAAGTCAGTGAAGAAGCACTCTCCCACTCTGTATGACGAGCTAATGCAGTTAACATTTGTGCCGACGTTGTGGCTAACATCTAAGGTCAGTGAGTTGAAAACAAAACCTTTTGAATAAATGGATCCTGTTTTAATTTACATTTATTTGTACTCCACCTAGATCCTAGGAGGAGTTAAAGGCTGTGGAATGTTCCAACACGAGCGTTAACTCTCTTGGTGCTAAAGCTGACTGTAGGCTCCTAGCTGTGCGTCTGTCTGCGGTTGTGAAGTTGGCTTTATTTAATCTTGGAATGTCACTTTTATCTGAAGGACCTGAGGTCTTTAACATGGATAAACCGTAACATAGCTAGCAATAGAAGTAAAAGTAGATTCCCTGCTAGACAACCCAATTGCAAGGAAAGGAAAGGAAAAAGGAAAGGAAGGAAAGGAAAGGAAAGGAAAGGAAAGGAAAGGAAAGGAAAGGAAAGGAAAGGAAAGGAAAGGAAAGGAAAGGAAAGGAAAGGAAAGGAAAGAAAGGAAAGGAAAGGAAAGGAGAGAAAAGGTGTGTACCACGTTCCACAAGCATCTTTATCCACAGGAAGGAGATTTTCATGCCACCTGACATCCCAAGGGTCAAGACTCTTGAACACTATGACATCACATTGAGATTAATTTTGTCTTCTTATATCCTAGTTTGATCTACTTTCAGTTTTTACCCTCAATGCATTTAATGAAATATGTGAAGTCGTGTTCCTGTTGTTAGCTCTCACATCTGAGAAGTACCTGCACTCCCTTCACAAACAAATCCCAGGGATTTAGATTAGATAATGCAATGACTATAGTTTCATAATCATTCGCCACTTACTGCTTAGCCTGGGATCTTGTGTCAGCCACGGGGAGGAAGAGAACATAGTCTTGCTCTGCTCTGCACGGTCGGTAATTCGCGGGGTGTTTGGTTCCAGCCACGGCTGTCTCTGCTCTGAGCTTTTCCAGAGACTCTCCTATTCCCTGGTGTTTGTCACCACCCCCCGAGCCCCGAGGGTCCGCAGCTCTCTCTCCACGCTCAGGCTTTGTGTCACACGCCGGTTTTTGCTGGGCATCTCCTGGAAGCCCCATGGACATCTCAAACCTGTTCGTGTGACACTGGGCCCGCCCAGATCTCACACCTGCTCCTCTTCTGGCTCACCGTGTCTCTTGGTGACAAGCACCAGGTACGCACACCTCCACCTCCCTTCCCAAGGTAGCCTGAAACACAGCAGAGAGCCACCACCTGCCTGGTTTGACATCCTGCGTACTCACAGGCGGACTCGCCCTCTCCATCCCCACTGCTCGCTCCTTGTTGGACTTTCTTCCCCTTCTGCCCGCATCGCTGGCCACAGCTGGCCGAGGCGTCCTGGGGAGATACGGTTTTGCAGGGCCCTGCCCTGTATGTGTACACAATCCGATTAAATATGTAGTATAAAGTCCACGGACCATACAAACATTAGTGATTAATCAATAAATATTTAGAATCAGGGACACGTGGGTGGCTCAGCGGTTGGGCGTCTGCCTTCGGCTCAGGGCGTGATCCCAGATTCCCCGGGATGGGGTCCTGCATCAGGCTCCCCGGGAGGAGCCTGTTTCTCCCTCTGCCTGTGTTTCCGCCGCCTCTCTTTCTGTGTGTCTCATGATTTAAAAAAAAAAAAAAAAGAATCCTTGGTAGGAAGGGGCTTGTTGTCAATCTTCCAGGTAGTGCCTGGCAAGAGCCGTGCGGTGTCCAGGCACCACACACCTTCCTGATCAGGCCCAGGAGACACTTCTTCTCATGTCTTTGCTGGCTGGCTTCATATTTCCAGCAGGAGGAAAAGTAGCAACACTGCTATTGCTTGCAATGCCGTGACTCTTTGGGTCCTGCTCCTATTAGATGTAACTTGCAGGGGCGCCCCAGCGGGTGGCTCAGTTGGTGAAGTGTCTGCCTTTGGCTCGGGTCATGATCTCAGGGTCCTGGGATGGAGCCCCATAATCAGACTCCCTGCTTGGGGAGAGAGGAACCTGCTTCTCCCTCTCCCCTCCTGCCTCCCCTGCCCTGCTAATGCTTTCTCTATCTCTCTCTCTCTCTCTCTCTCAAATAAATAAATAAAAAATCTTCAAAAAAAATTAACTCTCTTGATGTCATGTGTTTAGTGCTGTTCCAGCCTTACTCGTCGTGCCACACCCTGCGTCGTGGGCCCCATGAACATGGGCTCCTGTGGATTCCCTCAAAGGCTGTTACTGTGCTTTGTTTGTGACAACCACAAATGCAAGTCTTACACAGAGTGTGAAGGCAAATGTTTTCTGATTATCTTAAATATACTAGTTAAAATTTTTGAAAAAATATTTTGTTTGAGACAGAGAGAGAGAGTGCATGAGTGGGTTGAGGGGCAGAGGGAGGAGAATCAGGCTCCCCGCTGAGCGGGGAGCCAGACACAGGCCTCAATCCCAGGACCCTGGGATCATGACCTGAGCCGAAGGCAGACGTTTCACCGACTGAGCCACCTAGGCACCCCCATATCAGTTGAAATTTTATGATATAAATGTGAAATGGTACATTTTGCAGCTATATCTTCTCTTGATCTCCGTAGGCCGTAACTGCTGCATCCCCAGAATGTGGTACCTTTTGGTGGTGACTGCACCCCTAACTGCACACCAGCAGCGGGGGATAGGCAAGGGGCAAACTGAGGGATCCTGTTCCCTGGGAGAAAGTCACATGTCTCATCTGGCTTACGACTGACCTGTGGGTACAAAATGTCACCATGTGGTTGGAAGCAAGAAAGGACGTGGTTCTGAGACTGGAGGAGACAAAAGAGGACAGGGACGTGCTGCTCTTGCTATTGTGAAACGAAGGTCCCAGAAGGCTTTGGAGGAAACAGGTGCTGTGTCCCGTACAGGACTGCCCAATGTGTGCAAGACCTCGCTGAAGGAGGGAAAGCCACCCTGGGTGCCAGCAGCAGAGGGTGCACAGGCAAGGGGTGCTGCCCCCTCTCTGCCATCCTCAACGCTGTCAATTCTACTCCAAAGTCTAGCTTCCGGTGTGACCACTAACAGTCTGAGGGCAGTTGGATTCCTTTTCTTTCGTAACTTGTTTTTTCCAATTGGAAACTTGGAAGTTCTTATTTTTAATCGGGACATGTCATGCTAGGATGCTGATCTGTGTTTGGAAAACTCCAATGAACACCATGAAAGGATCTGGGGTTTCTTCAATCACAAAGGACATGGAAACATTTCTGTAGAGCTGGCTATATAGAGAAAAAAAATGCAGCAGTGTCACAGCTGGATAGGTAGCATCCCAGGCCCCTGAGTCCTCACTGACCTCTCATTGCCAGACACCTTTAGGACTGGCAGTCCACAGGCACGAGAAGCCCACAGTTGCCTCTCTCGGGCTTTCCACGTTCCGGCTGGACTCCTCCTGACTCTTCTGGAGATCTGCCTATGTGCTCTGCGGGCAAATGACAGGTACAACCTCCACCAGCACATTCTCGAGCGCTCGGTGTGTGACTCTTTGAATCAAAAATCAAGTCTCCAGGCATCGTGTAGTTTAAACCATCTCTTGGAAGGATTCCTGCTCTTTGGAATATATGAATTTTATGAGAATATGCTCAGATGTGTGTCTCTTATCCAGTCTTGCCTGATTTGGGGGATTCTTAATCTGCAGTTGAATCTCTTTTCAGATGAGATTTTTTCCTATTATTTCATTATTGCTCCTCTTCATCTCTTACATTTTTTATGTTCCAGGATTCCTATTTTCCATGTTGTCTCCTAAATCTCTCCCCTACGCACCTTATTTTTCCCATCATGATCTCCAACTCTGTGTTTGCTCAGTATTTACAGAAGCCAGTCTCTGCCTCTACCAAGCAGACCATGCTCCAGGCCACAGCAAACTGTCTCTCAGTCTGACTGTTGAATTTTTTATTATTTATTATTTTTTTGTTTTTTTAAAGATTTTATTTCTTTATTCATGAGAGACACAGAGAGGAGAGAGAGAGAGGCAGAGACACAGGCAGAAGGAGAAGCAGGCTCCATGCAGGGAGCCCGACGTGGGACTCAATCCCGGGTCTCCAGGATCGCGCCCTGGGCCACAGGCAGGTGCTAAACCACTGAGCCACCCGGGCTGCCCGGACTGTTGAATTTTTTAAGTTGAAAATTATTTCAATTTCCAACAGTTCTTCTTATGGTCTAGCTAAATCTCCAGAAGTGCTTTTTCTTTCTTCTTTTTTTGCTAAGTTATTATTCATTTCTTCCAGGAATTCATTTTCAACAACAGTCATCTGCTTTCAGTGGGCTCAAGTGGTCACGTATTTGCTCCTGATTTCACACCCCCTCTCCGTCTTTGAATTTGTTGGAGTCTCATCATGTCCTTTTCTCTGGCTCACTTCTGAATTCTATTTCCAGATATATGTTAGTCTAACCCTCCCTTAACTCTCAGCAAGGTAAATCTCGTGGCTTTTTAAAAGGACTGAGTGAAGCTGGTGAGGCTTTTGCAATTCAGTAATATGCAAGCACCACCTACCTTCATGAGCTTCTCGAACCCCCAAGGATCAATTTAGGCACAATAATCGGTGTGTCTTATGGCATGGATCTTCAGAAGACTGCTGTTTCATCTTCAATCTTTTTACATCTAATTAATAACGACTGAATTATCTGGGACACTTACCCACCGTTCCTAGCCTGTTAGGGCTCATATCCTCCCAAGATGGCCATTTATGCTGTTAATGTTTCACTGTTTATTATTTTTTTTTATTTTTTTTCTTTAAGATTTTTATTTATTTATTCATGATAGTCACAGAGAGAGAGAGAGAGAGAGAGGCAGAGACACAGGCAGAGGGAGAAGCAGGCTCCATGCACTGGGAGCCCGATGTGGGATTCGATCCCGGGTCTCCAGGATCACGCCCTGGGCCAAAGGCAGGCGCCAAACCGCTGCGCCACCCAGGGATCCCTGTTTCACTGTTTATAATGCAATGTCAGTGTGAGAGTCTTTAAAGTCCAACTGGTAGACATTTATCTGATGTGGCTTCAAGGAAGGGGAATAGCTTTTGAATTTCTCCCAGGGCTTCGGAGGCACCATGCGTGGGGAAATCTGTTCCACAGAGCCGTTTTCTGAAATATGCTAGCAATGAATTGGATATTGTTTCTATGGATCAAGGTAACTGGGGTCACATTGCCAGTAGTACAAGTTCCATACAACCCGGGTTGAAGATATGATTTCTAAACCTTTATTTCCACTGATAAAATATAAGCCTTTCAATGCTACGAGAGCAATTTTGTTCGATTCACAGGAAATTGCATTGGCATAAGACCCAAAACTATCTGTGGAACACGTTACCCATGTCAAAGTGGAAAATTGGCCTCGCAACCTTTGGAAAGTCTCCAAGCTGAGCTAAAACTATTGAAAGCTGTGCTGGTATGAGGTAACTGTATTACGACATTTACTGCCAGACCCTTCCAACCGGCTCCTGAACTCGTTGGTCACATGGACTGGCTTATGCTGCCAATTTCACTTTATGGTTCCATCAAGGTTAATAGAGTTAAGGCTGCTGGAGCCCGCTGGCACAGTAAGTAGGTGCCTTTCCGAAAGGAAAGGAATAAAAGGGTCCATTCCTCTGTGTTTGTCGCAACCTTGAATCTCTGATGGGCTCCGGGCAGGCGATCGTTTACAGCATTGTGGCCTAACGGAGCCAGAATGCTAGGATTCTCCCATAGGGATCCCTGAACTCGGAGCAACAGTGAAGTCTTCCCGTAACTGTGGTCTTCACCTCGCTACGTGGCTGCCACAAAGGGACAGCAATGTGATGGGTGAGAAGATACACGGTTACAAGAAGTTAATGGTAATGGGTATAGAACTACACGGGGATCGTGTTAACATGAGGCGGAAGACCACACAGATTTCAGTGCGGTTTTCCAGAACTGCAAGGTAACCAACCCGTAATCCCTGGCTCACATGAGGAGCCCACCAGGGAAAAGTGGCTGGCCTTGCCATTCTCGTGGGGAGGGTGTGGCTTGAGTTCCTATCCCCAGCACCCCTGGACCTGACTTCGGAAACTGACTACGTGCCTACGTCCTCACCGTGTGCAAGCAGGTGGCACTGTTCTCCTGCCCCCACCACACGCGGAACATTGACTATGACCCTGGATTCATCATATTGCTGAGCAGACCCAGGAGGGAGACCTGCCTCAGGTGCATTCCTGCTCTTCAGTAGAAAGTTTATTTTCCTATGAAGCTCCTTTGGGAAGCAGAACAATTGCAGCCACAGATCATTCTGAACTGAGGATGGGAGCCAAGATGTCTGCGCTTTGTCGCTTCAACATACCGTCAGGAAGGCTTGCATATTTGAGCCTCTTGTGTTTTTCTCAAGACAGCCTCCCATCTCCTTTTCCTTGGGGAGCCATCAAGATGTCAGACAGGTATGGGTGCTGCGTATGTCAACCGGTAGGTAAATCTGAGTAAGGAGATGACATCCATAGATATCAAGTCCTCAAGGCAGAGAAGATATTACTAACATCATTTTTCTGCCTTCAGAGCTACAATCATAAACTCTAGTTCCAGACAGCTAGGGCTGGTCTGTACCACACTGTTGGACATGGGGCGAGCTGAGAAACTATGGGTGTAGAAATGGGATTTTCACTTATGGAAGGAAGGAAAACCCTGTTACCAACCTCAGAGCATGGGGTACAGTAATTGACCCAGTGTGGACATGTGTCTATCACTGAAATCAGGGGGCCAGGTCTGTTGCCACAAGAAGCTAAGAGGTGTTCTAGGCAAAGAATAGCTATGATGGATGGATGAACCACAAAGCCTGCTTTTGTTCATGCAAAGATGGCAGGTGCCACTTCCAAATACACCATTAACCCACTAGGATTACCACGTAGCGTAGGGTATGCTTAGGTTATCTGAGCAATCATTAGCCAAGTCTCCACACTTATAAATATCCACGTGGAGAAGACGTGTTACGTCAGGAGATAGTGATTAAAGAATTGACCCCTCGAAAAATCAGTCCTCATTCCAATGTCATTCCCATGTAATATTAACATCTATCCCTGATAACTCTAGCTGCATCTCCACTGATCTCTCACAAATTGTAATCACATATGGAAAGGTAATGCCCATATATGCAAATTGCTTGCGAAGTGATATTGTAAAGTCTTCAAAAGGTGTAGGGTTTTCAGGAAGTTGAAGTGAGGTTGGAGCATGGCTGGTCCCAGTGAAGACCAGCGAACAACTAAGGAGAACACGGGAAGGAAGGCTGCTTGAAGAGAAGGATGTGAATACCAAAGGGTTAAGAGAAGCCCTTGGGAGAATTCACAAAGCTCTGGAATGTTTTCTTAGATGTGCCTCTCTTAAAGATCACTTTTTGAAAGTCAAATGGGAAGTGAAGGATGTGGTTGGTTGTTACGGGAAATAATGCCAATAAAAACAATCAACATTGAATCCCTTTTGTGTTCACTCTAAGGGGTGGCTTTTCTGTCCTAGCGATGATAAATAGAAGACACGTTTTCATTTTTCATTTTTCAAGATAAAGTCCCAGTCAACCCTTTTCACTGTTTTCTCTGAAAATTGAGTTCCTCTTTCATTCTGTAGTGACTCTTCCCAGTATCTACTGTCTTCAGCTAATGAGATTATGGTGATGTATACTTGATGTGATGCATATGATATATGATACGTATAATGATAATAATCAGGGATCCCTGGGTGGCGCAGCGGTTTGGCGCCTGCCTTTGGCCCAGGGCGCGATCCTGGAGACCCGGGATCGAATCCCACGTCGGGCTCCCGGTGCATGGAGCCTGCTTCTCCCTCTGCCTGTGTCTCTGCCTCTCTCTCTCTCTCTCTCTGTGTGACAATCATAAATAAATAAAAAAAAATGATAATAATCAGAAACTTGTACATACCAGCATTGAAATATAACTTTCCCCTCGATTACTTTTAATCAACTTCACCTTCTTAATTAGCACATGCAAATCATGAGGGAATTCAGATGAACACTAGTCAATAGACGATTTTGCTTCGTTTCTTTTTTTTTTAAGATTTTATTTATTTATTCATGAGAGACACAGACAGAGAGAGAGAGAGAGAGAGAGAGAGAGGCAGAGACAGAGGCAGAGGGAGAAGCAGGCTCCATGCAGGGAGCCCAACGTGGGACTCGATCCCAGGTCTCCAGGATCAGGCCCTGGGCTGAAGGCGATGCTAAACTGCTAAGCCACCCGGGCTGCCCTGCTTCTTGCCCTCACTTAAGACTGAAAGTGAACATGTGTGCGGGTTACTGGGTTACTTCAATGGTTACAACCTGCAGCACCGCATAATGTCAAATTTTTTTGGGCTTTATGCTAATTCTCTGTGTGACCTTCTACAAGTTACTCTACCTTCTCTGGGCCTGAGATTCCTCATCCATGACATGAGGAAGCTGAAATAGATCAATGGTCTCAACCTTAGTTGGACATCAAGATTACCTGGGAAGATTTTAAATGTTTTTCTTTTTAAAAGATTAATTTATTTGAGAGAGAGAGAGATAAAGACAGTACAGGTGGGAGGGGCAGAGTGACAGGGAGAGAGAACCTCAAGCAGACTCCATGCTGAGCACAGAGCCAGGCGCGTGGCTCGATCCCAGGACCCTGAGATCATGACCTGAGCCAAAACCAAGAGTCGGATGCCTAACTGACTGAGCCACCCAGACACTCCTAATATGTTTTCTTTTAAAAGCTCCGAGTCTCCCTCTGTCTCCCTGTCCAGAGATGGAGTGAATCTCAGGGGCACGTGTAGGCGTTCGAGCTTCCAGGTGATCCTAACCCAGCTGGGATGGGGTAGCCCTGAACGAAGCACTTCTTTTTTTTTTTTTTTTTAATTTTCTTAATTTATTTATGATAGTCACAAGCACAGAGAGAGAGAGAGAGAGAGAGGCAGAGACATAGGCAGAGGGAGAAGCAGGCTCCATGCACCGGAAGCCCGACGTGGGATTCGATCCCGGGTCTCCAGGATCGCGCCCTGGGCCAAAGGCAGGCGCCAAACCGCTGCGCCACCCAGGGATCCCACGAAGCACTTCTTAATGTTCGTCCCACGTTCATCATTATTTCACTTTCTTGGAGTTTAGTTTTAGTGCTTCGGGTGTAAGTATAGGCACAGAGGACGTGTTTATATAATCCGATCTCGTTCCAGTGAATTAAGCCCTTGTCATAAATAGCTCTCGGATAGATAGTGAAGTTTGGGGGGAACACACACCACTGCTGTGTTTGCCACATTTCTCGCGAACGCGGCCTTCTCACTTCGCCCAGAACCACGCTCCGGGGGAACAGGATGCTGGCACCTTACCGTAGAAATGTCCCACGGCTGCTGTGAGTCAAAGGAGGTGACAGACAGAGGGAGCGGCTGTGGCAGCATAGGGGGTGGAAATACTCTGCGGACTCTCTTGGCCGCGGCCTGGGCGGGGGGCTCCGGTGTCCTTACCTGCCCGCGGGCTGGAACCCCCCGGCCGGCTCTCCGGCGGGACAGGTGCCCGGTGGGACAGGTGCCCGGCAGGCCGGTCCCGGGCAGGGCTGCGGGTTGTCAGCTTTCCCGGCACATGGTGTGTGGTGACTGGGGCTGACCCCAAGCGCCCGAAGCCCTACTGTCCTGTCTCTCTTTCCTCTGAGAAAGTGAGACTATTTTGAAATGATCTGCTGAGGAATTCAAAGAACATGAGGTGCTAGAGGGGTCGGGGCAGCTTCTCGTGCTGGTGACGGGAGGCGACGGCTGAGCTGAGTCCACGTCGTGGGGCCTCTCTGATGCGAGCCCGTCCCCGGGTCCCCATCTGCGGCCACCGGGCCAGGTGCCAGGTCCCAGGCATGTCCTGACTGTCCTCTTGGTGGGGATGTCCCTTGGCACGGAGGGCGGCGGTGGCCCAGCCTGTTCAAGCCGGGTCCGCAGTCTCTTGGCACCTTGGGAAGCTCCTCAGTGCAGCGGGCCTGGGGAGAGGGTCCTGCACGCCCCTGAGCTTAGGGACTGTGTAGTCAAGCCAAGAGGCTTCTTTCTGTAGGACTTTTCTTTTTCTAAGATCCTTTAAGATGCTAATGGGCCTTAGGGTTTTCCAAAAGTGGGACAGAGAATCCAGAGATGCCCAGATTTATGGGCCCTTTTTTTGTGTGTGTGTGGGGTGCTCTCGATCTTGGATTTCCAGTGTTCCACAAAGCACAGGTTGTAAAAGCTGGTGAGGGGGGTACGCAGGTAGGGGGAGGATCCCATGGTCTAGAGAAGTGACACGGTGGGCATCGGGCCAGGCAGGTGGTGAAGGCTTGTCTGGAATTAAAAGTCCGAAGTCCGAACTTGCAATCTATCATTATAAATCAACAAACACTTATAAATCTGTTACAATACCTGCATGATGCTCAGAATCGTGTCATGTTAGTTTTCCAGGGTCACCATAACAATGCATCCCGGACTGAGTTGTTTGAACAACAGAAATACACTCTCTCTCAGCTCCAGAGGCTGGAAGTCCTAGACCGACGTGTCAGTGGAGCTGGTTCCTTTGGAGGCCTCTCCCCCTTGCTTGTGGGCAGCCACCTTCCCTTCACATGCTTGTGTGTGTGTGTGTGTGTGTGTGTGTGTGTGTGTGTGAGTGTTCTAATCTCCTCTTCTTGTAAAGACACCAGTCATATTGGATTAGTGCCACCCTAATGACCTCATTTTAGTATAATTAACTCTTTAAAGACCCTATGTTCAAGTTAGGTTACATTATGAGGTCCTGGGGGTTAAGACTTCTTCATCTGAATTTTAGGGGCACATAATTCAGTCTGTAACACATGGGTAGCATAGGGATTTCTTTATAATTTAATGTAGGATGGAGATCTATTGATTTACTGTGTAAATTGTTTTTTTTAAATTACTCTTGAAAGAAATTCCTGTATAGTTAACATACAGTGTTATACAATTTGTTTTTGTTGCTGTAGACCCATCTGGAAGAAATTATAGCAAAACATTTCTCCCATCCTCTGGAAGCCTGAGCTCTCCTTTCCCTCAGAGGGAGAGCCACTTGTTTGTTTTTGATGTTTGAATGGATAGAAGATTCCAGGCCTGAGTAGGATACCCTGGAGACCATTCATCCCTGACTTTTGTATTTGGAAGGTCTGTGCCCTACAGGAAATTAGCCGTATTGTTCAAGAAAGAGAAGGACTCCGAGTTTGGGATTTGAGGATTTAAGAACAGAGTGGTCTCTGCAAGCGAGGTCAGATTCTCTGAGACTGGGAAGGGCAGGCGAGAAGCAGGAGCATGTTCACGGGGCCCTTCGGTGGGACTGGGTATATGCCCGGAAAGGCTGAACACTAATGGCTTTGACTTCGATCTTTCCACAACCTCCGCGTAGCTGAGATGGCTAATTGTTCCCCAACTCCCACCCTCCCCTTCTCTCATTCAGGGACCGAACCTCCCGGCGTTAGCAGGCCCATAGCCACCCAAGGCGATGGCCAGCTTCCCTGAGCAGGAGTGACCTGAACACGCTGGCCCATCCCCTTGAAGGCAAGACAGTGTGACCTGGGGTTTCTCTTTCCTCCTTCGCGTGGCTGGGAACGTGGAGGTGGGTGGAGGTGAGTCTGCATCCACTGTGCAACCACGTGGCGCCCTGGTGGGAGGTGGAGACAGCAGAGATATGGAATGACCCCACAGTGCGGAGCCACGTAACTAATCCTGGACTGCTCACCTCTGAACTGCTATTTGAGGAAGAAATAGGTTTAACTTTTTAAAGCCACGGTGTTTTAGAAATTTTTGTTATAGCAGCTTAGCTTATACTGGCGTCTTAGATCTAGCAAGTGAGAACTCAAGTTACGCCATGGAGAGATTCAAATTGATGATATATGCTGACAGAGCATGCGGAAACTGCTTCTTCCTTAAAAAGTTGATTATAATTGATTTTGTGTTTAGGCCTATGGGAACCTTTAAGTAGATTTTATTTCGATGGGAGATGGCACTTTTTTTGGATTACAGTGTGAAACCTTTTTGGCAGTGGGAGAACACTTTATCCTGACATGCTTCTAAAGAACACATTATACATTACACTTTTTTAAAAAAAGAAAAAAGTCATGCTTTATCGAAAACTCAAAAATTAAAAAATGAAGCAAAGTAAAATCAATTCAGAAGAATCCACCATCAATATTTTGCGTTATGGGATGCCTGGGTGGCTCAGAGGTTGGGCATCTGCCTTTGGCTCAGGTCGTGATTCTGGGGTCCTGGGATCAAGTCCTGTATCGGGCTCCCTGTATGGAGCCTGCTTCCCCCTCTGCCTATGTCTGGGCCTCTCTCTCTGTGTCTCTCATGAATCAATAAATAAAACCTTTAAAAAAATAGATAGATAGATATAGATAGATAGATATAGATAGATAGATAGATAGATAGATAGATATAGATAGATAGATTTTCCAGCTTTCTTCCATGCGCATGCAGAGTTTTATTTTGGAAACTGGGATTACCTGTATAGACAGAATTACATTCTACTTTCTTTTCTTGTAACATCATAGCATGAATATATAAGTTCCAAGATCACTAGAAATTCCTGAAAAATAGGATTTTTTTATGGTTGCATAATATTTCAACTGATGGTTAGTTTGCATTTATTTGATCATTGCTTTTTTATGGGAGACTTAGGCCGTTCCTCACCGACTTTGCCGCTACACACTGTAGTGACTGCCTATAGTGAACAGGTGTCAAGTTTAGCTGTGGAACATCTTTGAACACCATCCTTACGACTGGATGCCAAGGCAGAAACCAGAAGTCCCCCTTTCACAGACTCCTTTGGGCTGTGCTTGCAGCTGGGGGCATAGATTCAGATACACCCAGTGACTCTTGGCCCCAAAAGGTAGGAGATGCTATGAGGCTGCCACACATGGAGGTGTTGATTGTCTGGCAAGGGAGGTGGTGGCAAGCTATGGATTTCAAGGGTACAGTCGAGGAACACCTGTGTGCAGCCCCCACACTGAGCAACCGTGGCCACCAAGTCTCACTAGGGCAGCTTGAGTGGCACGAGTAGACGTCACTCCAAGCAGTGAGCCACTACCCCAGAATTTGGCACTCCCAGAGATGAATTCTCTTTCCTACTATCCTGTAAAATAATCAGGTTTGACTTAAACAGAGTGAATTGTGCTGAAGTGTGCATGCAAAATGGTACAGCTACTTTGGAAGATGGTTTGTAGTTTCTTACAAAGCTTAAATATAGCTTTACCTTAGGATCCAACAATTGTATCCTTAAGTATTTACTCAACTGATTTAAAAATGTACATTCACACAAAGACATGCACATGAATGTTGACAGCAGCTTTATTCCAGACTGGAAGCAACCAATGTCCTTCAACAAGTTAATGGATTTACAGACTGGGGTGCACCCAGACGACAGAACACTATTCAGTGATGAAGAGAAAAAGGCTGTCAAGCCAAGCAATGACAGCGATGGATCTTAAAGGCTTACTGTGAAGTGAAAGAAGCCAGTCTGAATGGTGACATATTGTATGATTCCATTTATATTATATTCTGGAAAAGGCAAAACTGTACAGAAGATAAACAGATCAGTGGTTTCCGGGGGTTTGAAGGCTGGGGAGGATTAAACAGATGAAGCACAGGGGATTTTTTTAGGGCACTGGCACTATTGCATAGGATACCACAGTCATGTATACATAATACTATATATTTGTCAGAGCCCATGGAGCTGTGCTGCACAAAGAGTGAACTTTCATGCATGAAGGAAAAAAAATCTAGGGGGTCATGGGATCTTAGGATGGGAAGCAGAATGTGAAGAATCTAATCATATTAGGAATGTATGAAATAACCTCACTGAAGGGGCAGAGGTAAAGTTGCTGACCTATGTAACTCTGGAAATGAGTGGAGTCTGTAAGAAGGAGGCAAAGTGGCCTGTGCATAAACACCAAATTCTAGTTGATAAACTTGTTTCCCATAGGGGTTTGAGTAACAACTCTGAATTGAACAATTCAGGAGGTAGATATCGTGGTGGGAGCCAGGTTTCTCACTATTGGAGCAGAAGTTTAGAAGTAAGAAAGGGGAGAAGGCCAGAATGATCCACTTGGTACTGGGTTAGAGTTGGGAGTATCTGTATGAACTCCTGTTTAGCACAATATACATACAGATGGTTACATACAGAGCTATTTACAGGTTTGCGTATCTGCATGGGTTCCTACACACACATGTGTTTCTTTGCTCTGTCAGCTGACAAGCACCGGAGCATCTTGTAGAGCCGGAAAACAAGGAAGTGCTAAAACCAAAACCCAAACCAAAACAATCCCCACCATGATGGGGGCATGTCAAAGGGACACAGGAGCCAAGCGAAAGAGCATCCAATGTCCAAAGCTGGAACAGTTTGCGTGAAAAAACTAAATAGTATTGGATTATAACCCAAAATATAAAATAAATACCCATGAATCCCTACTGTTGGAAATAAATGGTTGAATAAATAAGTGGGGGAGAAGACACAAGTCTCTCGTGCAGAAGAATTCCAAATACTTTATATAGCTTATGTAAACTATTCCAAATAGTTTATTTGCCCTTGAGGAGGTGAGCATCCCCCCTCCCCACTATCTTTAAGTGTGGGCCACACAGAGTGACTTCCTTTCAAAGGGGACAGTATGGACCAGGAGTGTGGGGGGAGGGTAACTTTGTAGTGGAGAAGCCTGACGAACATACCTCAACCAGACGGTCAAGGTCAACACCAACCATGATGAGTTTGATTTATCATATGCCCTTTAAAGATAAAAGCAGCACTTTAATTTTTGTGGTCTTCCTCCGCAAAACCTAAAACCTCGGTCTAATCACGGGAAAAATATCAGATGACTCCCACTTGATGCCTGACCAGTACTGCTCACAACTGTCAAGGTCTTCAGACACAAGGGAAGTCTGAGAAACTTTCATAGGAGCCTACAGACACATGACACCTAAATATAATGTGATAGCCTGGATCAGAGCAGGACGTTAGGTCTGAAAAGCTAAGAAAACAGGAATACGGTGTGGACCTCACTTAATATTAGCTCACTCATTGCAACAAATGTACATGACCAATGTGTGAGGTTAATAGTGTGGGAAACTAGGTATGGGGTATACGGGAACTCTCTGTACTACCGTTGCAATTTTTCTGTAAATATAAAGTTCCTCTAAAATAAGCTTATTAAGAAACAAAGCAAAGGCAAAACTTGCCTGTTGCTGGTACTCAACCCATTAAAGTGTTGCAGTAGCTGGGGTTTGATTTATTCTGGGTTTTCTTTTCCTTAATTTCATGCTCATTTAGGTGATAACTATAATATAAATTGCCATTTATGCCATGGCAAACTTTGCAATACTTAAAATTCTGGAGGAGAGACTCTAAATTCAGATTTCAACTCTGACTCACAAACATCAGAGATTCATGTTATGGAAGCCCACGTTCAAGGCTTGGTGCCTTCACATTAAAGAAAGTTAGACATCAAGTGAAAAAAATGGGTTATGGTTGAACAGGGCAGCTTTTTCCCTTCCTTAATGGTTCATAACACAACGATACCTTATATAATCAATGTAGTTTAGACTTGACTAAATATATTAGCTTTTAAAAATATGTAATAACAGGGAGGAAAAATACTTCTAACTTAAAGTTGCAATTTTGAGGAGAGAGGGTTAGTACTTTCATTAATTTGTATGCTTTTAAAATATATTGGGAACATTGATTCCTTGTTCCTCATTTGTAACGAACGTTTCCTCCAATTTCTTTGCCTTTTAGCTCTGATTATGATGTTTTGCTCTAGAGTACTTTCTGTGGTAGCGTGCTTGTGTTGTGAGTCTCTTACTTGGGGTCCCCAAGAAGCAGCTTTTGCAGGAGTGGGTTTTCATGGAGCCACATGGGGAGCAGAGACAACGAAGGACTCTCTATGAGGGAAGGAGGGGGGCTTCTGGGTGGCTCATCAGTAAAGCATCTGCCTTGGGCTCACGTCATGATCCCTTGAGTTCCATGTCGGGCTCTCTGCTCAGCGTGGAGTCTGCTTCTCCCTCTCCCTCTGTCCCTTCCCCTGCTCATGCTCTCTCTCTCAAATGAATGAATAAAAAAATATTTTTAAAAAGAGATTTTATTTATTTCTTCATAAGAGACACACACACACAGAGGCAGAGACACAGACAGAGGGAGAAGCTGACGTGGGACTCGATCCCATGACCCCGGGATCACACCCTGGCCCGAAGGTGGACTCTAAACTGCTGAGCCACCCAGTGTCCCTAAAAAAATCTTAATTAAAAAAAAAAAGAGGGAAGAAGGGACAGTCCCCCAGGAGGCATTACTACCTGGGCTATGTGAGGACAAGTAGAACCTGAAACTAAGAGGCTTAAGTCTCCCTATTGGAAACAGGGCAAGAGATTTCTCTCCCCTCCCTCTTCTCAGAGCATTTACCTTAGAAAATATAGAAGTACTTTCTCATCTCTTTAAAATGCATTCCTTTGAAGACGAGACAAATATTTTGTCAGCTGACCTTTTTGTCATTTTTCTTTTTCTTTTTTTTTTTTCGTTTTAGCTTTATGTCCCGGGAAAGCCTTTCTCAAGAGTCTGGAGCCACCTCTTTAAAAGGCAAACATCTTCAAGGCCATCTCTTGAAATTCGAGCATAAGACGTAGTTCCCCTATCTCCCCATTCCTGTGGGAAGGGAGGATCCTCACTCTGTGGGTGCCTTGCAGAACCACTTCCTGCCAGAGAGCTAGGAGGAGCTTGTTTTCCCACTGGAAGAAGTCAATAAGCTAACACAGACGGTCACCCCATTAACTAGGTAAAGTTGGGATGCGCCATGTGTAACCAAGTCATCACCCTCGAGGAGCAGCTCCTGCTGACCTTCAGAACGTGTCTGGAGTGGGCTTTATCTGCTGGCCGTATAGGGGGAGAGATTCCTTTCTGTCTTGGCAGTCTCTCAGTGGCTTGCCTGTGATGTAATCACATTCTGGTTTGATGCTTATTTAATAACAAGAATGTTTTCTTTCTCTACTACCTTTGTGGAGAGGATTTCTGGGTCGGGAGAAGATTTTTGTTTCTAATTATATTTCCCTCCCTAACAGCTGTCACAGGAGGTGACCAGCTCTCAGTCCACTGCGATCATGGGAGTCTTGAGGAAATGCCCCCTCCCTACCCCAGGGCTCTGCTCAGGGCTTGAAGAGAGGAGCATCTATTCTAGACTCTCACAGCCCCTGGTCAAGTGGGGTGTTGAGCCCCCACACCTGTGGGTCATGCGTGCCTGAATGCAGGGTTTCACCAGGAAGTGCTGGGCAGGAAGGGAGGGGACAGGTGTGCGGTCTTTGGCTAGGTCTGTCTGGTTGCACCTGTGTGGAGCTGGCCTAGCAGCAGTGGCTGGAGTAAGGGGATTTGAAGTAGCGCAAGAGAGGAGCCTGGCACCTGTGGGCTTTTCTGTTTCTTTTTAAAGTAGTAAAAATCTTAGAGTTTGTTTGGGGTCCTAGGATGCCACGATTTCACAACTGGTGTTTCTTTATTTGGTAATGCTGCCTCTCAGGTATTTGCTTAGAAAGAACACCAGCCTGGTCATGGAGAAGCAATAGAGCAGAAGAGGATGGCTTCTGGCATCTTATGGAAGGTAACAGTTCTGTGTTCCTCAGAGAACACAATCTCCATGTTGGAGGAGGCCCTAGGACCCACCCAGCTGTGGCATCCATTTAAGACATGGGTTTTCTTTTCAATGTCCCACCCCTCTGCCACCCACTCTTTGCTTTCAGGTTTCTTTGTGGTAAAGAATTTCCAATGATGGTAAAAATCGTGTCTCCATCCAATGCAGTGAATGTTGTAATATTCCCATGGAAATTCCTTTTCTAACAGCGCTAGACAACTGAGCAAGTGCAATATTTGGAATATGCTGCCAAGTTGAAGATTAAATTAGACAGAATGGATTTATAATAAAATTAGTGCTTTGCTGCCTGGATAAGGAAGCCCGATACATCTTGTTTCAACAGACCTACCTAGAGAAAATTACGATCAGCCATAGCATAGCATCATGAGATAGACAAGTTATATAAATATACTCCTGGAACTATAATAAATGATAGAACATTTGCCAGAAAGATAAAGGTGACATGAGACCGAGCTATCCACATCAAAGAAAGCCTTAATAAAAGTATTCAAAATAGTGAAGATTAACCCCGACAACACACCTACCACTGCAGAAGCAACAGGATTGTTTCAAGGAGCCTTGACTACTTTTATAAAAAAGAAAAGAAACACTGTTAAAAAGGAATGCTCTGTACCTTGGAGAGACTATAAATGTTCTAGAGAAACCTAAGACATCAGTGGGAGTTGTCAAGAGCAGAACTGTTGCAGCAAAGACACAGTGGGGCTGACAGTACGCCAGCAGAGAAAACCCAAATTACGACTGAATTATGTGAACACGTGATAGGATGCCAGTGAAATGAACCAGCCGAGATAATTGAATCAAGTTCAACCTAGTAATAATATTGGTACCAAAGAAATCAGACACTGCAATTAAGAAATTATTAAAGAAGATATTCCTGACATGAAAGACAGTTTATTTATGGGTATTGAGAGCTGTCTTTATACAAAGGACAGAGGGAAGTGGGGCCATTGCTCTGAGAGGGCGGAGGGCAGACCAAGAAATTAATTTTGTACCTTTCAGAACTGTGTCAGCTAATGTCCTGGGGTCTGAAGGCAACGCCGGGATTAGACAGGAGTAGGCACTCTGGCAGATGGACTGGAACTACCTGTGTGAAGGGATGAAGGGGTGAAGCCCCCCTAGTTTTTACCCGTTGGAGCTGGGATGCAGCAGAGGCCGTGCACAGGAGCAAAGCCCTAAGCTCTTCTCCCTCCGTGTGCTTGGGCCCACAGTGTTCAGAGGACGTTGCTAACCCACCCCCAGGCCAAGATTGTTGCTAAGTAAGTGGAGCCATGAACACGTGGTTTACTGCTGTTGCTGCTAAGAAGCCTAATAAACATCAAATAACCACCATAAGTAATATTTGTCCAGGTTTTTTTTTTGTATTTGCCATGCCTACGAGTTTTATGTGCTCTATTCACAGATGACTTTATGTAAGCACTTTTTTTTTATTACCACCTATAGCCAGGGAAGCAGATTCAGACAACTAAGACGTGTGCAAGAGCAGATAATTAGGAAGAGCCAAGATTCCAAAACGTCAATGTGATTTGAGAGCCTGTACTCTTAGCCATGGCATGGCACAGCTTCTTGGGGAATCTGAGTCACACACAAATCTTCTCAAATCACTGACTTCGCTGTGTCCCCCAGACGAAACCAACACACATCCCACTGGTTCTCCAGGAGCTTGCTCCAGAAAAGTGCAATCTGATCCTGGTGATAAGAGATCCAGGGATCCCTGGGTGGCGCAGCGGTTTGGTGCCTGCCTTTGGCCCAGGGCGCGATCCTGGAGACCCGGGGTCGAATCCCACGTCAGGCTCGCTGCATGGAGCCTGCTTCTCCCTCTGCCTATGTCTCTGCCTCTCTCTCTCTCTCTCTCTCTCTCTCTGGGTGACTATCATAAATAAATTAAAAAAAAAAAAGAGATCCATGCCCATCTTAATAGAGAATCTCAGCTTCTTGAGCCATTCCCAGACCCAGCTGCAGAGAATGAAGATAACAAGAGGTCTGCTGGGGATAGGGCACGTGTGCACATGCACACACAGGCTCACACACTCACTGACGTGTTTTCCCAGCCAAAGGGTAATTCTCGACTTTGTAGTGCTCCTCTCAGATGTGGTATTTTAGTAAACCAGAAAAAGCAAGTCTTTCCAGTGGCCGAAACTCAATCAAGAAATTCCTCCACTGCCAGGGAAGAGCAGCTCAACAAATGGACGTGTAGGGGATTTTCTGACCCAAACCAAGGAGTGTAGCGCTGCTGAAGACCCTTTTCTCCAATACCATCCAAACTCCTTTCTGGACAGGGTTATTTACTGTGTGATCCTGTTTTTCTTCTTCTGTGGATCCCAAGAAAACTCATACATACTCATACATAAAAGTCATACATCCTTATTTTCAAAACAATATAACTTTAAGATGCTCAAGTTCATCTAGTTTGATGGATCTAAATAAAATTTAATGATATATCAGGACGCCTGGGTGGTTCAGTGGTTTAGCATCTGCCTTCAGCCCAGGGTGTGATCCTGGAGGCCCTGGGATCGAGTCCCACATCGGGCTCCCTGCATGGAGCCTGCTTCTTCCTCTGCCTCTGTCTCTGCCTCTCTGTGTGTCTCTCATGAATAAATAAAATCTTAAAAAAAAACAAATTTAGTGATATATCAAAATATATACCTATTACTACCCAGTATATTAGTTAGCTAGAGCTTCCATAACAAAGTGCCATGGACTAGGCAGTTGAAACAACAGAAATTATCTTTTCACAATTCTGGAGGCTACAAGTCTGAGATTCAGGCATCAGGAGGATTAGTTTCTTCTGAGAGTCCTGTCTCCTTGGTTTGTAGATGGCTGTCTTCTCCCTATGTCCCCACTTGGTCTTCCCTCTGTGTCCCAATTTCCTCTTCTTATAAAGACACCAGTTATATCGATTGGGGCCAATCCTAATAATCTGACTTAAACTAATTATCTCTTTAAAGACCCTATCTCCAAATATGGTCACCTTCTGAGGTCCTGGGAGTTAGGACTTCAACATACACATTTTGGAGGGACACAATCCAGCCCACAACACAAAGTGAGATTTATGTAATAGTTTGACTCCATTTTTTTTTTAAATGAAACTATATACCCTTTGACCAGTACCACCCTGGGGCTCCCTCCCTCCAGCCTCTGTTCATTTCTTTTTTTTTTCTCTGTTCATTTCTGAAAAGATATTTTAAAATGTTACCATTTCAACAGAAGGCAGATAAAAAGGAAAAAAATGAGGCTAAGAAAATGACCAGTGGAAACCCAGTTCTCTGAGGAGGAATGCTGCTCAGCTGGTGCTGGAGTCTCTGAGGGTGGCATGGAGGGTGAGGTGGGCAATGGAGCTGGTTTTGCAAGTGTCAGAAAGATTGCAAATTGGATTTAAATTCTTTAGGAAGGAACTGCTGTCCCAAGGGTGAGAAGTGTTGTGAGGTAACGTTCACAGGAATAGCAAGCAGACAGGAGGTCACACACAAGAGACAGAAGTCACCCAGGAAGTCGACGGGAAGTCACACACTAGAGACAGAAGTCACCCAGGGAGTCGACGGGAAGTCACACACTAGAGACAGAAGTCACCCAGGGAGTCGACGGGAAGTCACACACTAGAGACAGAAGTCACCCAGGGAGTCGACGGGAAGTCACACACTAGAGACAGAAGTCACCCAGGAAGCAACTAGGAAGAAACGCCTTCTTCCCTCCAGTCTTATGGACTCCCCTGAGTACTCCTATGGACAGAGCCAAACACGGAGCCATTGGCAAAAGGGAAATGGAGTTTGCGGAGTCCCAGCTGTGGGATCACAAGGCAAATGATTGAAAGTCCATGTAGAGCTGAGAGATGGTGACTCTGGCACACAGATCTCTTTAGTCTCTTCTTCCAGCACTCCGGTAAATTATCTTGACCTAATATGTCTTTTATGGTAAAGAAAAACTCTCAAGGAGAAGTTAGTAAGAAGCTCGTACTCCTGAAAATAACAATCCTAACAAAATCCTTCACATAAGGATTTTCCTTGCTCCCCCTTTATGATGTTCTACTTTGCTGTTCTTCCACACGTACCAAGTCAATTTGTAGTTGGAGAAAAGCCTTACAACACTTAAATTACCCTAACTCACTCTCAAACTCCCGAGTAGACAGGGGTTATGTCAACATGATAGAACGCTATCGGGATATTCAAATGACAAGTGTGCCAGCTAAAGTCAATACTGGGACATGTTTATAAAGATAAACAGTTTTAAAAAGGACACAACATATTAGGACTACCTTATTCATACCAATGTAAAATTTATAATTGTATAAGAAAGGATTTGAAATAAAACTGGAATAATATAAACAAAATGGCACTAATTGTAATTGCAGTTTAATATGACATTAAGTTTGTTTTCCTAAAATGTTGCCTAAGTTAGTAACTGTTTTTTAAAAGGATATGAGAAAATTTGCTCATTCACATTTCCCAGGCTGCTTTCCTCTCTGATCTCAACGTGCCTTTGAATTTGTTTTTTTATCTTCTTTGAACAAATGAAGTACTGTTGGTCTTGTCTGACCTAGACTCACAGCTTTTTAAACAATTCATGCTTTCACAGCTGCTTATTCTAATATTAACATGCTGAGGGGAGTTTGCCTCCAAATTAATTTTCAAAATAAAGTAAGATCAAGATGCACTATTAGGGAGAATTCACTCTAAAATTATGACTTTTGTTCTTTCTTTTTTTTTTTTTTAAGGACTATCATTACCTGACTTTGTCCTGCTTTGTGCGGAATGAGACATGAAAGTATTGTGCCTGATGATAATATCAAGTGAGAGGAATAGAAAAAACCTCCTCCTATGGAAATGTTTTCCTTCAATAGGACGCTCTAGGTCAAGGGTCAAGGGACCCCCAAGGAATGAGCAGTGGAGCAAAATATTGAATTAGAATGACCTCAACTTTTCTTTTATTGAGCTTGGGGTCATCCAATAGATATTCTTACAATCCGTCTCTTTTTCTTCATCTTATAGTATTGTTTTTCTCTTTGTTTTCCCATCCATCTTAAAGGAACATTATTCTAAAACTTCAATTCAGTGTAACAACTATAAGGTGATTGCCATGCACAAGATATCTCAAATTCTCTAAAAAATTCCTTTTCACTTTTAAACTAGTTTGGGTTTATTGTATTAAATTAATCTTAACTTTCCTAATATAGCAATCTTAACTAATATACC